>NC_086444.1:523375919-523975919 GCF_028390025.1 Pseudophryne corroboree | reverse complement strand
TATACAGGTTGAGTATCCCTTATCCAAAATGCTTGGGACCGGAGGTATTTTGGATATCGGATTTTTCCGTATTTTGGAATAATTGCATACCATAATGAGATCTTATGATGATGGGACCTAAATCTAAGCACAGAATGCATTTATGTTACATATACACCCTAAACACACAGCCTGAAGGTAATTTTAGCCAATATTTTTTATAACTTTGTGCATTAAACAAAGTGTGTCTACATTCACACATTTAATTTATGTTTCATATACACCTTATACACACAGCCTGAAGGTCATTTAATACAATATTATTAATAACTTTGTGTATTAAACAAAGTTTGTGTACATTGAGCCATCAAAAAACAAAGGTTTCACTATCTCACTCTCACTCAAAAAAGTCCGTATTTCGGAATATTCCGTATTTCTGAATATTTGGATATGGGATACTCAACCTGTATTACTAAAGGATGGTGGTAAACATTGATGGTTATCTGTAGTTTCTATATTTATAGTCAATGATTGCTATTATACAATATATCATAATAAAAATGATGCAAAATGCGCTATTATGTCAGTGATACCTAATGCCGACTGCCAGAATACCGGCAGTGCCGCCACAGCTATTCCCACTCCTGGGTGTCCACGACACCCATGGTGTGGGAATGGAACCTGGGGTGAGCGAAGCGAGCCACCGAGCCCAGAAGGGGCTTAGTTCCGCTCACCCCCCTGCCGGCATTCTGACGGTCGGGGTTCCGGCGTCGGTATTTGACCTCCAGTATCACGACCAACGGGCTCCCGTACCCAACCCGTGTATTTATGTGTACTACATTTTCTCTTTCCAGAATACACAGCCGTATTTGAATTGATACAGCTCAGGAGAGTAGGTAAGGCTTGTACTAGCATCCAATAACTGCGTAATCCAGGGATACACATTTAACAGACTATATAATATACTGTCTTTTTATTTAGATGCAGTACATGTTTGATAAATTACGTTTGGTATTCTGCTCAGTGAACTATGAGCCTGTTTTAAAGTTGGACTTAAGTCTGTTTGTGCCACGCAAATATGCATATTCTGTAACCTACAGTACTGTGTAAAAGTTTTAGGCAGGTGTGGAAAAAATGGAAAAATAGAAGTGTTAATAGTTTATTTTGGTGAAGTAACAAAATGCAAAGTGAATGAGCAGAAGAGAAATCTACAGCAAATCAATATTTGGGGTGTCCACCCTTTGCCTTCAAAACAGCATCAATTCTTCTAGGTACACTTACCCATAAGTTTTGAAGAAACTCGGCCCTGAGGTTGTTCCAAACATCTTGGAGAACTAAACACAGATCTTCTGTAAATGTAGGATTGCTCAAATCCTACTCTCTTCATGTAATCCCAAACTCAATGATGTTGAGATCAGGGCCCTGTGGTGGCTATATCATCACTTCCAGAATGCCTTGTTCTTCTTTACACTAAAGATAGTTCTGAATGACATTGCTGTTATGTCTGAGGTCATTGTCCTACTGCAGAATAAAGTTGGGGCCAATCAGATGCCTCCCTGATAGTGTTGCATGATTGATAAGTACCTGCCTGTATTTCTCAGCATTAATGACACCATTAATACTCACCATATCCCCAAATCCATTTTCTGCAATGCATCCCCAAACTTGCAAGGAACCTCCACCATGCTTCACTGTTGCCTGTAGACACTCATCATTGTACCGCTCTCCAGCTCTTCGGTGAACAAACTGCCTTCTGTTACCGCCAAATATTTCACATTTTGACTCATCAGTCCAAAGCACTTGCTGCCATTTTTCTACATCCCAGTTCCTATGTTTTCGTGCATAGTTGAGTCAAAACAAGGCTTACTCAGGCTTGTCGTTGCAGGGCGGCTTGCAAGGCCAAGGTTACTGCATCTCGCAACACAAGTCCTTGGCCTCGCCACTCCCGGAAAACGTCCCTCCCCGCGAATGCCTCTGCCTGTCAAACAGGAGCCTAACATTGGGAAATGCAGTAAGGATCGCTTATGTGATCCTTACTGAATCACCCCCTTAGTACACAATTGCGTGCACTATTCCAAATGCAGTTTGCACAGGTGCGCTGTAGGGGTTTCCGAGGATGCACAGCTGGAACTACAGTGTCCTGGTTAATGTGAAGCTTGAATGCTTAGGGCAGGAATGATGGCTTCATCTTCAGTTCCACTTTATCCTCCTTATGCACTAAATGTCCAAGTTCAGAAAGCCCTTTTAGCAATAGCAAAAGTTAGGGGCAGATACTCTACCAAGTCAGATGCTTGTGATCTACTGAATCTAGGGTTCAAATGGCTCCAACTCGAAGGATTGGATAACCATTATAATAACCCTGAAAACCACCACAGGAACTAAAAGGAGGTGCATTTAGTGTCCCCCTTGCAAGAAAGTACATTTCCAGGACCAACAGGAGTCGCGAAAAGAGTAACAATGTCAGCACAGAACACTTGAATCTTTAAGAATCCTAGCTGTAAGACAGTAACCCTTTCTTTACACAGTATAAAAGAGGTACTTGGCCCACTTGTAGGTAGGTGTAGGAAACTTTTTACGCTCACACCAGGAATATATAGTTTTGCTAATTCCATAAAACAAATGTCACAGCTTTCAACATAGTCTGGACCGAGATGTAGTTACGAGACCGGAGGTCCATCGCTCTGGACCACTCTGTCTTGGCACATCAGCAGCTGAAATTAATCACCAACTTGTCAAGGTGTACAGTGATAACGTCATGTCCACCAAACATGTTTCCGTGACATGATATTATCACCGTACAGCTTTATAAGTTGGCAATTAATTTCAGCTGCTGATATGCACTTGTAGATGCACAAATCTGATCACTCTACACACCTCAATGTTTGACCATGTTTTCGCCAGCCCCACCATCTTACAAATGATGGGGGTAATTCCAAGTTGATCGCAGCAGGAATTCTGTTAGCAATTGGGCAAAACCATAGGGGTAATTCCAAGTTGATCGCAGCAGGAAATTTTTTAGCAGTTAGGCAAAACCATGTGCACTGCAGGGGGGGCAGATATAACATGTGCAGAGAGAGATAGATTTGGGTGTGGTGAGTTCAATCTGCAATCTAAATTGCAGTGTAAAAATAAAGCAGCCAGTATTTACCCTGCACAGAAACAAAATAACCCACCCAAATCTAACTCTCTCTGCAAATGTTATATCTGCCCCCCCCTGCAGTGCACATGGTTTTGCCCAACTGCTACAAAATTTCCTGCTGCGATCAACTTGGAATTACCCCCCATGTGCACTGCAGGGGAGGCAGATATAACATGTGCAGAGAGAGTTAGATTTGGGTGTGGTGTGTTCAATCTGCAATCTAATTTGCAGTGTAAAAATAAAGCAGCCAGTATTTACCCTGCACAGAAATAAAATAACCCACCAAAATATAACTCTCTCTGCAAATGTTATATCTGCCACACCTGCAGTGCACATGGTTTTGCCCAACTGCTAAAAAATTTCCTGCTGCGATCAACTTGGAATTACCCCCGATGTTGGGACAGTATGACTGATACAAGGCACAGGCTAATAGCCGTGAGGGGAAGCAGTGGTCTACCTGCTTTGACCTGGCCGGAAATTGGAATGAAATAGAGAACATTACACACGTGAGAGGTCTTGTTACCTTATTTATTGAACCACCCTTGTACTTGCATTCAGTTCCATTTTTCAGCAGTAAAAAGCAGGAATGCTGTTTCTGAACCTCAAATTAACTATGAGATAATCAGAAACTGCAGTCTTGAACCTTATATATTTAAATTTAACAGCTATACCACTAGACCTCCCGTTCCTGAATCTATTCTTCCAGAAACATAGCCCTGCTTATTGTACATTATATGCCAGCTGATGCTTACAAATTTATTTAAGGAGATATAGTACACCCAGAGCATTGTGCATGCTCTCAGCATTATCTAGACGCAGAGCTGACATCAGAAATAAACACATGTGGAAGGACCACTGTAT
Source organism: Pseudophryne corroboree (assembly GCF_028390025.1). Taxonomy (NCBI): domain Eukaryota; kingdom Metazoa; phylum Chordata; class Amphibia; order Anura; family Myobatrachidae; genus Pseudophryne; species Pseudophryne corroboree. The sequence continues at coordinate 523,971,940 of NC_086444.1, read as the reverse complement.
ACTGCCATACATAATGCCAATCCTGTTTTTTTTTAAGTTTTAAAATATGCCCTTGGGTAGGAGGGGTTTGTGTTGCCAATTAGCTCAGTAAAGGTAAAGTCAATCTTACATTGCCCCATGTATCATACTATAGTGATATACACAGTGCACTACTAATTGTCATGTACATTATAATATTACTACATATTATACAGTAGCTGAAGCACTTGGTGTTGCCCGGGTTTGAATGTTAGTTAATAAGTTATCAATGAGTTGGATGTAATTGTCAACATATTAGAAATAATTAACAGCTTATTAGCTCTTCCAACACACCCATAAGGTGGCTGCCCAGTGTCGCTTTTGTTTTTTGGGGTGTTGCCAGTAACCCTGATCCTTAGATTTCTTTCTGGTCAGTTTTATAATAACTTTTCCATTGCAAGATGGGTTTAAAGTTTTCCTTCTGTTATCAATGTTGCTATTTCAAGGCTTTTGGGTACACAACTTTTTTTTGGTCTTCCCACCTCCATTTCTTTCAGTTATTTTAGTGTAATTGATTTATGGTTATTTCAGTCCGTTATGTCAGGTCATTGAATTGTGGTTATTTCCATCAGTTATCACAGTTCATTAAAGTTTTCATCCAAATCCATCCAGTGGGACGCCCAGAACAGGCTCCAAGTTCTGCCCAGCGTACACCAACAGGAGGTCCGACTGGGACCCCAACCCCCTAGTATGTCTACTTGGATACAATATTACCACTCTGTGAAGTTTTCATACAAATCCATACAGTTGTAGGCCCAGAATGGGTTCCGTGTGTCAAAGTTCTTTTTTGGCGCATTCCGCCGTGAAGATCGACTGACCCCAACCCCCTAGCATGCCTTCTGGGATACAATGTTACCACCCTGTGAAGTTTTCTTCCAAATCCATTAGTGGGACGCCCACAGCAGGCTCTCCGGGTCAATATTCTGCCCAGCGCACACCAACGGGAGATTCTACTGGGATCCCAACCTCCTAGTATGTCTTCTAGGATTTAAGGTGATATCCAATTATCCCCGGTAAAACATTGGGTCCGAAAAACGGCCGTTTTTCTGACTTTTTTCCGATGTTTCACTGATTTTTATTTTTTTTACAGGCTATCCAGATGGATCGCCTGTAAACCCCCCCCCCCCACCCCCTTCTCCAGAAAACACACAGGTTCAGTGAAACCTGTGTGTTTTCTTGTGAAACAGCCCCGTTTTCTGACAAAAACGGGCTGTTTCCAGGGATTCTGCTTCGCCTGCCAGAGGCAGGTGAAACAAAATCCCTGATAAGCCGGCGCGTGCCACGGCTTATCGGGGCTAATTAGCTAGCCACCGGCGGGACAATTAGCCCGGTAATTTACCGGGGCTAATTGGATATCCCCCTTAATGTTACCACTCTTAGTAAATTTACCCCTGTATGTGTGTGTGTGTTTGTTTGTTTGTTTGTTTGTGTGTGTGGAGAAGAAGTTGGAAATGTAAGATGTAGAAGCATAGTCAAGTGCATTGTAGGTGAATAAGAAATTTGATTCAACTGGTGGGGGTGGGGTGGCGACAACAGATGAAGCGGCAAGATTTGAGTTGGACCAAAGTGACAAGATTAGAATGATGTAGGCCATTCAAGTTTTCTTCCAAATCCATCCAGTGCAAGGTCAAAGTTCTGTGTGGCACATTCCACTGTGTGGTCCGACTGGGACCCCAACCCCCGTAAAACCTGACCAGGATCCATCTGGACCACTTTGCATTGGCTTCATCCCAGTCGTTGCAGGGGTGTCTGTATGCATGAACGGACAGACGAACAGACCAATTAATATTATATTTACTTCGCTAACTCTTTCAGTTGGGGTCCCGCAGGGCTCAGTCTTAGGTCCTCTACTTTTCTCAATCTATACCTCATCTTTTGGGAAACTAATCAGCTCTTTTGGATTTCAGTATCATCTGTACGCAGATAATACTCAAATCAACCTATCCTCCCCTGATTTGTCTCTATCTGTACTGGGCCGGGTCACTAAATGCCTCTCTGCCGTTTCTTCTTGGATGTCATCTCGCCACCTCCAACCTAATATTTCCAAAACAGAGTTAATTATATTTCCACTAGCCAATAGCAGTTACCAACCTGATATTTCTGTCACTGTTGAAAACTCTACAATCAACCCCACACCACAAGCTCGCTGCCTACTTGTCTCAGAACTGTCCTTTGCTCCCCACATTCAATCTGTCTCAATATCTTGTTACATGCATCTAAGAAACTTATCCAGAATACGATCATACCTTACACAAGACACTGCTAAAACTATAATCCATTCTCTCATTATCTACCGCATTGATTATTGCAATAATCTTTTTACTGGTCTTACTAAGAAGAGACTCTCACCATTACAATCCATTCTGAATGCAGCTGCGAGGCTAATATTCCTTGCTAGATGTTCATCGTCTGCAGACCCGCTATGTCAGTCCCTCCATTGGCTACCTGTATTCTACCGTATTCAATATAAAATACTGTTATTTCCACACAAGGCAATTAACCATACTACACCAACATACATCTCTTCACTTATCTCAAAATATCTCCCAACCCGACCTCTCCATTTCTCAAAAGATCTACGTCTCTCATCCACACTCATTGCTTGCTCCCATGCACGATTACAGGACACCCACTCTGTGGAATGCCCTACCACATACAATAAGACTCTCCTCTAGTCTTCAAACCTTCAAGCGTTCCCTGAAAACTCACCTATTCAGACAAGCTTATCAAATTCCAGAACCACTCACATTACCTTCATAGCTTTCATTATCCAATTATATTCCCACAGTACAGTCCACACATATCCCGCATATCTTTTCTTTCTTCACTCTCCCTTCCTCCTGACCCTGGTTCATCACGGCTGAAATGTGATATCATGCAGCCCACCAAGAACCTTTGCAGTCGGATGGATAACTATGCAATAGATAGCACTTATCCTTGTGTATCCATGCCTATTTCTTCATAGATTGGAAGCTTGCGAGCAGGGCCCTCCTACCTCTATAGCTGTTTGTTTTTACCCAATTTTGCCTTCTAATTGTGTCCAGTTATAAAGCGTAACAGAATTTGCTGCGCTATATAAGAAACTGTTAATAGTAATAATAATAATATTTAAGATTTCCCTTAGGTCATTTCCCTCCGTGTATCAGTGAGGGGGGTCATATTCCCTTCTGTGACTTAGTGTGACCCCCCCACGCACACACACATTACCATCTCTCTGTGACAACCCCCACATTCCACTCTGTGTAATCTGACTGCATATCTTTCTGCTGTGGATCTAATGATTTCCAGATATAATAGCCTGGCTGGCCAAGCATGCTGCGACCTTTAGATCCAGGGCAAGTGCATAATTTTGAGTAAAGAGGCCTCACTCACGGCTTCTCTGAGTTATCATTCCTCCTCACTCGTACTGCATTGCCCTCACTGCTGTGGCGATGCTTGTTACGAGAGGGAGGAGTCCGAGTAGTGGATCACACTGGGTAGTGGCGCTGGGATGAAAGGAGGGATGGATAAAGCTATATGCTGAGCGGTGCTGCATATGGTAAGGGGTCCAGGGGAGGAGCCAGCCACCAGGAAGTATCAAGCTCTGTGTTATTAATGGATTGGATTGTCTTTGCCATGGCTGCAGTCTATGGCCAATACTCTCTTGATACCAATGCTGCGGATCATCATGATCCAATCTGTGTTATGATTCTGATACTCAGGTCAGGGGTGATCTTATACGGTAGGACCTGAATACCAGAACGTAATGCTGGGAAAGGGGAATGGAAAGGGAATAGCCCCTGGCACCCTATCTCCGTTGTCTCGCCCGTGCTGTCAGTACACTCTTGCGAGACTATGGTTGCTTGGGCCCATGGCAGCCGCGTTTGAAGGGCGGATTACGTCTGCCCAACTCCGATGCCCCCTCAGGTCTTAATGAGAGACAAAGAGTGAACCGAGACAGGGTGATAACAAGGGGCCCTCTAACTGAACAACAAAGCCAGGGGCTACTAGCAAAGCTGAAACTAAAGTATGCGCGGATTTCCGCCAGGGAAAAGAACAACAAAGGAAATGCTGTCCACACGCCGACACAATACTTTTGTGTATCGGCGGTGACAGCATAAGCAGAACCCTCTGCAAAACACCAGTGACAGATATAACCAAGGAATACAGCGGAACCGGTACTGGTACAAATACTGGCAAACGGACAGGAACCCTCAACGCTGCCGACACAGACTCTCAGAACTGGAGGACAGGCAGAATCCCAAACGACAGACCGGTGGACACCAAGAAGCCAGAAACTCGACCAGGCATAGGCAAAGCCACAGGACTTCTGGACAGGAACGCTTCATGGCAGGACACGGGATCAGACACAGGAATCGACACAGGGACTGACACAGGAAGCAGCTAGACAGACACTGCTAGACTGGAGCTCAGGAACTGGCAGGAACAAGCTCAGAACTCAAGCAGACTGGAAACTTAGAAATATCACCAGCGTCTGTGAATTGCACTCAGCCAGCATATAACAGAGAGGCCTAATTAATTATGTCATGCAGCTGCCCTGTTGCATGACTCCAAACTGACAAGATGCAATTAGCAGCCAGGTGAGGCTGAACACATGGGAACAGACTGCAATTACACAGACTGACCACTGACAGCAAACAATAATCCTCTAAACCAGAGCAAAGGGAAATCCTGGCCTGCAAGAGAACTATAAACATAAAATAGGAATGAACCACTACCTGTGGTTCATAACAGTATCCTCTCCTTAAGGGAGAGCTCCAAGCACCCCATGACACCCACGGGGAACATAAACAGAAGTATAACATAAAATACCTAACCGACATGCAAAACAGGAATGAGCCACAGCCGTGGCTCATAACAGTACCCCCCCCTTGAGGAGGGGTCAAAGGACCCCAAAATACAGACTATCCAAAACAAGGGATACAAAAAAAAACCTGACACACTGGTCTAACAGACAAGAAAACAGAAACAAGCTGTAACAACAGCTTGTAACAGTGCCCTCCCCTTGATGGTGGCCACTGGACACAAGACAAGGAAAAAAAAATCTTTTTTTTTTATCAAGGCGAGAGTCAAAAATTATTTTTTTTCTTCTTCTTCTTCTTTTTACAAAGCTCTTTAGGTCTGACCAAGGTAATTCCCCAAACATTGTCTGAACTGATGGTACCACCCAGCAAGGCTGCGTTCAAATCAGAGATAGGTTTCTTACCCTTGGGAGCTGAACTTTCAGGCAAAGTACTCCTATTAGAAGAAGAAGACAGAAAAGCACATCCTGCAGTCAAAACAACAGGCTGAGACTCTTGTGCCGAGTTTACAGTATTTGGTGGACTCTCAGCAGACAAGACGGGTGACTTAGAGGAACCTGAACCAATTTCTTTGGAACCATATCTTTTAATAATTGCATCACTGAATGCTGGGGGATCCTGAAGAATGGGATCTTCAGCTTTCATTAGGCTGGTCGCCCACTCAAAAGGCTCTCCTCTAAAAGAATAAATCAGATAGAGCACAAGGTTCTCTGAAGTGATGCCCAGAAATGGTCTAGACAACATAATAATGTAATAGTGTTTGTAAAGCGCCAGAAATTGGACTAAGTCCCCATCAAAGATTATAGATGTTGAGATATTGAGTCAGGATCTGCTTCATTCCCATCTGACTGACTAGAGTGCTTTGCTAGGACCTGGTCACTATTGACCTTACTCGAGGCTGAGACTTTCTGAACCCCACCCGGGGCAGTGACTTTCTGAACCCCACCCGGGGCAGTGACTTTCTGAACCCCACCCGGGGCAGTGGCCTTCTGAACCCCGCTGGGGCAGTGGCCTCCGGGAACCCCGCTGGGGCAGTGGCCTCCGGGAACCCCGCTGGGGCAGTGGCCTCCGGGAACCCCGCTGGGGTCAGCACCTCGGATTCTTTTACTGGGACCGAGCCGTCGGCCTCCCCCACTGGGACCGAGCCATCGGCCTCCCTCACTGGGACCGAGCCATCGGCTTCCCTCACTGGGACTGAGCCATTGGCCTCCCTCTCTTGAGTCGATAATTATCGAAACTTCTCCCGGGACTATGACTTCCGGGACTTTTGCTGAAGCTATAACCTTCAGAACCTCCACAAATGCTATGCCTCTTAAGTTCTTTCCTGGGGAAGCGACCTCTAGACCCTTCTTTGAGGCTGCATCTCTCGAGACCCCACTTGGGGATATTACTTCAAAGATCCCTTCTGGGGTTTTGCTTCTCGAGTTCCCTTCTAGAACTATGGTTTTAGATACCCTTTCTGGGGTTGCGCTCTTCAAGTCCCTACCTGGGGTAACAGCTTCTGAGACCCCTTCTGGTATGGAAACCTGAGCTATAATATTTGATGTCCCTCTATAAGCTAGAGCATCGGGTACCGCTCCAGCGCTCTGGGCATCGGGTACCGTTTCAGCACTCTGGGCATCGGGCACCGCTCCAGCACTCTGGGCATTGGGTACCGCACCAAGATCCTGAGCATCGGGCACCTCTCCAGGACCCTGGGCAACAGGCACCACTCCAGGACCCTGGGCAACAGGCACCACTCCAGGACCCTGGGCAACAGGCACCACTCAAGGACCCTGGGCAACGGGCACCACTCCAGGACCCTGTGCAACGGGCACCACTCCAGGACCCTGTGCAACGGGCACCACTCCAGGACCCTGTGCAACGGGCACCACTCCAGGACCCTGGGCAACGGGCACCACTCCAGGACCCTGGGCAACGAGCACCACTCCAGGAACCTGGGCATCGGGCACCACTCCAGGGGTTTGCAACTCTGCTTCAACAGGAACCTCAAGAGAGGAGAGAAACATTCTCTTTTGATTCCTGAATCTATATTGGGTCTCCCTTGCCCAAGGACCCCAATTATAGGGCAGAGAGCTTTTTAGTGTGGGTTGTGTGACAAGTACCTCTGCCACAGTAGAGACAGGAGTAGGTCTTGTATCCTGACTCAACTTGGCCAGAGGGCAAGACTCGTCACCACACTTTGGCTTGCACAACTCACAGGTCTGCAGATAGTGGCCTAAACCCCCACAATATAGGCATAAGTTTAAGTTTCTGCGACGCAGACGCTCCTCTTCTGAGAGCCTGGGCCGCAGAAAACTTTTAAACCTTTTCTCTTCAATTAAACCAGAGGATTCTCTTGTCACCATACTGTGAACAAGAGTCTCTTTAGAGATAGATGTACTCTCAACGACTTCTGGCAAGATGAGCAAGATTTTAGTCAGAAGGTTTTGCAGTTGCTTTAAGGATTGCTGCAAAACTTCTAGTCGCTCAGGTCTCAAAGCACTGAAAGCAGAGTTCAGGGCTGAGAGAGATGCCTGCAGGGCTTGCATAGTAGACATAGGAGGATTTAAAACTAGACAAGACTAGACAAGGCAAGACTAGACAAGGCAAGTCTAGACAAGGCAAGACTAGACAAGGCAAGACTGAATTTTTAAACTAGACAAAACAAGACTGGATTTTTTTTTTAAACACCGGACTGGATTCTAAACACCGGACTGGACTCTAAACACCGGACTGGATTCTGCACACTGAATTCTAGACAGGACTGGATTCTAAATACCGGACTGGACCAAAAAAGAAAAAAGTTTTATTTCTTTTTTTGTGGTATGGCTGGTGATAATGTTATGATTCTAATACTCAGGTCAGGGGTGATCTTATACGGTAGGACCTGAATACCAGAACGTAATGCTGGGAAAGGGAATGGAAAGGGAATAGCCCCTGGCACCCTATCTCCGTTGTCTCGCCCGTGCTGTCAGTACACTCTTGCGAGACTATGGTTGCTTGGGCCCATGGCAGCCGCGTTTGAAGGGCGGATTACGTCTGCCCAACTCCGATGCCCCCTCAGGTCTTAATGAGAGACAAAGAGTGAACCGATACAGGGTGATAACAAGGGGCCCTCTAACTGAACAACAAAGCCAGGGGCTACTAACAAAGCTGAAACTAAAGTATGCGCGGATTTCCGCCAGGGAAAAGAACAACAAAGGAAATGCTGTCCACATGCCGACACAATACTTTTGTGTATCGGCGGTGACAGCATAAGCAGAACCCTCTGCAAAACACCAGTGACAGATATAACCAAGGAATACAGCGGCCTAGGCCGACGGACGCGGCAGAGCCGCTACTCACGGAACCGGTACAAATACTGGCAAACGGACAGGAACCCCCAACGCTGCCGACACAGACTCTCAGAACTGGAGGACAGGCAGAATCCCAAACGACAGACCGGTGGACACCAAGAAGCCAGAAACTCGACCAGGCATAGGCAAAGCCACAGGACTTCTGGACAGGAACGCTTCACGGCAGGACACGGGATCAGACACAGGAATCGACACAGGGACTGACACAGGAATCGACACAGGAAGCAGCTAGACAGACACTGCTAGACTGGAGCTCAGGAACTGGCAGGAACAAGCTCAGAACTCAAGCAGACTGGAAACTTAGAAATATCACCAGCGTCTGTGAATTGCACTCAGCCAGCATATAACAGAGAGGCCTAATTAATTATGTCATGCAGCTGCCCTGTTGCATGACTCCAAACTGACAAGATGCAATTAGCAGCCAGGTGAGGCTGAACACATGGGAACAGACTGCAATTACACAGACTGACCACTGACAGCAAACAATAATCCTCTAAACCAGAGCAAAGGGAAATCCTGGCCTGCAAGAGAACTATAAACATAAAATAGGAATGAACCACTACCTGTGGTTCATAACAGTATCCTCTCCTTAAGGGAGAGCTCCAAGCACCCCATGACACCCACGGGGAACATAAAATACCTAACCGACATGCAAAACAGGAATGAGCCACAGCCGTGGCTCATAACAATCTGCACTAGGGAGGGGGACATGGCAAAGCAACAGCTGCACCTCTTATAGGTGACTCCAGCACTCCTCCCACCTACCTCAATCAGATGCCGTGCTGCTCTTCCCAGTCCCCACTGCCAGAATGATGCCCTGCCTCTTCCCCATGCAGTCCCGAGAGTCCCCCCCCCGATGGTGGCCCTGTGTATACCTATATCTGACTCCTGTGTGATAGGGTCAGTCTATACACTTACAATATATGTAATATTTATTTAGTATCCCAGATAATGTTTAAGCCCAGTAACACCCGGGATTTAAGTAAATCAATAAATAGATATATAACTAAAGCTATCAGGTAGCTGGGGTATAGAGCAGCCATGTACAAAGTTCCAGTTTTAAAGCGTCAGGATCCTCACACCACTAAAAGGATGAAGAAGAATAATTTTTGATTAATCTACCTTCCTAAAATATTTATTATTCATTAATATTGTATCTTATTATTTTGCAACTATGCTCAAATTTGATATGGATTTCTTGTTCTGCCAAATGGAGTCATTGGTGTAATTGCATATACAGTATGTAGGCAGGGATACTGTTCTCAGTCCACTACTTGTCTTGTTACATGTGAATTTGATTAGAATAGCCAATCTACAGGTGCTCACAATAGAGTACTTGCAGGTCTTCTTAAAGCATTTCTACAGCTGACTAATGATGCTCTGTGTCATCAAAGAGGTGATAAGGCGTAAAGCAAGTCATTTTGTATGAACTGCTAGTTCATCTATTGCTTCAGGCTCAGACGAACATACTTCAAAGCCATCTTGAAAGACGCATTACCTTAATTTTTTTCATGTGTATGAAAGCCATAGACACAGATTAAGAACATAAAGCGTCTTCCAGTTGCATCTGGGAATCATTGCCATATTTACACATTCATGAGCTAGTCAGGGGGCATAATGCCTTGTTTAACTGATCAAAAACCTTGAATCAGGTCTATCTTGAAAATGTCTAGAAGAAAGGAGGACATATGTTATCTATTTTAGTATTGTTAATTGTTAATATGCGTTTGCAGCTACTGATGGGAATGACCAGTTTAGTTCTTGGTTTAATCTTGTTTTTTTCCCTTTGTACCCTTATGCAACTTATTTATTGTAACCTTATGCAACTTAACATGTAGGAGAGTATGTAGGTTCAACAGATATAGAAATATATTCAACAGGTTAAGAAACATTTTATTTCAATATTGTCATATATGGTCTATTGCAGCTTTCGTAATTTACTAGGTTATTGTCCTATTTATGAAACTCATTTATTCCATATATACAAAAAAAAATTAATACAAAGATGATCAACTATATATAGTTGGATGCAATACATAGTGAGCTTATAAAACTTTACAAATCAGTATTACAAAATAGAAATCAGTCTTTTAAAGCCCTACTGTAAAAAAATGTGTGTTATGTTTCTGGTGGCATCCTTCTGGTGGCATCTGTCAGGTGGCATTGTATCTTTCTGGTGGAATAGTATCTTTCTGGTGGCATGGTATCTTTCTGGTGGCATTGTATTTTTTTGGTGGCATTGTATCTTTCTGGTGGTATAATATTACAACTTTCTGGTGGTATGGTATCTCTGTGGTGGAACAGTATGGTATCTTTCTGGTGGCACAGTATCTTACTGGTGGTATGGTATCTTTCTCATAGCCAGATTAAAGGGGGGATGCAGGGCATACTGTACCCCAGGCCCCCCCCGACCAGAACACACTGACATCACTAGCTTTCCCTCTTAAGCAGCAGCAGAACCAGCAGCCAGAATGCTAGCAGGACAGTATGCAGTGAAGGCAGAGACACAGGGATATCATGTTTCATGAGTTACCAACAGAGCTTTCCGACCAGAGGAGAGATAGAAGGGTGGAGAAAGCTGTAAGTGACACAGGGGTCCCAGCTTCTCCTCCTCCCCACCTGGGTGTCTGAGTCTTGAGTAAACTGTTATGCAACTAAACCATTTGGGTCTAGAGATAGAGACACACAGTCCTCCTGAGTCCTGTCCCAGTGTGTAAGTAGTACAGAGGCTGCTGCTATTCTTGCATGTGACAAGATAAATTATTTTATTTTTCTATGTGTATTTTAAGGTTAAGTTGTCTTTGCTCCACTACAATAAAAGTTTATAAAATAGTTGTCTTTCAATTAGGTGGAGCTATAAACAGTACCCAGGCATTATGAAACTATTAGTTTCAAACTAATATACACCATTGGTTTAAATGTATTATACACAATCCATACCTCCCACCATGACCCATTACAGGAGGGACAACATGCTCTCTACCTAGACTTCTGTCCTAATTTATGATTGCAATCACCTGTGTTGAAATGCCTTTTGTTATCAATTAAATTGTTCAACACAGGTGACGCCAATCATATATTAAGAGGGAAGTCCAGATAAAGAGCATTTTGTCCCTCCTGGAATGGGTCATGTTAGGAGGTATGCACAATCTAATATACACCCCCCATCTGCAACCAGGGCCCCCCTGTCTTAAGTGCCCCGGGCACCCCCAAGGCTTAATCCGGCCCTGATCTTTCTGCTGGTATTGTATCTATCTGGAGGCATGGTATCTTTCTGCTGGTATAGTATGGTATCTTTCTGGTATTGTATCTTTCTTGTGGTTTTGTTATGTAGTGCTTTCTTCTGATTGGATATATTGTGCACGCCAGGATTGGCCAGACACGATCACATTATACATTACTGTTGCCTGAAAGAATGTCTAATGCCACTATGAAGTAGAAAAGAAAAAAAACGATACAGAAGACGATGTGGGAATCTCACAGATAATCAAAATATTAAAATGACTGAAAATTACTAAAAAATACATTTTTGCTGCAGCAAATGGATTGCATGAGACATAGTCACAGGTTTATTTAATAGCAAGGTGGGAATTTATATTTATAGATACTTCTTTCTCAAACGGATATCGGGCCTGATTCAGAGCCACACACAGTGCCAGTATTCAAGGAGTTGTTTGATTTTTGCTACTCAGCGTGTGCAAAAATACCCAGCCTCCCCCCACCCCCCCTCCTCTTACATGCCAGCCAGGTGCAGCCTCTCTCCCTAGCCCAGCTGGGCTGCAGTGGGTCCAGAGGGCGGCAACTGAGTCTCCTCTGCCTGAAGGGGGGTTAGCTATTGCACTGACCGCACCCCCAGAATCTGCCCTTGACTGAGGGACTCACGGCATCCCTCCCCACCCCCCACCCCCTTCCCCAGTTCATTTTGGTACTGCACAAGAACAAAAGTTTTTTTTTTTAAATTAAAGTTTTCCAAAAAGGGGGTGTGGCCACACCTCTGATTTGGCCTCTCCTCCGACTTTCCCGGGGTCTGGCCAATCTTTCTACGGCCTTGCTAACTCTATCCATACAAAACGGAAAGCATTTATTTTTATGTTTGCAATCACCTATACAATGTAAAGTACTCACTTGCACAGTGTAAAGTACTCACTTGTACTATGCAATTCTCTCCCTTGTACTATGCAATTCTCTCCCTTGTACTATGCAATGTTCTCCCTTGTACTATGTAAAGTACTCTCTTGCACGGTGTAAAGACTTCCACTGTTTTTGGAAATTACTTGCTGGTTTACTGCTCGTTACATCATGTATAGACTGTTAGCTATGTTCTTTGTTATTGGTTAATAATTAAATATTCTTTTGAGCAAAACAAAATGAATGCCACAGTTGTGTTTGTACAAACAGTGTTATTAAAATAAGTACTATTTACCTTAACTGCTTAACGTCCTGTGGCGAGGTTCGTGTCTCCCTGGAATTAGTGAATCAGAGCATTATAATGTGCAAACCAGTTAGTGGAAAATTCATAACATGTCATAGAGGGGCCAGAATGCTATAAAGGATAGGAATCCTTTTATCTTTTCTGAAATTACCCTTAGATGGGTAATGTATATTTTTATCATGAAAGCAAAAAAAAAAATCACTAAAATCTGCAACTATTAAAATGAGTTGGGATCGATATGCCGGCAGTCGGGATGCCGGTGGTCAGAATACTGGCCAGCGGCACCCCAATGGTGAGAATCCTGACAGGGGAAGGTGAGTTTATTTACCTTCCCCCAATGCCTCCCTAACCCTCCCTTCCTGCAGCCTAAACCTACCCCCCCCCCTCCCCGTCTTACTCTCCAGCAGCATGGCAGTCACTTGTTCCGGATTCCAGCCCTGGGAACGTGATCCCATTTAGAATGCCAGCATCGGCATTCAGAACAGTATCTGGATTCCAGCATTGGTATTTTGACTGCTGGGATCTAGTCTGTCGGGATCTTGACCGGATCCCATTAAAACAATTGTGAGTCTTCTCTGGGAAATTTGGGCCTGATTCAAAGAAGTCCACTAATGCAGCTGCTACTTAAGCTTCCGCCCAGAAATGAAAAGAGACACCCATCGGAGCTACTGCAACTCATTCGCAATTGCGTACACATACACAGCCTATATGCAAGACTAGGTAGCCCTATGGCTACGCTGACTGGACCCAGTAGTAGTCACGTGGGCACTATGTTTTTGTATGTTAGAGTTCACAGCTGACGTCAGATACGCGTCCCGAAAATGGCCATGACACGCCTGCATTTTTACAACCACTCCCTGCTACCACCATGTTAACAACCCCAAATGGTCACTTCTTGACAATTACTTTGCGATGAGATCCTCATTGCACGCGGGTTTGCAGCGGCATCTTGTCCCATCCACAATGCAAACTCAGCACATGCGCAGCCTGCTGATAATCACTCAGTTTCATGGAATATCGGCTTTGCGTACTCCTCTGAATCAGGCCCTTTGCTATTCAGGAGATACTTTCACCAGTGCACACTGGATGCAGCATTCTACAGCTCTCAGATGCATAACAGCGGTACATGCCAGGATGTGTCTGAGACTGGGCAGAGCTAAATTATTATACAGCAGATGCTCACTCACAACTCACTTTACTTTACACTGTCACATGCAAAAGTCTCTTTGCTGTTCTGTCTGGAGAATTCTACGATCAAGGGACCTCTACAGTCATTCTTGTTGGTGATCCCAGGGTAAGTGAAACTGAACATATCAAGTTTAAGTTAATGATTGATAAAGAAAATGTCAACAGATCATCTTATTCCCTTTTAGATGTTTGCTATATGCACATGAAAATCCAGATCCAGGTCCAATACATGTTACCCATCAGCATGTGCAGTATATTTGCAGGATTTGAATATTACAAACACATTTGAAGTTAAAGATGAATCTGATGTGATTTGGTATATAGAAAATAAATGCAATAAAATTGAATGATGTCTTTGTGGAAAGTCTAACCTCATGCAACAAACCTCATTGTGAAAGGCACCTTTATATTGAATAGTGGACACAATGCTCATACTGCAATCAGACACAAGGTGGCACAACAGTCCTGTCCTATTCTAGGCTCGCTTGCATTCTACATTATACACAGTATTACTTGCCGCAGATGATCATTTAAAATCTGTAGCAAATTAAATATTAGGACTTTATATTCTGTATCAATCCCATTATTATTTTTTGTTAGTAAAGCAATTACTTCTATATCACTGTAGGACAAGCGCAGGGGGGTGTGGGAGGGGGGGGGAGTGCAACGAAGTCCCTTGCAGGCTCGGTGGTGAGCGCAGGTTCTATTCCCATCGTGGACACACATGACTGTCGGGATTTTCAGGGTTCGGAATGCAGGCAGAGGTATTGTGACCGGTGGTCTCCTCACCGCCGGTCACATAACTACAACCCCTTTAGGACAACATTGTCTACTCTATGGGGTAGATTTACTAAAGGTTCTAAAAATTAAAAGTGGTGGCGTTTGAGAAGCTTTAGTAAGGCTGTGTACATACTTGGCGATATGACCCAATATATTGTCCGATCCGGCGTTCACATCGTTCAGTGTGTATTCACTATATCGTTAACGATGTACATTAACTTTAGTTTTTACTAGAGATGAGCGGATTCGGTTTTACTCGGTTCTCAAAACGGCATCTTATTGGCTATCCAAAACACGTGACATCCGTGAGCCAATAAGATGCCGTTTTGAGAACCGAGTAAAACCGAGTAAAACCGAATCCGCTCATCTCTAGTTTTTACCTTAAAATCTAAAGATATTGTACTGGACTGGATGTGGCCGGATGCCGTCACTGACAATATAGTAAACGATATCGTTAAGTGTGTATGAACGATATCGTGTGCGGGGGATATCTTACACGATGTCACATCTCATGTGCATCGGCAAGTGTGTACCCAGCCTTAGGGGTATATTCAATTAAAGTCGGATTCATTCCGACATGTATTTGTCGGAATGGATCCGACAACCCCTATTCAATCCCCATCTTAATTCGACTTTTTCAAGTCGAATTAAGATGGGACGCAGAGGAGGAGAAGGGGGGCGAGCCGCGGGGGGACAGCCGGTGGGCATACAGGAGACATCAGCGCTACGATCAGCGCTACCATAGCGCTGCAGCAGGATGTCACTCAGCCGCCCGACCTCACGGCAGCTTCCACCCGGCACCAACAGCGTGCTGGAGCTGTGTGGAAGCTGCCGTGAGGTCGGGCAGGTGAGTGACATCAAGCTGCAGCGCTGATCGTAGCGCTGATCTGTATGCCCGCCGGCTGTCCCCCCGTCTCCCTGCGGCTCCCCCCCCCCTTGCCTCCTCCGGGTCCATCTCATTCCGACATCATTTTGATGTCGGATTTAGATAGTCGAAAAGGGGGCCAAAACCTGACGGATTTGGCCCCGTTTTCGACATCAACGCGTGGATCGGCAGCTATTCCGCCGATCCACATGCTTTTCGACAAGTCGAATGCCTCGACTTGTCGAAAAGCTCTGAATAGGTCGAATCAGGATTCGACCTTAAAAAGTTGAAAGCTGCCGTCTTTTCGACAGACGGCAGTTTTCAACTGCAATTGAATATACCCCTATGTCTTCCCCTCTATGTTGTAAGGTTCTTGATATAGGCCCTCATTCCGAGTTGTTCGCTCGGTAAAAATCTTCGCATCGCAGCGATTTTCCGCTTAATGCGCATGCGCAATGTCCGCACTGCGACTGCGCCAAGTAAATTTGCTATGCACTTAGTAAATTTACTCACGGCTTTTTCATCGTTCTGGCGATCGTAATGTGATTGACAGGAAATGGGTGTTACTGGGCGGAAACAGGCCGTTTTATGGGCGTGTGGGAAAAAACACTACCGTTTCCGGAAAAAACGCAGGAGTGGCCGGAGAAACGGAGGAGTGTCTGGGCGAACGCTGGGTGTGTTTGTGACGTCAAACCAGGAACGACAAGCACTGAACTGATCGCAGATGCCGAGTAAGTCTGAAGCTACTCAGAAACTGCTACGAGGTGTGTAATCGCAATATTGCGAATACTTCGGTCGCAATTTTAAGATGCTAAGATTCACTCCCAGTAGGCGGCGGCTTAGCGTGAGCAACTCTGCTAAAATCACCTTGCGAGCGAACAACTCGGAATGACCTCCATAGTTGCAGAAGTTCATTAATTGCGTGGACACACTGGCAACAGAAGGTTGTGTTATAAAGCAGCATGGAAAGCAGAAACGGGTGTAAGAGGGTCCTTACATTTATGCAGCTTAGAACTATATACAATGTAAAATCGTAATAAAAGAAGTTATATTTTAATAGGAATGAAATAAACGTATAATTCAGTTGAAATAATAGTTATACTGTAAATGTGTAAATTGTAGTGTACATAAGTGTTTATATACAACACCTAACCTCAGATCATTCCAAATAGCTAAATTTTTCATGCCACAGACATTGCTACTTACTGTAGCTGCGCCAAAACACTAATATTAAGTACCCAGTGTACTATAAATGAACTAAGAAACTAAACTGAAAAAAAAAAAAAAATAGCAAAGTTGAGGACAAAGTAGAAAAGTAGAGGAGACAGTACAAGGCAAAAGGCGGGTCCGATATGAGTGCCCCTCGCCGTGCATCATTGGGGCAAATGTATTAAGCCTAGAGAAGTGATAAGTGCAAGGTGATAACCAGAGCTGGCCCTAACCAATATGATGCCCTAGGCAAGATTTTGGCTGGTGCCCCCTAGCACCGCCGATTGTTCCGCATCTGATCCAGCACCATCACCCCTCACCCATAGCAGTCCTAATTTTGGTGCTCCTACCCCCTATATTTTAAATTGGAACAATGTGCACATTCGGGAACAATGTGCACCTCCAATTCAAATGACACCACACAGTATTGCAATTTTATTCACATTATATGTATCATGCGATAGTGTCCCATATTCACTTTACATCACACAGTAGTACCAATTTACCTTATATACGTTACTCCCCACAGTAGTGCCCCTTATTCACATTACATTGCACTGAATTGCTCCTTATTCACATTATTCACATAAGACCACACAGTAGTGCCCTTTCTATATGTTACGCCACACAGTAGAGTACCTTATACACATAATGCCACACATTAGTAATGCATTTATACAAATAATACCACACAGTAATGACCCCTACACATTATTAATGTCCTTATAAACATAATGCACCTTACATATTATGCCAGCCTTTATTAATGCCCTCATACACATAATGTCCCTTACACATATGCCTCACATTATTAATGCCCTTATACACATAATGACACATATAATGTCCCTATCACATATGCCACACATTATTAGTGCACTTATACACATAATGACACACATAGTGCACCTTACACACATGCCACACATTAGTAATGCATTTATACACGACATACATAATGCCCCTTACACATACTGCATGCCAAACACTACTGCACAAAAAACCCACCCGCACACAGCACTCACATGGCCGCTAACACTGTGTCCTCTGCCTTTGCTTGGATACAGATGTGTCCTCATACATCTTGCCTTAATACGCCATGCTGCATGAGATGCCTGGCGTGAGTCCACTGGCAGCTCTGCAAATGTTGGATGCCTTTTTTGACAAAAATGTGTCTTATTTGCATTACTATGTGAATAGGATGCATTAAAATGATATGTGGCATGCATGTATTCTGTGTGCATCTGTGTCTGTATCTGCATACGAAATACTACGTTACAGTGATTTCAAGGAATACACTGTAAAGTAGCATTTCATATGCAGATACAGCCGCAGCCACACACAGAATATAGGCATGGCACATATCATTTTAATCAGCAGATCCTGCTTGTGCCCCTAGGCATACCAAATGCCCTAGGCATTTGCCTAGTTTGCCTATGCCTAGGGCCGGCTCTGGTGATAACGTACCAGCCAATTATTATGGGTCTGAAAAATGATCACTGCTTTATCACTTCTCAAATGAAAACATAAGATTGATGAAGACGTACACAAGGCATTTCCGATGTGAGTTACCCACGCCACGCTTTCTTAATCTGTACTTTTTTACCAATCCCTTTACAAAAACCCTAGTACACTATTTGTGAACTAATGGCCCCCATACATCATTGGCCGCGATGCCCTGATTCCCCAACCTGCCGGCACCTCCGGCCAGCTATGATTGCTGATCGAACAGAGAATTAAGGAAATGAAACATGTTAAAAATGCCCAATTGCCCCGATCCCGACCAAAAACACAAAAATCTCAGCTATGTGGGGGCCATAAGGCGCAAGATTGAGGATAAAGTAGCAAGCACATGAATCGTGCCAGGCTTCTCACCCCACATAGCGTAAAAGGGATAGGTGTATGAGGACACATTTGTATAAAATATGTACTGTATGTGTGTGCTATAGATGTGTTTAGATCACATACTGTATAATGAAACCGCTATCCCCCTACGAATCCTGCTTTTGCCATTGACTTTTGTAGAGTACTCTAATTATGGTTCAGTGTTCATTATCTTTGCTGCAAAAAGTTTGGCTTTGTACACAATTATCTAAAGTGTCTATAATATGTAATCTAATTTATTTTCTTACCATTTTCAAATATATTTGTATCTTCTGCACGGGTGGCACTAGATATACCGGCTGTCGGGATCCCGGCGTTCACCATACCGATGCCGGAATCCCGACCGCCAGTATACTGACCAGTATTATCCCTCTTGGGGTGTCCATGACACCCCTGAAGTGAGAGTAAATAGCGTGGCACGCCAGCATAGCGGGCAAAGCAAGCCCGCAAGGGGCTCTTTTGCTGCCGGCATTCCGGCGGTCTGGATCCCGGCGCCGGGATCCCAAGCGCCGGGGAAACATACCACACCCCTTCTGCACATATAAAAACACAGTGTTAAATATCATGCTAGTATTATAACTACAGTCATCTAAAATAAATATATATATATATATATATATATATATACATACACACACACACTGCTCAAAAAAATAAAGGGAACACTTAACACAATGTAACTCCAAGTCAATCACACTTCTGTGAAATCAAACTGTCCACTTAGGAAGCAACACTGATTGACAATCAATTTCACATACTGTTGTGCAAGTGGAATAGACAACAGGTGGAAATTATGGGCAATTAGCAAGACACCCCCAATAAAGGAGTTGTTCTACAGGTTGTGACCACAGACCACTTCTCAGCTCCTATGCTTTCTGGCTGATGTTTTGGTCATTTTTGAAAGCTGGCGGTGCTTTCACTCTAGTGGTAGCATGAGACGGAGTCTACAACCCACACAAGTGGCTCAGGTAGTGCAGCTCATCCAGGATGGCACATCAATGCGAGCTGTGGCAAGAAGGTTTGCTGTGTCTGTCAGCGTAGTGTCCAGAGCATGGAGGTGCTACCAGGAGACAGGCCAGTACATCAGGAGACGTGGAGGAGGCCGTAGGATGGCAACAACCCAGCAGCAGGACCGCTATCTCCGCCTTTGTGCAAGGAGGAACAGGAGGAGAACTGCCAGAGCCCTGCAAAATGACCTCCAGCAAGCCACAAATGTGCATGTGTCTACTGAAACGATCATAAACAGACTCCATGAGGGTGGTATGAGGGCCCGACGTCCACAGGTCGGGGTTGAGCTTACAGCCCAACACCGTGCAGGACATTTGGCATTTGCCAGAGAACACCAAGATTGGCAAATTCGCCACTGGCGCCCTGTGCTCTTCACAGATGAAAGCAGGTTCTCACTGAGCCGATGTGACAGACGTGATAGAGTCTGGAGACGCCAAGGAGAATGATCTGCTGCCTGCAACATCCTCCAGCATGACCGGTTTGGCAGTGGGTCAGTAATGGTGTGGGGTGGCATTTCTTTGGGGGGCCGCACAGCCCCCC
Source organism: Pseudophryne corroboree (assembly GCF_028390025.1). NCBI lineage: Eukaryota > Metazoa > Chordata > Amphibia > Anura > Myobatrachidae > Pseudophryne > Pseudophryne corroboree. The sequence continues at coordinate 523,951,876 of NC_086444.1, read as the reverse complement.
AAATGTGCTCGCCAGAGGTAGCCTGACTGCCATTAGGTACCGAGATGAGATCCTCAGACCCCTTGTGAGACCATATGCTGGTGCGGTTGGCCATGGGTTCCTCCTAATGCAAGACAATGCTAGACCTCATGTGGCTGGAGTGTGTCAGCAGTTCCTGCAAGACGAAGGCATTGATGCTATGGACTGGCCCGCCCGTTCCCCAGACCTGAATCCAATTGAGCACATCTGGGACATCATGTCTCGCTCCATTCACCAACGCCACATTGCACCACAGACTGTCCAGGAGTTGGCGGATGCTTTAGTCCAGGTCTGGGAGGAGATCCCTCAGGAGACCATCCGCCACCTCATCAGGAGCATGCCCAGGTGTTGTAGGGAGGTCATACAGGCACGTGGAGGCCACACACACTACTGAGCCTCATTTTGACTTGTTTTAAGGACATTACATCAAAGTTGGATCAGCCTGTAGTGTGTTTTTCCACTTTAATTTTGAGTGTGACTCTAAATCCAGACCTCCATGGGTTAATAAATTTGATTTCCATTGATAATTTTTGTGTGATTTTGTTGTCAGCACATTCAACTATGTAAAGAATATTTAATTCATTCAGATCTAGGATGTGTTATTTTATTGTTCCCTTTATTTTTTTGAGCAGTGTATATATATATATATATATATATATATATATATATATATACAAACAGAGGGTCCCACACTCTCACTCAGCACAGGCGGCGGCTGGGGTGCCAAATCAAAGTCTAATCCAATCATAGGATCAGACTCATTGGTACAGTACGGTATATCTCCACACTTCCGTGGAGAAAGATAGCACTCTCCAGACTTGGGTTTTTCAGCAAAGAAAGTCATTTAATTGCAAACTTGGTTCCATAATTCAGGTACAAGCAAAATGCACATAAACCAAAACAAGGGGCTCACCAACGTTTCGGTCCTATTGTTAGGACCTTTCTCAAGGTGTCTGCCAAACAGTCAATCCATCCAATGGGGGTAACAATAGTAGACAAATCAGGGAGGAACCAGGATCTGCTTACCTGCCTCCCAGGTCCCCAATTTATACCCATGTGCCAATGGACGCTAGGAACATTGCGCTGGGGGTGCCGTTACGTCACTTCCGGTGAAACCGGAAGTGCAATTCCGCCGGTATCGTGGTAATGTTGAATAATATGGTTAATTATATTATTATATTCAATTTGGTGACCTCCGGTACGCCATCATTGGAGGTCGCATATTTTTTGCTTTTAATGAGCTATCCGTGGTGATGATAGGCCACCTGTTGCGGAGGGCTTTGGTGATGTTGCTAGACTGGCTATCAAACGTAGTGGTGAAGATCATCCTCTCCATCTTGGGGTTGGTGCTTGTGGTGGCTCCACTGCTGTTGCTGTTAGTAGATACATACTTCAAGCGGGCTTTATGCAGACAGCGTTGGATGCAGCTGTCAGAATATCCACGTTCATGGAACCTAGTAGACATATCCATCAGTTGTTGTTCCATAATGACTGGATTGGTGTTGTTTCTCATAACTCGTAGAAATTGTGAGATTGGCAAATTTTCTTTAAGTGCCGGAGGGTGTTGGCTGGTAGAAAGCAAAAGGGTGTTTCTATCGGTGGGCTTCCTAAAAAGCGTTGTATTGATTATGTCATCTTCAATTGATACTGTAATGTCCAGGAAGTTGATGCGGTGATTGTCGATCTGGTGTGTAAATTTTACCGGATTTTCTAGGGAATTTAGTTTCTCAACCATTGTGTTGAACATTTCAGTTGTTCCAGTCCAAAGGATAAATATGTCATCAATGAAACGTTTGTACATGAGAATGTGAGCCCCATAGAATGGAATTATGTGCGTCTTTTCATATGCCGTCATAAACAGATTTGCATATGCCGGTGCCAAGTTAGAACCCATTGCGGTGCCGGATCTCTGTACATAATACTTATCCAGATAGGAAAAATGGTTTAGTTTCAGTATTGCTGGTGTTACAAATTAGCTCTAATTCTGCTAGTGCTTTTTTCTTTATTATCATCAGCAATACAATTGTTGTATTTAGATCACTTCATACTCTGAACATATATGTGCAGCCCGCCCAGGTCTCCACTATACCCACAGTTAACCTATGCTATTAACAGCGGTCAGCCGTGTGTATACGAAGGCATGACACGCACGACGAGAATCAGTTGGAACGCATCACTTCCGGTATTGACCGGAAATGACGCATCGGAATAGCGCGTCTCCATGACAACCGAGGCAGCGCCAGCTACACTACATGGCGTGCCTCTCGAACATAAGAAACACCTCTGTGCACCAAATAATTCTATAGCACACTGCTATAGACTCTTGAATATAATTAACCATATTATTCAACATTACCACGATACCGGCGGAATTGCACTTCCGGTTTCACCGGAAGTGACGTAACGGCACCCCCAGCGCAATGTTCCTAGCGTCCATTAGCACATGGGTATAAATTGGGGACCTGGGAGGCAGGTAAGCAGATCCTGGTTCCTCCCTGATTTGTCTACTATTGTTACCCCCATTGGATGGATTGACTGTTTGGCAGACACCTTGAGAAAGGTCCTAACAATAGGACCGAAACGTTGGTGAGCCCCTTGTTTTGGTTTATGTGCATTTTGCTTGTACCTGAATTATGGAACCAAGTTTGCAATTAAATGACTTTCTTTGCTGAAAAACCCAAGTCTGGAGAGTGCTATCTTTCTCCACGGAAGTGTGGAGATATACCGTACTATATATATATATATATATATATATATATATATTTATTTTTTTTTATATTTTTTTCCGACTCAGAGGAAACATTATGGGTTGTGAAGATAAATTATGCTAAGTGATTGAATTTTAATTATAACGTTTCAGTCTAACCTTACATAAGCAGGTACCATTCTTTGCTAGCTTACCCATAATAAGCCATTATACAGTGGGAAATGATCAAACCTGCAATTATCTTTTAGAAATACAGTATACTTATTCTTCTGTAAGTTCTCAAGCTTCTGAAGCATATATTGCACATTGCAATTGCACTGTTAGGCTATGGACACAAGTTCCTGTTCTGTCAAGTAGCCTTCTTTACGCTGTTTGAATTTAGAAAGCATGTATGTAAATGATGATACCATTGTCTATTACATATAGCTGCAGAATATGTACAGCTGTCCTCATTCATCTAGAGTTTTTTTCTACCATATGGCGCCAGATACTTGCCGTGACTTACATGCTTGGCAACGGGTAGCCATTTGAAAGTATTCCTGAACTTTTGCCTTATTCGCATCAAGGCCCTCATTCCGAGTTGATCGGTCGCAAGGCGAATTTAGCAGAGTTACACACGCTAAGCCTACGCCTATTGGGAGTGAATCTTAGCTTCTTAAAATTGCGACCGATGTATTCGCAATATTGCGATTACAAACTACTTAGCAGTTTCAGAGTAGCTTCAGACTTACTCTGCCTGTGCGATCAGTTCAGTGCTTGTCGTTCCTGGTTTGACGTCACAAACACACCCAGCGTTCGCCCAGACACTCCTCCGTTTCTCCAGCCACTCCTGCGTTTTTTCCGGAAACGGTAGCGTTTTCATCCACACGCCCCTAAAACGCCGTGTTTCCGCCCAGTAACACCCATTTCCTGTCAATCACATTACGATCGCCGGAGCGATGAAAAAGCCGTGAGTAAAAATACTATCTTCATTGTTAAATTACTTGGCGCAGTCGCAGTGCGAATATTGCGCATGCGTACTAAGCGGATTTTCATTGCGATGCGATGAAAAATACCGACCGATCAACTCGGAATGAGGGCCCATAACCACATCAAAAGTTGCTTACAGCATACATGCACACTATAGGCCTTATTCAGGTTGGGTCGTAATTGCAAAGCTGCTTTTATCAGTTTTGCATTACGATCCTTAGCAATGCAAATGCAGGAGGAGGTGAATGCCACCTCCTTCCTACATTTGCGATTGCTTAAAATTGCGATGCTATTGCAGTTTGTTATGAACATCGCAATTGGTCGCAATGTTCATCTGCGACTGCAGTCTGTGTAAGTCTGACCTTACTCAGAAAAAGTGTAAACTGGCGCTAGGTGTTTCCCCAATAATAAAAACTGTGGATTGATTTCAATAAAATAACATGTAATTTATTAATTACTTAACTAGACATAACATGCTAAAAAACAGGAATAAATTCCAATGAACACAAATAGTTAGGGCATTGATGGAGCTCAAAAATTTTTTTCAATGATGGCTGCTAGTGAGTGTCCACAAAGGATCCCGGACTGAAATGATAAGCAGAGTTCCCTGGGGAGAAGAAATGCAAACAGCTGGTGTTACCCTTTTTGATGGAGGCTTCCAGAAAGTTGCAATTGTCAGCAGGCAAGCTGTGCTGTTGATGTGAATACTGGGTCCCTCCAATCGGTGCTGTATAAGGTCAATCCCACACAGGAAACTTTTCAAAGTAGTTTGTTCAAAAGTCCATATCTGGATCCATTTGAAGAGCAGGACACTGATGTAGTAGCAGCATACACACTTAACGCGTTTCCCTAGGCTCGGTCACCTAGCTTCATCAGAAGTAAAGCTCAGTTTGTAAGTGGGATCTATTTAAACCCCATTTGATAACCTGATGCCCGGCAGGTGTGGTGGAAATACCATTCAATTAACCACAGTTTGATTCAAAACAGAATTATAATAAGATCCATCTACTTAAAATGTATGGAGGAGTTAGTAGGAGGCAAACCCACAGAAAAACCATACTCTATTTCATATATAAACAAACAAACCAAATTTTAGAGATTGGAAAGGTCAAAGGACAGTGCGGTCACATGACTCGCTTCCAGTCACCAGAATCAGCATCTGACTTCAATTGCATTTAATACATTAAACACTTAGAGTCTCCCCTCCCATTATTTCTGGGGAATAGGGACCCCCGCACAGCCCAGCTTACTCACATGGATAGCCGCGATCGGCAGTGGGAAACGGGAACATTGCAAAACCCCGTGGAGCATTAGACGCTCCTTCCGGGTCACGTGACAAGTCCGGGTTGGTGACAGACTCCCGTCACAGGCGCTCTGGTTGCTATGCAACCCTGGCGCATACCAATGCGGTGCATGATGACGTCATGTCCCTGTCACGTGACCGGGAGCCCGGGGTGACTGGAGTATATGAAATAGAGTATGGTTTTTCTGTGGGCCTAGGGAAACGCGTTAAGTGTGTATGCTGCTACTACATCAGTGTCCTGCTCTTCAAATGGATCCAGATATGGACTTTTGAACAAACTACTTTGAAAAGTTTCCTGTGTGGGATTGACCTTATACAGCACCGATTGGAGGGACCCAGTATTCACATCAACAGCACAGCTTGCCTGCTGACAATTGCAACTTTCTGGAAGCCTCCATCAAAAAGGGTAACACCAGCTGTTTGCATTTCTTCTCCCCAGGGAACTCTGCTTATCATTTCAGTCCGGGATCCTTTGTGGACACTCACTAGCAGCCATCATTGAAAAAAAATTTTGAGCTCCATCAATGCCCTAACTATTTGTGTTCATTGGAATTTATTCCTGTTTTTTAGCATGTTATGTCTAGTTAAGTAATTAATAAATTACATGTTATTTTATTGAAATCAATCCACAGTTTTTATTATTGGGGAAACACCTAGCGCCAGTTTACACTTTTTCTTTGCAATTTTTATTGGGACTGACAATCCCTACTGGCAGCTGTGACAGCGCGTCTGGGCCTGTTCCTTTGTTCTGACCTTACTCAGGATTGCAGTCGCAGGTAGTCTAGCAACACCAAGGAAACTGCAACATTGTTGCACTCCTTGGCCTCACCACTCCCGGAAAACGGGGGCGATATGCCGGCCGTTTTCTCCAATGCTGGCAGCCTCAGCCCCCATCCCTCCCCTCCAACACCTCTGCCTGTCACTCAGGCAGAGGTGTTTGCATCATAGCAATGCGATCGCAGGGCCCATTCTGCACATGCTCAGTTTGCTGATTACCGGACTACGGCCCAGTATTAGTACTTTTGCAAAGGAATTGCTATAAAGTCGTAGATTAAGAACAGCAATATGTGGTGAGAGAAATGGCATGGTTCGCTCGTATCAGAATTCTGTCGCACACAGAAGTACATGAAATGCCAGCGTCAGTATTCAGATACCCTTGCACCATACTTTTGCATTAGTGATGGGAATCAGATGCATGCAGTAATTTAAGAAAAGCCTCTGGCGTTGCGCTTGGCGCATCTAAGTCGTAAAGTCCATAGTGCACAAAATAAGCCCTTAAATTGGAGTAAAGGTATACGTGAGCACATCTGTCAGCAATTTTTTTTGTGTGTCAACACTGTAAGTAGAAAGGAGATCACTTCAATATATTCAAATATGTAGCATGATGCGGGGTCATAGGTGTTTCTATAATGGGTGCAAGGTGTGCAGTGTACACGGGCTCCTGATTTCAGGGGGGCCCACCCCGTACACCCTGCACCCATATATTATACTTACCCTTTCAGAGTCCCGCAGCCCTGCACTGCAGACACAAATCACTTGGAAAATGGCCACCACAGTCATTTCCAAGTGATTTGGGGATGTCCCGGGGAACAAGGTGCGGGCGCATAATGCCAGAGACTACTCACTGCCAGAGAAGATGGGGTCCGCTATGGAGGCTGCACGCAGACTCTCTCCTCTCTTAAAATACTCCAGTGTGGGGTCGTTTCTGTTCAACAAAATTACATCTTATACTGAATTTTCTAGTAAATGTTTAATTTAACATTTTAACTATTTTTGAAAAATAAGGTATAATTAAATGTTAGCCAATCCCTAGTGTTCCTTATCCCATAGTGACCAATCATCATGGAAATGTGTAGAATAATTATTTTACTTAACCAAGCAATAACCTCTGAACTTCTCTTTAGCATATGTTAGCTATAGCAGTACCTTTAATCTATGCAGCTATGTACAAGTTCTTTTTATGATTTGTTACAGGTGAAGAGGTTTTAGCCACTTACACAGAGAACCATCGAGAATTCTTATTCCCCGAACCAAAGCTGACTCCTGCATACCCAGGAGTGGACAGGGAGTTACTAATGAAAACAGCTTCTGGCTTTCCGGTGAGTACTTCCATTCCTGCGTTTCTTGCTAACTATTGTATAACAAGTATCTCATAGACCATTTCATTTTCTATTTCTGTCTAGTTGATCAAAGACTTGATATTTACAGATTTATTGTAGTGTGTTGACATACCTTAAATAAAACAGCAGGAACAAATTACACTCCAGAAAAACCTTCCTTTTCATACTACACAGAGCTTTCATCAGTTGTGGCAAGTCTGATGCAATTAGCATGACACTCATATATGTACCAGGGTGAGATCATGTCCTTTCTATGGAAGGCATGAATGACTTGCATGCTGAGTTTAACGCATGTGCAGCCAAATTCACAAATATAAGGTGTAATAGCTTGCCATTTTTTTTTTAATGATTGTTGTTGCTGATCTGGTTGTATATGTGCCAGAGGGCCTTATTCAGCTACAGTTGCAAAATTGCAAATCTGGGGCAATTATCGGCAGACTGCGTATGCGCGGCGAACGCATTGTGCGTGAAGGTTAAAAAGCGATCGCAGCTTCAGTGAAATGCGACTACAATTTGATTGACAGGAAGTGACCATTTGTGGGGAGTGGTTGAAAAAATGCAGGCGGATCATTGCCATTTTCGGGCCTGTTGCAATGTGACTATTGATGGTACTCGATATCTGCGTTTTTTGCGATTGCATCAGAAGGCGTTTTCTCACATGCGATTTTTAGCAGAAGCATGATTGAGAAAATGGGTGGTATTCATGTGACCAGCAGTCGTGAGACCGACCACCTCCACCAACATCCCGCCCCCTCACTATCCCGACGGTTGGCATGCCGACCAACAGTGACTATTTACACTCGTGGGTGTCCACAACACCCATAGAGTGGGAATAGAACCCGTGTTGATTGCAGGTCGCGACTGAGCCTGCAGCGCTTGCTGCACTCGCCCCTCCCCGGCGGGATCCCGGCATCGGTATGCTGCCGGGATCCCGGCGTCGGAATGCTGACCGCCGGTCAGCCATACCACACCCTGAGAAAATCGCTATTTCTATATCAATAGCGATTCAAGCAGAATGAGGTCCAGATTTTTGTCAGGCACAGTATATGTCATACACTTATACCCAATTTTTTAAACATTTGTTTAGATATGGAAATCTGTATTAGCTATTAGCTTTGAATAAAATGAATAACCATCTGCACTACACCTTGTATAACTCTCCCTCTTGCTAAAATGCGCTCACAAAATCATATAATCTATGACTGGCCAATGAAGAAAGTACCTATCAGCGTCAGTGGAGAATCTGAAATCAGCCAGTTAGAATCCAGGGGCAATGAGAGAGTGGAAGGTTCGAGCTTCTCTAGGGGCTAGGCCAGTCATGGAGTAGAAGGAATGCACCCCTCCCTTGACCCGCAGTCTTCTTAGTAAATGCATTGATGAGCACCTGGGCCTGCAGTATGTCTCAAGTAAATTTCTGCGCCCTATGTGTGTAACCTCTTTTCTAGCCCTGTGCCGAACCAATTTGTATATTTTACGCAAACTGGTGCAAGTCCAATCCAACATTTCACTTGGGAACAGATTTATTCACTTTTTGCTGGTGGGGAGAAGGTTTAGGTAGGCAGGCAGGCAGGCAGGCAGTCAGTCTCTATACTGTTCTCAATAGGGGTTATGCAGCCTATTGACTCAGCACATGGCTCCTGTCTCCTCCCTGGTGACCTCTCTTCTCCATGGACCTGTGTGACTGTCAAATTGTGTCGGCACCACAGAAAATAAATCATTATCAGATTACTACCAGATGAGATTGGGGGCCTTATTTACTAGCCTGCAAGTTGCAGGCACAGGTGTACTTCCGGTGAGTTAGCCTGTATTTTTAAAGGGGGCGAAATATTAGTTGTTTTAAAGATATGGACTAACTCCATAGTACTCATGTCTGCAACTGACAGGCTTTCACAAGACACCTGTTTATGCTACAGATTTATTGGGATTTGCTCAGTACAAGGGCTTTATTAGTTTTAGTTCACTACTAAATATAACAGAGATTAGTTCACTACTAAATATAACAATAATGCAAAAATGTGATACCAAAATGTGAAAAAAGTTATCTATTTAATAAACTGGCAAAATCAAATCAATTTGAGTGGGAGAAAGATGTAATGGCCCAAATGTAATAGCCTGCAATATACGGGTACCAGCACAATATTGATAGATTTAAAGCGGCGCTTAGTTTTAAGGCAAACAAGGTTGGTTTTGCTTTGAAGCAAATTGCCATTGTAAGGCTGGGTACACACTACAGCGATGTGGACTCGGACGATATGCCGGATGACATATCATATCCGCGGTACACATCAGAACAGTGTGATGAAGGATGGAACAATCCCTTCAATACACTGCATGGCGCCACATGCGATATCGTCTGGTTGGCCACGTAGCAAAGCTGACCGTAACATATCGTTAATGACTGCGTTTAAGCGCAGATTGGCCATACACACTGGACGATCCGGCTAATATTTCGTCCAGAAACAAGCTATCGGCCCGATATCGCTCTAATGTGTACCCAGCTTTAATCTAGCAGCTATATCACAGGCACTGCACAGTGCTTGCAAATCACAGGATATTACATTTTGGCCGGTTGTAAGTTATTCTCATCCCACAATTTAATGAAAGTATTATAATTTTGTTGTCAAACAAGAGTTTTCAATAAAAAACCCCTGAAAAGTTTCAAATTGAATACATACTATGAAACAAAACAATTTTCCATTTAGCCAAAAATGGAAATGAGGCCGAGAATGGTAACTGGAGAAATCTTGGTGGTTTTGTATTGACTCTGATGATATTACTGTGAGTATTTAAATAAAATAGAGAAATTGGAGGGAGGATGGCAATAACCTAAACAAGACTCTAAATTAAAATGTAAAGAATCAGGTGTTTATAAGGATTGTATTTTGAGGGTGAAATGATTAGTGCTTTAAATAGCATTAATTAAGATGAAGCAGCACTTTCGATAAGACAGAAAAGTAATTAATGGGTTAATTAATATGAATGGATTTAATGGTGATGTTTGGATTTGACTGGCGCCCAAGATGGCTGCCTCACCTTTTGTATGCTCCTGATCATCTCCATAAAACAGCTTAAATTCACCACAACTGACCTATGAATCATCATAAATATCCATGGACTTACCTTTAACTTGTACTACTCTACGCGGACATTTCATCAAAACCAACGGATTGCATTCCTGCGCTGAGATACACACTGGATTGAATCCGGGACTGAATCCTCTGCATATCTCCACTGAGAAATCCTTCAGTTTAGCAGCTGCTGTACTCTGCATTGGACATTACCCAGATAAGGTACTGTGGATTACAACCTATCTTTGGCTACATCCAGCCCCTCACTTAGACATCATCCACCTCATTACCCAGATAAGGTACTGTGGATTACAACCTATCTTTGGCTACATCCAGCCCCTCACTTAGACATCATCCACCTCTGTTCTCTGAGCAACAAATAACTGACTTATTGCATTAATCTACTAATATCAGTATATTCAAGCTCTGAATTGCTGAAGGCTCACTGTTTAAAATCAGGATCCATTTCCAGGACACGTTATCACTACTACCCCTACAAAAAAAAAAAAATCTACTTCAAAGGCCTCTCACACTGAGACTTTTCACACCTACACAGTAGGAATTGGCTTCTAACACCTTTCCAAAAGGCTGCCTATCCTAGGATAATTGACTAAATCAGCAGTTATTTTATTTATTACTTGCTTCAAATATACACAATAGGTTATAGCAATAACTTTGTTCATAATCCCATTATAATTTTGGATCACATACCGAATTGGGGGAAAACAAAACACAAAAAGGAAAAAAACCAAAAAAAAAAACCACTGCTTTCTCTCCCTCTCTCATCATCATATGCAGCTCAAATTTATAGTAATCTGTCATTGATGACCAAATGTATAGTTATTGCTCCAGCTTCATTCTTTCACTCCGCCCACCACGTTCTGCAGTTCCTATCACACCATCACAGGCTTCTATTCTCCAATCCCTTGGCATTTTAAAAAGAAAACACTGGCGCATTCGTGGGAAGCGAGCAGGCCGGAAATGTATTTCCCCCGGTAACCATCTAAGTCCTTTGCCCACCTGCTCACCCTCATACTCAAAGAACAATCAAATAGAAGTGATACCCAAAAGACGGCCCTGTGTTTGGAAGGACAGAACTGTCAACTCTCACTTTGTGACCCCCATACCCAGAGCTCCTGCACTTAACATAAAGAAAACTGAAGGCCCTCTGGTAGGCCCAATCAGGTCAGTCCTTTGTAATGCCAGATCTATAAGAAACAAGACTGCAACAATTGCTGACCTTATTGAATCTGCAGATCTAGCCTGTATTACAGAGACCTGGCTAGATGAAAATGCAGCACCTATATTGGAGGCTGCAGTACCAACAAACTACTCTGTCATCCACAACCCAAGACTGGACCGCAGGGGTGGCGGGGTGGCTATCTGCTTCAAAAAAGAACTTAAACTTAGGGTCCACCCTATTGAAACTACTCGCTCATTCGAGTGCATTGCTGCCCGGAGTTCGACAGGATTAGGTTTCAGAGTACTTCTCATTTACCGGCCACCTGGAGATGGAAAGATATTTCTACAAGAAATTGCAGACACTGTTGCTGGCCTGGTTCTGGAACATCAAAGATGGCTCATCCTCTGGGATTTCAATGCATGGGTGGATGATGAGCTTTCACGCCTTGGCCAAGACCTCCTGTGCACAATGAATGGTCTGGGCTTCACACAGGTCGTTCCCTCTGCCACACATAAAAGTGGTCACACTCTCGACCTTGTCTTTCAGATTGGATTAGAAGTCACTGACCTAAAAATAAACCCAGTCATCTGGTCAGACCACTACTCCCTCTGGTTCTCAGTTGCAACCCCTCAAATAAGATCTCTGCCCGTGGAGTTGACCAGGTATCGTCCAAGGAGGGGTATGACTCCCCAGGCTCTTGCAGCAAATCTGGATCTCTCTGCTATACTGGGCGCCTGTGAAGATCCCTGTTCCCTAGTCCGTTATTATAATAGGGATGTTATGGCTGCAATTGATGTTATCGCCCCTGTGCATTTAAGACCTCGTAAACCACAACGTCAAGCTCCATGGTTCGACAACAGTGTTAGTGAGCTCAAGAAAAGTGGGGCGTAGACTGGAAAGACGATGGAGGAAGACTAACCTAGTGGATGACAAAATAAAACTAATAAAGCATAACGAAGAATATCAATCGACAATCACTCGTAAGAAGGCACAGTTCCTGTCAAATGAGATCACAGCAGCAAACAATAGGCCAGCTCAGCTTTTCCGCACAGTGGAGATGCTTTGCAAGCCAGCATGCCTGCAGACTGATGAGACCCTCTCCCAGGCAAGATGCAACGAGTTTGCAAACTTCTTTGCAGATAAAATATCCACCATCCGGGCTGGAATCTCCACAGTGCCATCAAAGGAGTGCCAAACTACAAAGCCTGCCAATATAAGCTACCTGCCTTCATGGACCAGCTTTGACCCAGTGGATGTAAAGGACACTGCTGAAATTGCTCGAATTTTGCGTCCCACCACCTGTGATCTGGACCCAGCCTCAACCAAGCTTCTAATAGGTTGTATGGATATAATTGGTCCTGTCTTTACAAAAATTGTTCAATGCTCTTTGCAGACAGGCATTTTTCCTGGACCCCTAAAGGAAGCAATTGTTAGACCGCTTCTTAAAAAACCTAATTTAGATCCCGACTGCATGACCAACTACAGACCGGTATCAAACCTTCCTTTCCTAGGAAAGGTTATTGAGAAAGTCGTTGCAAATCAACTGGAAACCCGCCTGACAACCCATGATATTTATGATCCATTTCAATCAGGATTCAGGAGAAGACATAGCACTGAAACAGCCCTGGTGTGTGTGTTAAATGATCTTCTGATGGCAAAAGACAGAGGTGACTGTTCAATATTAATCCTTCTGGATCTCTCGGCAGCATTTGATACCGTGGACCATGGGCTTCTGATTGAGCGACTGATACATTTCTGTGGTCTGGATGGCACAGTCCTAAGCTGGTTCAAATCATTTCTCACAGGCAGGTCATAGAGAGTATCATCTGGATTATACTCATCACCACCAGTACCATTGCCATGTGGTGTCCCACAAGGTTCTATACTATCCCCCATGCTTTTTGCAGTATACATGCTCCCATTGGGCGAAATAATCAGGCGCCATGGCCTGGTCTACCACTGCTATGCAGATGATACACAACTGTACTTGTCCTTTGCTCCGGGCACTGATAACCCAATAGCAACCCTAAATGGCTGTCTAGCTGAACTACAGGAGTGGATGAGCGCCAGTTGGCTGCGACTGAACCCGGATAAAACAGAGGTCCTTTTGATACGACCGCAACATCAAAGGACAAGACTGCAGCATAGCCAACCAACTGGACTTACACTGGGGGATTCAGAATTACAGACCAGTGATCGTGTGCGGAATCTTGGCGTTGTCCTGGATGGTGGCTTGACACTTAAACATCAGATATCAGCCACAATCAAATCCTCATTCTTTCACCTGAGGAACATAGCCAGCATCAAGCACTTAATTCCCTCAGATGACATGCCAAAAGTCATACATGCATTTGTATCATCTCGTTTAGACTACTGTAATGCCCTCTACCTTGGCCTACCATCAAAAGAATTGCAACGCTTACAGCTGGTGCAAAACACAGCTGCCAGGCTACTAACCAACCAGCCCCGTTCTAGCCACATAACACCCATCCTCTACTCCCTTCACTGGCTGCCTGTAAGATGGCGAATCATCTTCAAGATTGGCTTACTGAGTTTCAAAGCATTACATGACCAAGGCCCAAGGTACCTGAAACAGCTTTTGACCCCATACTGCCCCACTCGATTACTGCGATCTGTAGATGAAGGACTTTTAGCAGTACCTAGAATCTACCGTAATTCATCTGAGGGTCGAGCTTTTAGTCATGCGGCTCCGACTCTATGGAACTCACTTCCCCGCACAGTGCGAGAGGCCCCAACTATAGAATCCTTCAAAAGTAGACTCAAGACTTTTCTGTTTACTAAAGCATTTCCATAGTGTCCCTTTTAGTATCTTCATGCTTCTGTATTTTATGAAAATGTACTTCATTATTTTCTGTACTATATTATGCTATGTATCTGTTAAGCGCCTTGAGTCCTATTGGAGAAAGAGCGCTATATAAATAAAATTATTATTAATTATTATTATTAACGTTAATAACAGTGAGGCAGGAGTTAATGATTATAAAACCACTGGGATGAGATCTCTATTGTATGGCTGTTACTAGGATGCTCCGTGTAGTGTATTTATTTATTGGAGGTATTTTAGATGCTCCCTCTATTATATATATATATTGTGTGGCAATTTTGGGCTAAATAGCTCGGTAGAAAGTCTAGTGGTACAGTGTTTAGGTGCTTCAATCAGGGTCCACACACAACTTATCAGTTTCAAACAAAACAAGTGGAGCTTTACTGTAAGCAGAATGCATAATACAGCATTGCATGAAAAACACCAACAACCTAGCCCTCACTCAGGGCACTAGCTCATTTCTTTGCCCCTCTCTAAAATGGGCAGCTAGTCTGCATCACAAAGTCTCAAAGTTTTCCTTGCCTCTTGCAGGTATAATCACGGCCTCCTGGCCTTCTCAGACTCAAGGCCCAGTAGCAGTAGCCTGGCTTTTTCTCAGTATCATAAGACCGGTCACATATATTTGTGGTCCTTTCTGCCTCCTGGAAACGCTAGCCTCCTGGCTCACTGGGCTCTTTGGCCGCCACAGTCCTACTTAGATCCACAGGCAGTCTGACTGGCTTTCACAAACCCACCCGGGCTCTTTACACAGGCAGCAGCCTCACTTTACTGCAAAGTTCCCTGGACTATCTCCACTCTGTAGCCCTTAGGTGTAGTTACACCTCCTTTTTCTTCTCTTTTTCCCTCCAGCGTCAAACAAAATCCATGGCTCATTATTGAAGCAGTCACTATTGATTCTGCTATAGTGCTCCCTGTATTGTATAACCATCATTAAGATGCTCTTTATATTGTATGGCAATAACTAAAGTACTCTCTGTATTGTATGGTGGTCAGTTGTATACTGTCTGTATTTTATGGTGGTTACAAAAATATTCTGCGTGACGATCACTATATCTTCTCTGTATTGTATGTAAAATGCCTGCTGTTGTTGCCTACCACCAATGGGAATAGAGATAATGGTGTGATAACCCCGCCCCCTTTGTGTTGGCCATGGCTACAGTTAATTTTGGCCCCCTTAATGAGGCCACTTTCAGAATTTTTTCCAGGGCCACTTAAAGTTCTCAATCCTCTTCTTGTATGTGTATAGCATCAGGGTCGGTTCTTGGGCGCTGTGCGCCCCGGGCGACAATAGGGGGCGTGGCTTCGTACAGGGGGCGTGGTCATTTACGCCCCCTGTACAGACTGAAATGATGTGCGGTGCGCGATGACGTCATCACGCACCGCACAGTAAAGGACCTCTCCACGAAGGGAAACTAGACGCGTACGCGTCTAGTTTCCCTTCACAGCGGCAGCGGCGGGCAGGCGGCCAGCGGGGGGCACAGCAGCAGCGGATCTTGCCCTGGTGTGGCGCCCTCCGGAAGGCGGCGCCCCGGGCAAAAGTCCTGCTTGCCCGTGGCAAGATCCGCTACTGTATAGCATACAAGAACAGTCATTATTTGCCCTGCATGTAAAAGTCTGCAGTTGAACCTCTTGCAATGCAACATAAATTGCTCAGCTACAAATTCTTCACCTGGACAGTGGATCTTATTCAGCTTCAGTTGCAGTTTTGCTAAAATAGCAAACCTGCATCTGCTATCACGCGCATGCTGGGTGCTGCCCAGCACAAGGCAAGGACCCCTGCATCCGCAGCCTGGGTGCGAAGAGCAGTCGGGCTGCCGCCATGTTCCCGTCGCAGCGCCCGCATGTGATGTCATATGGCTGCTCCTAACCCCACCCCCTTTTTACCACCACGCCCCCACAATGCTGCATCGCCGGCCCCGAAACGCTGCATTGCCGCTCCACGAATTCCTCTATCTGTCAATCGGGTAGAGGCGTTCACATCACTGCGATGTAAACGCATTTCCCGAAACACGCAGAACGGGATCTGCACGTGCGCACTGCCGGGAACAGGCAGGACATGCGCTTGCACCGCTATAGCGATGCGGGCTGAATAAGGCCAGATGTATGTACTTTATTCTAAATGGTACCAGTTGTACAGACCCTGCATTGACCTGCATAGGAGGATCTGATTTACCATATTTTTATTGTATTTCATTACAAAGCACAGCTATCGTGCATATTTCCTAAAAAGTGTTTTGGTTTATTCCCATCCCCCTCAAGCTTTATTACTAGAGACCTGCTCCATAGAAGATTGTATGTCCTTGAGGAATCAGATATGTCACATTATTTACTGCTGTAATTTTTCTTTTCCAACCATTGGTCACAACTTGCTTAATTTACTGCCAGCTTGTTACACCTCACTCATGGCACTGTTGGATATTATGGTTTGGTGGTTTATAAAATTGAGATGTTAAATCATTAGTCCATGCTATCCCAGAAGTCAAGTGATAAGCTTGGTATATGTTGGTCATTAGTGTGACATTGACCCAGACCGTATGCTTCATTCCTTTAACAGTATACAGAGTCTATGGGTACAGTAGTTTACTATTGTGAACTGTGCTATTTTTAAGGTGCAGTGTGTTCTTAATATATATGACACCAAAGCGACTTTAAATAGGCAAAAAACGTTTAGACTCTACAAATTATCATTTTTATTGGTAAGTACATTTATTGAGAGTGAATGTGGACCAGTGCTAGCAAACTACAATATTATGGTCACTTTTACTGAACAACTACAAGAGGAATCGGTTGTTCCTTTTTATTTACAGTTGCCCGTGAGGTTTTGCCGTAACTTGAGGATAAAGTCATGTATAGGATTCAGATTTAGAACTGTAACAAGCATTAGAGTATTCAAAGGGCATGCATGGCTGGTCAGTGCTAAGCCCAGGAATCACACCGGAACCCGTGTTTTGGGGGCTGCAATGTTCTGAACCTGCAATGCCCAGCATATTAGCCTTTTTAATAGTGTTTATCTGTCTAATATTTCTGCCACTGTGCGGTTTAAAACAGAGAGACTTTTGCTATCGGCGCTAGCAATAATATACTGCAAATCTCGGTGTATGTGGCACAAAAGCAGAGGGGATTTTGTCATATTTTGATCAAAGCATTTACGCATTTACCCCCAATTTTCTGCAAGCATATATGCCCAGTACACCATTACATTGCAGCTAAATGTACTCACCTCCATGATACATATACAGTACTTACCTCCCAGATACAGAAGGTAACATCTACACAAGTGCTGGATTGTGAGCCACAGCCAACTGGGCTTTTTATAGGCTTTAACTGAAAGCTTCCATAATAGCACTAGGCACATTTTTTTTCAATCAACATAGAAAATAAGTATGCCCTTGCTCGGTTTTACCCATATTGTACATGGTACCAGCTGCGTGACAGTATAAATGCCATATATGTATACAAAACAAAGGGCCTAATTCAGATCTGATCGCAGCAGCAAATTTGTTAGCAAATAAGCAAAACCGTGGTGATAATTCTGAGTTGATCGCAGCAGGAATTTTGTTAGCAGTTGGGCAAAACCATGTGCACTGCAGGGGGAGGCAGATATAACATGTGCAGAGAGAGTTAGATGTGGGTGGGTTATTTTGTTTCTGTGCAGGGTAAATACTGGCTGCTTTATTTTTACACTGCAATTTAGATTGCAGATTGAACACACCACACCCAAATCTAACTCTCTCTGCACATGTTATATCTGCCTCCCCCTGCAGTGCACATGGTTTTGCCCAACTGCTAACAAAATTCCTGCTGCGATCAACTCAGAATTACCCCCCATGTGCACTGCTGGGGGAGCAGATATAACATGTGCAGAGAGAGTTAGATTTGGGTGGGGTGTGTTCAAACTGAAGTCTTAATTGCAGGGTAAAAATAAAACAGGCAGTATTTACCCTGCACATAAACAATATAACCCACCCAAATCTAACTCTCATTGCACATGGGGGGTAATTCCAGGTTGATCGCAGCAGGAAATTTTTTAGCAGTTGGGCAAAACCATGTAGCCTGTAGCCTGTGCGGTCTCTTTATATGTGGGGGGGGGAGTTTTCAAAAGTGGGCGTAAGCCAAGCTGGTATAATTGCAGACACATGTCTGCACCTGACTCAATCCACCGGCTGACTGCTGGCATGTAGATTGCAGGCCCACCAAAGCTCATTAAATATGGCACTTTACTTCTGGGGGTGCCGCTTTCCCCAACACTAATGAATGGAGCAGAATGTGTTGCTATAGGGTTGGACATCTTGCATAGTGGAGGTGATGGTGTTGCTACAGGGAAAGAGGTTGTTTTGGTTGCTGGGAAACAAGATGAAGGCGGATGAAGAATGTGAGTTCTTTTTCCATGGGAACTTTTTAACACTGACTAGCTGCTATCACTTACCTGATATTCTGTAACACTTCACTGCTATCTTTCATTGTGTGATAATTCCATTTTTCCATAGCCTACACACTGAAATAGACCAGGAACAGTATACTAGTTTATTTTGATTAAAAATGACAAAGTAAGGATTTTTATATTGAACTGACACCCTCCTGAGAGTCAAGTAAAAAGTTATGTTAATGGCTGCCATGTCCTACTTCAGTTTAATGCTAACGTATTACTGAATAGCTTTATGCCAGGACTGAGTGTATTTTCAAAGGCAAACACAGCTTGTGGGAAAAAGTTGGTTCTCACTCATTAACACGTGTCAAATCAGTTAATTGTATTGTGCCTAAAGCTAATGCAGGTTATTTAACTTGCATTAAGCATTTTACTGCCAACTGAATTCGGCCCCTAGTATAAATCCTACCACATTCCACAATAGAGGTAGGAGCAGTTTTTCATTAGCTTTGAAGAACTTCATTTCCAGCATGTAATGTCATATGCATGAAATTAAATCGTAACCCTTTCAGTTTTATTTTAGATGAATTAATCCATAATAAGATTAGTGGCAAATACTAATACAGTGTACAGAAATACATATGGTGTCCCGTAAGACGGGATGCCAGCTGTCACTATCACTATACTGACAGCGGCATCCTGTCTGTGGGATTTCTGGCAGCGAGTCCCCTTGCGCGCTCGCCATTATTGCTACCGGTGGCTCACTTCGCTCACCACAATCCTGTT
This sequence comes from Pseudophryne corroboree, assembly GCF_028390025.1. Lineage (NCBI taxonomy): Eukaryota > Metazoa > Chordata > Amphibia > Anura > Myobatrachidae > Pseudophryne > Pseudophryne corroboree. The sequence continues at coordinate 523,932,511 of NC_086444.1, read as the reverse complement.
CCCACTCGGTTGGTGGCGTGGACCCACTACCGAGTGGGAATACTGAGCCTTTGTCGGGATTCAAGATGTCGGTATATCACCGACTGTCGGGTTTCCGGTATTGGTCTCCGGAACTCCAGGATCACGACAGCTAGTATGTTGACTTCATAACCAATAAACAACTGTTGATATTTTGTCAACATTTTGATTGTTGAAGCTTTGTACCACGTTTTGATTAACAGCATTTTATGCCTGCCAACATTTTATAACTATTGACATCTTGGTTGTCGACATTTTATACCTTTCGACATTGTTACTGATGACATATCGACTGTGTTGACATTTTGTATGCCCATTTGGCAGTGTTACTGCATCTGTACACCTAAAAAGTAGGAAAAGAAAACAACTCTTGACATTTGCATTACTATGCCTAAGTGTGCATGAATAGTCACAATTAATGTGCATTTTCTCTTTATTCCCCGAAGGGTATTGCCCCTAAGATTGAGTTTTCTTCAAGCACAACCATCAAAGAAAAGCCAAATGATTTCCAGAATAAGCATCCAGTAAGTTTATATTCCTCATGTAGTTACTGAATTCTTTATCCTGAGTGTTTTATTGAGTTGTTGTGCCTTACAATGTTCCAGCTATCTTTGTATGTACCTAACCATAACACCTTGCACTGCATTGCTGTTCCAGTCAATGAAAGCCCAGTCCCGAAGATCTTTGCCGAACTCTCCCAGTAGAAAATCAAGAACTCCAACTAAAAGTTACTCCAGTCCAGAGAAGAGTTACAGCAGTCCTACTACGTCATCAAAGTACCGATCTCCATCACCGTATACACAAAAGCGGATGTGTGAGCTTAACAATGACAATGAGCAGCGACTTGCCCATTTAAGTTTGGGCAATTACGAGTTTAAGTCTGATGCTGATTCAAGACCTCCATTTCTTGTAAGACATGTACGTTTCTAACACGCTAAAGAAACCCTAGATTGAAATAGAAGCAGCACTGTATGGGGCCTTTTTACCAAGCAGTGAAAACCCCTTTTTCATGCATCCATTCAGTTATGCAGAAGCCCCAATATTTCTAATAGAGAAGGCACATATCTCAGTCATTTTATATATTTCATGTAGTTATTATTATCCTTTATTTATATCGCCCCACAAGGGATCCGCAGCGCCCAATTACAGAGTACATAAATTAAAAAGCGAAACTGGACAATAGTGACTTCCAGTTGAAGACAATATAGGACACGTACAGAATAAATAACACTGACATAAGTATCGGGGTGGCAGAAAACCGCAGGATTAGGTGCAATCAACGATGATTTACGTAAGAGAAGGATAAGCACATGAGGGTTGAGAGCTTACATTTTAAAGTTCTAAAAGATTTCTGCAGAGAAAGTGATTTATATATAAGAGCTATTGTATTTTTCTTGTTGAATAGAAATAGAGAATTCTGTAAAAAATATAAAAAGAAATGTGTGTGTCTGTGTGTGTGTGTGTGTGTGTGTGTGTGTGTATATATATATATATATATATATATACAGGGGGTGATTCAGAGGTGGCTGCAGGTAAAGAATTGGGCACAAACACCCTATATTTTACTTCTACTTTTCCGTTTTACTTCTGGACAGGTGTGCATCCATGAGACACTGCACGCCTGTGCCGAAGCTTATTGCCAGGAGGCGCAGATCAAAATTGAATGGTGATCTATGCAATTTGGGGGTTGCAATGCTAACTGTGGCGGCCATTTTCACTCGGATATTCTGCACCTGCCATAGGCAGATACAGTGTCGGATGAGGTGACCGATGGTGCACCGATAGTGTGTCTTTGTATGCACATAGGTAGATTCACGCCGCAGCCAGTGGCTGTCTCAATAGGATGCACATCAGATGTGGCATTAGCATAAACATGCAGTAGCATCAGCTACTGCACCTGCATTCACCTCTGAATCACCCCCACAGTGTGTATACAGTATATTGTATATATGTGTAGTTATTGAATTCGTTCTGTTTATGAACCAGAGGTTCCTCTTTACTCCCACTATTACTGTATAAAAAGAATAGCCCAGTCCAGCTAAGCCATAAACTGTGCAGACCAGGGCAGTCCCCAGCCCTTCCAGCAAAGCCCCCATTCCCTAATCCACTCCTCCTATACCCACAGATAATAGGGACTGTCACATAACAAAACATAAATATTAGGGGGTATGGATTAATTGCACTGAAATGCTTTTAAATGTCATGTGACTTCAGTGTGCTATTTGCATCTGGGGATAATTTACCACTGCAGAGTAAACAAAATGCGGCTCTGTGCATACAAATACAAGCTTTAATACAGGAAAATATGTGTAAAATTACATATGCAAATGTTTCCCCTGTTAAGGACAAAGTAGGCAGAATAAGCAATACTTATCAAACAGTTACAGTATCTCCGTCAGAATTCAGACCTCTCGTGTGTTCACTGAGCATTTTTATCTTGTTGCATAAGTAACAAACTGAGAACAAATTAATCTTATCATGTGCAAGATACTTTGCAATGTCATAAACATATTCATTTATTTACCAGCTGTCATTAGGCATCTGCATTATGTAAACCAATAACGTTAAATGTAGAACCTGCAGGTTTCCAAAACTGATAATTTCATGTTTCTTCAATATTAATGGACGGAATGGACAAATGAAAAGCTTGTTTTAATTTTTTAATTGAGATGTAAAAACTATAAACAATGAAATGTCCTGAACTGGTGCAAGATTGTAAAGATGAACAGATTGTAAAGATCCCCCCTCGCATCCTGATCTCACCCTAGACTCGCAGTTTTTGTTCAAATCCCTATATGGGAGTCCGCCGACACCGTAAATGCGACATATAGCCCGTTTACTCATGCCGCATCTGAACTTGCACAAGTAGATTGAGCCCATGATGTCACTTTCCACCTAACCTGTGCAATATATAAATCCTATTTATAATGCAGAAGCATTAAAACAAACTAAGAAACTTTGAGCAGAGATGCATTGTTCGTTAAAGACTCGTTCGATGTTACACTTAATGCTCTCATTTCCAGATCTCTCAGATTAGATGGCTCGCTGACATCTGTAACTTGAGGATTTTGTAGGCTTGTATGTAGACTAAACAGAGAGTAGTGTTAATGGCACAGAGTAAAATGGAGATATATTCTTAATTAGTAATAAGAGCATTTATTTATAAAGTACCAGAAAATCTTGTTACTCTTTACAAGCGGAAACAGAGCAGTAATAAATGAAACTGAGTACTAACAGGCAGGGAGAGACAGGTAAGTGTGCCCTGCTTGCAAATCTACAATCTCATACAGCTAAAGACTGCAAAATTGCTCCTGTACAGACCATGGTGAGATGAAAGGTAACATGTTTGTCAAACCATGGGAAAGCTAGTTACTGCCTATTTAAGAAAAACAGCAGCAGTACCTGTGCCGCCAGCTGCCCTATGTTATTTCTATCTCAGAATGGTGATGGCATATGGTGTACAGAGAAGAAATGCTTTAAGATTCTAATAAATTGTGTCTAGTTAAAATGACAATCAAATATTTTTTTCTTTTTTTTTCACATTTAGGGGGATATCTAATTAGGGGTGAAACAACATCGATGTTTCACCAATATTTTTTTACAGGCTATCCAATTTGGTCACCTGTAAAAAAAAAATACATTATCTCCCAAAAACACATAAGTTCAGTGAAACCTGTGTGTTTTCGGCACAAACAGCCCCATTTTCGGAATAAAACCAAGCTGTTTTCCGGGATGTGGTTTTGCCTGACTGAGGCAGGTGAAACAAAATCCCAGATAATCCGCATCTCGCACTGGCTTATCGGGGTAATTAGCTAGCCCCTGGTGGGAGGACAATAAACCGCGGTAAATTACCCTGGCTAATTGGATATATCCCACTTAGTTTTTATTGTTTATTTTTTTAATTTGGAATGAATTTACACCTGTTAGACCAGGCTCCAGGTGTAGTACACACGTCTAATCCATCACACATGTGCATTAGGAAACCCTACTTGCTGGCGATGCAGTAAGTCACTGTTTACTGCTACCTGCCAGTATTGCTGGGGTGCTTTTTTTTTTTTTTACTTTTAGACCCCCTAAAGCTTTCTAAAATGCTAAAAAGATGACAAAATGTATGTTGATAATAGTGACCACTTTTTGTTTAGGTTGACCTTACAAATGCCATGGGTGAGAAAGTGTCACCACAACTTCCATCTCCGAAACAGAAGCGCCATGCAAGTGGGCATGGATTAAGAAGAGGTAAGTAAATAGGTTATATAAATATAGTTGGTATAATAATCATCTTTTATATTGAGTTTTTGTTTTGCATTTTATAGTGTATAGCAATTATGCTGCAGTACTTTAGTTTCTTGTACAATATCTTGCTCATTATGTACATCGCATTACATTTTATAAGGTACTCTGAGAAGTGGATTTAACTTAAACTAAATGTATATTGCCATATTATCTTATTGAGTCTGTAAACATTAAGATAAATAATTTTGCTTTGAAAACGTATTTTTATTCTATTTATATCAGTTGTTTGTATTTTCCTCAGCTTTGACCATTGGCGATCAGCAGCATAGAACATCTGCAGAAGAGGTAAGTTGTATAAAGTAGGAAGACAATGGATCAGCCTTAAAGTAATAGGGTTGAGAATCGGAAAGTGAGAGAATATGGGAGAATTCTCCCGTTTTTTTTTAAAGTGGCAATAATTTTCATGGCAAAACCAGGTTGATTATGCCATGTAAAGGATTGCCACTTTAAAAAAAAAACAGGAGAATTCTCCATAAATCTCTCACTTTCTGATTCTCACACCCTATTACATTCCCTCCATGATGTTATTAAAATAACTATGTAACATATTTGTTATGGTTGTGCTTACTAAACAAAACTCCAATACTTTAATTGCATAGGACTGTTTGGATCTGAATGACCTGAACACATCTCGAAAAGTCAGCCCATCTGCGTTGAGCACATATTCTTCACAGGGTTTGACTACAAATACAGCTCACAGGGGAACTCTGTGGCAAAGGTCTGTAAAAACACAGCACCGCCTGCTATCTCTGAACATTGATGTTAAATTTGTCTTTAAATTACTTTTATCACTTTAATAAATTCAGTAGAACTAAATATACAGATCTATTCCCAACTGTTTATTTTTTTTTCTAAAGTTTTTTTTAAATTAATTTTTATTAGGCAAAAAAAGATATACAAAGCAAGTAAATAAGTGTACACACATAAAAGCAAAAGTGACTTCTGGGAAAACTTGTTAAGAGCATCATACAATGTTCTTAAAGATGAGTTTGTTCAACTGTCCGGCCCAAAATAAGCAAAATTCTTTATATTGCTATTCCCACCTATCTTGTTCATTTAGGAGCATCAGGATTCTGAGAAATGGCAAATTAAGTATTTTATTCTGAGATTTCTAATAGAAGAAAAAGACTTTCCTATGGAAACCGGTGCTAATAGGAGCCCTATACAGCACCAAACTAAGGATTCTAGAGTGGGGTTTCCAAATGCTTGATTTTAGAGCAACAATAGCCAGCCCATGGAAAGGGCATAATTACCACTTAACAAGCTATTGTCTGCCTCATACCAAGTGCTTTAAATATAAACATGGACAAGCCATATGATGCAGCAGTAGGGCCAGCCTGAGATGAATGTATATTTGTCCGGATGTGGGCACTATTCCATAGTCCAGGTCCACTACTCTGCGGAGCATTGAAGTCTTGAGGAGCAGCAGTAAAACCTTGCACTGAACCTGGACAAATATCATATATGTCCAGGTTCAATGCTAAGTTCTACTGCTGTAACCAGGCTGCGACTAATTACAGGCGATGATCGCTCAATTAATTCCTAAAGGAATTAATGAAACAATCGTCGGCAATATGTATCTCTATGGACACATTGGATAGTGTTACAGTATTAATGATTAATACTATTGATGGTCTATAATACTGTATATGGGAGAGAGTCTAAAAAGCAAACTTTGCACATGAATAGTTAGGAAAATATATATTCCATAATAAATATACATATACATGTATATTAATACATAATAAAACCCATAGGAAATAGACACAAGCTCTCAAAGCACACATTCTCCCACCTCATGGTAAAGCTCTTGTCTTCTGCTGACAGATGCTCTCTGGTCTCTCTTATCAAGCACCTGAGCGCTCAATGCCATACGGCAGCTCCATTGTGTCCCTTATTCTGCGCATTGTAGCTATAGCTGTAGTAAAATTGTATTATATATTACTACTGTTGTAGACATTATTTAAACAGCTACCCTGGGTTGTGTGGGTGGGGGCAGTGGCGGATTAAACCCTGTGGAGGCCCCTGGACAGTCGAAATTTTACCCACGATATTATCTCCTAATACGTTTTGAATGTTACCAATCAACAGTCTACGATCTGGAAACTGTAATGTAAGTCTGATGTCTGTGGTTTATGTACTTTAAGTTGTCAATGGGTACATTACATTAATACAGTATTTAATGTAAAGTTTTTGTTTCTTTGAGTTGATTCATTTTTTTTCTATCCTTTGGAAACAATATAAGACAGCTTGATAAAATCAAAATTATTTTGATCCATTGTCACAGGGCCACTAAAACGCGCGGGCCCATAGGCCGGTGCCTACTCTGCCTATTTGGTAATCCAGCACTGGGTGGGTTGGGCAACTAGAAAACCCCCTTCATTAACCTATTCTATATTGCAAGGTCAACCACAAAAGGAGTACAGTACAATGAATAGTTTTGTTAGCCACATGTTTATCTTACTGTTCTTTACCAATACTATTCCAGCAGGACAATGGAATATTGATGGGTTAGCTATTTTCCTGCTGCGTGAAGAGTGCTTGTATGGTACTACTCTAACAATGGTGGAGTACGAGTTGGCTAGCTATTATGGGATTTGAAAAAGGCAAAAGCCACTGTAGATCACAATCTGTAGCATACATTAAAATATTGAAGCATGTTAGAAAAACATGATGGAAACTGTCTCCATTAAATTGTTCAAAGAACATATGATGTACACAGTATTGTGTGCAGTATTTCTTCTTTCATTTAGTATGTTTTTTATTTTAGTTTCCAGTCTGAGAATAACACCTGGGAGTCCATACACAACCGAGTGCGTAGTCTATTATCTACTCACAGTGCCAAGCAACGACTGTTCTTAGTGAGTATGGTCCAGTTCTTTGCTGTTTTGACATTATTATAAGGGTATAATTCTACAGCATGAAAAAATAGGGCATAACTAACAGCCAGCTGACTTTTATGCTAAACACATTCAATTGGTTTCATGTCATTCAGAAATATTTAAAGTGGCTATGGAATTCTTAACTGCTGAGGAAGTCTGGGGTTATATTGAAAACGGCAGTAATCAGTTATTATATTGCCCGGCTTCACACTGAACGTGAGTGCCGCTTTAAAGTTTCCGCTCCAACCCGCTACTTTGTAAATATAGCCCTAAATGTCTATTATTAACATAGTGTTTTTACTAACCAGTAAGTTGCTAAGTTGCTTTGGCAACTTAACGGTAAGTGAAGTGATTGTGTTACTAACTCTTGCATATGTTCATAGCATGAATGATGCCATCTACCTCTCTATAATTCTCAGCTGCTATGTTCCGCATAGGATTATAGACAATGGCTGTAAAGTTGCAGGCTGCAGACTATAATAGATTTATTTCTTTTAGGATATCTCTGAGGATGAAGTGGATCAAATTCTTGAAAGATCATCAAGGAGGTCACCTAACAACAGTTTACAAAAAGTTGCCTTCAATAATGTAAGTAAAATTATATAGTTATTGTATTTTTATAAGCACTTAAGTTGTGGGGGCCCCCACTTATAAAATTGACGCCCTCCCCCCCACCTCTGCCACCACTATGCCCATTACTTTGTCTCCGGACTATCCACTGACCGGTAGTATGGTTGCTACAGATACAGCAGCGTGGCTACATCGCAGGTAGGGGCGCTAGGTGCGCCTGCGCCCAGGCACGCCAGGGAGCGCACAGAGACGCTCCCATTTATCTTGAATGGGGCCCGTGCGAGTCGACGACGTACGCACGTCCCATTCATGCCCGGCAGTCCGCTTCGCCGGGCGCACTCAGTCGCAGATGGAGCCGCGATTAGCGTGGCTCCATCTGTAGGTTTGCCAGATCATCTCTCTCTCTCCAATAAGGAGAGCGGGAGGGAGAAAGAGGGGAGCCCAGAGAGACCGGAAGGGTGCCAGGGACAGAGAGGATGGGGGAGGTTAGCGATGGAGAGAGTGAGAAAGAGGGGACAGCAAGAGAGAAAGGGGAGGGAACGTGAAAGAGAGGGTGTCAGGAAGAGAGAAAGAGAGCTAGAAAGAGCGGGTGTCAGGGAGAGAGAGGGGATAACAAAAGAGGGTGTTAGAGGAGGCATTCAGTGTCGCAGACCCAAATTCAAATAGGGGAGCCACACCAACTGCCAGTGAGTACTGGCGGTTTGGCGGCATTTGGGGTTGCAGATGGTGTGACTCCCCTGTTTGAATTTTGGACTCACCGATGGAGCCGCCACTGCAGGCATTCCCAACCTCTGCCCTCTGATCTCAGAGGCGATCGCTAGGCAACGACGGCTGCCATGCGCCGGCGCACTGTGGCGCCGGCTCATGCGCAGTTTCCGACCCGATCGCTGCGACAAACTGCAGCGAGCGATCGGGTCGGAATGAGCCCCTAGGTCTCTGATGGGGGCGGGCACTTCATGGCATTAGTTCCACCCTCTGTTCATCTGTGCAGCTGAATGTGCAAGAACTGAGACATCCACTTTTAGTGCCCATGCATGCTGTTATACAGATTGGTGCATCCTTATACACCAACATCAGACCACCATCGAAACTTGAAGCAGCCCTATGGTGCAGTTTCTCCCTCTGATCATGGCCTCCTATGTCTGTGTCTGTGCGTCTGTGAACACAGCTGCTGTCATTGACACACACATGGCGATCACTTAACACACCCATTGAGCGGACCATATGTGCGTTTACTGCTGGCCTCCTCCCAGTCACTGCCCAGGACGGGAATCACTTTACCGCAACATTTTTGATACATACCGTCTGTCTCAATCGCAACAGCACCTTTGTGCATATCTGTGTAACACATGCGTCATAGAGATTTCTCTGACGTCCTAGTGGATGCTGGGGACTCCGAAAGGACCATGGGGAATAGCGGCTCCGCAGGAGACTGGGCACAAAAGTAAAAGCTTTAAGACTACCTGGTGTGCACTGGCTCCTCCCCCCATGAGCCTCCTCCAAGCCTCAGTTAGATTTTTGTGCCCGAACGAGAAGGGTGCATACTAAGGGGCTCTCCTGAGCTGCTTAGAGTAAAAGTTTAAAGTAGGTTTTTTATTTTCAGTGAGACCTGCTGGCAACAGGCTCACTGCACCGAGGGACTAAGGGGAGAAGAAGCGAACTCACCTGCGTGCAGAGTGGATTGGGCTTCTTAGGCTACTGGACATTAGCTCCAGAGGGACGATCACAGGCCCAGCCATGGATGGGTCCCAGAGCCGCGCCGCCGGCCCCCTTACAGAGCCAGAAGACTGAAGAGGTCCGGAAAATCGGCGGCAGAAGACGTCCTGTCTTCAATAAGGTAGCGCACAGCACCGCAGCTGTGCGCCATTGCTCTCAGCACACTTCACACTCCGGTCACTGAGGGTGCAGGGCGCTGGGGGGGGGCGCCCTGAGGCGCAATAAAAACACCTTATATGGCAAAAAATACATCACATATAGCTCCTGGGCTATATGGATGCATTTAACCCCTGCCAATTTTTCCTTAAAAAAGCGGGAGAAAGGCCACCGAGAAGGGGGCGGAGCCTATCTCCTCAGCACACTGGCCCCATTTTTTCCTCACAGCTCCGTTGGAGGGAAGCTCCCTGACTCTCCCCTGCAGTCCTGCACTACAGAAACAGGGTAAAACAAGAGAGGGGGGGGCACTAATTTGGCAGATAAATCTATACAGCAGCTATATAAGGGAAAAACACTTATATAAGGTTATCCCTGTATATATATAGCGCTCTGGTGTGTGCTGGCAAACTCTCCCTCTGTCTCCCCAAAGGGCTAGTGGGGTCCTGTCCTCTATCAGAGCATTCCCTGTGTGTGTGCTGTGTGTCGGTACGTTGTGTCGACATGTATGAGGAGGAAAATGGTATGGAGGCGGAGCAATTGCCTGTATTAGTGATGTCACCCCCTAGGGAGTCGACACCCGACTGGATGGTCTTATGGAAGGAATTACGTGATAGTGTCAGCACTTTACAAAAGACTGTTGACGACATGAGACAGCCGGCAAATCAGTTAATACCTGTACAGGCGTCTCAAACACCGTCAGGGGCTCTAAAGCGCCCGTTACCTCAGGTGGTCGACACAGACCCAGACACGGACACTGACTCCAGTGTCGACGGTGAGGAAACAAACGTATTTTCCAGTAGGGCCACACGTTACATGATCACGGCAATGAAGGAGGTTTTGAACATTTCTGATACTACAAGTACCACAAAAAAGGGTATTATGTGGGGTGTGAAAAAACTACCCGTAGTTTTTCCTGAATCAGATGAATTAAATGAGGTGTGTGATGAAGCGTGGGTTTCCCCCGATAAAAAACTGCTAATTTCTAAAAAATTATTGGCATTATACCCTTTCCCGCCAGAGGTTAGGGCGCGTTGGGAAACACCCCCTAGGGTAGATAAGGCGCTCACACGCTTATCAAAACAAGTGGCGTTACCGTCTCCTGATACGGCCGCCCTCAAGGAACCAGCTGATAGGAAGCTGGAAAATATCCTAAAAAGTATATACACACATACTGGTATTATACTGCGACCAGCAATCGCCTCAGCCTGGATGTGCAGTGCTGGGGTGGCTTGGTCGGATTCCCTGACTGAAAATATTGATACCCTGGACAGGGACAATATATTATTGACTATAGAGCATTTAAAGGATGCATTTCTATATATGAGAGATGCACAGAGGGATATTTGCACTCTGGCATCAAGAGTAAGTGCGCTGTCCATTTCTGCCAGAAGAGGGTTATGGATGCGACAGTGGTCAGGTGATGCGTATTCCAAACGGCATATGGAAGTATTGCCGTATAAAGGGGAGGAGTTATTTGGGGTCGGTCTATCGGACCTGGTGGCCACGGCAACGGCTGGGAAATCCACCTTTTTACCCCAGGTCACCTCTCAGCAGAAAAAGACACCGTCTTTTCAGGCTCAGTCCTTTCATCCCCATAAGGGCAAGCGGGCAAAAGGCCACTCGTATCTGCCCCGGGGCAGAGGAAGGGGAAAAAGACTGCAGCAGACAGCCTCTTCCCAGGAACAGAAGCCCTCCCCCGCTTCTGCCAAGTCCTCAGCATGACGCTGGGGCCTTACAAGCGGACTCAGGCACGGTGGGGGCCCGTCTCAAGAATTTCAGCGCGCAGTGGGCTCACTCGCAAGTGGACCCCTGGATCCTGCAGGTAGTGTCTCAGGGGTACAAATTGGAATTCGAGACGTCTCCCCCTCGCCGGTTCCTGAAGTCTGCCTTACCAACGTCTCCCCCCGACAGGGAGGCGGTATTGGAAGCCATTCACAAGCTGTATTCCCAGCAGGTGATAATCAAGGTACCCCTCCTACAACAGGGAAAGGGGTATTATTCCACGCTGTTTGTGGTACCGAAGCCGGACGGCTCGGTGAGACCTATTTTAAATCTGAAATCCTTGAACACTTACATACAAAGGTTCAAATTCAAGATGGAATCACTCAGAGCAGTGATAGCGAACCTGGAAGAAGGGGACTATATGGTGTCTCTGGACATCAAGGATGCTTACCTCCATGTCCCAATTTGCCCTTCTCACCAAGGGTACCTCAGGTTTGTGGTACAGAACTGTCACTATCAGTTTCAGACGCTGCCGTTTGGATTGTCCACGGCACCCCGGGTCTTTACCAAGGTAATGGCCGAAATGATGATTCTTCTTCGAAAAAAAGGCGTCTTAATTATCCCTTACTTGGACGATCTCCTGATAAGGGCAAGGTCCAGAGAACAGTTAGAGGTCGGAGTAGCACTATCTCAAGTAGTACTACGACAGCACGGATGGATTCTAAATATTCCAAAATCGCAGCTGATTCCGACGACACGTCTGCTGTTCCTAGGGATGATTCTGGACACAGTACAGAAAAAGGTGTTTCTCCCGGAGGAGAAAGCCAGGGAGTTATCCGACCTAGTCAGGAACCTCCTAAAACCAGGCCAAGTGTCAGTGCATCAATGCACAAGGGTCCTGGGAAAAATGGTGGCTTCTTACGAAGCGATTCCATTCGGCAGATTCCACGCAAGAACTTTTTCAGTGGGATCTGCTGGACAAATGGTCCGGATCGCATCTTCAAATGCATCAGCGGATAACCCTGTCTCCAAGGACAAGGGTGTCTCTCCTGTGGTGGTTGCAGAGTGCTCATCTTCTAGAGGGCCGCAGATTCGGCATTCAGGACTGGGTCCTGGTGACCACGGATGCCAGCCTGAGAGGCTGGGGAGCAGTCACACAGGGAAGAAATTTCCAGGGCTTGTGGTCAAGCATGGAAACGTCACTTCACATAAATATCCTGGAACTAAGGGCCATTTACAATGCCCTAAGTCAGGCAAGGCCTCTGCTTCAGGGTCAGCCGGTGCTGATCCAGTCGGACAACATCACGGCAGTCGCCCACGTAAACAGACAGGGCGGCACAAGAAGCAGGAGGGCAATGACGGAAGTTGCAAGGATTCTTCGCTGGGCGGAAAATCATGTGATAGCACTGTCAGCAGTGTTCATTCCGGGAGTGGACAACTGGGAAGCAGACTTCCTCAGCAGACACGATCTCCACCCGGGGGAGTGGGGACTTCACCCAGAAGTCTTACACATGATTGTGAACCGTTGGGAAAAACCAAAGGTGGACATGATGGCGTCCCGCCTCAACAAAAAACTGGACAGATATTGCGCCAGGTCAAGGGACCCTCAGGCAATAGCTGTGGACGCTCTGGTAACACCGTGGGTGTACCAGTCAGTGTATGTGTTCCCTCCTTTGCCTCTCATACCCAAGGTACTGAGAATCATAAGAAGGAGAGGAGTAAGGACTATACTCGTGGCTCCGGATTGGCCAAGAAGGACTTGGTACCCGGAACTTCAAGAGATGCTCACGGAAGACCCGTGGCCTCTACCTCTAAGAAAGGACCTGCTCCAGCAGGTACCATGTCTGTTCCAAGACTTACCGCGGCTGCGTTTGACGGCATGGCGGTTGAACGCCGGATCCTGAAGGAAAAAGGCATTCCGGATGAAGTCATCCCTACCCTGATCAAAGCCAGGAAGGATGTAACTGTGCAACATTATCACCGTATTTGGCGTAAATATGTTGCGTGGTGTGAGGCCAGGAAGGCCCCTACAGAGGAATTTCAACTGGGTCATTTCCTGCAAACAGGACTGTCTATGGGCCTAAAATTAGGGTCCATTAAGGTTCAAATTTCGGCCCTGTCAATATTCTTCCAAAAAGAACTAGCTTCAGTTCCTGAAGTTCAGACGTTTGTCAAGGGGGTACTGCATATACAGCCTCCTTTTGTGCCTCCAGTGGCACCTTGGGATCTCAATGTAGTTTTGGGGTTCCTAAAATCACATTGGTTTGAACCACTCACCACTGTGGACTTAAAATATCTCACATGGAAAGTGGTAATGCTGTTAGCCCTGGCCTCAGCCAGGAGTGTCTCAGAATTGGCGGCTTTATCCTATAAAAGCCCTTACCTAATTTTTCATACGGACAGGGCAGAATTGAGGACTCGTCCTCAATTTCTCCCTAAGGTGGTTTCAGCATTTCACTTAAACCAGCCTATTGTGGTGCCTGCGGCTACTAGGGACTTGGAGGATTCCAAGTTGCTGGACGTAGTCAGGGCCCTGAAAATATATGTTTCCAGGACGGCTGGAGTCAGAAAATCTGACTCGCTGTTTATCCTGTATGCACCCAACAAGCTGGGTGCTCCTGCTTCTAAGCAGACTATTGCTCGTTGGATTTGTAGTACAATTCAGCTTGCACATTCTGTGGCAGGCCTGCCACAGCCAAAATCTGTAAAAGCCCATTCCACACGGAAAGTGGGCTCATCTTGGGCGGCTGCCAGAGGGGTCTCGGCTTTACAACTTTGCCGAGCAGCTACTTGGTCAGGGGCAAACACGTTTGCTAAATTCTACAAATTTGATACCCTGGCTGAGGAGGACCTGGAGTTCTCTCATTCGGTGCTGCATAGTCATCCGCACTCTCCCGCCCGTTTGGGAGCTTTGGTATAATCCCCATGGTCCTTTCGGAGTCCCCAGCATCCACTAGGACGTCAGAGAAAATAAGAATTTACTTACCGATAATTCTATTTCTCATAGTCCGTAGTGGATGCTGGGCGCCCATCCCAAGTGCGGATTGTCTGCAATACTTGTACATAGTTATTGTTACAAAAAATCGGGTTATTATTGTTGTGAGCCATCTTTTCAGAGGCTCCTCTGTTATCATGCTGTTAACTGGGTTCAGATCACAAGTTGTACGGTGTGATTGGTGTGGCTGGTATGAGTCTTACCCGGGATTCAAAATCCTTCCTTATTGTGTACGCTCGTCCGGGCACAGTATCCTAACTGAGGCTTGGAGGAGGGTCATGGGGGGAGGAGCCAGTGCACACCAGGTAGTCTTAAAGCTTTTACTTTTGTGCCCAGTCTCCTGCGGAGCCGCTATTCCCCATGGTCCTTTCGGAGTCCCCAGCATCCACTACGGACTATGAGAAATAGAATTATCGGTAAGTAAATTCTTATTTTTTATAAATTTCCGTTGGGAAAATCACTCAGCTATGCAAACATCGGCATCGCACGCAGATTACGTGAGCTGAAGTAAAATTCACGAGAATGCTAATTTACCATTTATTAGGAACCACTGCATATTAATGAGATGATAATGCATCCTGCACATTATTAAAGAACCAGTAACATAGGTATAGCAATACGTTTCTACAGTGCCATAAATATTGGTTCAGCCCAGAAAATGTCTTCCCCCAGTGTGTGTAGGCAGTGGATGTGTTTTATTAGGCCATTTGTCAGTCATGTCTGCTACATTTCTTTATACCTCTCAATGCCAGTAATGAAACGTCTGCACCCCAGCCTTACACATGTATGCATGGTTATAATGCTTCTTTTCTTTATTCCTCATGGCAAGAACTAGCAGTGACGGTGTCTCAGGACCCAGCAGCTTTGGACAGCTCTCCACAGCTGAGTCTGCGTGTGCTGAAACTATGCAATATAATGTTTGCAAGTAAATATTTATTTATTACTCTGTGTGTCACATTATTTTAATCTTTTATAAGAAAACAGATCCATGCTAATAAAGTATAGTACAAAAACTGATACGCTTGTTATAATATTTTCTTATTTGTTTCCTTGTGGCTATTAAACTAATGCTTATGGGGGTAATTCAGAGTTGATCGCAGCAGCAAATTTGTTAGCAGTTGGGCAAAACCATGTGCACTGCAGGTGGAGCAGATATAACATTTGCAGAGAGAGTTAGATTTGGATGGGTTATATTGTTTCTGTGCAGGATAAATACTGGCTGCTTTATTTTTACACTGCAATTTAGATTTCAAATTGAACACACCCCACCCAAATCTAACTCTTTCTTTCTCATATCTGCCCCCCCTGCAGTGCA
Organism: Pseudophryne corroboree; assembly: GCF_028390025.1. Lineage (NCBI taxonomy): Eukaryota > Metazoa > Chordata > Amphibia > Anura > Myobatrachidae > Pseudophryne > Pseudophryne corroboree. The sequence goes on along the minus strand of NC_086444.1, from coordinate 523,916,844 downwards.
CATGGTTTTGCCCAACCGCTAACAAATTTGCTGCTGCGATCAACTCTGAATTACCCCCTATGTGCTGAGGCAGAGATGTGGGATGGCGGCCAATCTTGGACTTTTTTTTAAAGGGGCAATCATTTCCAAGACAGTTATACCTTATAAGTGTTTGCCCCTTTAAAATTTTTTAAAAGATTGTCTGGCATCTTGCACCAACAGCAATCTCGGACTCTATTACATCCCGCTATATATTTGTAGATAACTCAGAGTCCTGTTCCCTGTAGTAAAGTGCTAGGTGTGTATGGGCACAACTTTGCGGTGAACTTCAGTGACACGAAAATTATTAGGTGCTCAGTATTTCATCAGTTAAACTAAAAATCAGCCACAGATCTATTGCAATGACTTACTAATGTTTGTATGTTTTATGAATGTTTTAATACAAATCATATTACTATTGCCCGATATGAAAACAATAATGTGAGGAGCTACCAATAATACATTATCAGGATTCACTCTGCCAAGACACTCAGGGGTAGATGTATTATGTTGCACACAATGGTCGTTATTTGTCTGGACCTCCTCTTCACCTCAGTATGTGGAAAAGCAGTTCCTGATAACAGCCGCATGTATTATTGGGCCTAATTCAGACCTGATCGCTCTGTAGGGGTTTTTTGCACTGCTGTGAACAGATAGTCGCCGCCCATAGGGGAGTGTATTTTATCTGTGCAAGTGTGCGAACGCATGTGTAGCAGAGCTGTACAAACAGATTTTGTGCAGTCTCTGCGCAGCCCAGGACTTACTCAGCCGCTGCTAACACTTCAACCTGTCCAGGACCGGAATTGACGTCAGGAACCCTCCCTGCAAACGCTTGGACACGCCTGCGTTTTTCCAACCACTCCCTGAAAATGGTCAGTTGCCACCCACAAACGCCTTCTTCTTGTCAATCTCCTTGCGATCGCCCGTGCGAATGGATTCTTCGCACAAACCTATCGCTGAGCGGCGATCCGCTTTGTACCTGTGCGACGCGTCTGCGCATTGCGGTGCATACGCATGTGCAGTTCTGACCTGATCGCAGCACTGCAAAAAACGCTAGCGAGCAATCAGGTCTGAATTACCCCCATTGTGAGGAAGAGTGATCATTCACCTCTGGCTAAGTACACTTTCCATCTATTGGCTGTAGCTACTTTCGTGTCTGTCAGTAATCCCCAGAAAAAAAAGTATTTTTTTTGTGTGCACAATCTTTAGCTGCCAGAGCTGACCCTGACAGCCAGGGTCAATGTCAGCGGCACGTCAGCTGCAGCTGTAAAATCATTAGCTGCAGTTGTCAGAACAGTCAGTACCACATTCATACCTTTGCTGTCACATCGGCACGCTGTCTTGCAGATTTGAGCGCTGATAATGACGGGGGCACATATCGTTTAAGGCACACATGTATCTCATCCAATGTGACTGCAGTACAGTTTATTTTTTTTATGATACGTGATATACTGCTGGGAACAGAGAAACAGATTGAGTATAAGGGATAGTTTATGACTGATATGTGGCATACTCTCTACATCTAATGTTTTAGGTGTATGATTGTGAAGCTGCTGTTATCTATATAATATCTGAATTGTTTTCACTGCCTTGAAGAAATGTATGAACAATTCTTCTGAAGCCAGTTTGGTTCCTGGAACAGTCTCCGTTCTGATACCTGTACCATTACTGTGGATAAAGAAAGACCAATACTGAGTCCATCTTGCAACAAAGAAATTATGTTTGAAATAGCTTCAGTTGAATTCACGCCATGATATAAACGTTCTCCAGACTATAATAAACTTTAGAAGAGTTCATTTTTCCCTACTTGCATGAGTGTATTAATTACTGACATTTCATGCCAATAAATGTAGCTGCTGTATATTAGGGTAAACGATTTTCTGGAATAGGGAAGGGGATCTCAGGCACTTAATATAAAAAAGGTTAATAAAATAATATACAGAAGCTGAATGCAGTTGTGTATTGCTACTGCACCAAGATAATTATCTAAAAGAGTGAATCACAGGAGGGGAGCTACAGAGAGATTCTATATGTAATAAGTAAATATTTAGAATTAAGTATCAGTATATACCATTTATATACCAGTTATATAGGCAGAGTGTGAGACCAATGAACTGTGATATTTGTTTTAGCTAATTAGCTAGTATTGTGAATACAGATGTGTCCTCACACGCCATTGGTCAAGTTGTGCTAGTTAGTCCCTCTCAGCGCCAGGTTCTGAGCTGTATTCCTAGTGTACGTAGACCACTGTGATGTGTGACATTTTTACAAACATCTGTGTGCGTCAGAATCTGTGCTAAAAGTGCTCCTATGCGAATAGCCTCAGCTTTCCTCACATTCTGATTGATCTGCAACTTTGTGCATATATAAAACAATCCCTGTGAAGTTAAATTCACAGCCTAATGTCTCCAGTACACTGTGTGCAGCTTTCTCCTGATTCTGTGATGCGTAATACCTATACTCTCCTCTTTCCCAAGCGAGGTATGCTTCAGTTCATCTTGCCATCTCCAGAAGGCAAAATAAAATTCAGAAGCCACACGGTAACAAGAGGTTTAGGCTCTATGAATCGCTATCTCCATACTAGTGTAAGGGGAAGCGGTTCTATCACTAATCAGGGTCACTGCTGGAGAAATCTTAAGCTGGGTACACACTACGCTATACAGTATGTGTAAACAGGCGATGGGACATGTGTCCTGAGTCAGCATTGGCAAATGCAAACACACTTGCCGATGCCGAGTGCGGTGAAAGCTGGGATTCCGAAAGTAAGTATAGCCGGGAGGGTTAGGATTTGACTGCAGGGAATGGAGGGGGGGGGGGGGGGGATGCTTAGGATACATTTATATGCAATATCTCGTAAAATCCAAGGACACTTAATTATAACAAGTATAACTGAGCTGTCAGTCTACTTGGGAGTATTTAACTCTATATTGACACCAAAATAATTTAACTGTGAAATCTTGCTGACACACCTTGAGTTGTCCTGATTTAGAAAACTCCTCCTCTTGGGATTATTTACTCATTAGTTTATATTTACCCATTATATATAAGCGTGATATTTTTGTTTTTTGAGTCCAGATATGGACGTCCTTAGATTTTATAAATAAAAATTAAGTTTTAACTTACACTCAGACATAGTCAGAAGGCCTTATACTTGAGAGTACTTTTTCTCCTTGTTATTTTGATGTTCTTGTAACTATGCAAGGGGCCCCATGGGCACAGAAAGACGGCATAGGACTGACCTATGTCACTTAATATATATCAAACCCAGGTGATACCTAAACCAAGTATCCCATCTAAATGCTGAATAATTGATACTAAGTAATTGTACACATATATTGGACTGAATATGACCATAGGCATCAAGTTAAAACTAACTTACCAGTGGTGTATCTATAATGGGTGCGGGGTGTGCAGTGTACACAGGTCCTTGTGAGCTACCCTGCACCCATTTCTTCAATACTTACTTCTCAGTAGTCTAATGGGGTGGTCTTCTGTATACCGGCGGTCGGGCTCCCGGCGCTCAGTATACCGACGCCGGGAGCCCGACAGCCGGCATACCGACACTTATTTTCCCTCCTGGGGGTCCACGACCCCCATAGAGGGAGAATAAAATAGTGTGGCGCGCGTAGCGCGCCACCGTGCCCGTAGCGTGGCGAGCGCAGCGAGCCCGCAAGGGGCTCATTTGCGCTCGCCACACTGTCGGTAAGCCGGCGGTCGGGCTCCCGGCGCCGGTATGCTGGTCGCCGGGAGCCCGACCGCCGGCCAGCCGTAGTGAACCCGTCTAATGAAGGCAGCACTGCACAAATCACTGGGAAAATAGTGCTGCAGCCATTTTTTTTTATAGTGTATAGTGCATGTGCAGTGGGAAAATCACTGAGAAAATAGTGCCATTTCCCCAGAGACCTGTCTGGGCATGTGCAATAGACTGGCACAGTGCTAGAGTCTACAAGCACTCAGAGCTGCTGGATAGAGAGGAGGGGGCCTGGAAGGTGCGCATCCAGAGATCCCAGAGGGGTAGGTCCATTTGGGTGGTCGCTGTGCTGTAATTGCGTCATTATGGCCCAGCTTCTGCTGCACAGTGCAGTGATATGCAGCACTGTGATTTGGGGTAGGGCCACAATTACATGATTCTCTGCATATTTTGTTTTCAAGTTTCCAGATCACACATTGCATTTGGGAAAAGGGCAGGAATCGGGAGGGCCTGCTTTCCCAGACGTGCAAAATGTCCCTGAATGTCACCAACAGTCTAATAGAGTAGTCTGTTCTCAAGCTAGTGCAAGGGCTATGGGCCTGCAGTGATGCTGAGTCAATCGCAGAAGAGCAGCAGGAGCATCTGCTACTTTATGTAAATTCGACTACAAACACCTTGCCTTGTGTACATCTGTGCAGCCCAATGTGCAAGGACTGAGACACCCACTTCTGAGACATCCACAGCACTCCCATAATACACCCACTGATTGCATACATTTCTAGCCAGCTCCCAGTCATGCCCATCCCTTTTCCACTGCATTGGACACTGTGTGTCCTGATTGTAGCAACACCTCTTTGAGTACACTTTGTGCAATGCATGAGTTTTTTATTTTTTTTATGCGAGAGTAGTTGCAAAAAGATCGCTCAACTTCTTGAGCATTGGCAATGCGTGTGGCCAGTGGCGTATTAAGATAGTAGGGGGCCTGTGTGCAGTATCCATCTGGGTCCCCTTCTCTCTAGACAGCATCGCAGTAGGCTCTGAGCACTAGGGTCACTAGGAGACCCTAACGCTGTATCAGGGTCCAGTGCACATGTGCAGGTCTCCAGGAAAATAGCCTGGGGGCCATTTCCCCTGTGGTTTTCCTACTGCGCATGCACAAAACACTGGGAAAATGGCTGCCACTCCATTATACCAGTGATTTGAGCAGAGTTGCTGCCACCGATGCGGTACTCCGGAGGAGTAAGTATTCAAGACAAGCACCCATTATAGATACGCCACTCCCTGTGGATTAGGTGCTGCTCTGAATCAGGCCTAAAATGTGGTGTTGCCTACAACAAGCAGCAGCAATCGGTGCAATTCTGTTCTTTTATTAATGCAGTGCTGAGAGCTAACATCTGATTTCCTTTGTACCAATTATCATTAATGTAGCTGAAAGTGTTTTGTGCTTAAGTTGCTAAATATAGGGAAATTGCTAATCATGCAAGATTTGGTTAGGAAATAGAATACCTTGCGGTCTTTGTGATGTACCCAACCATGACTTTGGCTTTTATAACTGATAAATGTCCTTGGGATATCCTAATATTTTGTTTCTTTAAGTGATTGATTAAGTAGAAGTTATGGTTAAGAATTCGTAAAATGATCAAAGTCATTTCCTTTGATAATGTGCTACTAGTGTGACCGATTGTCTACAAGCAGCGCTGTGCATCAGGTAATGTGCTGGATGAGAAGCAGGAATCAGTAAGCACTGCAGATCAGTCTTTTCACTTCATTGCACCACAGTGAGCGCTCACTGGCCTGTGCCTGTCAGAAGGTTCTAAAATAAGACTTTAATTAACCTTGAAGCTGGACAAGTCACCCACATTTGTTGCTTAAATCAATAGGCAATATATCTATATCCATACTTTAAGCAAACAATTGCTAGTTTACAATTGCTCATTATCCAATCAAATGCTGAAAAAAACAATGCATGCTCCGTAATGCTTAACTTTTACATAAAGATAAAAAAAAACTTAGATCTCATAAAGTAATAAAATAAATCAGCTGTATAAATAAATAATGATAATTGCTGCTCCTAAACATTGTTATTGTGTATAATAAATGTTATTTTTTACATTTAATATTTGATTTCTTAAGTAAATGACCAGGGCAGTAACTCGGTGTGTGCGGAGTGTGCACCACACATAGCGCTGCAGGTTTGGGGGCGCTGTTGGCAGCACTTGTCAATTATCTATTTTAATTACTTTCACTTGCAGTTTCCCTCCTTTTTGAAGCTCAGCATCTCCTGACCGCCCCTGTCACCTACCCCCACCCCTTCTGTCACTAATACCTATACAACATTCATGAACTTAACTTGATAGCTCTTTGTAACTCAGTAACATTGTCTTTTATTAAATTTCAAGATGCTGACCCATTGCGAACCCGTTCGAACCCATTGCGTGTGGCATTGCAGTCAGACACTATTCATTGAGCTATCTGCCCTTGCATAAAAAGGTAGAGCATTCTAACTATTTAAAGCAGTGATGGGGAACCTTTGTCACTCCAGCTGTTGCTGAACTACACATCCCAGCATGCCCTCCAACAGTTTTAGCATGGCCAAATAGAAAATCTGTAGCAGGGCATGCTGGGATGTGTAGTTCAACAACAGCTGGAGTGCCAAAGGTTCCCCATGACTGATTTAAAGCTTACCTTGTTTTTTGTGAAAAAATGCTCAGCGTTGCAGCTGAGCAGATCTATGTAGGGTGTGGCTGTACACTACATAGATCTGCGCAATTGCAATGCTGATTATTTTTTACAAAGTACAAGTAGCTTGATATTGGAGGTCATTCCAAGTTGATCGTAACTGTGCTAAATTTAGCACAGCTACGATCATTCACACTGACATGCAATGGGACGCCCAGCACAGGGCTAGTCCACCCCGCATGCCAGTGCCGCCCCCCCCCGCAGAAGTGCAAAGGCAGCGCACAGCGGCGATGCCTGTGCACATCAAGAGTAGCTCCCGACCAGCGCAACGGTCTAGCCACGCCTGCGTTGGCCAGACCGCGGCCCCTAAACGGTGGCTTAACGCCGCCATCCAGCCCCCTCCCGCCCAGCGACAGCCTCTGTCTCAGAGGCGATCGCTAGGCAACGATGGCCGCCATGCACCGGCACACTGCAGCGTCGGCGCATGTGCAGTTCCGACCCGATCGCTGCACTGCAAGAAACTGCAGCAAGCGATCGGGTCGGAATGACCCCTCTTGTTAGGAATCTCATAGTTTCTATGCAGGATCAAATAGACCAATGAGTAGGGTCTTTGACTGGAATGCAACAGGTTACAGGTTTAAATCCTGGGTATGGTAGTATATTGAAATGTGTTATTTAATAAAGGGTATTGTAACAAAATAACAGCAAGCTCTCGCTTACAATATTCTCTGGGATCAATTTTGTCATATCCCTTCCCCACGAGGAATGAGCCTTATGTCCTTATTGGAAAAATGGGGGGCACCAAATCTCGTTCTGGCACAGGACACCAAAAAGCCTAGTTACTGCTCTGTAAATGACTGCGCTTCTTTGGTGGTGAATGTATACACCGTATTTGTGTTCCCTTCCTTTCCAGTCAATTTACAACATTTGCAAACATAAAACTTAACTGCAGAAAACATCTGATTTTGCCATAGAAATTGCACATTTATTTAGTTTATATAATAGAAACTCTGGATTTGAAGTTAGAATAAATGTTATATCAATATGTAAGTCATTGAAAGTAGTAAGTTGTCAGGTTGCTCGCACTGGAATGCATGTCCATGTTCATGGATTACTTTGATATGAAAAATGTAAAGATAAAGGATGATTATTTTTTCCTCACAAGCAATTTTCTTCCATTAATGTATTCTGTAATAGTCATGTAGGAAAGTGGAATATTGTGTGACTGTAGTATCTATAGTGTGTGTGTATATATATATATATATATATATATATATATAATGAAGTGTATTTACATATGCGTGTAGTGTAAATGTAATATCACACACAGCAGTTTTTCAGAGATACACACAATTTTGAAGGTACGTTCATGGTTTTCTGAGCAATAATAAGGGCACCTGCTGATAAGAAGAGTTTTTATGTTTTGTGGGAGCCGTTGGGCCAACTGGAACACATGAATGCAACGTGTCATTATTGCATTAGGAAAGGAATATTGCATTAGGAAACCTTATTATTGCATAATTGTGCATGCAGGGCCCTTTCCTCTTTGCTACTCTACATAATTTTGTTAATTGTACGCTGTAATTATGTATTTATATGACACTCTTGTTTGTATCAGTCTGTACAAGTAACTTTTTTTTTTATATGACGTTGCCAAAATGTTATGGTGTTTTGTTAATAACATGTAAAACAGGTACTTGAAATAAGGTCTCTTAGGCAAGTCTTCTGGTAAAATACAGTGTCTTTGCTGACATCAGACACTGAATATAGTATACACAGGCTTGGGCCTGGTCACACAGGTGCATAACTCAAAATGAACAAATGGAAGTAATAAATGTCTTAGCACTCCCCATGCTCAACAGTCATTCTGCTGCAATGACATGCAGCCACCATCCGCCATGCTTTCCTGGCACAGCAGCGTCCTCAGTCCCTGGTGTTACAAAACTGTATCCTACTCGCTGGCCTCTAACAGGCATCAGTGCAATGTGCAGTGGGTGTATGGGAGTTTTAAACCCCTCTCCTGCTTGCTACTTTATGCTTGCTCTGGGTGAGCTGGAAAACCCGGACTATTTTTCAACTTGGAGCTGTGCAATCCAGAGTTCCAAATTACTACTGCAGGTGCAGAATGTGCAGGTCTTGTTTTCCTCGCTCTTGAGGGGAGCTGATCCTTCATAAATGTAGCCAGTTGTGGTGAGACACAAGCTCTTCCACCACACATGCAATAATAATAATGAACAAATACTATTAATTTCTCTCATACTACTATTTGTATCCTTTATTTATATGATGCCACAAGGGTTCTGCAGCGTCTTACAACATATGCAAACATAAACAGTACAAACAAAATAGAGGGAAAAATTCAAAAGACTTATAGAACAGAATAGAACAGATGTGAAAAAAATGAGAATGGGGGTCCCGGTGCTAAAATTACCCCTCAAGGTGCCCCGGGACCCAAGAACTGTGTCCTCATTGTCAACGGCAACCTGCTGCTATTTCTCCTTAAGATAAGGACTTTCATCACCTGCTATTAACAATCGAGCAGATCTACAAGTGATGAGCATGTCATACAGGCTAAAGATGCACACTTAATATCGGGCGGGCCACCCTGATAACAGGATACCAGCTTCCCAGCAGCCTCATCGCAAAACAGCTGCCAGCACCATTAGCACTGAGATCGCAGCGGGGAGATGCTACCAGCGGAGGGTCACACCAGCTTCCCAACAGTTGCACCGCATAACAGCCGCCAGCACTAAAGGCCCTTTCAGCTTGTAATGATGAACACCCATTTGTGAGTACTCACAATGATTTAAATCCTACAATTCTTTTTCTTTTTTAGCAAGCTTGCTACATATAAACTTTTACATGGTGTTTGATTATTACATTGTTGGATACATTGGGGCAGTTGTATGACTGTGCGCTATGGGCTTTGTAGCCCACACTGCACGCTATGGGCTGCAGCTTCCACCTCTCGCTAATGTATGAAGCCCAGGTTACCGTTCGTTGTGCCAGTGTGTGCATGCCTCTGGCATTTACCGCCTCCCCGGTCTAAATATAGGAAATCGATCTGTCCTCGTATGAAGAGGCTGCATGTGCAGTTCGCCTCTATCCCCTCCTGTCTTTTATCGCCAGGCTCAGCAGGTCTTTCTGACTCCCTTTGTTTTTTTTTTCTTTTTTCAAGAAGCTTTATTAATAGTTTATTGTTTGCTGCACGGCCATTCCGTCCTTCCAGATAGATGACGCATGTGTATTCACATATGTGCGGGGGATGCTGGGATTAAAAATGTCCATGCAGGCGCACTGCAGCCACGGCCGGCGAAAAGAGGATCATGATAAGTGTGAAGACGATCACCAGAGTGGTGGTTTTACGTGTACCATTAACGCCAGGAAGCAGGTGAATACATGCTGCCGATGTGAGAAAGCACTGCACCACGGTAAAGCAGTGAAGTGGCAGTGCACATATAAGGAATGTTAGGACAAAATTAATACATCTGCCTCATTGTTACTAATAGTAACAGAACGAGGAACTCTTTCCAGCGCATTGTTCCATTTCCCGGGGTACATTATTCCTATATATAGGAGTTTTATACATTGTTTATTTTATTTGTTTTTATTATATCTTTTATCTCATTGTTTTATACTGTGTGTGTATATTGTACTAATAACTTCAGGAGTATGTGTTTATGATACTGCGCCTCCATCCTTCACCAAATATTTTCTAGAACAGATGTGTCCTCATACTTCTATCCTCAATACTCCATGCATCGTGAGATGCCTGACATGAATTACTTGGCAACTCCTGGGCAGCTCTGCTGACATCTGTTGTCTTTTGTTGCCAATAATGTGTCTAATACCCCTTTCTGCCATGCTCCAAATCCCGGGTTTATGCACATACTCACGCATCAACCCGGGAATTTGGCATGTGTGAAAGGTGCCAACCCTGCAATTAGCAGGGTTTTTCCCGGGACTTAAGTCCCGGGTAGACAACCCGGCTTAGGTCTGAAAGGTGTGACCCGGGAGTTTGCTCCCAGGTTGCACCTGATTGGCATGTGTGCTTGTGGAATGGGCGGGGCTTTCTGAAGGGGGCCGGAGTGAAGAGGGGGCATGTGTCGGCTGCTGTAGTCCGTGCTGCTGTGAAGCAGCTGTCGCAGCCTAAAAACAGAGAGGCAGCCTGTTGTGGTGAGTGTGTGTATATGTGTATACTGTGTGTGTGTGTGTGTGTGTGTGTGTGTACATCACAAGTATGTGTGTTTGACTGTGACATGTGTATGTGTAAGACATGTACGAGTGTGACATGACAGTAGCCTGGTCTGGCCTGGCTATCAGGGCAGACCAAGCTTATGTCTGAAAGGGGTTGACCCGGGAATTTCCCAAGTCTCAGGTTTAGTGGTCTCCAGCAAAAACCCGGGATTTTTCAGAGATGAAAAACCCGGGACTGAGCAGGGACACTCCTGGGTTGTATGTCTGAAAGGGGTATTATTAGCATCATCACTATGCGAATAAGATGCACAAGTAGACTCTGCTAATTAAAATGAAAACTAACATAGCATTTCATATGCAGATAGATGTACAGTTGCACACAGATTATAGGCATGCTACATATAATTTTAATTAGCATTCATTTGCTTGTGCGTCGTATTCACATAGCACAAAAAGATACCTAGCGTTAGTAAACGCGCTCACGACTGGGCTCAACTAGAAGAGTGTTTAACATGACTAGAGCAAGGCTATAGGAGGACACATCTGTACAAAACATTGCAGAACATGTGATAGAAGCTATATAGACATTGAATGTTGAGTCTTAAAGTTTGGTGGCAGTGTGGCCAGGGAAGGAGCACAAGAGGGAAAAGGACTCTGCTTGTGAAAGCTTACATTATAGAAAGGAAGGGGAGAGAGCTGGAAAAGGGCTAAGGCAGAAGCGGTTTATTTAGAGAGAAGGCTGAGGACAGATTGGAGTGGAGACAGATGCGAGCCAGGGAGGCCAGATAAGAGAAGGTTGCAGTTGTCCAGTCTAGAGATGACCACTGAGTGTATGAGGGAATTTGTTCCTTCTAAGGAGAGAAAGGGTCTAATATTATGAAGATGGAAGTGACAACACTGGGAGAGGTACTGAATGTGAGGTTTGAAGAAGAGGTTGGAGTCAAGGATATCTCCATGACAGCAGATTTGTAGGGTAGATGAGAAGTTGGTCATGGATAGTGAAATCAAGAGAGGAGAAGGGACTTGGAAACGTGGGATGAAGATCATCTCAGTCTTATTAATATTTTCTATAGGAAACTGCTGAGACATTTATGAGCAAATAACAGTTACAGGAGAAGAGACGGTGACACTACTGAGAGATAGATCTGAGGGTCATCAGCATAAAGATGATATTGGAGTTCAACAGGTCTGATGAGCTCACCATAGTAAGAAATATAGAGGCAGAATACAGTAGAAGAGGACCAAGAACAGAGCCTTAGAGGACACCAACTGGTAGCGCAAAAAGGGGAGAGGTTGAGCCATAAGAAGAAAAAAAAAAAAGCAGTCAGAGGGCAACCAGGAGAACGCCATGTCATGCAGACCAAAGGAGTGAAGGATTTGCAGGAGAGGGTGGACCATGATAGAAAAAGCAGCAGACAGATCAAGCAGAAGAGGCAGAGAATAGTGAACCTTGGATTTGGGAGCAAGAAGGTTATTACTGACTTCAGTAAGGGCAGTTCAGTAGAGTGTAGAGGACGAAAACCAGACTGAACCGGTTCAAGCAGGGAGTGGAAGAAAAGGTGATAATGATAGATGAATATACAAATATATAATAGAAGGTTTGTGCATAATATACAAAGGTTATCCAAAAAATAAAGATTGTTTGGTTGTAAAAGAAAAAGAAGACAATTTTTGGTAATTTTCTTTTTAAAAACGGAGTACCTTAGTCTATTTCTCTACATAGTCACCTCTTTCATTTAAGCATTTATCATATCTGTTCCCAAGCTGTAGAATCCCCTTTTTGTTTTTGACTGCCTCCAGTCCACTGAACCAGTTGTTGATGGCAAGCTTCAACTCCTCAACACTTTCAAAACATTTTTCCCCCAGGAATTCTTTGAGCTTAGTGAAAAGGTAAAATCACTTGGAGGAAGATTCAGGCTATAGGGTGGATGATAGAAAACCTCCCACCCAAATCTGTGACAATGTATGAGCATCCTGGTCAATCTTTGTCATGCATATTTGTTTGTACTGCACAACCACACCTCCAGGTACCCCCCCCCCCCTACTGACCCACCATTCCCTCCACCTGGGCTCAGATCGATACCCATGTTTCCTCCCCCAGCTGCATGGAGCAACTCCCCAGCCAGGGCATACTTGTCTTTCTTGAGCCTTGGTCTGCATAGGGGGAAGGCAGCTCCTGGGCAGCAGGAAAAGTTTCTTCTCCGTCTCCAACTGATATTAAGCTCTGACAGCAGTGCCCCTGATATCACTGGGATTGTCCCTCTTCCTGATCCGCTGTTCTATCCGGATCACAGGCTGGGGTGGACATAGTAGGAGTTGGCTGGTAGAGTAGTGTATAAGAAGAATCTGCACAACACAGTGCAATGTCAGAGATGAGAGTCCTGGAGAGTAAGAGTGTGGAGCAGCGGTGACTAACAGTGCAGTCAGTGCTCAGGGAGGTGTATCAGCAGCAGTCTCTTATATAGGAGGTGATGCTATGTGCTCATTTCCCCATTCCTTGCGGCATCAAATGTTCACCATCTGGGATTAAATTATTTTGCCATGGGCAAGAGGAGGGCAGTGGGGAGGGCTGTGCTCTGGAGAAGGGGGGGCGGAGTCTACATGCTGCAAAGAGGCAACAACTGTCTCGTGTCCATGCTGGGCTCCTCCAACAAACCTGAGCCCCAACTTTCTGCTCCCCTGGTCCTCACCAGGAACAACCACAAGATGGTATGGACTTTGTTGCACCTAGCTGGGACAGTAGATAGTAATGTGCCACTATACAGATCAGAATACTAAAGAATAGTCAGGTGTAGTGTGGAGGGAATGCGGTCAAAATCCTGGCATTCGGGATTCCGAAATCTGTCAGAAGACCAGAGGTGAGTCAAACTTCCAGAATTCTCAATTGATCCGGTAGGTAAGTATGGGCTGCGGGAGGGGGCAGTTAGGGTTAGGCTGTGGGAAGGGGAGGATTAGGGGTAGGGTGATAATACTTACTTGGATCCGTTGGAATTCTGGCCATCGGGATTGCGCTGCATGTCTTCTGACTGTCGGAATCCCGACTGCTAGAATTTTGTACACAACCCGTGTGGATATGTGTCCAAAGTGGGACACATCGGTGGCACTGGTCAGGTGGCGGGTGTTATATTTGGCACTGCCCACAAACCAAGTGTGGCTTGTGAAGCAGTGACCAATAAGAAGTGGCGGCGACCTTTTTAATTTTGCGCCTGCAACAAGCCAATCAGGAGCGGCCACTGTGAGCCAAACACGGCGAGCAGCAACACAGCTCACCGGGCCAGCGGCAGAAGAAAGAAGCTGAGGACTGGAGTGTGCTGTTAGTGGAGGATTGCAAAAGAGCAAACAATGCTCCCTACTGTAGCCTCTTCATTCATACTGGTAGTCGTCCTTGCCCCACCAAGTGTAGAAATTAGACTCATGGGTGCAGTCAGTCCTCAGGCCTGTGGGGCAAGTTAGGTGGACAGAGAGTCCCCGCCACCAATGTGACTCTGAGAATTAGGCCCAGTTACCTTTATGTGCCCTACAATAATCAGGCTTCTGGCATGAGCCCTCTAAATTAGAGTGACCCTGGGCATTAAGCCCAGGTCACTTATTGAGCTTTAATTAGGTAGGCTTGAGACTCCAAGTGACTACAATGGGGGGTATCCAATTACCAGTGATAGTGGGTGTGAAAAACTTAAATAGACTGTTTGACACCCATGTTCTGTGCCATTGGAAGACCAAACCATCCCGTTTGTTGACAAAACAATTGGAGGGTCCCAATTCAAAATTCTAAGCCCATACCAAGCGGTCAAATGTAGACTTTTATGAATCCCTCTCCACACTGGAAGAGGCAGTGCTGCAATGTAACTCTTCCAGAAGTAAAAAAAAAAAAAAAAAAAAGGCCTACCTTTTTTTTCCTTTTCAAACATGGTCTCCATCCTAAAAATAAGAAGAGTTATGGTAGATTTGCTTTTGTTAACTCTCTTTCTGCTATGTACATAGGGTCCACAGGAAAACATCGGGGTGTAGTGGTGGATGAGGCATTTGGGCACCAAACAGTTGAAGCTTTAGCTGTCCGAGGATGCATAGCTTCACTCCTCTATAACCTGCCTCCAGGCACTGTGAGCTCAGTTTTGTTAATTAATCCAATGCAGCAAGCAGGAAGGAAAGAAGAAAGATGTTAGGCACAATAAGAACACATTCTCACAAACAGGAGAAGGAACCAGACGCCAATGCCATACACAATAGTTCAGTTGACGCCCCACGGCTTGCTGCCCAAGAAGGTCCTACAGACCAAGTAGTATGGGCAGAATTCGATGCTGGAACTTGAAGACCAACCTGAGTGTAAGCTTGTGCAATCACCATTCTAATCCACCTGGCCAGGGTGTGCTTATTAGCAGGCCAGCCAAGTTTGTGAAAAAAGGGCATCAGTCGCCTAATGGAGGCAGTACGGTCCACATAGACATGTAAAGCTCTAACCACATCCAAAGAACACTCTTTATTCGACAAGTCTGGAGAAATGAAGGCCGGAGCCATAATCTCTTGGTTAAGATGAAAGGAGGTAACCACCTTATGGAGGTAACCAGGTTTAATTCGAAGAACTGCTCTGTCCCAGTGGAAAATCAAAAAGGGGGGATGACAGGATAAGGTCCTTGCTGAGGCAATAACCAGTAGAAAGAGAACCTTAGCCATCAGCCATTTGAGGTCCACAGATTCAAGAGGGTCAAAAGGGGCTTCCTGAAGAGCCTCCAACACAACAGACAGATCCCATGGCGCCACCGGAGGGACATAGGGAGGCTGAATGCATATAATGCCCTGAAGGAACGTGTGTACATCAGGAATGGGGGCAATCTTGTGTTGGAACCATATAGGCAAGGCAGAAATGTGTACCTTGAGAGAGGCAAGACGAAGGCCTAGGTCTAAACTTTTTTGAAGAAATTCCAGAATTCTGGAAGTCCTGAACTTAGCAGCGCACCAAGTGAAGGTGCAGAGGCCAGTTTGAGGTCCTTCAGCATAGTCTGGATGACCACCTCAGAAAGCCCTTTGACCTCAGAAGCGAAGCTTCAAGAGCCACGCCGTAAAAGACAGACGGGCCAGGTATGGATGAAGGCAGGGACCCTGACATAGAAGATCCTATCGTTGAGGAAGTAGAAGGGGTTGCTCTGCTGAGAGTCCCTGGAGATCCAGGGATGGCAGGGCCATGCCGGTGCGATGAGAAGGAGCTTTCCTCATTGTTTGAACTTCCAAAGAACCCGGGGTAGAAGTGACACCGGAGAGAAGATGTAAGGCAGGTGAAAGGTCCATGGGACCACCCGTGCGTCCACAAACACTGCCTGAGGATCCCTGGGTTGGGATCCAAAGACCGGAACTTTGTGATTGTGTCAAGAGGCCATGAGATCCACATGTGGTAGACCCCATCTGTCTACAAGGAGTTGAAAGACCTCAGGATGAAGAGCCCACCCTCTGGTGTGAACATCCCAATGACTGATGAAGTCTACTTCCCAGTTGAGTATACCTGGGATGAACACCGCTGATATGGTCGGATGATAGCGTTCCGCCCAACCCAGGATCTTGGACACTTCCATCATTGCCATGCAGCTTTGAGTGCCACCCTGATGGTGGATATAGGCCACCATGGTGGCATTGTCTGACTGAACTTGAACTGGTCTGTTCTGCAGGATAGGACGAGCCAGAGTCAGTGCATTGAACACTGCTCTCAACTCCAGAATATTGATTGGAAGCAAAGATTCTACCCTGGTCAAACGTCCCTGAAATGAGTGTTGCTGTGTCACCGCTCCCCAGCCACGAAGGCTGGCGTCTCTCGTCAGCAGGACCCAGTTGGGAATCCAGAAGGGATGGTCCATGCTCAAACACTGGTCCTGTACCCACCAGGTCAGCAATAGGCGAACCTCTGGAGTCAAGGAGATCATTTGAGATCTGATCCGATGAGGCAGGCCGTTCCACTTGGAGAGGATCAAGTGTTGGAGAGAGCGTGATTGAAATTGAGCGCACTCGACCCCCCAGGTGTACCATGCTCTGAGATGCAACCAAGGAGGACTTTTTCCAATTTTTAGCCAACAGTGGGACTGTAGGAAGGTTAACGTCAGTTGGAGATGACTGAGGAGGACTTCCCATTAGTTTGCTATAATCAGCAAGTCGTACAAGTACTGAAGGATACACACCCCCTGACAATGGCGTCACACCGGCCATAACCTTGGTAAAGATGCGAGGATCCATGGGCAGGCCAAACGGCAGAGCCTGAAATTGGTAGTGTAGACTGCCAATAGCAAATCGTAGGAACTGTTGGTGTAAAGTGGCAATAGAAATATGCAGATACGCATCCTGAATATCCAGGGAAACCATGTAGTCCCCAGGTTCCATGGGCAGAACTATTGAACGCAAAGTTTCCATGCGAAACTTGGATACTCTCACAAACTTTTGGGACAAAAAACAGGGTCGAATAGTAGCCTCAACCCCTCTGGGACTGAGGAGCTGGACAATCACTCCCAGGTGCAGAAGAGAACTGACCACAGTTTGCAAGGTTTGCGCCTTTATTGGGTCCGATGGTAGACCCGCAATGAAGTACTGGTGAAGGTGATGTCCCTTGAATGAGACGGCATACCCGTGACAGACAACTTCTAGCACCCAAGCATCTGAAGTGGTTGTGTGCCAAACCTAAGCAAAATACAGAAGTCGGCCTCCTACCCTGGGGTCCCCCAGGGGGAGACCCGCACCGTCAGGCTGCGGGCTTGTCAGTCTTTGCGGCCAGTTGACGTGCCACCCAGGACTGTTTGGCCTTGGACTTGGAAGATTCGGAAGGGCGAGATTGTCTAGGAAATGACTGACCCTTCATCTTTCCCTGAGGCCGAAAGGAGCGAAAGGTAGCACACCTGGCCTTATGAGCTGGGTTAGTTGGTGGAAGAAAGGCTGTCTTGGCTGCAAAGAGGACACAATCTTATTTAATCCCTCCCCAAAAACAACATCCCCTGTGAAGGGAAGAATTTCTAGGGTTTTCTTTAAATCTAGGTCCACCTTCGAGGGTTTTAAAGTCAGAATCCGGCGCGCCAGAATGGACGTAGCAGACGCCTCAGCAGCCAACACATCAGCCTCACGTGATACTTCCTGAATGCAGTAAGAAGCAGTTTTAATGTGAGACAGGTATTATTTGCTTTCCTCTAAAATATCCACAGGCAGTTCCTTTTCCAATGCATGAGTCCAAACTTTTATAGTCTTTGCGGACCAAGAAGCAGCTATAGTGGGTCTATGAACAGCCCATGTAAGGGAGTAAATAGATTTCAGGCAACCCTCAATACGTTCTGTCAGTTGCTTCACAGAGATGACAGTATTAACCAGCAGAGTGGAAGACACCACTAGGTGGGTGACATGAGAATCGACCGGCAGTGGGTTTTTCCATTTGTTACATATATCTGCCAGTAGAGTATAAAGAACTAAAGCCCTTTTAGAGACTGCAAACTTCTTTCCCGGAGTAGTCCAGGGTTCCCGTCAGATGTCCAGTACAGTAAATAATCAGAGTCGGGTAATTCAAGTTGAACCACTTTCTACTTTTTAAATATATCAGTTTTCTTAGCCACTATAGTGGGCTCCTTCTTGTCAGAGAGTTGGAGAATATGCTTAATAACATCCACAAGGGCAGGGACATCTACAGACATAGGAGCTTTCTCATCTACAGCCCAGGCAGAGCTGGATTAAGGCATCAGGGGGCCCGGGGTACTAAAGACAGGGGGGCCCTAAGGTGTAAATGTAAAATTATAATATATATATATATATATATATTTATATATATATATATATATATATAGAAAGACTGTGAGGACCGGCATTCCCCCTCCAAGACTCAGTGCTTAGGTGCCATCTCAGATAAGGATGGGTAGAGAGAACAAGTAAAGCGGCACTCTAAGTCTGTCAAAAAGTCAAATGTATTTCACACACAAAGTGATCCGACGTTTCGGGGTCCAAGCGCCCCTTTGTCAAGGTGAACAATACCATACATAGTGAAATTCATACCTTATAAAGGTGAAGAAAACCCGCCAGCATCCGTTCACGCCCGCCCGGCCGCGTGTGGTCCATCCCCTCTTCCGGCTCCCTTGATTGACGTCATGCACAGCGCGACTCGCATGTGCGTCGTAACCATGGTGACCCGATGCTGTAGCCGGCCGGGCTGCGGCGCTAGTGAAAGATAGAATAAAGTGCATGATGCTTATAGTACAGAAACCCACACACCATAAGGGTAAAACAGATTGAAACTGATTGAAAGACATTCAGTTTGTCTGAAGTGGTAACTAAAAGTGCACATAAAGGAAAAAACAAAGCAGAACAGCTATGTAGATCTATAGATCCCCCTGATGCCCGCTAAGATGCCGCCCTCTGCCACCGGACGATCTAGCGGACACTCTGCTAGTACAATGTTAATATTGTTGTTCATTATAATATGCTATATTGGGCTCCCCAGGCCAAATCCGCCTAAAGACCTCCAGGTACCACCTCAGTCAAAACGTAATGTCCCCTAGATAGAATACCTAGTACATACATGGGACTATCCTCAAGTAATTGATACTACTATGGAAGTTAAAGTTACATTCAGAAAAAACAATCCCTCTATTCTGTATGCATCTAAAGCTTATTTAAAAATGTTCCAACTCAGTTTCTCATTCAGTCCATGGGGGTTGGTCGTATTTAGTTCGAAAATCCATTTGGCTTCTAATTGTAGGAGCCTGCCATCTCTGTCCCCCCATGCTTTTTGCAGTATACATGCTCCCATTGGGCGAAATAATCAGGCGCCATGGCCTGGTCTACCACTGCTATGCAGATGATACACAACTGTACTTGTCCTTTGCTCCGGGCACTGATAACCCAATAGCAACCCTTAATGGCTGTCTAGCTGAACTACAGGAGTGGATGAGCGCCAGCTGGCTGCGACTGAACCCGGATAAAACAGAGGTCCTTATGATACGACCGCAACATCAAAGGACAAGACTGCAGCATAGCCAACCAACTGGACTTACACTCGGGGATTCAGAATTACAGACCAGTGATCGTGTGCGGAATCTTGGCGTTATCCTGGATGGTGGCTTGACACTTAAACATCAGATATCAGCCACAATCAAATCCTCATTCTTTCACCTGAGGAACATAGCCAGAATCAAGCACTTAATTCCCTCAGATGATATGCCAAAAGTCATACATGCATTTATATCATCTCGTTTAGACTACTGTAATGCCCTCTACCTTGGTCTCCCAGCAAAAGAATTGCAGCGCTTACAGCTGGTGCAAAACACAGCTGCCAGGCTATTAACCAACCAGCCCCGTTCTAGCCACATAACACCCATCCTCTACTCCCTTCACTGGCTGCCTGTACGATGGCGAATCATCTTCAAGATTGGCTTACTGAGTTTCAAAGCATTACATGACCAAGGCCCAAGGTACCTCAAACAGCTTCTGACCCCATACTGCCCCACTCGATTACTGCGATCTGTAGATGAAGGACTTTTAGCAGTACCTAGAATCTACCGTAATTCATCTGGGGGTCGAGCTTTTAGTCATGCGGCTCCGACTCTATGGAACTCACTTCCCTGCACAGTGCGAGAGGCCCCAACTATAGAATCCTTCAAAAGTAGACTCAAGACTTTTCTGTTTACTCAAGCATTCCCATAATTGTCCCTTTTAGTATCTTCATGCTTCTGTATTTTATGAAAATGTACTTCATTATTTTCTGTACTATATTATGCTATGTATCTGTTAAGCGCCTTGAGTCCTATGGGAGAAAGAGCGCTATATAAATAAAATTATTATTATTATTATTATTATTATGTGCTTAGGGACATGGTCAATGATAATGTGTCGGAGATCATTCATGGTGTGCTTTGCCACTGCAAAGTTTCTTGCCACTGGTTGCTCTGACTCTTTACCTGCCAATGCTTGTTTGATGGCCGAGCGGTGGAGCGCCATCCTCTCTCTCAATGTTCTTACTGACTTACCCACATAGTGGAGTCCACATGGACATTTTATGAGATACACTATGTGTGTGGTTGTACAGGTAAGTACGAAATTGATCTTATAGGTTTTATCCCGATGTGGATTGTCAAACTTGGAGCCAGTTATCATGTTTTCACAAGTAGTACATTTGATGCACTTGTAGCATCCAGGCTGTCTGCCCAAGAAGGCTGAAGGAATCAGTTTTTGTTGTTTCGTGTCCTGGAATCCCGTAATATCGGAGTGTACTACTACATCCTTGATGTTTTTGCCCCTTGAGAAGCACATCATTGGTCATGTCCCCCTGAATACCGGCAAAGATTGATCAGTAGATACAATGGGCCACAGGGCCCTTGTCGCTCTCTTTACCACAGGACTCGTGGTGTTGAATCTAGAAATAAAAGGAATGGCAGGCCTCTTTTGACGATCCTTAGGGCCAAGAAGAGATTCCCTGGGCAGCTGCATCACTTCCTGCTTGTGTTTGATAAGGAGATGTCGGCCGTACCCCCGCTCTACAAATTTCAAAATCATCTTATCAAGCTCCGTCTCCAACCTATTACAGTCACTGATTAGGCGAGACACCCTGATCATCCGAGAACGCGGCAGACCATCTTTGAGAGCCTTAGGGTGGTGACTGTTAGCCCTCAACAGGGTGTTCCTGTCTGTGGGTTTGGTATACACTCCTGTGTGCAATACGCCCCCTCTGATGGAAATCTGAACATCCAGATAATGTGCTGAACTTGTGCTGGTCTGATATGTGTATTTAACACCAGTCGGCCTGGAATTAGTTGTCTGCATTAGCTGTTCAAACCCTTCCACACCCCCTGTCCATAGGATGAACAAGTCATCTATGTACCGGGAAAAAAATAAAATATGTCGAGAGACGGACTCATCCAAAAAGAACACTTTCTCTTCCTCCTCAAACATATAGACGTTGGCGAACGATGGGGAGACATTGCTCCCCATTGCACACCCCGCCTTCTGACGGTAGAATCTACCATTGAATGGGGAAAAATTATTTTCTAATGTCATACGGAGGAGGTCCATAAACAGTGGAATGTCCAGCCCATCCATGTTTTCTTTTTTCAAAAAATTTTCCATGGCTGCTAAGCCTGCCTCATGGGGTATATTTGTGTAAAGGCTGACAGCGTCAACCACACACATAAGAGTTCCAATCGGTAACTGTCGTATCTCCCCCAGACGGTTGAGAAAACTGGTGGTATCTTTGATAAAGTGCTTGTGCTTCAAAATCAGAGGTTGTAGTACACTGTCTAAAAAAACTGACACTGGTTGAAAAATTGATTCTCTGGCAGCAATGATAGGTCTACCTGGTGGAGCATGTAAGTTCTTATGCAGTTTGGGAACCGTGAAAAAAATGGGCACTAAAGGGTGTTCCTGAAAAAGTGTTTTGTGCAATTTTGTGGTTATTTTGCCACTATCTTTAGCTGCATCTAAAGTGCTCTTCAGTGCTTTTTGGTACTCAGGAGTAGGGTCGCGGGTCAATTCTTCATATACGTCAGCATCAGCTAGTTGGTTCTGTATTTCTTCCACGTAGTATTCCGAGTCCAGTATCACTACCCCACCCCCCTTGTCCGCGGGACGAATGACTATGTCCCTATAGTTCCCCAGTTGTTTCAATGCTGCTCCCTCCGCTTTGGATAGATTATAGTGTGTTGGAACTGTAGCCGCGGCGTTGTTGTATTTATGGACAGTCATCCAGCAGTCTGGTGAAAGACTGGATGGAAGCGTTGGCGGACATGGGGTCAAAGGTGGAGGCCGAATGCTTTTTTTTGGTGCGTGTGATCCAAACTGGTAGATGGAGGTCCACTCCCTGGTGAATTTTGGAAGAATTCTTGACGTCTAAGTTTGCGTGCTTAATGGTGAAGTTCAATATGCCACCTGAAGTCATTTAAGGTGCTGGTGGGAACGAATGATAGGCCCTTCTCCAATACACTCTGTTCAGCCTCAGATAGCGTTCTCTTAGAGAGATTATAAATTAGCGTTTTTTGTTTGCTGAGGCACCTCTGGTCCCGCGTGCATTGGCCGCCCCTGCGGGTGGCCTGCCTCTTCGTCCTTTTTCTATTTGAGGTGTTAACGGAGTCCCTAAAGGGACGCTAGAGTCCAGAGCAGGTCCTTCAGAATCACCTGGACCAAATTCGCTGTCACTATTAGAGGTGCCGGCTGTATTATGCTGCATTTCTCTCCTAAAGATAGTGGCAAAATAACCACAAAATTGCACAAAGCACTTTTTCAGGAACACCCTTTAGTGCCCATTTTTTTCACGGTTCCCAAACTGCATAAGAACTTACATGCTCCACCAGGTAGACCTATCATTGCTGCCAGAGAATCAATTTTTCAACCAGTGTCAGTTTTTTTAGACAGTATACTACAACCTCTGATTTTGAAGCACAAGCACTTTATCAAAGATACCACCAGTTTTCTCAACCGTCTGGGGGAGATACGACAGTTACCGATTGGAACTCTTATGTGTGTGGTTGACGTTGTCAGCCTTTACACAAATATACCCCATGAGGCAGGCTTAGCAGCCATGGAAATTTTTTTGAAAAAAGAAAACATGGATGGGCTGGATATTCCACTGTTTATGGACCTCCTCCGTATGACATTGGAAAATATTTTTTTCCTATTCAATGGTAGATTATACCGTCAGAAGACGGGGTGTGCGATGGGGAGCAATGTCTCCCCATCGTTCGCCAACGTCTATATGTTTGAGGAGGAAGAGAAGGTGTTCTTTTTGGATGAGTCCGTCTCTCGACATATTTTATTTTTTTCCCGGTACATAGATGACTTGTTCATCCTATGGAAAGGGGGTGTGGAAGGGTTTGAACAGCTAATGCAGACAATTAATTCCAGGCCGACTGGTGTTAAATACACATATCAGACCAGCACAAGTTCAGCACATTATCTGGATGTTCAGATTTCCATCAGAGGGGGCATATTGCACACAGGAGTGTATACCAAACCCACAGACAGGAACACCCTGTTGAGGGCTAACAGTCACCACCCTAAGGCTCTCAAAGACGGTCTGCCGCGTTCTCAGATGATCAGGGTGTCTCGCCTAATCAGTGACCGTGATAGGTTGGAGACGGAGCTTGATAAGATGATTTTGAAATTTGTAGAGCGGGGGTACGGCTGACATCTCCTTATCAAACACAAGCAGGAAGTGATGCAGCTGCCCAGGGAATCTCTTCTTGGCCCTAAGGATCGTCAAAAGAGGCCTGCCATTCCTTTTATTTCTAGATTCAACACCACGAGTCCTGTGGTACAGAGAGCGACAAGGGCCCTGTGGCCCATTGTATCTACTGATCAATCTTTGCCGGTATTCAGGGGGACACGACCAATGATGTGCTTCTCAAGGGGCAAAAACATCAAGGATGTAGTAGTACACTCCGATATTACGGGATTCCAGGACACGAAACAACAAAAACTGATTCCTGCAGCCTTCCTGGGCAGACAACCTGGATGCGACAAGTGCATCAAATGTACTACTTGTGAAAACATGACAACTGGCTCCAAGTTTGACAATCCACATCGGGATAAAACCTATAAGATCAATTTCGTACTTACCTGTACAACCACACACACAGTGTATCTCATAAAATGTCCATGTGGACTCCACTATGTGGGTAAGTCAGTAAGAACATTGAGAGAGAGGATGGCGCTCCACCGCTCGGCCATCAAGCAAGCATTGGCAGGTAAAGAGTCAGAGCAACCAGTGGCAAGACACTTTGCAGTGGCAAAGCACACCATGAATGATCTCCGACACATTATCATTGACCATGTCACTAAGCACATAAGAGGAGGGGACAGAGATGGCAGGCTCCTACAATTAGAAGCCAAATGGATTTTCGAACTAAATACGACCAACCCCCATGGACTGAATGAGAAACTGAGTTGGAACATTTTTAAATAAGCTTTAGATGCATACAGAATAGAGGGATTGTTTTTTCTGAATGTAACTTTAACTTCCATAGTAGTATCAATTACTTGAGGATAGTCCCATGTATGTACTAGTTATTCTATCTAGGGGACATTACGTTTTGACTGAGGTGGTACCTGGAGGTCTTTAGGCGGGTTTGGCCTCGGGAGCCCAATATAGCATATTATAATGAACAACAATATTAACATTGTACTAGCAGAGTGTCCGCTAGATCGTCCGGTGGCAGAGGGCGGCATCTTAGCGGGCATCAGGGGGATCTATAGATCTACATAGCTGTTCTGCTTAGTTTTTTCCTTTATGTGCACTTTTAGTTACCACTTCAGACAAACTGAATGTCTTTCAATCAGTTTTAATCTGTTTTACCCTTATGGTGTGTGGGTTTCTGTACTATAAGCATCATGTACTTTATTCTAACTTTCACTAGCGCCGCAGCCCGGCCGGCTACAGCATCGGGTCACCATGGTTACGACGCACATGCGAGTCGCGCTGTGCATGACGTCAATCAAGGGAGCCGGAAGAGGGGATAGACCCACACGCGGCCGGGCGGGCGTGAACGGATGCTGGCGGGTTTTCTTCACCTTTATAAGGTATGAATTTCACTATGTATGGTATTGTTCACCTTGACAAAGGGGCGCTTGGACCCCGAAACGTCGGATCACTTTGTGTGTGAAATACATTTGACTTTTTGACAGACCTAGAGTGCCGCTTTACTTGTTCTCTCTCTCTCTCTCTATATATATATATATATATATATGACACGCTGTATCATTTGAACTAATGGGAGTATCGGGTAGTTTGGGTTAATTAGCTATTTCATATATACGTACACACACATATATACCCATACACACACACACACACACACACATACATACATATGGGTTGGTCTGATATGCCGGCGGTATCCCAATTATGAAAATCCTGACAGGGGCAAGGTAAGTATACTTACCTTTCCACAATGCCCCGCTAACCCTCCCCCACCTCTGCAGCCTAACCATAACCCTCCCCGGGTGTGCCTAAACCTAACCTTCCCTTCACGCAGTCTAAACCTAAACACCCCCCCCCACACACACACCCCACCCGCAGCCTAACCATAACCCTCCCCGGGGGTGCCTAAATTAAACCTAATCTCCCTTCCCTGTAGCCTAAACCTAGCCACCTCTCCACAACCTGACCCTAACTCCTCCCCCCCACCACCATGGATTACTTCTCTGGTGGCCCAGCAAACACTCGTTCGGGTTTCCAGTGGTCGGGGTTCCTAGCACTGCCGGGATCCTGACCTGATCCCATACATATATACACACACACACACACACACACACACACACACACACACACACACACACACACATACATACTAACACACACACACATATATATGTATATACAATTGAATCATTCGTTTGAAACATTATTCTGATGAGTATGCATTAAAAGTCAATGCTTGTTTTAAATGCAAACATCTGGTGAGTGCCCCTCTATATTGGTTTTCTATATTTTGGAGTCTGGACTTTGCACTGGACCTCTCGGGAGTCACCCCAGTCGTTGTTCTATTGGTTTGGTGAGAGTGCGACCATATCTGGAAGTATATATATATATATATATATACACACCCACACACATACAGCGGAGAGTTGACCGACACTCCCTTACAATAGGTTAATTGCCCAGGTGCCATCCAACAATAATAGAACTTCTAAAGGACAGGAAACGCCACTGCGAGACCTGTGAGTGCCGTTCCCTGTCATTTAGAAGTTTTAGATAGATTAGATAGATAGATTAGATAGATAGAACTCAGAGCCTAACTTCAAATTTAAAGCCTATCTTCAAAAAAAAATAAAAAAAAATCCTGACTTACAAACATAACAGGAGAGTGGGAGCTTGAATGTTCCTCTCCTTCTCTGTAGTGCACCCCGCCAGCACTAATCCCCACACGCTGCCAGGGAACTTCCTCCTTTCAGCCTGAGGCTGCAGCTGGACTTCCTCCTATTGGGCGGCTGCAGGGGCAATCGCAGGTTTTACTGGGGGGGGTTCCATGTTGCACACATATGCATATTGCAGACACACACACACACACACACACACACACACACACACACATTGTACAC
The DNA here is from genome assembly GCF_028390025.1 of Pseudophryne corroboree. NCBI lineage: Eukaryota > Metazoa > Chordata > Amphibia > Anura > Myobatrachidae > Pseudophryne > Pseudophryne corroboree. Next base: position 523,890,224 of record NC_086444.1, on the reverse strand, counting down.
GCATACAAAGCACACCATACTTACTGACTTTCTAGCAGCCCAGACACACGTATGTAGTACACCACATATATACACATTGTACACACAGCACACCACACATATAAGCACTGCACACACATACATCGCACACCACACACAAACACACACACACACACACACACACACACACACATATTGCACACACAGGGCGGGATGTACTATCACTGATCGCGGGTCATTGACGGTCATCGCAATGATGCTAATCGCATATGTACTAACATATGCGATTAGTATTGCAATGCGATGCCAGGGTTGCCCTGCGGTCAGTGGTAGTCCCGAGGGGAAGCCCTGCAGCTCAGTGCCCACCGCACCCTGACCTCCTGCAGCATGGAGTACGGTCTGAGACCCCCTGCCGACACCCGCCCATCTCCCGTCATATGCTCCTGCGTCCGGTCGCTATCCACCATCAGCACCCGGGAACCCCGGCACTACAAGCAGCTGTGTGGCCGGGGCAGGGTGCGGGGCAGCTGCAGGAAGCACGGAGTGCACCGGCTTCCGGAGGACGGGGAGAAGGAATAGGAGGACCCCCACCAGCTGCTGCAGGAGCTCGGAGGCGGGTGAGGATCCTGGAGCAGGCTGCCAGGACACTGGTGAGAGAGGGGTCAGCGTTTGGCGGCGAGTGCAGTGGATTGCGGAAAGAAGCCCATAGGCTTCTATAGGGTATCGCCATAAAAAGATGGCAATACCCTCCGCACTGATATGTGGGCAGCTGGGTCTAGGGTACATTTCAAAATGCGTTAACTTAAAACCCCCGAAAATGGCGGTTTTACTGCATTTTTCCCTTAGTACATCCCGCCCACTGCATACCACAAACAAACATAGCACACCATACTCCTACACATTGCACATACACATATTACACTATACACGTACATAGTACACCATACACATTGCACACACAGCACACCACACATACAGTGCACACAAATACATAGCACACCCCACACACATACATATACATAGCACAGCATATACACATATTCTCACCATACGCATTGCACACATGCATACATAGTACAGTACACCACATACACATTACCCATACAGCACACATACAAAATAAATTAAGCTGTCATAATTTATTAAAGATCGCCCCCCCATCTTCCCCCATTCCCCTTCCCCCGCGAGACAACACACACCTGTCTCCCCAAGGCAGAGCGGCTCCGGAAGACATAACTCAGCAACCCCGGGTCAGCAGGTCTCACATGGAACTGCCTAGGAGGGGCTGACGCTGCAGCTCCCCCTACAGTCAGCCAGCCAGCCTCTTTGTTAGTGTGATGAGCAGGCACCTGTGCGTTACTGACACAGCTGCCTGCGCTCCACACTGTCTCGTCCCTCTCCTTCTCCTAAAGAATCATCAGTGAGGATGGATCGGTGGCCAGGCCCCTGCGTGCGCTGTGCTGAGCCATCGCTCAGTAAGCTCTGCAGTGGGGAGGGGAGCGCAATGCCCCGCAGTGCAGTGCCGCTGATCAGATCGGATTAGAGATCTGATCTCCGGCGAGTGGAGGGGGGCCCTTTTCTGACAGGGGGGCCCGGGGTACTTAACCCCGGAGCCCCCCGTTAATCCGGCTCTGAGCCCAGGAGTCCCGAGGCGTTCCACCAGAGTACCGAGGAGTGTAGAAAAGGCTGCCCATGGGGGCCCCTGCGACGGGGCGATAGCCACAGACTGGCTGGGAGGTGTATAACAAACAGCACAAAGACCGTCATTTAACATATCCTCAAATAAACCGGCTGAGCACACTCTGCAGAAGAGTAATACGGTCCTGGGTCCAAAAGCCACAGTGGTGCCAGAGCCGCGGAAGTCCCTGCCGAAAGTACCCGGGCACAGCCAGCGGGAGTATGCGGTGCCGACATGGGGTGATAGAGCTGCAGCACTGGTCACCCTGATTTACAGTACTGCTAGCTCTGAGCATAAAGCCAATTTAATTTTAAAACAAAAAGCTTTCTCCTGCTATTGCTGCAGCCACCAACTTAAAAACTGAGCTACCAGTGCCTGGGGGCAGGTTATAGAGGAATGAAGCTATGCATCCTGGGACAGCTAAAGCTTTAACTGTTTGGTGCCCGGATGCCTCATTCACCACTACACCCCAATGTTTCCCTGTGGTAACTCTATGTGCTCTGCTGCAGAAATTATGTTTTTCTTTACAAAGAGAAAAAACAGGAGGGGCCTGGATTCACCCATTTCTGCAAGATTGTGTTCTTAGCTGCCAAGCTATAAGTTAGTAACAGCTTTTTACCACCCTTTGTAATGCATTGGTTTCTTGGGGCAAACCCAAATATATGCCATTCCGGTGACAAAGGGACATAATTAATATGCTTACTGCATCGTACTTCACCCTCATCCAGAACAATTCCACAACATTTAGTACAGATCCACCGTTTCCCAATAACATTTAGGACATTTATCGGTAGGTGCTAAACCCATGAGAAATTGTCTATTAGGAGATAGCTATGTCCTATGGAGTATATTGTGGAACAGTTATTGGTACATACTTGAGGATTAGAGTTTACATAAGGCATTCAGGATTCGAAGGAGATCCTAAATTGAAAAAGACAGAAAATGAACCAGCCACTGTCCCATACCCGATTGTGAACCAGTATGATCAAAATTATTTTCTAATGTAACATAATGGTAAGTGATCTTTTACAAGAGGGGCCACGTCCAATTAACCTATCTAACGGGGTAACCCAGGGCTGTAACTAGGTGTGTGCAGAGTGTGCCTTGCACACAGCGCACTTGTGGAAGAAGCGCATCGCTGGTGATGGAGAGTCTCCCGCTGTGGGAGCCAGGATTTTGACTGGAGGAAGAAGCAGGACAGCTCTGGAACTGTCCCCTTGCCTGCCCGAGCAGCCCCTCCTCCCACCCAACACTCCCAGTCCCAATGCATCTTTCTGGCCAGTGTGATCTCTTTCGACCTTCCCCCCACCTTCCCAGAATGCCAGTGCGGGCGCATGGTCTTCGTGCACGGCATTCTGGGTGCGGACGCGGTGGAGGGAGCAATGGAAATGGTGTTCTGCATACGGACTACCTGCTCACAAGCACCAGCCAGGCCCAGGTCTGAACCTGCAGCCTGCCTGAGCCCCCGGCACTGAGGAGGAGTCCTGCCAGCTGCCACCCACGCAGTCCAGCATCCCGGCAGCAGCGCAGCACTCGGCCAGCCTGATCACTGCAGGGAGAGTGCTGCCCCCCCACCCGTGAGTGTGGTGATATGCCCATGTGTATATGCCCTGACTGACTCTCACTCTTTTGTCCTCTTTTTCTCTCTCTCTTTTGTTCTCACCCCCACTCTCTCTCTCGCTCTCTCTTTTGTCCTCATCTGCATTCTCTGTCTCTCTGTCCTCACCCACTCTCTCTCTCTCTCTCTCTCTCTCTCTCTCTCACTCTCTCTTTTTGTGAAAGGGGGACTCTGCTGCTTAATGTGTAGAAAGGGGGACTCTGCTGCCATAATGTGTAAAATGGAGACTCTGCCTGCCTAATGTGTAAAAAGGGGGACTCTGCAGCCGTAATGTGTAAAAAGGGGGACTCTGCTGCTGTAATGTGTAAAAGGGAGATCTACCTGCCGTAATGTGTAAAAGGCGACTACCTGCCGTAATATGTCAAAGGGAGCGCTACTTGCCATAATGTGTAAAAGGGGGACTCTACCTGCTGTGATGGGGCTCTACCTAGCGTAATGTGTACAAGGGGCTCTACCTGGTGTAATGTGTGTAAGTGGCGCTATTGTGAGGCATAATTTGAATAAGGGAGGCTACTGTACAGCATAATATGAAATGGTATTATTTTGAGACTTTCCTTCCACTCCAAAGAACGGAATTCTCCTGAAAGATTAGCATTTTAAGTGAATAAGATGATTGGCACTATGCCTGGAACCTGGCGTGTCGAGAGAGACCGTCTGGCGGACTGAAGCCACAGTGTATGAGGAGGACATATCTGTAGGGGGTGTAGTTATGTAGTTATGTGACCAGCGGTTGGGAGACTGACAGTCACTATACTGATGCCGGGATCCCACTCGCTTACAAGCCCGACAGTCGGCATGCCGACTGCCAGGGACTATTCCCACTCATGGGTGTCCACAACACCCATAGAGTAGTAATAGAACCTGTGGCGAGCCACCGAGCCCGCAAGGGGTTTTGTTGTGCTTGCCCCTGCCATCAATCTAAAGCTTGGGATCCCGTCATCGGTATAGCGTCAGTATCCCGCCAGTCAACCAAACCCAACCCATATGTAATACATACATAGTGGTATATCCATACAAATGGTTGTAGAACAGTTTTCCTGGACAAAACACAAAGCTTTAATTGTCTCCACCATGAGATATTCTGCTTCTGATACCGAAAAATTATTTCAAGATTATCCCAGAGTGGGGCTGTTTGATTGGGATATGGCATCTTTCTACACTGAATAATCCTCTTTGTACTGACTGGTTTTGTAATATAACTTTCAGGGTGAAGAGCAAACAATAAGATATCATGTCCCAACATCTGTGTTATATGTTCTGTAAATCTTCCTACACTGTAGTATGGGGAAAGTAGCCCGTGGGATACAAGGTCCACTATGTATGCTGAGTAGGAAGATCTTGTAGTATACATAAACATTACAATACAAATGTGATAAACCAAATACTGTAAATGATAGTTAATAATACATATGATGATACACTGATGACATCTTAGTAAAACTTTACTTGTTTCTGGAATTAAATGGTTCTTGAGATATTTATGTTGGGCAGAATTATACTGTCATGGTTTACTGAGCCTGGATAATATTGTCACTGAAAGAAATTGAGGGCATTTGTCAGGTTAGCATTTAGGTTGTTGGAACTTATAACCGTGCCTTCCGTAATAATTTGGACAAACTCTGAGATATTGCTCACGCTCTTCACATTGTTAGCATATATTTCTCATTGTGGATGTTTCAAGGTCAGGATTCTTACACTATCAGAAAGCTTAAAAGTTCTTTTCCACCAGGAAATATCCTCTGTACTAATTGATAGCTTTTTGTAACCATCATCATATCCCTACTGACAGTCTCAGCTTCTTTCAGTGTGTATTTACAATGTTTATATATTTATAACCTTCCTTCTGCGCTAAAATTTAACTTAACACATACAATTCGGTAAGTTCCCAGACCTAAAGATGGAGCCATGTTAAAAACATGGCTAGTCTGTGCCTGGACGCGGCCACCTAGGTGCAGCCATCACAGCGTCTAGGCCATGCACGCGCCCAATTCACTACAGTGGGAGCATCTCTGTGCACTCCCGTAGCAGGGCTAGGTGCCGGATCACCTAGTCCCGCTGGAAGTGGACGTTTGCGATGGAGCCACACTAGATGAGCCTGCTCTGGTCTCAAAAATAAAGCTTGAGCACAAATGCACAGTGTTTAAATGTGCAAAGTGGCTTAACTCATCTAAACTATTGGGCGCAACAAGAAAGTGCCGTTTGAGCACCCAGGGTGGACATTGATGATTATTTCTTGCTACCTCAGTAGGGCGCAAGCAAAAATTATGGGCACCTGATTGGAGCAACAATTGAATTGCTCTGTCGGATACCTATTAGGTACAGCCAGCTAAAAAATAACTGAATTCCCCTCTTAAGTGTTTGGCTGAGCTGATTCATTCTTTTTGTGAACATGATTGTGATTGCAGTGAAAAGGTTAGTTTGATAGAGTATTGTAGATTTACATCTAAATCAGTGGTTCTCAATCTCACCCCTTAAGTTATCCCAGCGTGTATATGTTGAGGATTTCTGCAGGTGGGAAAACTACTGACCCAACAAAATAGATTAAGTCATCTGTGCATGATTAAAAAAGCCTCAAAACTTGACCTGTTGGTGGTACATGACCTGAGCTGAGTACCTCTGACCTAAATAAACACTGAAAGGCCGAACAGACATATATATATTGGTACATGCAAACTAAACTGAAGACTAACAATCATATTAGTAAGCATTGCAAAGTGTTACACGCCGATCACAAGCTTGGGTGCCTGTTTAAATATTCCCTATATAATGGGTCCACGGTTATCTTGGCTAGTTTGCTGCGCCTAGTCACAACATGGTTTATTAACATAAACCATTCATCTATTGTCCTCAGCTGCAATACAGAGAACAATACAGCAGGGGATTTAGGGGGTAATTCCAAATTGATTGCAGCAGGATTTTTTTTAGCAATTGGGCAAAACCATGTGCACTGCAGGGGAGGCAGATATAACATGTGCAGAAAGAGTTAGATTTGGGTGGGTTATTTTGTTTCTGTGCAGGGTAAATACTGGCTGCTTTATTTTTACACTGCCAATTAGATTGCAGATTGAACACACCACACCCAAATCTAACTCTCTCTGCACATGTTATATCTGCCTCCCCTGCAGTGCACATGGTTTTGCCCAATTGCTAACAAAAATTCTGCTGCGATCAACTTGGAATTACCCCCTAAATCCGACTTCCCAGTCTCAGTTAATCCTATTAAAGGTCAAGATAAACATGGATCCATCTGTAAGAATAGTCCACCTGGTACTTGAAAAGAAAAAAAAAAAGTTATTTGGATAAAAAAGAAAGAAAGAAGAAAAAAAAAGTTTTGCACTGTTGAATTTCCAAAAATTTAATACATTTATTACAATTTGAATATGTTGTACACCATATCCAAAGTGTTAGTACTTCCTAAAAGGGGTTATTGTCCAGTAATTCCTCAAATAATTTATACTGCTTGAAATGCCATTGAGGATTCATTTAAGTCTGTTAAACTAGAAGAAATGTCAACATTAGGCTGAATGAACATCACTCCTAAACCTGAAGAGACCTGATTAATAGTGAAAAAAAGAAAAAAGTATTGATATAACGACAACCTGCGACTGACAGAGCAGGTACAGATGGCAAGTACTTGATGCTTGTCTTAAGCTCCAGTTGGTGTAAAGGCACTTCCGCAGTACTGAGCGTCAGCTCTCTCATACACCGCCAAGTGTTGATCCAGACTGAAGTGTCTAGATAGCTGAAATGACATTTATCAACTGATGGTATAGTACCTCCTGTAGTGGCGGAAGTTCATTCCAGTCACCCAGAAGCAAGATAAATGTTAAAAGTTTAAGAAATATCATTAAAACAGAAGAACATTATATGCATAATTAGATCTGGATAAAATATTTGTGTGCAGTTCCGCTTAATATCTGAGGCATACAAAGTATCAATGCTTCATTTAGATCTAGCTGGTCAGCTTATTAGATGTGATCACAGGAAGATACTTACTTGGTAGTAGTCAAACAGACGCTCCCTATAAAAAGTCCTGCGCTGTACCTCCCACACTCTAAATGAATGCTTACCGCACGCTGAACTTCAGACAACCACGTGGTGAGGGGGGGCGGCTTGTACGGTTGCTGCTGCTTCCGGAGGTAATGATGGATCCTCTACCCAGGCAATGTTCCCAGTGCTGAGCGGGAGACCACGATGTTAGTGGGGAGGGCGGGTGCGTCTCTTGATGATACCGGTGAGCTGAGATGTTGGATTGAAGTTACCACCGTTTTAGTAGTATGTAGCTTTAAGGTGTGTACACACGTGAGATAAATCTGTAAGATTTTGACTATATAGTCAAAATCTTAAAGAAAGTTAGTGCATATCTGAAGGTGTTAGGCAGCTTGCGATCCCGATTCGATCCCGATGCTCTCTCCCGTGGGGTCGGTATCGCAAGGCTAGATAGACTGTGCAGGCAAGTCAATCTTGACTATCTAGTGTACTTGACTATCTAGTGTACTATTGAGTACGAAGTATATTCAGAATTGGCACTTAGTCAAAATGGTACATAGACAAAATCTGAAGTACAGATAGTCAAAATCTGTACAATCTGTGCTATCTGGGCTCTGGGGGAGTTCAAGGGAAATCGCATAGTCAAAATCGGGCATAGCAAGGATCTCACCATGTGTACACATCTTTAAGGTGTGTACACACGGTAAGATTTTTGCTATGTCCTATTTTCACTTGCGATTTCCCTTGAACTCCCCGGAGCCCAGATAGCACAGATTTTTATTATATATATATATATATATATATATATAAAAAATAAAAAGCGCTCTATACATCTGGGATTTGTTTTCCAGTGTCATTGGCGCTGGGTGTGTGCTGGCATACTCTCTCTCTGTCTCTCCAAAGGGCCTTGTTGGGGAACTGTCTCCAGATTAGAGATTTCCCTGAGTGTGTGGGGTGTCGGTACGCGTGTGTCGGCATGTCTGAAGCGGAAGGCTCTTCTAGGGAGGAGGTAGAGCAAATGAGTGTGGTGTCTCCGTCGGCAACGCCGACACCTGACTGGTTGGATATGTGGAATGTTTTAAATGCAAATGTGAATTTATTACACAAAAGGCTGGACAAAGCGGAGTCCAGGGAATGTACAGGGAGTGAAGCCCTGACTTTCACTATGTCGCAGGGACCGTCTGGGTCTCAAAAGCGCCCACTATCCCAAGTAGTAGACACTGATACCGACACGGATTCTGACTCCAGTGTCGACTACGATGATGCGAAGTTGCAGCCAAGGTTGGCAAAAAGTATTCATTATATGATTATTGCAATAAAAGACGTGTTGCATATAACAGATAACCCCTCTGTACCTGACACGAGGGTCCACATGTTTAAAGAAAAGAAGCCTGAGATTACTTTTCCCCCTTCACATGAGCTAAACGAGTTGTTTGAAAGGGCTTGGGAAACTCCAGACAAAAAACTGCAGATTCCCAAAAGGATTCTTATGGCGTATCCTTTCCCGGCTAAGGACAGGATACGGTGGGAATCCTCACCAAGGGTGGACAAAGCGTTGACACGCTTATCCAAGAAGGTAGCACTGCCATCTCAAGATACCGCAACACTCAAGGATCCTGCTGATCGCAGGCAGGAAACTACCTTGAAGTCAATTTACACACATACTGGTACGTTACTCAGACCGGCGATAGCGTCGGCTTCGGTTTGTAGCGCTGTTGCAGCATGGACAGATACCTTATCTGCTGATATTGATACGCTTTATAAGGAAACCATTTTATTGACCCTGGGTCATATTAAGGATGCTGTCCTATATATGAGAGATGCTCAGAGAGACGTTGGCCTACGGGGTTCCAGAGCCAACGCTATGGCAATTTCTGCTAGGTGAGCCCTATGGACCCGACAATGGACGGGTGATGCCGACTCGAAGAGGCATATGGAGGTTTCGCCTTACAAGGGTGAGGACTTATTTGGGGAAGGTCTCACGGACCTGGTTTCCACAGCTACTGCAGGTAAATCAACTTTTTTGCCTTATGTTTCCTCACAGCCTAAGAAAACGCCTCATTATCAGATGCAGTCCTTTCGGTCGCATAAATCCAAGAGAGTACGGGGATCCTCCTTTCTTGCCAGAGGTAAGGGCAGGAGGAAAAAGCTGCCAACTACAGCTAGTTCCCAGGAGCAGAAGTCCTCCCCGGCTTCTACAAAATCCACCGCATGACGCTAGGGCTCCACTGAGGGAGTCCGCCCCAGTGGGGGCACGTCTTCGACTTTTCAGCCACGTCTGGGTTCAATCAGAGGTGGATCCCTGGGCAATAGACATTGTTTCCCAAGGTTACAAGCTGGAATTCGAAGAGGTGCCTCCTCGCCGGTTTTTCAAATCGGCCCTACCGGCTTCTTCCCCAGAGAGGGAGATAGTTTTAAATGCAATTCAAAAATTGTGTCTTCAACAAGTGGTGGTCACAGTTCTCCTGCTTCAGCAGGGGATGGGCTATTACTCAACCCTGTTTGTGGTCCCGAAACCGGACGGTTCGGTCAGACCCATTCTGAATTTAAAATCCTTAAACCTATACTTAAAAAGGTTCAAGTTCAAGGTGGAATCGCTCAGAGCGGTCATCGCCAGCCTGGAGGGGGGGGGGGGGATAATATGGTGTCCCTGGACATAAAGGATGCTTACCTTCATGTCCCCATATATCCTCCTCATCATGCGTTCCTGAGACTTGCTGTACAGGATTGTAATTACCTATTTCAGACGTTGCTGTTTGGGCTTTCCACGGCCCCGAGGGTTTTCACCAAGGTAATGGCGGAAATGATGGTGCGCCTGCACAAGCAGGGAGTCACAATTATCCCGTACTTGGACGATCTCCTAATAAAAGTGAGATCAAGAGAGCAGTTGCTGAACAGTGTATCACTCTCTCTTAAGGGTGTTGAAGCAGCACGGCTGGATTCTCAATCTCCAAAAGTCACAGTTGGTTCCAACGACCCGTTTGCTTTTCTTAGGCATAATTCTGGATACAGAGCAGAAAAGGGTTTTTCTCCCGAGGGAAAAGACCCAGGAACTCCAGAACATGATCAGAGACCTGTTGAAGCCGAAAAGGGTGTCGGTGCATCAATGCACTCGAGTTCTGGGGAAGATGGTGGCATCTTACGAGGCCATTCCATTCGGCAGGTTCCATGCGAGGACTTTTCGGTGGGATCTTCTGGACAAGTGGTCCGGGTCACATCTACATATTCATCAGATGATCAGCCTGTCCCCCAGGGCCAGGGTATTTCTCCTGTGGTGGCTGCAGAGTGCTCACCTTCTAGAGGGTCGCAAGTTCGGCATTCAGGACTGGGTTCTGGTAACCACGGACGCGAGCCTCCGAGGATAGGGAGCAGTCACACAGGGAAGAAACTTCCAAGGTCTGTGGTCAAGCCAGGAGGCTTGTCTACACATCAACATACTGGAATTAAGGGCCATATACTACAGCCTTCGTCAAGTGGAGAATTTGCTTCGCGGCCTACCGGTTCTGATTCAGTCAGACAACATCACCGCAGTGGCTCATGTAAACCGCCAAGGCGGAACAAAGAGCAGAGTGGCAATGGCAGAAGCCACCAGGATTCTACACTGGGCGGAAAATCATGTAAGTGCTCTGACAGCAGTCTTCATTCTGGGAGTGGACAACTGGGAAGCAGACTTCCTCAGCAGACACGATCTACATCCAGGAGAGTGGGGACTTCATCAGGAAGTCTTTGCAGAGATTACAAGTCAGTGGGGACTGCCTCAAATAGACATGATGGCGTCACGTCTCAACAAGAAGCTTCTGAGGTATTGCGCCAGGTCAAGGGACCCGCAGGCGGTAGCAGTGGATGCCCTGGTGACACCGTTGGTGTTCCAGTCGGTCTATGTGTTCCCTCCTCTTCCGCTCATCTCAAAGATTTTGAGAATCATAAGACGAAGAGGAGTACAGACAATTCTCATTGTTCCAGATTGGCCTCGAAGGGCCTGGTATCTGGATCTGCAGGAAATGCTCACAGAAGATCCGTGGCCTCTTCCTCTCAGAGAGGACCTGTTGCAACAGGGGCCCTGTCTATTCCAAGACTAACCGCGGCTGTGTTTGACGGCTTGGCAGTTGAACGCCGGATCCTAGCTGAAAAGGGCATTCCGGATGAGGTCATTCCTACTCTGATAAAGGCGAGGAAGGAGGTGACAGCAAAACAGTATCACCGTATATGGAGGAAGTATGTGTCTTGGTGTGAGTCCAAGAATGCTCCTCCGGAAGAATTTCATCTGGGCCGTTTTCTTCACTTCCTACAAACTGGAGTGAATTTGGGCCTAAAATTAGGCTCCATTAAAGTTCAGATTTCGGCCCTATCCATTTTCTTTCAGAAGGAATTGGCTTCTCTCCCAGAAGTCCAGACTTTTGTGAAGGGAGTGCTGCATATCCAGCCTCATTTTGTGCCTCCAGTGGCACCATGGGACCTTAACGTGGTGTTGCGGTTCCTTAAGTCTCACTGGTTTGAGCCGCTTCAAACGGTGGACTTAAAGAATCTCACTTGGAAGGTGATCATATTGTTGGCCTTGGCATCTGCAAGGCGAGTATTTGAGTTAGCGGCTTTGTCTCACAAAAGCCCCTATGTGATTTTCCATGTGGATAGAGCTGAGTTGCGGACTCGTCCTCAATTTTTGCCTAAGGTGGTTTCCCTCTTTTCATATGAACCAACGTATTGTGGTGCCTGTGGCTACGCGTGACTTGGAGGATTCCGAGTCCCTTGATGTGGTCAGGGCATTGAAAATTTATGTAGCCAGAACGGCTCGGGTTAGGAAAACAGAGGCACTGTTTGTCCTGTATGCAGCCAACAAGATTGGCGCTCCTGCTTCTATGCAGACTATTGCTCGCTGGATCTGTAATACGATTCAGCAAGCTCATTCTATGGCTGGATTGCCGTTACCAAATTCAGTAAAGACCCATTCCACTAGGAAGGTGGGCTCTTCTTGGGCGGCTGCCCGAGGCGTCTCGGCTTTACAGCTGTGCCGAGCGGCGACTTGTTCGGGTTCAAACACCTTTGCGAAATTCTACAAGTTTGATACCCTGGCTGATGAGGACCTCATGTTTGCTCAATCGGTGCTGCAGAGTCATCCGCACTCTCCCACCCGTTTGGGAGCTTTGGTATTTTCCCCATGGTCCTTACGGAGTCCCCAGCATTCTCTAGGACATAAGAGAAAATAAGATTTTAAACCTACCGGTAAATCTTTTTCTCCTAGTCCGTAGAGGATGCTGGGCGCCCGTCCCAGTGCGGACAAATTTCTGCAAGACTTGTATATAGTTTTTGCTTGCATAAGGGTTATGTTACAGTTTGATCAGTCTCGGGCTGATACTGTTTTGTTTCATACTGTTAACAGGTTAGTGTATCCATGTTATACAGTGTGGATGGTGTGGGCTGCTATGAGTCTTGCCCTTAGATTAACAAAATCCTTTCCTCATACTGTCCGTCTCCTCTGGGCACAGGTTCTCTAACTGAGGTCTGGAGGAGGGGCCAGTGCACACCCATAGCTAAAGTACTTTTTAGTGCCCATGTCTCCTGCGGAGCCCGTCTAATTCCCCATGGTCCTTACGGAGTCCCCAGTATCCTCTATGGACTAGGAGAAAAAGATTTACCGGTAGGTTTAAAATCTTATTTTTGGGGGTGCCAAATCAGACTATCAAGGTAACTATAGCTCAAATATACAGTCTCGGACTGCTAGTCTGATCAAATAGAGCAAGACAAAAAAATAATTTTTTCAAAAGTTTTGGCACTCATTATTTTTTTATGCATGTGTATATATACACTAAAAGGGGCACCGATCTCAATGGTCAGCTACACTGTTTATATGAACAAAACAGATCAAAGTGAAAGGGGGACAATCAGTGGTGCAAGTATGCAAGTACGCTCGGGTAAGGAGTACCCTTAAGAATATGGCAGTGGGTACTCAGTATCACCTGCCACACACTTTGCACCCGTGACCACCATTACCACAATTATAATGTGCCACAAAGTAACAAGACCATGGTGCTTGGCAGCATGACAGCGCCTTCCAGTTTGTCAGGGTTACTGGGAACGCAACAGTGATGTAATGACGCCACATCACACTTCCTCCACTGGCGGCTGTGGCTGGCGTGAAGAGAGGAGCCTGATTGCACTTTCCCGCAGCGTCTCTTGCTGGGAGCATTCATTTCTAATATAATGTGGACACTACTATATATGTCTATTATTATGGGGGTATTACAACATATTTCTATTGTAATGTGGACACTACTATATATTTCTATTATACCAGGGGCACTACTACACTATATATTCCTGTTATAATGAAGGCATTATTATATATTGTTATTACATTTGGGCATTACTATATATATTTATTATACTGGGGCATTACTATATATTTCTATTATACTGGGTGTATCACTATATATTTCTATTATACTGGAGGTAATACTATATTTCTCTAACGTCCTAGTCGATGCTGGGAACTCCGTAAGGACCATGGGGAATAGCGGGCTCCGAAGGAGGCTGGGCACTCTAGAAAGATTTATGACTACCTGGTGTGCACTGGCTCCTCCCACTATGACCCTCCTCCAAGCCTCAGTTAGATCTTGTGCCCGGCCGAGGTTGGATGCACACTAGGGGCTCTCCTGAGCCCTTAGAAAGAAAGTATAGATTTAGGTTTTTTATTTTCAGTGAGACCTGCTGGCAACAGGCTCACTGCAGCGAGGGACTAAGGGGAGAAGAAGCGAACTCGCCTGCTTGCAGCCGGATTGGGCTTCTTAGGCTACTGGACACCATTAGCTCCAGAGGGATCGACCGCAGGCCCAGTCCTTGGTGTTCGGTCCCGGAGCCGCGCAGAGCCAGAAGCAGAAGCAAGAAGAGGTCTGGAAAAACGGCGGCAGAAGACATCAGTCTTCACCAAGGTAGCGCACAGCACTGCAGCTGTGCGCCATTGCTCCTCATGCACACCACACACTCCGGTCACTGAGGGTGCAGGGCGCTGGGGGGGGGGGGGGGGGGGGGCAGCAATATAAACACCTTGGCTGGCAAAAATGCATCACATATAACCCCCAGGGCTATATGGATGTATATTAACCCCTGCCAGATTCCATAAAAATGCGGGAGAAAAGTCCGCGAAAAAGGGGCGGAGCCTATCTCCTCAGCACACTGGCGCCATTTTTCCCTTACAGCTCCGTTGGAGGGAAGCTCCCTGGCTCTCCCCTGCAGTCTACACTACAGAACAGGGTTAAAACAGAGAGGGGGGGCACTAAATTTAGGCGCAGTATAAATTATATAAAAGCAGCTATAGGGGACATAACTCAGTTAGTCCCTGCATTATATAGCGCTCTGGTGTGTGCTGGCATACTCTCACTCTGTCCCCCCAAAGGGCTTTTGTGGGTCCTGTCCTCATTGGAGCATTCCTTGTGTGTGTGCGGTGTGTCGGTACGGCTGTGTCGACATGTTTGATGAGGAGACTTATGTGGAGGCGGAGCAGATGCCGATAAATGAGATGTCGCCCCTGTGCGCCGACACCAGAGTGGATGGATAGGTGGAAGGTATTAACCGACAGTGTCAACTCCTTACATAAAAGGCTGGATGACGTAACAGCTATGGGACAGCCGGCTTCTCAGCCCGCGCCTGCACAGACGTCTCAAAGGACATCAACGCTCCCTCAGATGGCAGACACAGATGTCGACACGGAGTCTGACTCCAGTGTCGACGAGGTTGAGACATATACACAATCCACTAGGAACATCCGTTACATGATCCCGGCAATATAAAATGTGTTACACATTTCTGACATTAACCCAAGTACCACTAAAAACAAAGGGTTTTATGTGTGGGGAGAAAAAGCAGGCAGTGTTTTGTTCCCCCATCAAATGAGTGAATGAAGTGTGAAAAAGCGTGGGTTTCCCCGATAAGAAACTGGTAATTTCTAACAAGAACCTGATGGCGTACCCTTTCCCGCCAGAGGATAAGTTACGCTGGGAGATATCCCCTAGGGTGGATAAGGCGCTCACACGTTTGTCAAGGTGGCACTGCCGTCTTAGGATACGGCCACTTTGAAGGTACCTGCTGATAAATAGCAGGAGGCTATCCTGAAGTCTGTAATTACACACTCAGGTACTAGACTGAGACCTGCAGACTGCTGCAGCGTGGTCTGTACCCCTTTTCAAACAGGGATACTATTTTGCGAACATAAGACGTCGTCTTATATATGAGGGATGCACAGAGGAATATTTTGCCGGCTGGCATCCTGAATTATTGCAATGTCCATTCTGTCAGGAGGGTATTGGAGACCCGACACTGGACAGGTGATGCTGACTTTAAAAGGCACATAGAGCCTTATAAGGGTGAGGAATTGGTTGGGGATGGTCTCTGGGACCTCGTATCCACAGCAACAGCTGGGATGAAAATATTTTACCTCAGGCTTCCTCACAGCCTAAGAAACGCACTGTATTATCAGGTACAGTCCTTTCGGCTTCAAAAAAGCAGGCGGGTCAAACGAGGGAAGAGGGAAAAAGCTGCACCAGCAGCCAGTTCCCAGAATCAAAATTCTTCCCCTGCTTCCTCTGAGTCCACCGCATGACGCGGGGGCTCCACAGGCGTAGCCAGGTACGGTGGGGGGCCGCCTCAAAAATTTCAGCGATCAGTGGGCTCGCTCACAGGTGGATCCCTGGATCCTTCAAGTAGTATCTCAGGGGTACAAGCTGGAAGTCGAGGCGTCTCCCCCCCGCCGTTTACTCAAATCTGCCTTGCCGACAACTCCCTCAGGCAGGGAGGCTGTGCTAGAGGCAATTCACAAGCTGTATTCCCAGCAGGTGATAGTCAAGGTGCCCCTACTTCAACAAGGACGGGGTTACTATTCCACACTGTTTGTGGTACCGAAACCAGCCGGTTCGGTGAGACCCATTTTAAAATGGAAATCCTTGAACACTTACATAACAAAGTTCAAGATGGAATCGCTCAGGGCGGTTATTGCAAGCCTGGACGAGGGGGATTACATGGTATCCCTGGACATCAAGGATGCTTACCTGCATGTCCCTATTTACCTTCCTCACCAGGAGTACCTCAGATTGTGGTACAGGATTGCCATTACCAATTCCAGACACTACCGTTTGGACTGTCCACGGCACCGAGGGTGTTTACCAAGGTAATGGCAGAAATGATGATACTCCTTCAAAAAAAAAAAGGGAGTTTTTATTTATCCCATACTTGGACGATCTCCTTATAAAGGCAAGGTCCAGGGAGCAATTACTGGTCGGAGTAGCACTATCTCAGGAGGTGCTACAACAGCATGGCTGGATTCTGAACATTCCAAAGTCACAGCTGGTTCCTTCCACTCGCTTACTGTTCCTGGGGATGATTTTGGACACAGAACAAAAAAAAGTGTTTCTCCCGCAGGAGAAACCCAAGGAGCTGTCATCTCTAGTCAGAGACCTCCTAAAACCAAAAAGGGTATCGGTGCATCGTTGCACACGAGTCCTGGGAAAAATGGTGGCTTCATACGAAGCAATTTCATTCGGCAGGTTCCATGCGAGGACCTTCCAGTGAGACCTCTTAGATAAGTGGTCGGGATCGCATCTTCAAATGCATCAAATGATAACCTTGTCTCCAAGGACCAGGGTGTCTCTACTGTGGTGGATGCAGGGTGCTCATCTTCTAGAGGGCCTCAGTTTCGGCATACAGGACTGGGTCCTGGTGACCACGGATGCCAGCCTTCAAGGCTGGGGAGCAGTCACACAGGGAAGAAACTTCCAGGGCCTATGGTCAAGTCAGGAGACTTCCCTACATATAAATTCTGGAACTGAGGGCCATTTACAATGCCCTAAGTCAGGCAAGACCCCTGCTTCAAAACCAGCCGGTACTGATACAGTCAGACAACATCACGGCAGTCGCCCATGTGACCCGACAGGGCGGCACAAGAAGCAGGATGGCAATGGCAGAAGCCACAAGGATTCTCCGATGGGCGGAAAATCACGTACTAGCACTGTCAGCAGTGTTCATTCCGGGAGTGGACAACTGGGAAGCAGACTTCCTCAGCAGATACGACCTACACCCGGGAGAGTGGGGACTTCATCCAGAAGTCTTCCTGCTGTTGGTAAACCGTTGGGAAAGGCCACAGGTGGACATGATGGCGTCCCGCCTCAACAAAAAGCTAAAGAGATATTGCGCCAGGTCAAGGGACCCTCAGGCGATAGCTGTGGACGCTCTAGTGACACCGTGGGTGTACCAGTCGGTTTATGTGTTCCCTACTCTGCCTCTCATACCAAAGGTACTGAGAATAATAAGATGGCGAGGAGTAAGAACGATACTCGTGGTTCCGGATTGGCCAAGAAGGGCTTGGTACCCGGAACTTCAGGAAATGATATCAGAGGACCCATGGCCTCTGCCGCTCAGACAGGACCTGCTTCAGCAGGGGCCCTGTCTGTTCCAAGACTTACCGCGGCTGCGTTTGACGGCATGGCGATTGAGCGCCGGATCCTGAAGGAAAAGGGTATTCCGGAAGAAGTCATTCCTGCGCTTATTAAAGCCAGGAAAGATGTTACGGCAAAGCATTATCACCGCATGTGGCGGAAATATGTTGCATGGTGCGAGGCCAAAAAGGCCCCAACAGAGGAATTTCCACTAGGTCGATTTCTACATTTCCTGCAAGCAGGAGTGAATATGGGCCTAAGTCTAGGCTCCATTAAAGTACAGATTTCGGCTCTGTCGATTTTCTTTCAAAAAGAATTAGCTTCAGTACCTGAAGTTCAGACATTGTGAAAGGAGTGCTGCATATTCAGCCCCCGTTTGTGCCCCCTGTGGCACCTTGGGATCTCAACGTGGTGTTGAGTTTTCTTAAAATCACATTGGTTTGAGCCACTAAAAACCGTGGATCTAAAATATCTCACGTGGAAAGTGGTCATGTTATTGGCCTTGGCTTCAGCCAGGCGAGTGTCAGAATTGGCGGCTTTATCATGTAAAAGCCCTTATCTGATTTTCCATATGGATAGGGCAGAATTGAGGACTCGTCCCCAATTTCTTCATAAGGTGGTGTCAGCGTTTCACCTGAACCAGCCTATTGTGGTGCCGGCGGCTACTAGTGAATTGGAGGACTCCAAGTTGCTAGACGTTGTCAGGGCCCTGAAAATATATGTTTCCAGGACGGCTGGAGTCAGAAACTCTGACTCGCTGTTTATCCTGTATGCACCCAACAAGCTGGGTGCTCCTGCTTCTAAGCAGTCTATTGCTCGCTGGATTTGTAGTACAATTCAGCTTGCACATTCTGTGGCAGGCATACCACAGCCAAAATCTGTAAATGCCCATTCCACAAGGAAGGTGGGCTCATCTTGGGCGGCTGCCCGAGGGGTCTCGGCTTTACAACTTTGCCGAGCAGCTACTTGGTCAGGGGCAAACACATTTGCAAAATTCTACAAATTTGATACCCTGGCTGAGGAGGACCTGGAGTTCTCTCATTCGGTGCTACAGAGTCATCCGCACTCTCCCGCCCGTTTGGGAGCTTTGGTATAATCCCCATGGTCCTTACGGAGTTCCCAGCATCCACTAGGACGTTAGAGAAACTAAGAATTTACTCACCGGTAATTCTATTTCTCGTAGTCCGTAGTGGATGCTGGGCGCCCATCCCAAGTGCGGATTGTCTGCAATACTTGTAAATAGTTATTGTTAACTAAAGGGTTATTGTTGAGCCATCTGTTGAGAGGCTCAGTTGTTTTCATACTGTCAAACTGGATATAGTATCACGAGTTGTACGGTGTGATTGGTGTGGCTGGTAAGAGTCTTACCCGGGATTCTAAATCCTTCCTTATTATGTCTGCTCGTCCGGGCACAGTGTCCTAACTGAGGCTTGGAGGAGGGTCATAGTGGGAGGAGCCAGTGCACACCAGGTAGTCATAAATCTTTCTAGAGTGCCCAGCCTCCTTCGGAGCCCGCTATTCCCCATGGTCCTTACGGAGTGCCCAGCATCCACTACGGACTACGAGAAATAGAATTACCGGTGAGTAAATTCTTATTATTTTTAGCCTTGCCTCCAGAGTGCAAAGAAGAGGGGCTTTGTGGTGTCGCCATGCCACTAGTGTCATGTAGCAACTCCCACTTGTGGCATGTGGCCACACACCCTCACAACACATGGCCACACCCATTTTTGGCACTCTACCACTATAAAATATTTCTACTTGCACCACTGGGGACAATAAACATAAGGGGTAAAGAGATGGGGAGGTCAGGTATTCTATATTTTGTCAGGTGAAGTATCGCTATTAGTGATTGTAGTATTTTATAGTACATGGTACAATTACAGGTCAAACCCGAAGGTGGTCAGTAACTGGATGTAGTTTAAACCAGCTAAGATCCCGTCAAAGGGAGACCTGTAAGGACCATGGGGGAAGGTATAAAGTTAGATGTTGTTAATTTAAATGTTCTCATTTAGACCTTGGGGATATAGTGTCCCCAAGTAAAATATCCAAAAAGCTTCCCGTTTTTGCATGTATATGTTCTATACGGGTGTAGTATGGTATGCCGGTGGTCGGGATCCCAGCAACCAGCATACCGGCGCTGGGAGCCCGACCGCCGGCATACCGACAGTGTGGAGAGCGCAAATGAGCCCCTTGCGGGCTCGCTGCGCTCGCCACGCTATTTTATTCTCCCTCCAGGGGGGTCGTGGACCCCCACGAGGGAGAATAAGTGTCGGTATGCCGGCTGTCGGGATTCCGGCGCAGGTATACTGTGCGCCGGGATCCCGACAGCTGGCATACTGAAGACCACCCTTCTATACAGTACCTTGAATTTTTAGGGAATGAACATCACCTTTATGTAGGCCAGTTACATGTTTTGATAAACTGTGGAGACATTGTTTCTTCAAAACATTTCTCCTATGCTCTGAAAATCGGACGTTTAGACTTCGGGTAGTGTGGCCTAAATATTGGAGCCCACAACTACAAGTTGTTAGATAAATAATGTAAGTGGACTGATAGTTAATATATGATGAAATGTTAAAAGATTGTCCAGATAAAGTAGATGTAAATTGCGTACTCTTATTAATAAAGTTACAAGTTACACAGTTTCATTTGCTGCATTTAAAATAGCCTTTTTTAGTTAATCTGAGTTGATCCAACCAAACACGTTCTCTAGCCATTTCTCTGATAGTGGGTCCACTACCAACTATCAGAGAAATGGCTAGGTGAAAGGTAATTTTGCAAGCTTCTGGCTTTCTTAAAGACAATCTTAGGCTGCTCATCTAAACAAGTGGATAGAATACTGTCCACCTGAAGAATAAAAAAGTGTTTCTTTATAATCTGACTAACATCCCGGGAATGATTGTTATATTTAGAAATAAACGTGGGAACATATTTGGGAACATCTCTCTCATAATTTTCCTCATTGTTTGTATTTAAGAGGGTGGTTTGATCCTGACTAATTGTTTCTTTGAAAGTTTGCAATATTGTTGTCTCTGGGTAGCCCTGTTCAATAAAAGCTTCTGCAGGAGTGGACACCTGTTTTAAAAAGTTTTTTTGTAAGAACAGTTACGAAATTGGCTCTTGGGAATATTACTAATCCAAGGTCTGTGATGACAACAGGAATAGATTAGAAACCTATGACAGTCGACCTCTTTAGTATAAGTGGAGGTCACAATTCTCCCATTATGAATGGTTAGGACAATGTCAAGAAATGTAATACTAGTGGGATGAATAGTGCTTGTAAACTTTAAATTATATGTGTTGTTATTAAGTGAAGAAGCAAAGGTAGTGGCAGATGCAAAATCCCCATCCCAAACAAAAAACATGTAATCAATATAGCGCCCATAGAACACCAGACATGTTTGTCTTTGAAGCGACCCATATACAACTTGGCATAACTTGGGGTGAATCTGGTGCCCATGGCGGTGCCGTGAATCTGTAAAAAATACTCAGTGTTGAAAGTGAAGTAATTGTGTGACAATATAAATTGGATTGCATTCAGAAAGAAACCTTGTTTAGTGTCACTTAGGTCCACATCAGATTGCAAATAGATTTCCAATGTTCTTAAGCCTTGTTCATGTGGTATATTGGTATAGAGTGACTCAACGTCACATGTCATAAAGAGATAATCACTTTTCCAAGTTATATCTCCAATTGAATTTAGAAAGTGAGTGGTGTCCTTAATATATGAGCTGAGGGACCTAATGTGTCTTTGCAAAAAAGAGTCTACAAAAGCTGAAAGATTCATGGTGAGTGATCCGACACCTGAAATAATAGGGCGCCTGGGAGGTGATTGAAGGGTTTTGCTAATTTTTGGAAGGTTGTAGTATGTGGAAATAACTGGGTGAGTGCAAAACAAAAAGTGAAATTAATTTTTTGATATTGCCCCATTCCTCAAAGCTTCCTTCAAAAGATTTTTTAGAAAAGACTGATCATTTTTTGTGGGATCTATTACTAGTTTCTTATAGTAATAAAGATTATTAAGTTGTCTCATTGCTTCAGATAAGTAATCCTTCAAGTTCTGAATAACTGTGCTGCCTCCTTTATCCGCTGCTCTGATAATAATAGGCTGATCTTTTCTTAAGTTGTTTAGAGCCCTCCTCTCATTTGCATGTAAATTCTCTTGTTTTGTTTGTTTTTCTTTGAAGTGTTTGTACATAGAGTTTGGAAGTCCTATAGTGTAGATGTATAGAAAGCTTCAATGCATCCAGTTTATATTGTGTTGGATAGAATTCTGATTTATTTTTGAATCTACTAAGAGATTCATCCTTTATATCAAAGATATATTCCTTTATTGTTGGAGAAATGCTCTCTTGTTCTAACTTCTGCAGGGTCTCAATAGCCATAAGATCTGACTGGTCTAGTACAATGGGAATACCTAGTTGGGAGCAGTTCCTCAAATTCTTATTGATAAAGAATCCCTTCCTACAGAGATCTCTAGTAAATTGATTAAATTCTACAAACAGATAAAAAAGATCAGGATCTTTGGACGGTGCGTAATTAAGACCTTTAGTTATTAAGGCTTTTTTGCTCTCTGTAAAGGGCCGTACTGACGGCGGGATTTACCCAGAGATGTGTGCTGAGTGGTCTAGCACAGACCGCTCAGCACACATCTCTCACCCTGCTCAGCACAGTGCGATGTGCTGAGCGAGGGGGGACACGGGTACAGGGGGACACTCAATTCATCCTGCTGTGAAATGAGTGAACTACTAGATTGAGCCTGTATGCAGGCTAATTTAGCACTGGCGATAGCGATGCACGGCACCCCTACATACAGAACGATGTTCAGCTAATTTCTAAGCAGTCTAGTCAGATTGCTTAGAAATTAGCTGAACATCACTCCGTATGTACCCCCCTTTAGTATTTTCAAAGACAAATTATATATTCCCTGGTTTCTTAATCTGTTCTTGCATTTTTGTACTGACTTTTTGTGGATTTCTTTGGTTCCTCTATATCTGAAAGTTTCCTTTTTGGGGACTCTGTGTTCTGTGAAGTTTGTCTGTTCCTGTTCCTCCACATAGGATAAACTTCTCTCTCTAAAAAAGACTGTGAATTCTTGTTGTTCTATTGGGAGGTGTAATTAGTTTTAGGTCTGGCTCCATTTTCTCGATAGCCAGAATTTACTGTTTTGAACTCTTGTGTAATAGGTTTATGTTGTATGTGAGGCTTAGTGGGGGAGGTTATTCCTCTATATATTCCAACATTAGTCACACTCGTATAGCCTGGATCTGGTCTAGGCCTCCTAGGTGGAAATTTAACTGATTCTCTCCTGGTCCTCTGTTGGAAATCACTCCTATGTGTTCTGTTATAGGTCCTTACTTGATCGTTATTATAATCAAAATTGTCTCTATGGAGTTTTTTATTTTTTGAGGAAATAAGGTGCTATTCATATTCCTGTTTTTTGGTTCAGTGTATAATCTAGCTCCCTATAGCCTGGTTGGACCGCAAAAGTTTTAAGATGTCCCTGAATCAGTTCTATTTCTTCAGAAATTGACTTAACTTTGCTCTCCAAATAGGTTTCCAGAATCTCCATTAACTCAAATGAACATTTATCCAATGTCTCATTCCATTTCTTAGTCAATAGTTTGACCTCCTTGAAAGAGCAAGACTTAAAGATTCTAAGCCCACTGGGAATCATCTTTTTCTTTAAATATTTAGTAAGGAGCATCTGGTCAAGCCAGTGTCTAGTCTCCGCTTTTAGTAAGCTAATGATTCCCTAGATAATCTAATGCACCTATACAGTACGTCTGGAAAGTATCACACAGCGCTTCACTTTTTTCACATTTTGTAAATAAATTAATTTTTCCCCTCAAAATTCTATGCACAATGCCCTATAGTGACAACTTGAAAAAAAACATTTTTTTTTTTAGATTTTTGCAAATTTATTAAAAATAAAAAACTAAGAAATCACATGTGCATAAGTATTCACGGCCTTTGCAATGAAGCTCAAAACTGAACTCAGGTGCATCCTGTTTCAACTGATCATCCATGAGATGTTCCTACAGCTTAACTGGAGTCCACTTGTGGTAAATTCAGTTGATTGGACATGATTTGGAAAGGCACACACCTGTCTATATAAGGTCCCACACTTGACAGTGCATGTCTGAGCACAAACCAAGCATGAACTCAAGGGAATTGTCTGTAGACCTCTGAGACTGGATTGTGTCGAGGCACAAATCTGGGGAAGGGTACAGAAAAATATCTTCTGCTTTGATGGTCCCAATGAGCAAAGTGGCCTCCATCATCCATAAATGGAAGAAGTTCGGAACCACCAGTACTCTTCCTAGAGCTGGCTGGCCGTCTAAACTGAGCAATCGGGGAGAAGGGCCCTAGTCAGGAAGGTGACCAAGTACCTGATGGTGACTCTGCCAGAGCTACAGCATTCCTCTGTGGAGCTAGGAGAAACTTCCAGAAGGACAACCATCTCTGCAGCAATCCAAAAATCAGGCCTGTATGGTAGAGTGGCCAGACAGAAGCCACTCCTTAGTAAAAAGCACATGGCAGCCCGCCTGGAGTTTGCAAAAATGCACCTGAAGGACTCTCAGACCATGAGAAACAAAATTCTCTGGTCTGATGAGACAAAGATTGAACTCTTTGGCAGGAATGCCAGACGTCATGTTTGGAGGAAACCAGGCCAATACCATCCCTACAGTGAAGCATGGTGGTGGCAGCCTCATGCTGTGGGGATGTTTTTCAGCGGCAGGAACTGGGAGACTAGTCAGGATAGAGAGAAAGATGAATGCAGCAATATACAGGGACATCCTGGATGGAAACCTGCTCTTGACCTCAGATTGGGGCAATGGTTCATCATTCAGCTGTCACGATCCGGGTAACTGGACGCCATTACTTACCATTCAGGTGTCTCCTGAGACTGGCTCAGCATTCCAGGGCCGGGTCTCAGCTGCGCTGCTGATGTTCTCACTCCACATCTCCTCCATGTTGTTCTGCAGCGCAGTCACAATGGCCTCATAGGGTTAACTGCCAAATCCCAGAATGGCGTCTCCAGCCCTCCGCGGCCTCCGTCACCTCTCCTGTGCTTTCAGTGTACAAATAACTAAGTATGGCGTTTCCTGCCCGCTGCAGCCTCCGCCGCCATCCCTGTGGTTCCAGTATGCAAATGCTCAAGTATGGCGCCTCCTGCCCTCCACGGCCTCCGCCGCCATTACTGCTGATTCTCCACATGGTTTCACAAACTGACTTTCCCTCCAAGTGCTAACATGGGTGCAACCATGTTGATTCCAGTCACATGCCATTACTTCCACCAATCCGCTGCGCTGCTGATCTCTGCATAATTGCTCAGCCAATGCCTGCCGTTCTGCAGGTATAAATATCCTGTTCCTGAACTAGGAAATTGTCAGTGCTTTGGTTGTCAATCCCAGTGAATCCAGTCTCTCCTCATTGTGGCCGTTTGCTAATTCCAGGTATCTCCAACTCCTGTGATCTGTTCCACTAGAGACCCGCACCAGTTTACCATCAAGCGGTGCAGCCTGACTCTGCAGTGTTCTACCATTGCTACCTGCGTTTGGCAGATTCTAAACACCGGCTTCCAGCATCCAGCTTCCAGCGGTGTTCAATCTCCTGTGACCATCGGTGTTCCGCCATCAATTTCCAGTAACCATCGGTGCTCCGCCATCGATCTCCAGTAACCATCGGTGCTCCGCCATCGACCTCCAGTAACCATCGGTGCTCCGCCATCGACCTCTAGTATTCAACGCTCTATAGCATCACCAGTGTTACTTCTCTACCCTCCAGTTACATTGGTGCCATAAGCACTCCACACAGTTCTTCATTCACTCTGGTTCTATCCTGCATACTCGGCAGTTAACTTGTCTCAGACAATACCACCAGCTTACAGAGAAACATCGGCTGGTCAGTTCCCATTTCACATCCCATTGCTCTGTGGAAGGGTGCTGGTTAAGGACATACCATTTCCTGGTCTGTAAGACTGTTTCCTGATATTACTGCACCCAGAGGCATTCTCATCACTTCCACATTTCTAGGAACTGTGCATTGTCTTTTTATTTACCATTTTCTGAATTCTGCAACTGCCGTTGTATCATCTGAACTGTGCTTTAATAAAAACCCATTAACTGTTCCTCTGTTGTCATGGTCACACCTTAGGGCACTGGTATTCCAAATACATCTGCATGTCTAAGAGTCCTATAATACCTCCTAGATTCAAGTATACTTCAGCCCCTACAACTGAGGCCTCTTCTAGTCAACACCAGCCCTCAGTTGTGACATCAGCAGGACAACGACCCTAAGCACACAGCCAACTATCAAAAGAGTGGCTTCCGGATAACTCTGTGACTGTCCTTGAGTGGCCCAGCCAGAGCCCAAACTTGAATCCGATTGAACATCTCTGGAGAGATCTGAAAATGGCTGTGCACCGACGCTTCCCATCCAACCTGATGGAGCTTGAGAGGTGCTGCAAAGAGGAATGGGCGAAACTGCCCAAAAATATGTGTGCCAAGCTTGTGGCATCATATTCAAAAAGACTTGAGGCTGTAATTGCTGCCAAAGGTGCATTAACAAAGTATTGATCAAAGGCTGTGAATACTTATGTACATGTGATTTCTTAGTTTTTTATTTTTAATAAATTTGCAAAAATCTAATTTTGTCATTATGGGGTATTGTGTGTAGAATTTTGAGGGAAAAAATGAATTTATTCTATTTTGGAATAAGGTTGTAACAAATTGTGGAAAAAGTGAAGAGCTGTGAATACTTTCCGGATGCACTGTAAATGTTTGTGATTTTGTTACACCTGCAATATAATTGGTGGCTTTACCCTATTAGGTGATTCCAGTTTAAATATCTGGCACTCTGGACACCAAAAAACTAGCTTCTGAGGAAACCGCTCTTTTAAATGGCAGAAAAACGCATCAAGGACATCTGGTGACTGCAGGACGCTCTATCTCTAAGGCTACATACTACTAGAGTAGTGATAACTTCAATCCAACAAACATCTCAGCTCACCGGTATCCTTGAGAGCCGAGCCAGCCCGCCCCACTAACATCGCGGTCTCCTGCTCAGCGCTGTGAACATTGCCTGGGTAGACGATCCATCATTACCTCCGGAAGCAGCAGCAACCGTATAAGCCGGCCCCCCTCACCAAGGGGTTGTCTGAAGTTCAGCGAGCGGCGAGCAGGGGTGGGGTACCTCCGGCCCGCAGGCCACATAAGGCCCGCAAAGCCGTTTTTTCTGGCCCACCCGCTTGTGTGTCAGCGAGACACACCACCGCTCAGTCCGGCGTTGGCGTGTCTCACTGTCAGGGCAGGGAGGAGAGTACAGCCATATTTGTCCTGCGGCAGAGGCGGGTAGAATCTCAAACCAGCCACCTGTTTGTGAGCCAATCAGAGCTTGCGGACCGGCAGCCAATCAGGAACCGCTGCTGCCTTTCCTTGAGCTCTGATTGGCTCACGAACTGGCAGCTGGTTTGAGAACCTATACATTGCCGCCGCCGCCCGACATAGCCGCGCTTTCCTCCCTGCCTGACCCCTGACAGCTGAGACACGCGAGCAGCAGCAGCAGCAGCAGTGAGCAGCACAGTGGGGTGGGGTGGAGGGGGGGGGGGGGGGCATTTGTGTATCAGGCACTGTGGGGGCATTTGTGTATCTGGCACTGTGGGGGCATTTGGGTATTTGGCACTGTGGGGGCATTTGTATATCTGGCACTGTGGAGGCATTTGTGTATCTGGCACCGTGGGGGCATTTGTATATCTGGCACTGTGGAGGCATTTGTGTATCTGGCACTGTGGCGGCATTTGTGTATCTGGCACTGCACTGGCATATGTGTATCTGGCACTGCACTATTGGGGGCATATGTGTATCACGTCACATTTTAATTGGCCACACCCATTTTTCAGTGTGCGCACTCAGTACCTCTAGGGGAATAACTACTGGGGTGCAGGGTAATTTTTAAGTTGATAATTTTTGTATGGCCCCCAAAGGATTTTATAAATATCCAAAAGGTCCTTGGTAGAAAAAAGGTTCCCCACCCCTGATTTAGAGTGTGGGAGGTACAGCGCAGGACTTGTATAGTGAACATCTCTTTGACTACCACCAAGAAAGTATCTTACTGTGATCACATCTAATAAGCTGGCCAGCTGGATCTAAATGAAGCATTGATACTTTGTATGCCTTAGATATTATGCGGAACTGCACACAAATATTTTATCCAGATCTGATTATGCATATAATGTTCTTCTGTTTTAATGATATTTCTTAAACTTTTAATATCTTTAAATAAAACTGTATCCATACTGCCACTTTGTCTTCCCTTTATGTTGTTTCCCATTACTTTCCCTGACTCTTCCCATGTTTCTCTCCTTGTTTTTGATCTCTTCCTCATCTTTTTCACCATCTCCATCTAGTCAAAACACTCTCTAGGTCTTCCCCTCCCAACAACATTTCCCTATGTTACTTATTTTAGTTTAATATTTACTTATATTTTACTTTTTGTATTTCATACCTCTCCTTTCTCCCTCGCTGTATTGCTCCTCCGGTAACAGCAGATGCTGAAAGCTGGGTGGAAGCTCTGCATTGTGGTGAGAGCAGCTACTCAGTGGCGGATCTTGCCACGGGCAAGCAGGACTTTTACCCGGGGCGCCGCCTTCCGGAGGGCGCCGGCGCCATCCGGAGGGCGCCGCACCATGGCAAGATCCTCCACTGTCAGTGTGCGCCCCCGCTGTGCCCCCCCCTCCCGCTGTGAGAAGGGAACCAGACGCTATGCGTCTGGTTTCCCTTCGTGGCGCTGGTCCTCCCCCGCTCTGAAGGGAATCAGACGCTAAGCGTCTAGTTTCCCTTCATGGAGAGGACCTTTGGTGTGCGGTGCGCGATGACGTCATCGCGCACCGCACAGCATTGTGGCATAGACGCTAGGGGTCATAATTGACCTCTAGCGCTTATGCTGTGCTATGGGAGAGACGTCATGACTGACGTCTCTCCCATAGATCCGAGGAGAAGAGCGGCGCCGGTCTGCAGGGTCTGGAAACAGGAGCGGGGTACAGTAAGTATACTTTTTTTTCTTTTCCCCAGCGGCGCTACAAATGGGGGGCGTGACTGGCCACGCCCCTAAATTTTGCCCGGGGCGCCGAAAGAGCAAGAACCGGCCCTGCAGCTACTACAGCTAGAGGAATAAGATACTCTTGCACCCTCTAATCCCATCACGTGACTTACCTTACGTGCCCTCCACTAAGTGACGGCTGTATCTGTGCAGCGCAGTTAAGCTCCAGCTCCCGGGCATAGGCGTGCGCAGCACATTTTATTAGGGGGTGCACGACTGGAGTGGCGTGTCTAGCACCGCCTACTGGGCGTGTCTAGCACCACCTAATGGGCTAGTATACACATATATATAAAAAAAAGGGTTACACATACTCGGAAGAGAAGCTGTCGGGGGAAGTGGAGCAGGGAACTGCGCATATGCAGTATAATCCCCATGATTGGAAGCGCCAATCCCAGGATTCAAACCCTGGTGTTTTTGGGCCGGGATCCCGCAGATCCCACTCCCAATCTCGGGATTGGCTTCCCTATTCACAACAGGCCTTGCTGCCCTCCGGTAGAAGCAATAGATGCTAAGTGGATAGCGGCACTTGCAGGACTTTAAAGCATGAGTTGTCAACGTTTCAATTTATTCAATACATTTCCGTCAGGACATAATGAAAATTATTGTCCTGACGAAAATGCATTGAATAAATTGAAATGTTGACAACTCAGCAGAGGAACACAGCATGCTTTAAAGTCCTGTAAGTGCCACCATCCACTTAGCATCTATATATAAACATATATATATATATATATATATATATATACTTAAACATATATACATACTAGGGATGTGCACTTGAAATTTTTCGGGTTTTGTGTTTTGGTTTTGGGTTCGGTTCCGTGGCCGTGTTTTGGGTTCGAACGCGTTTTGGCAAAACCTCACCGAATTTTTTTTGTCGGATTCGGGTGTGTTTTGGATTTGGGTGTTTTTTTCAAAAAACCCTAAAAAACAGCTTAAATCATAGAATTTGGGGGTCATTTTGATCCCATAGTATTATTAACCTCAATAACCATAATTTCCACTAATTTTCAGTCTATTCTGAACACCTCACACCTCACAATATTATTTTTAGTCCTAAAATTTGCACCGAGGTCGCTGTATGGCTAAGCTAAGCGACCCAAGTGGCCGACACAAACACCTGGCCCATCTAGGAGTGGCACTGCAGTGTCAGGCAGGATGTCCCTTCCAAAAAATACTCCCCAAACAGCACATGACGCAAAGAAAAAAAGAGGCGCAATGAGGTAGCTGTGTGAGTAAGCTAAGCGACCCAAGTGGCCGACACAAACACCTGGCCCATCTAGGAGTGGCACTGCAGTGTCAGGCAGGATGGCCCTTCCAAAAAATACTCCCCAAACAGCACATGACGCAAAAAAAAAAGAGGCGCAATGAGGTAGCTGTGTGAGTAAGCTAAGCGACCCTAGTGGCCGACACAAACACCTGGCCCATCTAGGAGTGGCACTGCAGTGTCAGGCAGGATGTCCCTTCCAAAAAATACTCCCCAAACAGCACATGACGCAAAGAAAAAAAGAGGCGCAATGAGGTAGCTGTGTGAGTAAGCTAAGCGACCCTAGTGGCCGACACAAACACCTGGCCCATCTAGGAGTGGCACTGCAGTGTCAGGCAGGATGGCCCTTCCAAAAAATACTCCACAAACAGCACATGACGCAAAGAAAAAAAGAGGCGCAATGAGGTAGCTGTGTGAGTAAGCTAAGCGACCCTAGTGGCCGACACAAACACCTGGCCCATCTAGGAGTGGCACTGCAGTGTCAGGCAGGATGGCCCTTCCAAAAAATACTCCCCAAACAGCACATGACGCAAAGAAAAAAAGAGGCGCAATGAGGTAGCTGTGTGAGTAAGCTAAGCGACCCTAGTGGCCGACACAAACACCTGGCCCATCTAGGAGTGGCACTGCAGTGTCAGGCAGGATGGCCCTTCCAAAAAATACTCCCCAAACAGCACATGACGCAAAGAAGAAAAAAAGAGGTGCAAGATGGAATTGTCCTTGGGCCCTCCCACCCACCCTTATGTTGTATAAACAGGACATGCACACTTTAACCAACCCATCATTTCAGCGACAGGGTCTGCCACACGACTGTGACTGAAATGACTGGTTGGTTTGGGCCCCCACCAAAAAAGAAGCAATCTCTCCTTGCACAAACTGGCTCTACAGAGGCAAGATGTCCACCTCATCATCATCGTCCGATTCATCACCCCTTTCACTGTGTACATCCCCCTCCTCACAGATTGTTAATTCGTCCCCACTGGAATCCACATTCTCAGATCCCCGTGTACTTTCTGGAGGCAATTGCTGCTGGTGAATGTCTCCATGGAGTAATTGATTATAATTCATTTTAATGAACATCATCTTCTCCACATTTTCTGGAAGTAACCTCGTACGCCGATTGCTGACAAGGTGAGCGGCGGCACTAAACACTCTTTCGGAGTACACACTGGAGGGAGGGCAACTTAGGTAGAATAAAGCCAGTTTCTGCAAGGGCCTCCAAATTGCCTCTTTTTCCTGCCAGTATACGTACGGACTGTCTGACGTGCCTACTTGGATGCGGTCACTCATATAATCCTCCACCATTCTTTCAATGGTGAGAGAATCATATGCAGTGACAGTAGACGACATGTCAGTAATCGTTGGCAGGTCCTTCAGTCCGGACCAGATGTCAGCATCAGCAGTCGCTCCAGACTGCCCTGCATCACCGCCAGCGGGTGGGCTCAGAATTCGTAGCCTTTTCCTCGCACCCCCAGTTGCGGGAGAATGTGAAGGAGGAGATGTTGACAGGTCGCGTTCCGCTTGACTTGACAATTTTCTCACCAGCAGTTCTTTGAACCCCTGCAGACTTGTGTCTGCCGGAAAGAGAGATCCAACGTAGGTTTTAAATCTAGGATCGAGCACGGTGGCCAAAATGTAGTGCTCTGATTTCAACAGATTGACCACACGTGAATCCTGGTTAAGCGAATGAAGGGCTCCATCCACAAGTCCCACATGCCTAGCGGAATCGCTCTGTTTTAGCTCCTCCTTCAATGCCTCCAGCTTCTTCTGCAAAAGCCTGATGAGGGGAATGACCTGACTCAGGCTGGCAGTGTCTGAACTGACTTCACGTGTGGCAAGTTCAAAGGGCAGCAGAACCTTGCACAACGTTGAAATCATTCTCCACTGCGCTTGAGTCAGGTGCATTCCCCCTCCTTTGCCTATATCGTGGGCAGATGTATAGGCTTGAATGGCCTTTTGCTGCTCCTCCATCCTCTGAAGCATATAGAGGGTTGAATTCCACCTCGTTACCACCTCTTGCTTCAGATGATGACAGGGCAGGTTCAGGTTTTTTTGGTGGTGCTCCAGTCTTCTGTACGCGGTGCCTGCACGCCGAAAGTGGCCCGCAATTCTTCTGGCCACTGACAGCATCTCTTGCACGCCCCTTTCGTTTTTTAAATAATTCTGCACCACCAAATTCAAGGTATGTGCAAAACATGGGACGTGCTGGAATTTGCCCAGATTTAATGCGTGCACAATATTGCTGGCGTTGTCCGATGCCACAAATCCCCAGGAGAGTCCAATTGGGGTAAGCCATTCTGCGATGATCTTCCTCAGTTGCCGTAAGAGGTTTTCAGCTGTGTGCGTATTCTGGAAAGCGGTGATACAAAGCGTAGCCTGCCTAGGAACGAGTTGGCGTTTGCGAGATCCTGCTACTGGTGCCGCCGCTGCTGTTCTTGCAGCGGGAGGCAATACATCTACCCAGTGGGCTGTCACAGTCATGTAGTCCTGAGTCTGCCCTGCTCCACTTGTCCACATGTCCGTGGTTAAGTGGACATTGGGTACAACTGCATTTTTTAGGACACTGGTGAGTCTTTTTCTGACGTCCGTGTACATTCTCGGTATCGCCTGCCTAGAGAAGTGGAACCTAGATGGTATTTGGTAATGGGGGCACACTGCCTCAATAAATTGTCTAGTTCCCTGTGAACTAACGGCGGATACCGGACGCACGTCTAACACCACCATAGTTGTTAAGGCCTCAGTTATCCGCTTTGCAGCAGGATGACTGCTGTGATATTTCATCTTCCTCGCAAAGGACTGTTGGACAGTCAATTGCTTACTGGAAGTAGTACAAGTGGTCTTCCGACTTCCCCTCTGGGATGACGATCGACTCACAGCAGCAACAACAGCAGCGCCAGCATCGGAGGAATCCAAGGCAGGAGAGGACTCGTCAGACTTGCCAGTGACATGGCCTGCAGGACTATTGGCTTTCCTGGGTAAGGAGGAAATTGACACTGAGGGAGTTGGTGGTGTGGTTTGCGCGAGCTTGGTTACAAGAGGAAGGGATTTACTGGTCAGTGGACTGCTTCCGCTGTCGCCCAAAGTTTTTGAACTCGTCACTGACTTCTGATGAATGCGCTGCAGGTGACGTATAAGGGAGGATGTTCCGAGGTGGTTAACGTCCTTACCCCTACTTATTACAGCTTGACAAAGGCAACACACGGCTTGACACCTGTTGTCCGCATTTCTGTTGAAATACTTCCACACTGAAGAGCTGATTTTTTTGGTATTTTCACCAGGCATGTCAATGGCCATATTCCTCCCACGGACAACAGGTGTCTCCCCGGGTGCCTGACTTAAACAAACCACCTCACCATCAGAATCCTCCTTGTCAATTTCCTCCCCAGCCCAAGCAACACCCATATCCTCATCCTGGTGTACTTCAACACTGACATCTTCAATTTCACTATCAGGAACTGGACTGCGGGTGCTCCTTTCAACACTTGCCGGGGGCGTGCAAATGGTGGAAGGCGCAAGCTCTTCCCGTCCAGTGTTGGGAAGGTCAGGCATCGCAACCGACACAATTGGACTCTCCTTTGGGATTTGTGATTTCGAAGAACGCACAGTTCTTTGCTGTGCTTTTGCCGCAAGTCTTTTCTTTTTTCTAGCGAGAGGATGAGTGCTTCCATCCTCATGTGAAGCTGAACCACTAGCCATGAACATAGGCCAGGGCCTCAGCCGTTCCTTGCCACTCCGTGTCGTAAATGGCATATTGGCAAGTTTACGCTTCTCCTCAGACGCTTTTAATTTTGATTTTTGGGTCATTTTTTTACTGATCTTTTGTGTTTTGTATTTTACATGCTCTGTACTATGACATTGGGCATCGGCCTTGGCAGACGACGTTGATGGCATTTCATCGTCTCGGCCATGACTAGTGGCAGCAGCTTCAGCACGAGGTGGAAGTGGATCTTGATCTTTCCCTATTTTTTTAACCTCCACATTTTTGTTCTCCATATTTTGCGCACAACTAAAAGCCACCACAGGTATACAATGTAGATGGATGGATAGTATAGTATTACTTATACTTATGGACGACGAGTGATGACACAGAGGTAGGTACAGCTGTGGCCTACCGTACTGCTGCTTAAGTGCTTATATATAAATATAATATACTGTATAACGTCCCTGGTGGACAGTGTCAGCAGCAGACTGCTAAACTAGTATGAAGAAAGAAAAAAAAAAACACCACAGGTATACACTGTAGATGGATGGATAGTATTACTTATACTTATGGACGACGAGTGACAAGTCGACACAGAGGTAGGTACAGCCGTGGCCTACCGTACTGCTACTTAGTGCTTATATATAAATATAATATACTGTATAACGGACCTGGTGGAC
Source organism: Pseudophryne corroboree (assembly GCF_028390025.1). Taxonomy (NCBI): domain Eukaryota; kingdom Metazoa; phylum Chordata; class Amphibia; order Anura; family Myobatrachidae; genus Pseudophryne; species Pseudophryne corroboree. The sequence continues at coordinate 523,855,791 of NC_086444.1, read as the reverse complement.
AGTGTCAGCAGCAGACTGCTAAACTAGTATGAAGAAAGAAAAAAAAAACACCACAGGTATACAATGTAGATGGATGGATAGTATTACTTATACTTATGGACGACGAGTGACAAGTCGACACAGAGGTAGGTACAGCCGTGGCCTACCGTACTGCTGCTTAGTGCTTATATATAAATATAATATACTGTATAACGGACCTGGTGGACAGTGTCAGCAGCAGACTGCTAAACTAGTATGAAGAAAGAACAAAAAAAAACACCACAGGTATACAATGTAGATGGATGGATAGTATTACTTATACTTATGGACGACGAGTGACGAGTCGACACAGAGATAGGTACAGCCGTGGCCTACCGTACTGCTGCTTAAGTGCTTATATATAAATATAATATACTGTATAACGGACCTGGTGGACAGTGTCAGCAGCAGACTGCTAAACTAGTATGAAGAAAGAAAAAAAAAACACCACAGGTATACAATGTAGATGGATGGATAGTATTACTTATACTTATGGACGACGAGTGACGAGTCGACACAGAGGTAGGTACTGCCGTGGCCTACCGTACTGCTGCTTAAGTGCTTATATATAAATATAATATACTGTATAACGTCCCTGGTGGACAGTGTCAGCAGCAGACTGCTAAACTAGTGTGAAGAAAGAAAAAAAAAACACCACAGGTATACACTGTTGATGGATGGATAGTATTACTTATACTTATGGACGACGAGTGACGAGTCGACACAGAGGTAGGTACAGCCGTGGCCTACCGTACTGCTACTTAGTGCTTATATATAAATATAATATACTGTATAACGGACCTGGTGGACAGTGTCAGCAGCAGACTGCTAAACTAGTATGAAGAAAGAAAAAAAAAAACACCACAGATATACAATGTAGATGGATGGATAGTATTACTTATACTTATGGACGACGAGTGACGAGTCGACACAGAGGTAGGTACAGCCGTGGCCTACCGTACTGCTGCTTAGTGCTTATATATAAATATAATATACTGTATAACGGACCTGGTGGACAGTGTCAGCAGCAGACTGCTAAACTAGTATGAAGAAAGAAAAAAAAAAACACCACAGGTATACAATGTAGATGGATGGATAGTATTACTTATACTTATGGACGACGAGTGACGAGTCGACACAGAGGTAGGTACTGCCGTGGCCTACCGTACTGCTGCTTAAGTGCTTATATATAAATATAATATACTGTATAACGGACCTGGTGGACAGTGTCAGCAGCAGACTGCTAAACTAGTATGAAGAAAGAAAAAAAAAAACACCACAGGTATACAATGTAGATGGATGGATAGTATTACTTATACTTATGGACGACGAGTGACGAGTCGACACAGAGGTAGGTACAGCCGTGGCCTACCGTACTGCTGCTTAAGTGCTTATATATAAATATAATATACTGTATAACGGACCTGGTGGACAGTGTCAGCAGCAGACTGCTAAACTAGTATGAAGAAAGAAAAAAAAAACACCACAGGTATACAATGTAGATGGATGGATAGTATTACTTATACTTATGGACGACGAGTGACGAGTCGACACAGAGGTAGGTACAGCCGTGGCCTACCGTACTGCTGCTTAGTGCTTATATATAAATATAATATACTGTATAACGGACCTGGTGGACAGTGTCAGCAGCAGACTGCTAAACTAGTATGAAGAAAGAACAAAAAAAAACACCACAGGTATACAATGTAGATGGATGGATAGTATTACTTATACTTATGGACGACGAGTGACGAGTCGACACAGAGATAGGTACAGCCGTGGCCTACCGTACTGCTGCTTAAGTGCTTATATATAAATATAATATACTGTATAACGGACCTGGTGGACAGTGTCAGCAGCAGACTGCTAAACTAGTGTGAAGAAAGAAAAAAAAAACACCACAGGTATACACTGTTGATGGATGGATAGTATTACTTATACTTATGGACGACGAGTGACGAGTCGACACAGAGGTAGGTACAGCCGTGGCCTACCGTACTGCTACTTAGTGCTTATATATAAATATAATATACTGTATAACGGACCTGGTGGACAGTGTCAGCAGCAGACTGCTAAACTAGTATGAAGAAAGAAAAAAAAAAACACCACAGATATACAATGTAGATGGATGGATAGTATTACTTATACTTATGGACGACGAGTGACGAGTCGACACAGAGGTAGGTACAGCCGTGGCCTACCGTACTGCTGCTTAGTGCTTATATATAAATATAATATACTGTATAACGGACCTGGTGGACAGTGTCAGCAGCAGACTGCTAAACTAGTATGAAGAAAGAAAAAAAAAAAACACCACAGGTATACAATGTAGATGGATGGATAGTATTACTTATACTTATGGACGACGAGTGACGAGTCGACACAGAGGTAGGTACTGCCGTGGCCTACCGTACTGCTGCTTAAGTGCTTATATATAAATATAATATACTGTATAACGGACCTGGTGGACAGTGTCAGCAGCAGACTGCTAAACTAGTATGAAGAAAGAAAAAAAAAAACACCACAGGTATACAATGTAGATGGATGGATAGTATTACTTATACTTATGGACGACGAGTGACGAGTCGACACAGAGGTAGGTACAGCCGTGGCCTACCGTACTGCTGCTTAAGTGCTTATATATAAATATAATATACTGTATAACGGACCTGGTGGACAGTGTCAGCAGCAGACTGCTAAACTAGTATGAAGAAAGAAAAAAAAAACACCACAGGTATACAATGTAGATGGATGGATAGTATTACTTATACTTATGGACGACGAGTGACGAGTCGACACAGAGGTAGGTACAGCCGTGGCCTACCGTACTGCTGCTTAGTGCTTATATATAAATATAATATACTGTATAACGGACCTGGTGGACAGTGTCAGCAGACTGGTAAACCAGTATGAAGAAAGAAAAAAAAAAAAACACCACAGTGTTTTTCAGGCAGACAAACGTATACTGGACTGGTGGTCACTGTCAGCAAAACTGTGCAGTGTGCACTGACTGTACTCCTGCTGTAACTGCTCCCCTGTCCCCACAATTAGGCAGTGTGAGCAGTGCACTCAGCACAGATATATCATGCAGCAGTGCAGCACACTGAGTGAGCACAGATATGGATTGGTGGAGCGTTTTTTTTCAGGCAGAGAAACAACGGATTAAACTCAAAACCCTGCACTGTACTCCCTAACAGCTGCTCCCCGTCCCCAATCCTCCCCACAATTTATAACTAACTAAGTTCTACTATAACGGAGAGGACGCCAGCCACGTCCTCTCCCTATCAATCTCAATGCACGTGTGAAAATGGCGGCGACGCGCGGCTCCTTATATAGAATCCGAGTCTCGCGAGAATCCGACAGCGGGATGATGACGTTCGGGCGCGCTCGGGTTAACCGAGCAAGGCGGGAGGATCCGAGTCTGCTCGGACCCGTGCAAAAAAGGGTGAAGTTCGGGCGGGTTCGGATTCCGAGGAACCGAACCCGCTCATCACTAATTACATACTGAGTATATATATATATATATATATATATATATATGTACAGTATACACACACACAGACACTTTTGAATACTGCCTTGCTTTTATCAAAAATAGACGTCATCGTGCGCTGGTCCGCCCCTGCATTTTGTGGTGGAGGGTAGCAGGATCCGGGCTCAGTGGTGGCGCAGTGCCCGGAGTCTCACTGACTCCGCAAAGGACCATGGGAGGAGGAGCTGCTGCAGCCGGGCATGCGCAGCAGCCCTCCTCCCGGTGCGGCCGCCATATTTCTTAGGGGCTATCATACATACGCTGACTACAATGCCCCAACAGTCACAGTGCCGGCGCCGCAGCCCGCAGTGCACCCGCTCCGGCGCTACCGCAGGCGGCTCTGCTCAGATGTGCGACTGCAGAGCCGCTGGTGGCTTCACATCGGCAGCACAACGGATCAAAGGCGCGAGACATGCGGGGGGATGCCGGATATTAGGGGAAGTTGTGCGCACCAGGCACCCCCCGTGCGCACGCCTATGCTCCTGGTAGTTTGTTTTACCCCCCCCCCCGCCATTAGGTAAGGGCTGGCAGAGGTCACACGTCAGCACACAGAGCCGGAGATAATGGAGCAGAGGTGCCCCCTTCAAGTCAGGAGCCCGGCAGCATCCAACTCCATTGTCTCCAGCAGTTCTGCCTTTGACCTCCTGTTCTCCTTAATAGTTGCAATAGAAGGTAAAGCTATTTCTGCAGCGGGGTACACTGGTATTCCACAGGAAATAACATTGAGGTGTAGAGTTGGATCTTGATACAAGGCACCAACAGGCTAAAGCTTTGACTGTTCCCAGGATGCATTGCACCGCCTCCTCTATAACCCCATCTCCAGGCACTGGAGCACAGTTTGTAAGTTGGTGCCTGCAGGCAGCTAACCAGTTGACGCTGTGCTAGGCAGCCCTGAAAAGAACTTTTTAAAGAAGACTTCAAGGGCTGCAGCACTGTTTATGTCATTCTGACATTCTGTGCTGCGGCTCCATCACCTCCCCCAGCAGCACTGCATACTCCCGCGGTCGGGTTCCCGGGTACTTGGCCAGTCATCAGGCACACCAGTGATCAGGCACACCACCTCTGTCGCCCTCCTGGATCGCGTGGCTGCACATCAGGAAGGAGGTAAGAGGGTCCCTCTGGTGGTACCTGCTGGTAATCGTGGTCTCAGGAGACGGACCGCGCCACTGGCATGGACACTGTACTGCACAGGGACCCCATTATATCCACCAAGGCAAGGGAGCACAGGTCGGATTTACTAAAATCCATTTGGTATAGGCTCCACAGTATCCGGTGGTGAGGACCAGCATAAGGGATAAGGCGCTGACCTGTAGCCCCTCCCCCAGCTCCGGGCGTCATCTACTGCTGGTGTTCCCGCCCTGGAGCTGCAGTTCACTCTCCCTCACCCCCTGATAGAGATTTTGGTGCCATCTTCATTACTAGCTGGGCTAATCTCCGGGACTGCAGGGCTCTGTCTCCTCTGTAAAGCCGCCTGTCTCATCAGCGCACTTAAGTATTCTACATGTCATGTTAGACAGTGTTAGTTAAGAACAAGTGTACTCTTATCTGAATATTTAGTCCAAGTATTCTGTGATATACATCCAGTATCTACTGTGCATTGTTATATCTATACTCATACATATTTATATGTAATTTTAGTTTTACTAGTCCAGTGCAGTTTTATTGTTTATATGTAATAACTTCTGCATTGTATATGTGACTGAGTGTGCCTGAAGCTGTTGTATGGGACTCCATTCTCCTATATCACATATTGCTATCACTATATTCTGTACTCAGAGGGGATAGGTGCGTCAAGGTCCCATATATATATATATATATATATATATGCACAAAAAGGGGGGGGGTATAGCGACCAACGGTGTCTTTAAAAACTCACACTAGAAGTAAATAAATATATAAAAAAACAATTTATTTACATAAAACAGAAGGTTCACATAAAACGTTTTGCACATAAAAATTTTTTTTTTTCCCTAGTAACAGGTCTCTTTAAAAAAATGGGATAAAAACAATTTACACAAACATAAAATATATTACCAGTTAAAAATATAGATAAGAAGATTATTGCTTAACTGGGTATAAGGTCACTGCCAGGCAACCTGGCAGTGACCTTATACCCAGTTGAGCAATAATCTTCTTATCTATATTTTTAACTGGTAATATATTTTATGTTTGTGTAAATTGTTTTTATCCCATTTTTTAAAGAGACCTGTTACTAGGGAAAAAAAAAAAAATTTTTGTGTGCAAAACGTTTTATGTGAACCTTCTGTTTTATGTAAATAAATTGTTTTTTATATATGTATTTACTTCTAGTGTGAGTTTTTAAAGACACCGTTGGTCGCTATACCCCCCCCCCCCCCCTTTTTGTGCATTCTTTCATACCACAGGGAACCACCATCCCTGTTTGGGGGTCAGCTGACGCCCTTTTGAATCTTTAGGGAGTGTCTATTTTAAACTATGCATTGTTTGTTACATTCTTAGCCTTAATAATTGTTAAACACAAGTGGCGCAATAACTCTCCCCCTATCTATATATATATATATATATATATATATATATATACACTGCTCAAAAAAATAAAGGGAACACTAAAATAACACATCCTAGATCTGAATGAATGAAATATTCTTATTAAATACTTTGTTCTTTACATAGTTGAATGTGCTGACAACAAAATCACACAAAAATTATCAATGGAAATCAAATTTATTAACCCATGGAGGTCTGGATTTGGAGTCCCCCTCAAAATTAAAGTGGAAAAACACACTATAGGCTGATCCAACTTTGATGTAATGTCCTTAAAACAAGTCAAAATGAGGCTCAGTAGTGTGTGTGGCCTCCACGTGCCTGTATGACCTCCCTACAACCCACACAAGTGGCTCAGGTAGTGCAGCTCATCCAGGATGGCACATCAATGCGAGCTGTGGCAAGAAGGTTTGCTGTGTCTGTCAGCGCAGTGTCCAGAGCATGGAGGCGCTACCAGGAGACAGGCCAGTACATCAGGAGACGTGGAGGAGGCCGTAGGAGGGCAACAACCCAGCAGCAGGACCGCTACCTCCGCCTTTGTGCAAGGGGGAACAGGAGGAGCCCTGCAAAATGACCTCCAGCAAGCCACAAATGTGCATGTGTCTACTCAAACGATCAGAAACAGACTCCATGAGGGTGGTATGAGGGCCCGACGTCCACAGGTGGGGGTTGTGCTTACAGCCCAACACCATGCAGGACGTTTGGCATTTACCAGAGAACACCAAGATTGGCAAATGTGCCACTGGCGCCCTGTGCTCTTCACAGATGAAAGCAGGTTCTCACTGAGCACATGTGACAGACGTGACAGAGTCTGGAGACGCCAAGGAGAACGTTCTGCTGCCTGCAACATCCTCCAGCATGACCGGTTTGGCAGTGAGTCAGTAATGGTGTGGGGTGGCATTTCTTTGGAGGGCCGCACAGCCCTCCATGTGCTCGCCAGAGGTAGCCTGACTGCCATTAGGTACCGAGATGAGATCCTCAGACCCCTTGTGAGACCATATGCTGGTGCGGTTGGCCCTGGGTTCCTCCTAATGCAAGACAATGCTAGACCTCGTGTGGCTGGAGTGTGTCAGCAGTTCCTGCAAGACGAAGGCATTGATGCTATGGACTGGCCCGCCCGTTCCCCAGACCTGAATCCAATTGAGCACATCTGGGACATCATGTCTCGCTCCATCCACCAACCACAGACTGTCCAGGAGTTGGCGTATGCTTTAGTCCAGGTCTGGGAGGAGATCCCTCAGGAGACCATCCGCCACCTCATCAGGAGCATGCCCAGGTGTTGTACGGAGGTCATACAGGCACGTGGAGGCCACACACACTACTGAGCCTCATTTTGACTTGATGTAAGGACATTACATCAAAGTTGGATCAGCCTGTAGTGTGTTTTTCCACTTTCATTTTGAGGGTGACTCCAAATCCAGACCTTCATGGGTTAATAAATTTGATTTCCATTGATAATTTTTGTGTGATTTTGTTGTCAGCACATTCAACTATGTAAAGAACAAAGTATTTAATAAGAATATTTCATTCATTCAGATCTAGGATGTGTTATTTTAGTGTTCCCTTTATTTTTTTGAGCAGTGTATATATATAAATCGAAAAGATATACCGGCACTCCAAATTATAGAGAGTTGCTTTGCTGCGGTGCCCTCCAGGTCAATAGATGACAAAACAGGATAAAGAAATCGGCGGCACTCAAGCAGGCTGGTAGATAGATACAAATAGGGTCCCTTTATTCGCCTACATGTTTCGGGGAAACTCCCCGTCCTCAGGGCTAGACAAATATATATAGTGTCACACAGACTATACGATTTGGTATTTTTCCTGTGTTTTTCAGTCACCTCATGCTGCATAAATTCTCTGTTCTGTGGGGGTCATTCCGAGTTGTTCGCTCGTTGCCGATTTTCGCAACGGAGCGATTAAGGAAAAAATGCGCATGCGCATGGTACGCAGTGCTCATGCGGTAAGTATTTTAGCACAAAACTTAGTAGATTTACTCACATCCGAATGAAGAATTTTCATCGTTGAAGTGATCGGAGTGTGATTGACAGGAAGTGGGTGTTTCTGGGCGGAAACTGGACGTTTTCTGGGAGTGTGCGGAAAAACGCAGGCGTGCCAGGATAAAACGCGAGAGCGTCTGGAGAAACGGGGGAGTGGCTGGCCAAACGCAGGGCGTGTTTGTGACATCAAACCAGGAACGAAACGGCCTGAGCTGTTCGCAATCTGTGAGTAGGTCTGGAGCTACTCAGAAACTGCTAAGAATTTTCTATTCGCAATTCTGCTAATCTTTCGTTCGCTATTCTGCTAAGCTAAGATACACTCCCAGAGGGCGGCGGCCTAGCATGTGCAATGCTGCTAAAATCTGCTAGCGAGCGAACAACTCGGAATGACCCCCAGTGTCCTGTATTTACTGTCACATTACATAGGGGGTTATTTGCAGGTATTGTGTTTGGTTATATTGTACTGTTACGCCCTAAGGCTATATTCCTTATAATGTCTGCCACACAGGGCGGGAAATCCGCGGACGCTTCTGCATCCTGCAGTACTGGTGCCACGGACCTACTTGAGGGAGAAGTTTTAGCTGCTGGTTCAGGGGCTGAGTGCCATACACCAAGTCAATCTGCAGCACCTGTGGCCAATCAGGACCCACCTTGGGCAGCGTTCTCAAGTATGCTGACTACACTTGTGACACATCTTACGCCCCCTGTGGGACCTCCTGTGCCATTGCAGCCACATATTGTCCCCGTAGTTAATCCGCCCTGGGCAGATACTCTGTCTACCCACTTACAACAATTAAATCAATCTTTGGTTAGACAAAAGTCTACCGCATGCCCCTCTGGAACTAAGGGGTCATCTAAACAGGCCATTTCTTCCTCACAATCCACTAATATTCCGGATAATTCTTCCGATGAGGATAGGAAATATACTGATCCGTCAGACACTGATACAGTTGCTTCTGATGAGGAATCTGCAACCCAGGTTGATGTTCCTGACCTAGTGGAGGCTATTAAGCTAATTCTTCAAATAGATGACATTGAGCCTACTACTGCGTCTAAGAAACCTGATAAGTTCAAACGTCAGAAGGTTGCTACAGTAGTCTTACCACATTCTGACCATTTAATTGACATACGTCAGGAATCCTGGTCATCTCCAGGAAAGAAATTTTCCCAGTCTAAAAAGATGCTAGCTCGTTATCCTATCCCTGCGTAGTTGAGTAACAAGTGGGAAACTCCACCGCTGGTGGACTCTAATGTCGCCCATCTAGTGGTGTCATCTACTCTGCCTGTCACCACTGTCGCCTCACTGAAGGATCCGATGGATAAGCATGTGGAGGGATTCCTGAAGTCTATTTACTCCCTTACAGGTGCTGTACATATACCCACTATTGCAGCCCGCTGGGCTGCGAAAGGAATTGAAGCATGGGTTCAGGTAATTGAGGATGAGCTGGCTCAGGATTTTTCTGACACTGCCAGACAATATCTGTCTTATATTACCACAGCCTTCCACTATATTCAAGAGGCAGCCTCTGATGCAGGTGTAATGGCGGCCAAGGCATCTACTACGTCTATCCTGGCTCGTCGAATTATTTGGTTGAGGTCCTGGAAGGTGGACCTGGACTCCAAAAAGACCTTGGAGGTGCTCCCTTTTAAAGGAAACATCCTATTTGGGGAGGATCTGAACAAGATTGTTACTGACTTGGCTACTGCCAAGACTGCGTGTCTCCCAAATACTAATCCTTCTGCTCCGAAGGCTAAGAATACCACCTTTTGATCCTTTTCGACCTCCAGGGAAAGCAAAGGGTCAGGCGTATCGGCGTCAAGCTCATGCTTTCAAAACCACTAAGCCTAAATATAAACAATCCTTGGCCACCCGTCAGCTTGCTTCCAAACAAGACAAGCCTGCTGTATGATGGGGCGTGCCTCCCCCTGGGGGACCCCAGTGTGGGAGGCCAACTTCTGAAGTTCACCCAGGCCTGGTTAAAGACCACTTCAGATGCCTGGGTACGGGAAATTGTCTCTCACGGGTACCCAATCTCTTTCAAGAGACGTCCCCCTCGCCAGTTTTGCTCAACGGATGCCAGTCTGCGGGGTTGGAGCACGGTGTTGGAGCAACACTCTCTGCAGGGTCGGTGGACCAGGGAGGAATCTCTCCTCCTGATAAACATTCTGTAATTGCGGGCAGTATTCAATGCATTGACACTGGCCCTGCCTCAAGTACAGAACAGGGCCTGTTCAAGTACAATCAGACAACGCCACCACGGTGGCATACATAAATCATCAAGGCGGCACTCGAAGCCGCATGGTAATACTGGAAGTATAAAAAATCCTCTATTGGGCAGAACGCCATCTGCCAGCAATATCGGCAGTGTTCATCCCTGGAGTCCTCAACTGGGAAGCGGATTTCCTAGGTCGTCAGGACGTTTCACGCCAGAGAGTGGAGTCTTCATCCAGAAGTCTTTCAACTCCTAGTGGACAAGTGGGGCCTACCAGATGTAGACCTGATGCGGAGCCGGATTAAGGGGCGAGCTCCGGGGGTAAGTACCCCTGGGCCCCACGCTGTGAGAGGGCCCCCCCGCCACCCGCCACAGATCAGATCTCTATTATCGATCCGATCTGCGATGCTGCTCACCCCACTGACAGACGTCAAGCAGCCCCCAGTACTGCAGACTATTAGTGATCAGCCAAGCCGAACGACGGCTCCGCTGTTCAATGATAAGTGATTCTGCAGCCTGCGGCTCCATGACTGGATGGAGCGCAGGCTGCAGGGGAAGGAGGAGGGGTCCTGGACATGCACAGCCTCGGCGCGGGTAAAGGACGGAGGTTGTTGTACCTGTCGGAGGAGAGAGAGGAACGTGATCTCCCTTGTATGTCACCGCATCACAGCCTGTCTTCACGTCAGCACAGCAGTACAAAAGTAAGAAAGGCTGCCTGAACTTTCTTTTATGCTACTTAAAGTTTAAGTTAATGATCTGGGTCTATTATATATATATATATATATATATATATATATATGTTTGTGTGTTAATATATTTATATATGTACAGTATTTTTATATATATAGTATGTGTGTGAGTGTGTGTATAGAATCGGCACTCAATGGTCTCACTATCCGCTAATAAAACGACAGCAGTCATAGCATTTTGCAACGTTTCAGGCGTTTAATACCCGTCGTTAGGCAGCCAGTAGTGGTTGCCCGACGACGGGCATTAAACGCCCAAAATGTTGCATAATGCCATGACTGCTGTCTTTTATTAGCGGATAGTGAGACCATTGAGTGCCATTTGTTTGGTTTGTGTATGCTACATATGCTAATAGGCACTGTGGCAGATGGATCTGTGATTGGGAGTGCCAGCTGATATATATATATATATATGTGTGTGTGTGTTAGGATTTTAATTTTAGACCTTAGGGCCCCCTTGTTTTAGGTACCCCGGGCCTCCCGAAGCCTTAATCCGGCTCTGACCTGATGGAGTCTCGACACAATCACAAGGTTTCGGTCTTCGGATCAAGGACAAGGGATCCTCAAGCAGCATTTGTGGATGCACTGGCAATTCCATGGAACTTTCGGCTGCCATACGTGTTCCCTCTAGTGTCACTCCTGCCCAGGGTTCTGCAGAAGTTCAAGCAAGAAAGAGGAATACTACTTCTAGTCGCTCTAGCGTGGCCCAGACGGCATTGGTTCTCAGACCTGCAAGGTCTATCGATAGAGCGTCCTCTTCTACTTCCTCAATGCCCAGACCTCCTCGTTCAGGGCCCTTGTGTCTATCCGTACCTGGCAAGACTGGCTTTGATGGCGTGGCTCTTGAAGCTTTGCTCCTGAGAGCCAATGGATTCTCCAAGGTGGTTATTCAATGTTGAAGGCCCGCAAGCCGGCTTCTGCACGGATTTATTACAGGGTCTGGAACTCTTACTTCACACGGTGTGCTGCTAAGAATTATGATAAGTATTCATTCAGTACTTCTAGGCTTTTGGCTTTTCTGCAACAAGGCCTAGATTTAAGCTTCAAGGTTCATATATCTGCCTTGTTGGTGTGGTTTCAGAGGAAAATTACGTCTATTCCTGACATTCATACTTTCACTCAGGGTGTGTTACGGATTCAGCCTCCCTATGTCCCTCCTGTGGCTCCATGGGATCTGTCTATTGTCTTAAATGCCCTACAAGAGTCTCCATTTGAACCTGTTGAGTCTGTGGATCTTGAATGTCTTAACTTAAGGTTGTGTTTTTACTGGCTACTGCCTCTGCTAGGAGGGTGTCGGTCTTAGGCGTCTTGTCCTGTCGTCCAAACTTTCTGAATTTTCACCGTGACCGGGCAGTTCTTCGAACTTGCCCTGGTTATCTACCTAAGGTGGTATCATCTTTTCATCTTAACCAAGATATTATGGTTCCAGCCTTTATCTCTTCTGGTTTGTCCTCCAAAGAGCGTTCTTTGGATGTCTTACGGGCTCTCCGTACGGCGTATTTACGTAGAGAGGTCAGGAGGTCAGAAACCCTTTTTGTACTTTTTGGTTTTCACAAACGTGGCTGGCCTGCGAATAAGCAAACATTGCCCAGATGGATTAGAATGGTGATTTCACAAGTTTATCCACAGGCTGGTCTTCCAGCCCCTGCTGCTATCAAAGCCCATTCTACCCGGTCTGTTGGACCTTCTTGGGTGGCCCGCTGAGGCGCGTTCACTGTACAATTGTGCAAGGCGGCTACGTGGTCCTCAGTGAACACGTTCATCAGGTTCTATGCCTTTGATACTTCCGCCTCCCAGGATGCTTCCTTTGGACACCGGGTTCTTGTGCCCGCTACAGTGTGTCCCCTCCCATGAGGAACTGCTTTAGGACATCCCCAATGTTATTCCCTGTGGAATACCAGTGTAACCTGCTGCAGAAAAGGAGATTTATGGTAGACTTACCATAGTTAAATCTGTTTCTGCGAGGTACACTGGTTTCCACAGGGCGCCCACCCTGACGCACTTAGCTTCTTTGGGTTTGTATGGCATTAGCCGCTAGTCCCTTCTCCTGTCGTGAGCCTGTTGGTGCCTCGGATGAAGATCCAACTCTACACCCCGATGTTACTCCCTGTGGAATCAAGTGTACCTCGCAGAAAAAGATTTAACTATGGTAATTCTACCATAAATCTCCTTTTTCTGCTCAAATAGGAATAGGGTGATGTACTAAATATCCCTCTAATGCATTTCTTCCAATCAGTAGCTTTTTATTTTAAGGGAAATGGATGTGTACTTGGGAACGGGTGTGCTATAAGTGGCCGGTGCTCGGGATCCTGGAGCCCAGCATACCAGTGCCAGGATCCCAGCAGCAGGGCAAGCGCAAAAGAGCCCCTTGCGGACTCACCACACTGCTGGCACGTTGGCGCGCTATGTGCACCATGCTATTTATTCTCCCTCCAGGGGTGTCGTGGATCCCCCAAGAGGGAGAATAGTTGTCGGTATATCGGCTGTCGGTATATCGGCTGTCGGTATACCGGCGCAGGTATGCTGAGCGCCGGTATCCCGACAGTCAGTATATCGAGTGCCTTACCTTGGGAACCACCCTAAAAAGCATATTGTTCACAAAAAACAAAACCCAGATAAATAAAATAATTAAATAATTATGACATCAAAGCAGGATGATCATGGACTGCACTTGTCCCCAAAAGTTGATCCACATGTTGACACTTGTTGAATAATATTTATCTACAACACAATTTTTTGAAGAAAAGAGGCACCTCTGACACTGCATATTTATTGCTTATATTGTAGTAATAGTCACCAAACCTAACATTTAACTTCCTTCTCATCCTACCAATATATCTTTATTTACAACTACATTCCAACAGATATATAATATACAGTAGTTATACATTTTCTAATAGTATACATGTTTCCAGATGAATGCAGATCAATGGCTTTAGTCTTAGATTTTGTGTAATGACACATACTGTATCACACATCACCACATTTATAAAATAATTTTGAACACGGGGCTAACAAACCTCAGCTCATTTCTTATATAGCCAGAGGCATGGTAATTTCCCAAGATTCTACCATTTCTATAAGATAATTCTCAGGTTATTAGGTAAAATAGCCCTAAGAGTGGGATCCTGATTCAATGGTGGATAATTTGTCTTAATTATGTCTAATATGATATAAAGGCCTATTTAATTTGGACACAAATGTTAATTGAAATGAATTAGCCCTACTTTTAGGCAACATACTAGATTCCTCAGCTAAGGATTCATTTAGTAATGTTGAGGGATAGCCACGATCTGAAGAATTTTTTATCATAAGATGGGACTGTTGCAAAAAAACCTGATTGAAGATTGAAGTCATTTTACCTTTAGGGATGTTGTTACACCAAGAGTCATGGGGGTAAATTTACTAAGATGGGAGTTCTATTTAAGATGGGATGTTGCCCATAGCAACCAATCAGATTCTACTTCTCATTTAACTAACACCTTCTAGAAGATAATACCTGGAATCTGATTGGTTGTTATGGGCAACATCCCATTTTAAGCAGAACTCCCATCTTAGTAAATTTACCCCATGATGGGAACAATAGTAATTAAATAATTATTAGTGCCTACATTTTTGCTAAAGATGCAGGCAGATATACTGGTACCAGAAGCCAATAAATTCAAATCCACTAAATCAATGGCATTTATATTAAATGTGTAAGTGTATTCTAAATAAAAATTATCATCATTAAGATGAGAAACAAAATTTAGTGCCAAGCTTTCATTTCCATCCCAGATAATAAATCATATATGTAAAAGGCCATAGAGGACAAGTAAACCCTTGAGAGCTTTCTTGTATGCATCGGTCAATGAGCTTCAATCTAATAATCAGATAATGATGTACCACCAGACCTGTGCCTTTATCCGCCTCTTTGTTAATAATATTAGGGTCTTTCTGTAGTTCTTCTAAAGCCTGTTAACATATATTACGTGCATATAAAATCATTATTATGCTTTTCATTATATAGTGTATAGGTTTGTGTTTTAAATAAATTGTTCTATTATTTTAACCACTACGGATTCAATTACAGGTTGAGTATCCCATATCCAAATATTCTGAAATACGGAATATTCCGAAATACGGACTTTTTTGAGTGAGAGTGAGATAATGAAACCTTTGTTTTTTAATGGCACAATGTACACAAACTTTGTCTTATACACAAAGTTATTCAAAATAGTGTATTAAATGACCTTCAGGCTGTGTGTATAAGGTGTATATGGAACATAAATGAATTGTGTGAATGTAGACACCCTTTGTTTAATGCACAAAGTTATAAAAAATATTGGCTAAAATGACCTTCAGGCTGTGTGTATAAGGTGTATATGAAAAATAAATGCATTCTGTGCTTAGACTTGGGTCCCATCACCATGATATCCCATTATGGTATGCAATTATTCCAAAATACGGAAAAATCCCATATCCAAAATACCTCTGGTCCCAAGCATGTTGGATAAGGGATACTCAACCTGTATTTACCATAGTAAAGTGCTGTGTGTCTTTCAAATATGAGAGAAAGGTGTCATAGCACACAGTGCATCGCAGCTTGCCACATCTAGGGCTGCATAGCTGCAGACCAGAGTGCCCATGCTGACTCCTGTCCACCGCCGAATGCGCCCACAATGGGCATGTGAGCATTAGAACTGGACCATGAGCAATGGAGGAAGGTGGCCTAGTCTGATGAATCATGTTTACTTTTACATTATGCGGGTGGCCGGGTGCGTGAGCATCGTTTACCTGAGAAAGAGATGGCACCAGAGGCATAACTAAGGGGGGTCGAGCAAGGCACTAGCCCTGGGCGCCTTGGCAGGCTCAGCAGAGGGGAGCGCCGGTGGCGGCCAGGGCATCATGCCCACTCGCCCCTGCTATTGTTGCTCTGACCTTGGGCCGTCCCCCGTCCCACTGCTATGTCAGGGGAGGAGAGCACAGTGCCTCTTCTGACTCTCAATGTGCTGTGTCTGGTCTCCGGCGGCGGTGGGGTGAGTTTCCTTGGTTTGGATTGTTATCCAATCAGAGCTCGCAGATCCAGGGGCGGAACTCTCGGAGGCAACGGAGTCTGTTGCCGCCGGGCTCCAGCCCAGAAGGGGGCACATGCCTCCTCCATTGTCTCCCAACCTACCCTTCTTGCTTAAATTGAAAGCTACCAAGCAGAGGCGGAGCGCCGATCAGCATCAATTGCTGCTCCGCCTCTGTGACCTAGAGACTCAGGGGTGGGGGGTGTCACTAAAAGATCCCCGTCACGCAAGACCCGGAAGACTTAGGAGACAAGGGACCAAGGCACCATACTGATGTGTATCCAGTGGCTGGCTGAGAGCTGATGAGTGCTGCGGAAGGAAGGAGGATCCAGAGGTAGACCCGGGCAGTGCTGCATATAGCAGGAGGACCCAGAGGCGCTGCCTCCACTGCTTTGGTACCGATAGAGGAGGCAGAGTCAGCGGACATCCCTGGAGGAGGAGAGCATAGAGGTACACTCCCTGAAACCCCGCCCCCTTACACCACGATCAGTTGCAAGTGATAAGACAAAATACAATCAGAGCGCCGGGAGCACAGTTCGCATGGCTCCCGGCCGTAGTACATGCGCTGCACACTACTCCGGTTCCCCAAACAGTCTACAATGTGCTTGTCCAGGGGACAGCTGGCACCCTGCCCAATCCGCCACTGCTGCCATTGGGTAAGAGTGTCAACGAGGATTGGGATGCCGTTCCATTGCATACAAGAACCAACTCTCTCTCATTCCCTCCATGGCTCTCTCCCTCCTTTCCATGTCTCTCTCTCTCTTTGTCTCCATCTCTTCCTCTTTTCCCATCTATCACTCTCCTGTCTCTCTCCCCATCTCTCTCCCTGGGTGGGATGTACTAATGTACATCGCCGCCCATCGCCGCCCTGCGCCACGATGCTGATCGCATATGTACTTACATATGCGATCAGCATTGCGGAGGACAGCTCTTCCGATAAGAGCTGTCCTCCGCGATGCACAGCGGCAGCCTGACTTCCGGGATTCGGCCCCAGGAGTCAGTCTGCGCATGCGCAGGGTGCGGGGGTGGCCGCAAGGCATGCTGGGAGGGATCCGATTGGATCCCTCACACACAGCGCCGCGGAGAGAAACCCATAGGCTTCTATGGACTATTGCCAGCTAAAGCTGGCGAACCCCGCCGCGGTGCTGACCTGACGGCCGGGGGATGGTACATCAGGAAAATGCGGTAAACAGGGGGTTTACCGCATTTTCCGCTTAGTACATCCCGCCCCCTGTCTCTTTCCATCTGTCTATCTCCCTCCGTCTCTGTCTCTCTACCTCATCTCTCTCTCCCCATCTGTCTCTCTCCGTCTCCCTCCGTCTCTTTCTCTCTCTCTCCATCTCCCTCCGCCTTTCTCACTGCGTCTCTCGCCCCCCTCCCTCCGTCTCTCCCCATCTCTGCATCTCTTTCTCCCCATCTCTGTCTCTCTCCTAGTCTCTGTCTCTCTCTGCCGTCTCTTTGTCGCTCTCCCTGTCTCCCTCCGTCTCTCTCCCTATCTCTCCCTCTCCCTATCTCTGTCTCTCTCTCTCTCCCTATCTCTGTCTCTCTCTCCCCATCTCTGTCCCTCTCTCACCATCTCTGTCCCTCTCTCCCCATCTCTGCATCTTCCTCCCTGTCTCTCTCCCTTGTCTCTCTCTCTCTCTCTCTCTCTCTCTCTCCCCATATTGTCGCTTTACCTGTCTCTGCATCTCTCCCTGTATCTCTCTCTGTCTGTCTTTCTCTCTCTCTCTCTCTCTCTCTCTCTCTCTCTCTCTCCCCCCCTGTCTCTATCTCCCTTTCCCTATGTCTCTGTCTCTGTGTGTCTCTCTGTCTCTCTCCCTTTTCTTTTTCTCTCTCTCTCTCTCTCTCTCCGTTTCTGCGTCTCTCCCTCTGTCTCACTCCATTAAACTCTCTCTCCCTATCCCCGTCTATATCCCCCCTCCCTGTCTATCTCCCTTTCTCTCTCTCTCCCTTTCTCTCTCTCTCTCTCTCCCCCCCCGTCTCTATCTCCCTTTCCCTATGTCTCTGTGTGTGTGTCTCTCTCTGTCTCTCTCCCTTTTCTTTCTCTCTCTCTCCGTTTCTGCGTCTCTCCCTCTGTCTCTCTCCATTAAACTCTCTCTCCCTATCACCGTCTATATCCCCCCTCCCTGTCTATCTCCCTTTCTCTCTCTCTCCCTTTCTCTCTCTCTCTCCCTGTTTCCGTGCCTCCCTCTCTCTGTCTCTGTGTCTCATACAGTGGGAAGGGTGACATGGCTCACACAAATAATTTTTTGTAAGGGGGAGCACGACATTTATCTTGCCTCCGGTCAATTGGGATGAAGTTACGCCACTGCGCAGATCAACTCCTGATTGGTTGCTGGGGTGCGAGCTCTGATTGGCTAACGAACCAACGCCAAGATACCCGCGGCCAGCAGCCGGAAACCGGACATGGTGCATTGTGGGGCAGGAGAGATGCTGCGCTCACCTCCCCTCCCTCACATAGCAGATAGCAGTGGCCTGGGCAGTGCCAGTGGTTGAGAGCGGTGAGTTAGGGGGGAGCGGGGTGGGGGGATGTGTATCTGGCAATGTGTATCTCTGTGGGGCAATGTGTATATCTGTGGGGCAATGTGTATCTGGCAATGTGGGGCAATGTGTATATCAGTGGGGCAATGTGTATCTGGCAATGTGGGGCAATGTGTATCTCTGTGGGGTAATATGCATCTGGCACTGTGGGTTAATATGTATCTGGCACTGTGGGGTAATATGCATCTGGCACTGTAGGGTAATATGTATCTGGCACTGTGGGGCAATGTGTATTTGGCACTGTGGGGCAATATGTATATGGCACTGTGGGGCAATGTGTATCTGGCACTGTGGGGTAATGTGTATCTGGCACTGTGGGGTAAAGTGTATCTGGCACTGTGGGGTAATATTCATCTGGCACTGTGGGGCACTGTGTATCTGGCACTGTGGGGTAATATGCAACTGGCACTGCGGGGTAATATGCATCTGGCACTGTTGGGTAATATGTATCTGGCACTGTGGGGTAATATGTATCTGGCACTATGGGGTAATGTGTATCTGGCACTGGGGTAATATGTATCTGGCACTGTGGGGCAATATGTATCTGGCACTGTGGGGCAATGTGTATTTGGCACTGTGGGGCAATGTGTATTTGGCACTGTGGAGCAATGTGTATCTATCACTATGGGGCAATGTGTATCTGGCACAAAGGGGACTTTGCCTGTGTACTGTGTGAAGAGGGTACTCTGCCTGCGTACTGTGTAAAAAGGGGACTCTACTGCCGTAATGTGCAAAAATGTAATTGTGTGCTGAGAGACGACACAAGGGGGTGGTGATAGTGTGCCGAGAGATGACACAAGGAGAAGATGAGAGTATACTGAAAGACGACGCAGGGGGTAGGTGATAGTCATGTTGACATGCCCCATTTTCAGTGGCCACGCCCCTTCTGGTATGTGACCACGGCCCTTTTGCTCTAAAGCCACGCCCATTTTCTAAGGCGCATGCACATACTTTTTTGGCCTGTACATATTTTTTTTTTTTTGTGGGGGCGCACTCTTCCTCTTGCCCTGGGCTCTGAGAACCTTAGTTACGCCTCTGGATGACACCTAGATGCACTATGGGACAAAGGCAAGTCGGCGAATGCAGTGCGATGCTCTGAGCAATGTTTGACTGGGAAACCTTAGGTCCTGGCATTCATGTGGATTTTACTTGGACACATACCACCTACCTCAAGATTACTGCAGACCAAATACAACCCTTCAAGACAATGACATTCCCTGATGGCAGTGACCTCTTTCATCAGGATAATACACCCTGCCATACTACAAAATTTATTCTGGAATTATTTGGGGAACATGCCAAATAGTCAAGGTGTTGACTTGGCCTCCAAATTCAGCAGATCTCAATCCAAATCGAGAATCTGTGGGATATGCTGGAATAACAAGTCCGAACCATGGAGGCCGCATCTCACAATTTACAGGACTTAAAGGATCTGCTGCTATTGTCTTGGTGCCAGATACCACATGACTCCTTCAGAGGTCTCATGGAGTCCATGCCGCAACTGGTCAGAGTTGTTTTGGTGGCACATGGGGGATCTACACAATATTACAAGCTATGAACCCGCTACCCCGTGGAATGAGACCAGTACTCAAGGAGCATTTTTGGAAGTGTACCCCGATCCCATAAGATACAATGGTGCAATTGCAGGCTACAGCAGGGTACATTGTGGTACGATGAGCGCCATGTTACCAAAAGCAGGAACTTCTTATGAGGACACATCTGTAGATAGTAGCCTAATAACAGTTGGTAGGGAAAGTGCCTACTGTCAGGTAACCGCATTATCAGACTCCAATAATAAATAAAGCAGTAATTGGTACTGGTATTTCTTTACAGATACATGCAGAACCTTAACATGACATCTGGGTGTCCTGGGCAAGAGAGAGAACCCCCACAATACCCACACACAGCAGTGACCACCATACAATGCATAAAGCATTGCAGTGACCAGTGCATGTGGGGAGTGGATACAGGGTTATGGGGAGTGGAGTGTACTGGAATGTAGTGCAGCGTGAACACTAGTGTAGTATAATGTTAGTGGGTAGCCGGTGCATGGTATGTGTAGGGCTTGCAAGGAGTGGATACAGGGATTGGGGTAGTGTAGAGTACTGTAATGTAGTGTAGTGTGTGCAGGGAAAGGGTGCAGCATGAGCAGTAGTGTAGTGCGTGCAGGGAAAGGGTGCAGGGTAAACGGTAGTTTACTTTAGTGTAGTGTAGTGTGAACAGAGAGGGGGTGCAGTGTGAACGGTAGTATAATGCATGCAGAGAGCGGGTGCAGGGAAAGCTTAATGCATGTGGGGAGCGGGTGCAGGGTAAATGGTAGTGTAGTGCATGAGGGGAGGTGCAGGGTAAATGGTAACGTAGTGTATTATAGTGTAGTGTAGTACAGTATGTTCAGAGAGGTGGTGCAGTGTGATCAGTAGTGTAGTGTGTGCGGAGAGCGGGTGCAGGGTAAATGGTAATGTAGTGTACTGTAGTGTAGTGCAATATGTTCAGAGAGGTGGTGCAGTGTGAGCAATAGTGTAGTGCATGCGGAGAGTGGGTGCAGGGTAAGCGGTAATGTAGTGCATATGGGGAGCAGCAGCAGAGTTAGGGGTAGTAAGTGTCTTATAGTGCAGGGTGAGAGGTGGTACCTATGCCCTGTTTTTAGAAGCCCTCTGACTTCTGCAATGCTGGAGAAGAGAAAACTTTGGGAAACAGAGGAGGAGGACAGCGCTTTAGCAAGTGAGTAATCAAGGACTAATTAAGCTTATTGGAAACTTTCAATTTCTTAATTAGTCAATGGGTGGGGGGAGTCCAACGTTTTCCAAATCAATTCTGACAACTTTTCCATACAATGTGGATTTTAGGAAATATTGTACTTGTTGTGGAGGTGTTAAAATATTGGCTGAAAGAAGAAAAAACCTGCGATGAGAAATTGAGCACCTGAGGGGAAAAACCTGCAGTGAGTGATTTTGGAAAAATGTGCTGCCAATTGACTATGGTAGATGCTAGAACCAAGTTGGAGAAAGGACCTCTGACGTCAGGGGGAGGAGCTAGGCTGGCTGGATAGTTCTTTCACTATCTACGCCAGCAACTACTCCCTTTAGCAACCTGGTGGCGAGCAAAGCGAGCCTGCGAGGGTACATTTTAGGTACCTTGTTCGGGCCTTGCTCCTCCCCCATGTGACATCAGAGGTCCTGTCTCCAACTTGGTATTAGCCATAACCAATTGACTATGCCACTTAGTCTTTTAAATGTAAACAGTTATTACTTTAATTGTATTAACACGGTAATCAGAATATGCTGATGTTAGTAAACTGCTAAAAGGTATTGAGATAATGAGATTTGGGAAATATAGCCTAAACTGAAAAGCAGTAATCAAACATCTAATATTTGTTCACTGTTCAAAATATATAGCTGGCAAAATGTTATCTCAGTGTGGTCTTGAATGGGATACAGCCTTGTCCAACAAGGGCTAGCTCACCATATGTGCCGGAAAAATAAGAAAAGATGCATGTTACTTAAAGCACTCTTTTGCATTTACCATGCACATTCATGTTAATTTACTATACCGTTACAGCAGAGCCGTCTTAACAGCAGTGTAGGCCCTGGGCACAGCAATTTACTTGGGCCCCTACCCATCCTGCAGCAGTAGGGGTGGGAGATGCTATCAGTGTCAGCTTTGATGTCCCTCGGGCAGTAGGGGGTGTTCTATCTTCCGCTCAGCATGTAGGACCTGGAGCAGTAATTTCTGCTAATTTATTCCTTTACTGCACAGATGGTGGGGGACGGGGCTGGAGGGAGAACACTAAACTGTAGAAGGAGACATTGGGCTGAATGAAGGGGCCCCGGTACATGACTTACAGGTTGATAGGAGATGTTTAATACGCAGGGGAGGGGTAGATAGTGCAGTGGGCTTAATATTCATAATTTTATGGTGGGAGGGCATTTTGCTTGACTGCAGATATCTCCAGTTTCTGGAAATAGATTTCTTAGCTTTCAGTGGGATAAAACACTAGGGAGGCCTACGTTTCAGGAGGTACTGGGCACTTGGGGATCAAAGTTCAGGAGCCAGCAATCCACCAATGAATATATAAAACTGCGTACCAGGAGTGTGGAGCTGGAGCAGGGACCAACTGCTGGAAGGCTGTTATCTCTGGTTCTGGGAATAGTTGAGACACACTGCCAGTGTCCACCAAAAGGGGAGAGTCCCAGCTTTTGGATTATACCCTCAGAAACACTCTAAATCAGACAGAACCAGAGATACTGTATCTGGCTGGGAAGAGCAATTAACAGGCCTGGATGGGGACCACTGCTTAGAAGTTGATTATCTCTGTTTCCCCAGGGCCGATTTTCAAAAATCTGGTACCCCTGGAAAAAGGGGACCACAGCTATCAGCCTACGGCCCTAGGACTCCTGGGGCCCTTGAGCAAGAGTCCATTGAGTCCATACGAAAAGACGGGCCTGCATTACAGCCTAATTTAGTGCCAGCATTCATTAATATAGGGATATAGGTTGTGCCAAGTTTTAAAATGTGAAATGGTAGGAATGGCAACATTAACTCTTGTTTTGCATAATTTTAATACACTTTTATTTTTTAAGGTGTAAAATACACTAAAAACAGGAGAGAAGGGCCCTGAAATATTTTATCACCAAGAGCACCATTAATGCAATATGTAATTATAGGTTAATTTACCTTTTCATTGTTGTATATTAGCATATATAATTGTTTTAACCTATTAGCACATACTGTATAATTGTTTAATATTGTGATGGCTGGAAAATGTAAACTACCGATTTTATTTTAATGTATTTCTAACAGCTTGGTCATGGTAACAATGAGTTACTATCCCTGGGAGACAATTAAAAATGTATGTAAAGAAAAAATATAACCTATGAATTGTGTCTATTATAATGTTTGAACATAAATACATTAATGTCTTAAGGAAAAATTGAATGGCCTCCTTTACAGATTTTCATACTATCTTTCAACTGTGCATACTGTAGTTTGTGCGTACTGTAGTTTTTAAAAGCTCAAAGCACAACCTAATTGTGGTGTATTTAGTTCATGTTATTGTGTATTTGGCTATAAAGGATTTCATTTTGTTCTGTATATAGTTGATGTATGATCTTCTGTGTAAAGTGGGGATACGTTCACTGTCCTGATGGTTGGGATGCTGGTGGTCATGTGACCGACACTGGAATCCCAACACCACTCGGGAGACCGGTGTTGGAAGACTGACCGCTGACATCCCAAAGGTATCGGGGAGATCTTTAGGTGTAGGGCCCGGAGGGCGAGGTGATTAGGGTTAGGCAATGGGGAGGGGGTAAGCCCTAGCCGCCACCCCCTCCGCTGTCGGGATCTTCACTGTCAGGATGACGGTGTCGGTCATGTAACCGCCAGCATCACCGTTATACTATAGCACACCCCTAAAGTGTTTCCTGCAGTTCTACAGCAAAGAAGTATGCAACAACCACTGTGTCATGGTTACTAAAGACCTTATTGAAAGATAAGTCACAGACTTAATACTACTGTCACATTTTTAGGACAGTATCCTAATAGCAGCGGTAAATTACCATGGCTAAAGGTCTCACCTCCATTAGCCCCGATAAGCCGGCGCGGCTTATCAGGCATTTTGCTTCACCTACCTCAGGCAGGGGAAACCAAATCCCCGGAAACAGCCCCGTTTTCAAGCAAAAACACCCACAGTTTCACTGAACCTGTGTGTTTTCGTGTCAAAGGGTATTTTTTTTTACAGGCGATCTAATAGGGTAGCCTGTAAAAATAAAATAAAATAGTGAAACATTGGGACAGATCCTGCAGCGCTTTTCAGTCGCACTGCTGATCGGTGAATGATTGACAGGAAAGGGGCGTTTCTGGGTGGTAACTGAGCGTTTTCCGGGAGTGTGCTAAAAAACGCAGGCGTGTCAGGGGAAAACGCGGGAGTGTCTGGAGAAACGGGGGAGTGGCTGGCCGAACGCAGGGTGTGTTTGTGACGTCAAACCAGGAACTAAATGGACTGAGCTGATCGCAATCTGTGAGTAGGTCTGGAGCTACTCAGAAACTGCAAGGAATTATTTATTAGCAGTTCTGCTAATCTTTCGTTCGCTATTCTGCTAAACTAAGATACACTCCCAGAGGGCGGCGGCCTAGCGTGTGCAATGCTGCTAAAAGCAGCTAGCGAGCGAACAACTTGGAATGAGGGCCAATGTGCCAGGTAAAGACCCTTATACACATCAGCCTGGTAAAGCCCTTATACACATTACGCAAGGTAGAGCACCTTCAGCACATACCTAGTTACAGCCCTGCAGGGATTAGATTTAGTAATATATTAGTGGGGGGTCTTTGTATTGTGATATAGTTGTGTTACCTGTGTCTGATATAGTTGTGTCCCCTGTGCCTCCAATAAACATATACCTTACATCTCTCCTGTGCCCCCTCTTCACACATATCCCTCACATCCCTCCTGTCCTCCCATCACACATATCCCTTACATCCGTCCTGTGCCCCCATCACACATATCCATCACATCTCTCCTGTGTCCTCCATCACATATCCCTCACATACCTCCTGTGCCCCCCATATTATACATATCCCTCACATCTCTCCTGTGTCCCCCATCACACATATCCCTCACATCCCTCCTATGCCCCCCATCACACATATTCCTCACATCCTTCCTGTGCCCCATCACACATATTCCTCACATCCCTTCTATGCTCCCCATCACACATATTCTTCACATATTTCCTATGCTACCCCATCACACATATCTCTCAGGTCTTTCCTGTGTCTTCATCACATAGATCCCTCACATCCCTCATGTGCCCCCATCACATATATCCCTCACATCCCTCCTGTGCCCCCCATCACATATATCCCTCACATCCTTCCTGTGTCCTTTGTCACACATATCCCTTCTGTGTCCCCATTACACATATCCCTCCTGTGCCTGTATCCCCATCACACATATCCCTCATGTGCCCCCATCACATATATCCCTCACATCCTTCCTGTGTCGTCCCATCACACATATCTCTCCTGTGCCCCTCATCACACATATCCCTCACATGCCTCCTGTGCCCCTCATCACACATATCCCTCCTGTGCTCCATCACACATATCCCAAACATCCCTTCTGTGCTCCCATCACACCTATCCTTCCTGTGCCTGTGTCCCCATCACACATATCCCTCCTGTGCCTCCCATCACACATATCCCTCACATGCCTCCTGTGCCCTCCTCACACATATCCCTACTGTGCCTGTGTCCCCTATCACATATATCCCTCCTGTGCACCCATCACACATATCCTAAACATCCCTTCTGTGCCCCCATCACACATATCTCCACTGTGCCACCATCACATATATCCCTCACATCCTTCCTGTGTCCCCCCATCACACATATCCCTCCTGTGCTTCACATCACATATATCCCTCACATCCCTCCTGTGCCTGTGTCCCCCATCACACATATCCCTCCTGTGCCCCCATCACATATATCCCTCACATCCTTCCTGTGTCCTCTGTCACACATATCCCTTCTGTGTCCCCATTGCACTTATCCCTCCTGTGCCTGTATCCCCATCACACATATCCCTCATGTGCCCCCATCACATATATCCCTCACATCCTTCCTGTGTCGTCCCATCACACATATCTTTCCTGTGCCCCTCATCACACATATCCCTCACATGCCTCCTGTGCCCCTCATCACACATATCCCTCCTGTGCTCCATCACACATATCCCAAACATCCCTTCTGTGCTCCCATCACACCTATCCTTCCTGTGCCTGTGTCCCCATCACACATATCCCTCTTGTGCCTCCCATCACACATATCCCTCACATGCCTCCTGTGCCCTCCTCACACATATCCCTACTGTGCCTGTGTCCCCTATCACATATATCCCTCCTGTGCACCCATCACACATATCCTAAACATCCCTTCTGTGCCCCCATCACACATATCTCCCCTGTGCCACCATCACATATATCCCTCACATCCTTCCTGTGTCCCCCATCACACATATCCCTCCTGTGCTTCACATCACATATATCCCTCACATCCCTCCTGTGCCTGTGTCCCCCATCACACATATCCCTCCTGTGCCCCCATCACATATATCGCTCACATCCTTCCTGTCCCCCCCCATCACACATATCCCTCCTGTGCCCCACATCACACATATCCCTCATATCCCTCCTGTTCCCACCATCACACATATATTCTGATGTAGGATTCTCAGCTCTCACACAGGACAGAAGGAGATGGAGTGCCAGGTCCTCCTGATGCCGATGGTCTCAGGCAGGCTTCGGGAGTGGTTTTCCGAACGCCACAGCACTCAGCTGCCCTAAATATGTACAGTCGTTATGTTCTATCCAGGATTCCCGGGGTCTTAGGGGGAGATGTACTAAGCAGCGATAATAGTGTTGAAGTGAGCCAGTGGAGAAGTGCCCATGACAGCCAATCAGCAGTGACGTAACATTTATAATTTGGATACTATAAAAGTATAGAGCAGGGGCGTGGTCTGGCTGCACAGGGAAGTGGACGTGCTTTCCATGAGCTCTTGCCCCATCTCACCACAGAGACCCTTATTTCTGCTCCCACAGCAGTTATACCCGCTCGCCCCCTGACACCCCTTCTCACCGCTCATTACTGCCACGGGCGGGTGAGGTCCGCGGAATTGGGGTGTGCTCCTAGTGCTCCCACGGATTGCGGCCTACCCGTCCTCCTGAAGCCGCGGCCTCCAGTTTGACGGAGTTGGAGCCGGATCCTCGGCGCTGCCCGCCCACTGCACCTGCGACCTTCCAGCCCACAGACCCGGCTCACCGCCGCGGTCGCTGACGAGGGCCCCGCTGACGCGAGCCCCGCTGACGGGCTTCTAGACGGAGACTGCCTCTCCCTGCCCTGCTCGGCCGTGCGGCTCCGGCTCTCGGCGGGCGGCGGCCATCTTGCCTCCCCAGTGTTCTGAACCTGTGAGGAAGGGGGGTGCTGCCCAGGGCCGGTGCGCTCATTGCTGATCTCCTGCTGTGTGTGAGGAGAGCGGGGACCCGCTGGCACCAAGGGGGATCTCCGCTGCAGTCGCCCAGCTGCTACTGTATTGCCACAAGCAGACCATCTGCTGTCCCCCTGGGTGGTACACCTGCACGCTCTGGACCCCGGGCTGCTGACACGCTGCTGACAAGCTCTGGTCCCAATACAAGGACCTTGAAGCACTTCTTTGGACAGTGGTGAGTCCGCGTTTGGGGTGCATGCACTTCATTTCTATATGGTACATTCAGTTTCAATTTAAGTGTTCTGGCCCAAGCATCACTTGCTACTGCTTCTGCGTCAACTCCGATTGAGCCCTCTATGTGGAGTTGTGGGTACAATTCCCTTCCCATAATCCCCAGGGCTGTTTCCTCGACAGGATGTAGTCCACGTTGATTATGTCTCTCCTCCATAACCCCCCGCAATCATATTAACCGACGCATTTATACATGTGGTATAGCGGTCTTCTACTGTTCTCAGGATCTCACGGAATTCTCCAATTTTACTAGTGTTATTGTCTCTCTTGGCGGTGATACGTCATGCCTCCAAAGAAGAATAAAGCCTCCAAACCGATTTCTCAGTTGACTTTTTTAAGCCTTCTCCTTATCGTAATACGTCTCAAGGGTCTGGGGCCCCTGCCACCGAATCGGGCCCACTGCCCACAACTTCCTCTCCTATGACGGCCTCATCTTCACCCCATACCCTCCCCTCCTCACCACGCTTTGAGGACGGTGAAGCCTTAACGGTGGGCACAATTAAGCTTTTATTGCACCAATTTAAAGATGAGGTGGCCTCTGAGTTTCGTGTTATGCTGCAGTCCTGCCAAAGTTCTATTGATGATCTAGGCGAGAGGACTGGACATCTGGAAACTAAGATGGGTGAAGTGGTGGGCTCCCATAATACCCTTATTGACTCTCATGACGTCCTGGAAGGTGAGGTGGCAGCTATGCTGGACAAATTAGCAGATTTAGAGGTCTGCTCGCGTAGGAACAACCTCAAGCTGAGGGGGGTCCCTGAGTCCATCTCTAACAGCAGTCTACACGACTATACTATCGAGATATTTAAACAACTGCTGCCCCCTGCTACCTCATCGGATTTGTTGTTGGACCGTATTCATAGACTTCCGAAAGCCCGTACTGCTCCTGCAGGTGCGTCGAGAGATGTCTTGATGAGAGTGCATTTCTTTCATATTAAAGAATCCCTGCTTAAAGCGGCTAGGCCTTCCTCCGATACAGTGGATGCTTTGGGCTCGCTTCAACTTTTTGGAGACTTATCACAGTATACCCTCACCAAGAGACGTACTTTTCAACCCGTTACAACGGCTCTTCGGAAAGCTGGTATCGTCTATAGGTGGGGGTTCCCCACGCGTTTACTAATATCTCGTGAAGACCCTACTATTGCCATGTCTACTATGGAGGAAGGTACACAACTCTTTCACAAATGGAACGTTTCTGGAGATCAACGGCCAGCTCTCCTGATCAACGACTTCAGCAGGACTGGTCGACAGTTGGGAAGTAGAGCCTAGCTCCTGATGTAGCCTCATTGTCTGGAGAGGCCCTTTCTTTGCTTAGTGCTGGTCTTTATAAAGCCTCATAGAGTTTCCTGACTTAAGCCTATATTATAGTCACTTGTTTTTTATTATTTCATGTTTAGCGAGATGTTGTTTTGCAATGACTATTATATATACCGTTTCTGTTAGACTCACAGAATCCCGATCAACATTGTAAATTTCATCTATTTGTCTCTTTGCTACTTTCATTGTGTTGCTTTTTGTGGGATACAGGATTATGTGTCTTCTTTCAATCTAGTATACTGCTGTGGTAATGACTTTATTTACCTGCTGTGCCATGTACTAATGTTTACAGTTTTTGGTTGTTTGATTGCGGGAAGGTTGACCACTAACCTCTCTAATTTGTTGCGTGAGGCGCTGTATGTTTTGGCGCCTTACTGTGACTCTGTCTCTGTACGGAGTCTGTTCTTTTTTTTGTGTTATGTTTTTTCCCTTCTCTTTCCTTTTCTATCTGTGTGTTCCCCCTGTGTGTCTCGTCCTCCTCATGCTCTCTACTTTTATGTCTGGGTGTGTCCAGGGAGCAATATTTCTTCTACCTGCATAGTTGGTTTGAGTGGAAGGCCCTCTTTCCCTTTATATTGTTATGGTAAATTTGGTATCATTGAATGTTGAGGTTGAATTCCCCTCAGAAGTGGAGATTGGCCCTGTCCTCCTTTTATAAAATGAAGGTGAATGTGGTAGCTATACAGGAAACCCATTTTAGGAAATTAGACCCTCTTAGATTTTATGATAACCACTTTCCTACCTGTTATATGGCGAATGGTCCCACAAAAAAGGCCAGTGTTGCTGTACTTATTTCCCGTAACTGCCCTTTCACTTTAGAATCACAAATCACAGACCCCGAAGGTCGGTATTTGATGTTAATTGGACATCTTGACAATTGTATTGTTACTTTGGTTTCATATTATGCTCCTAACTCCGGTCAACTTTCGTTTTGCAGGAATTTATGCTCTCTGATACAGAAGCATGCTAAGGGTGCCATAATGATGCTGGGGGATTTCAACTTGGTTGTTGACCCCCTCTATGGATAGGTCTCTCCACACTAGAAATCCATTGGCTAGATCTAGGACTCCATCTGATAAGGCCCATGGCTTCCTCCAGCTACTCGGTGAATATGATCTCTATGATGTGTGGCGGACTAAACATCCTACAACTAGAGATTATTCCTTTTATTTGCATGTCCACTCCTCGTATTCTAGAATAGACCTTGTCATGACCGTGGAGTCAAATCCCCATAGAGAGGGAGGAGAGAAAGAAACCAGGTAAATTTTAGGTGCACTCATCCAACTGATAAATTTTAATATGATTGTTATTGTAAAGCGTATATATCCTCAGAAGCAATATCAAATAAAGGCTTAAATGCTTAATAATCTAAATCGGTGTAGAAATTTCTTTTATATTTATATATTTGTATGGGACTAAATTGTCCTTTATTAAGAATGGAGCGAAATATTAAAATTCATAGAGAGAGAAAAAAAATGTGTAAAGTATGAAAAATTAAACAATATGTGAATAAAGATTTAAAAACAAAGCTAATGTGTTATTCCCTTAGTATAATTTCTTGTATTTATTTCAATCGTGCACTCACATACATGGATTTATGCAGCACTGTATCAGTGCTATGTTCATATGAGACCTACAATTTTTGTATTAGCTGGAGCCTATGTACTGTAACAGAGAAAAATATGCTGTCTTTCTTTTGAGTCACAAACTGTTACATCAAATTTTAACCATGTTTCAAAAATATGCAACAAAGTCACCACTCCTGCCCTTAAGGCTATGAATATAGTAAACTGATTCTAATGTTATAAACTCTGTGGTGAAACAATGTTGCTAAGTATGTGACTCAGGCTTGAAATCATAGACTATCATACACAGTAAAGAAGCTTATATAATATGGTGTGAATAGCCTAGATATTAGAGAGAGCTAATGGGGATATGCTTTGATTAGAGTCTCACTGCATTGTGTTCAAAACTATCTGTTTTATAAACCTCAGCAATCTCTGATACCAACCACTGCTATTAATAATACATAAAATAGTGTGCAGAAGAGATGGGTTTAGTATTTCCCATGTGATGTTAATTCACAGAAATAGGTAATTCCATTATACTGTGATGGAATATATCCCTGTTATACGATGCTACAATGATTAGTATCCACTGGCCATACTCATAGTATATTAATCCCAATACATAAAGGTATTTAAAGAATATACAGGGAACATATATACTCCAAATTTCTGCAGGGCATATATGAGTTGGTATTACATATGCATATTAGCAGCAGTTGTCACTCGTGTTGCACAGTGTTACATTGTGTCCTTGCAGGACATATTGATAGCGCATTCACTGAGTTGCAGTTTGTGTCAGTACCAGAGAATCATGCCCGTTTACAGATTATTAGCAGTGTGTATATAATTGGACTGAATGTCCACTAAACACAGAAACAGTATTGCATATGAGACATTTTAAAGAAGGATTAGTTCATATCATCCCATATCTGGTATAAACCCCACATTGTCTCTTTTGTTAAATATTACTGAGATCTAGCCCGCAGCATACAGATAAAGTATCAATAGATATAGTATGTGCTCAAGGATTCCTCTGAGACATAAGTATATTTGGCTCCTTATCACACTCTATAGGTCTCAAACGTATGTGTTATGCCATTTGCACATTTATATATTGTTAATACGGGAACACATAGCTACAGCCTATGCGCATTTCACTCCTATTGAGCTTCCTCAGGGCACTATAGTTGTCATGACCGATAAAGAGTCGCTCTCGGCTATTATAAAAATTTATATTTTGACAATGACCTGGTCAGACCACTCTCCACTTAAAGTAGTTTGGGAATCCGGGGCCCGTAGAGTTTTTCCAGGCCCCTGGAGGCTAGCCAATTTCCTATTATGTCATCAAGAAGCTTCCTTAGCCATACGACAAACTTTAGAGATGTACCTAGAGACTAACAAACCCGAAGATACTTCAGTTTTCAATCACTGGTGTTCTTTTAAAGCGGTACTACGGGGGTCCGCCATTCAGGCAGCAGCGCGGCTTAAACGTTTCCAGCACTCCGAACGCATATTAGCTGAAAGTGAGGTTGCGAAATTAGAATTAGCATACAAAGCTAATCCACAAAAAGGAACTATTTTTAAGCTTTTGCTTGCCGCTAGGGAAAAGGTGAACGCTTTTTCTCTTCGGGAAATACAACGCAATATTGCTCGTCTGAATCAGAGATTTTATGTATTTGGAAATAAGGCAGGTCGCCTTTTGGCCCGGAAACTGCGAGGTCGACGCACTAACGCCAGACTTCACTTTACTTATTCTTCTACGGCTCTAGAGTCTCTGACCCTTACGATGTTGCAAACACTTTTGCAGAGTATTATTCTCAACTTTATAATTTGCAGTCTGATCCTGATACCCCCCAACCTCTGGAGGCTGAAGTCCAGTCTTTTTTGAATAACTTGTCCCTCCCTACGTTGGACTCCGAGGCCTGCCTGTCCCTCAGTTCCCCTTGATCCCTTGCAGAACTGGAGGCAGCTATTGATGGCCTCCCGAGTGATAAGGTACCGGGCCCTGACGGATTTCCATCTAATTTCTATAAACATTATAAAGCTGATTTAGCTCCGGTACTGTTGGCAGTTTTTAACAAGGCATCTGATAGTGGGAGGTTCCCGAGAGAGATGCTTGAAGCGCAAATAGTTGCTATCCCTAAACCGGGTAAGCCTCCCACATCAGTTCAAAATTATCGTCCGATTGCTCTGTTAAATACAGACATTAAGCTTTTTGCTAAGCTTATCGCCAATCGCCTTAGCCCACTATTACCTTCCCTTATAGCTGCTGATCAGGTTGGCTTTGTTCTGGGCAGGCAGGCCCCGGACAACACCCGGAGAGTTTACAATGTTATGGAATACTGTCATTTTCATAAAACGCCTCTGCTGGTTCTGTCATTGGACGCTGAAAAGGCGTTTCACAGACTCCATTGGGGGTATCTGAGATCTGCTATGTAAATTCGGCTTTCAGGGGAGGTAAGTGTCTTCGAAAAATGAATTAAGGAGTGGTCCCTTCATGAAATTTCCTGGTTGGGGCGTATTTCAACACTTAAGATGGTACTGTTACCCAAACTTCTGTACCTGTTCCGGGCCATCCCCCGCAATTTCCCCCAAACTTCTTAGTGTTAGAGCTAATAAAATTCTCTCACATTTTATCTGGAAGGGATCTAGACCCGTATTGCTAGGCACATTTTATCTCTGTCCAAGAAAATGGGTGGGGTGGCTTATCCCAACTTAGATGCTTATCACTGGTATATCGAAACATGATTTCTTTAAGTACTTACAGTTGCGTCACTGGCTATACTCTTGCATTGGCAAGTCTAGTAGTCCCTCTCCTCTGCCTGCCTATTTACTCTTTAGACTGTCTTCACCCGGCCATAGAGGTGGGGTTTCTAGATGGTATCAATATATTGTTCTTATGCATAAAACGGGTAAGCTACCCTCACAGATTAAGTGGGAGAAGGACCTTTTGGTAGTCCTCCAGGAGGAGGAATGGGACTCGATCTCCTTAATGTGTTTTAAAATCTCTAAATGTCTCCAGCATTCAGAAATGTTTTATAAACTAAGCCATAGGGCGTACTCCACTCCGCAGCGGCTTCATCGTATCTGGCCCTCGACATCTCAGCTATGCTGGAGAAATTGTGGTCGTGTTGGTACCATTTTCCATATCTTCTGGGAATGCCCAGTCCTGAGGCCACTGTGGATTGAAGTGTTCTCCCTTCTGCGGGAGGTGCTGGGAGCGGAGGTGCCAGTTGACCCAGTGTTTGCCTTGTTTCATTATTCACCACATGCTTTACCTAGTTGCGATAGCTATATTGTTGGCCATATCTTAATATCTACTAAGGCGGCAATAGGACAACTGTGGAAATCGCAGTTACTGCCTAGTATTCAGACTATTATTAATAACACCCATGAACACTTCCTGTTTGAAACAGCAGGTTGTGTGTACTTTTCATCGCCTTCTTCCATTCATATGAGATGGTTTAAATGGAGTGAATTTCGGGAGAGACGGTCATTCCGTAATCATTGTTGATCCCATTGACACGTCAATTTTAAATTCTCCACGCCCTGAACTAGTCCGCCATAATGGATATATTTCTTTTGTTTTTATGTCTCAATACCTGTATATACTGCCCCCCTGGACATATATGTTGTCATGTATTTTGTTTATACGTTTCCCCTCGTGTGTCCTTGTACTGTACTGTCTTTTTTCTTCTCCTTTCCTTTTTCTTTTTGAGAGTGTTTATGTTTATGTTTGATTTAATGATCTATGTACACTGTTGGTAAATTGGGTGTTTTGATCAAGATTTATTGAGATATCCATGGTTATTTGCTACACTCAACATTGTCCTTTTTTTCTTTTCTGTATGTTCTCTGTTAAGTGTACATTTCCTTATTCTGTATTTGAAACTTAATAAAAAAAACATTGTTTAAAAAAAAAAGTATACAGTGCAGCTGATTGGTTGCCATGGGCAACTTCTCCACTGGCTCACTTCTCCACTTTTATCACTGCTTAGTACATGTCCCCCTAGTATTATGTCTCTCCCTAGTCTCAGGACAGAGGGAGGGGGCGGAGCTTACATGCCGGAGACTGCAGCGCTGCCTGGCTACAAATATTAGCAATGAGAGAAGGAGCCGGGTGCTGCCCTCTGCGGGCAGCTCTGCAGCTAGATGGCAGGTGGGCAGTAGTGTTGCGTGGTCCTGCGTAAGGGTGCTGAAGAAGGTTTTTCTGCCCCACAGCGTACAGCACCTCCAGCACATATCAAGTTATGGCCCTGGCCCAGAGATGCACAATTCTGCCCCTGGTTGAATTGCTAAATTTAATTTGACACAAGGCTTTAATCCTCTTTTTATTTTTACACATTTTAATTCACAGTGATCAGTAACAAAGCGTGATAAACTGAGAAATGTTGAAAAACTTTGAATAATGTATAAAAGTTCATTATATCATATGTACCCCTTAACTACCCGTCTCCAGCCTTTCTAGAACATATTGTACAAAACAAACCCAAATACTGCCATCTTAATTAGAACAAGAGGGGAGGGTTTAATACAATTCTTGCAGATTTGTGTTTGCCTAGAACCACCCAATCATGTTCGAAAAATGAAAACAAATAAGTTTTCAAAGATATATTGTTCAGATTGTCCAGTGTGTATTCACTATATCGTTAATGATGCGTGGTCCCACAGGTCGTTAACAATGTACGTACAAAATCTTTAGTTTTCACCTTGAGATCTAAAGGTTTTGTACAAGACGGCATGCACCTGGATGTGGGTGCATGCCGTCACTGACGAGAAGTAAACGATATCGTTCAGTGTGTATTAATTATATCGTTTGCGGGGGGAGGGGGTGGGGATCTTGCACAGTGTCACATCTAATGTGCCATCAGCAAGTGTGTACCTAGCCTTACAAATGAACATAGATCTGTCAAACTTCGGAAACTGCTTTTACTAAATCCCCCTCTAATACTAAATTTACTATGATTATGTTTTATGGATTGTTTACCCTATAAGCAATATCCATAATTTCTCAATTCCATTGAGGATAGCAAGATTTTAACAAATGTCAACACAAAAAGGTATAGACCAGCTATTTATGGAACATTGATTTAACAAAAAATCATATAAATCATAATAATAATACAAATTAAACCATGACCAAAGGAACCCTTTAGATAAAATCATGATCCATGATCATCTGAGATTTTAAAACATACACATGAAGATCATGTTGACAAGTTTAAATACTTATTTAGCTCAACAGAGATATGCTGTAGTAATTAGTTATGCTAGATCCCCATGCATGTTGTGATGCATGTCTATTGCCTATAATCAGCGTAGATGTGATTGGTCATGTACTAAACTCACCAACAACGTCATATTCTGTACAGAGTAGGTCTTCTAAATGTGTACAATATTTTTGTCAGTGGTAGGAACTTTCTGTAGAAATACTATATGGCACTTACACTGATTTGTGAAGAGAACCCAACCACTATCAGCAGCAATAAGTCTTCTAACTTTTTGGCTTCCCAAATGGCATGCTCTGCAATGGGCGACCTCAATGCCTTCATGCTGTATAAATATATATATGCATGTTGAATACCCTCTTATTGTATGATTCCTGCTATAAGGCAAGCTGAAATTCTGTCTTCCTGTATTGAAATCACTTAGAAGACATTAAGGGCCGGATGTAATGGCTTGCAAGGCGGCCTGAGCTCCAAGACTCCGGATGAGCTTGTACGTTTTTTTAAAGCAGCAAATGTTTACAAGGCAAAATCAACCAGGTCTTGCCTTGTAAATATTTGCTGCTTTAAAAAGATGTACGAGTTCGGCCAGAGTCTCGGAGCTCCGGCCGTCTTGCAAGCCATTACATCCAGCCCTAAAAGTGAATCTTTGTCATATTCGCAATGCACTAACAAATATAATATTATGGCACAATATACAGATAAGTGCTGTTCTGTGCAAGTATTTAAAAGGCATTTTTTTTTTTTTGAGGGGGGACCACTAGGCATAACATAGAAGATCCATTATGAAAAGGCATCTTGTATGATTCATACTGTAAATATTTATTTAATAAAAGAGCTTATTGTTATTGTGCCCTGCTAGTCCCCACTCCAAGGTTCCTTCTTTAATAGATTGAATGACAGGAAGTCATGTAGAATATGTAAAACAGTTCTGTATGTGAACTCAGCAATATCTAGTTAGCAGAAAATGTGTTATGTAAGGCGACTTGCATTTTATGTGTAGTGGTCCATTAAACCAAATGAAGAAGACCCAAGAAGTAAGAATATTGGGCCTGATTCATGTTTGTAAGTAAAGCAAAAAAGCAAGTAACTTTGTATCTGGAACAATCCATGTTGCCATGCAAGGGGAGCAAATACATTTATATTATTTCTGTGCAGGGTAAATACTGGCTGCTTTTGCATGTAGCCCACAAATGTTAGACAGCTTTATTTTTATACTGCAGTTTTGATTTCAGAACACAACCCACCCAAATCTAAATCTCTCTGCACATATTACACCTGCCCCACCTGTAGCCTAACATGGTTTTGCCCAGTTTATTGCTGTTTTGCTTTACTTACAAACATGTAGCAGGCCCATTATTCGTTCCTGTGCTTCAGAAGAGCTAATGCAAAAGTTTCATATTACTGACCTAGATATTAAAATACAGGTAATAAACATGCTAATTCTGAGTATACATTCAAAAATGGTGGTATTTAGATATTCCAGTATTAAAAAAGAGAAATATTTTACAACTCGTCTTTCCATTTAACCTGCTCGCAAGGAGCAAAAAAAGCTTGCATCCAAATATTGAAAAGAAAAATCTCACTAGTCATCTTTGTATCATACTCAGTGTCCCTTGGAATCCCAGTGCACTCAGCACACTTGGGTCACTCAGAGCTGCGATATCTGGGTGAAAGATATGGCATCTGACTTATCTACAGCAAATCCACCATTCACATAGGACTTTTTCCCATCATCATCATCTTCGTTTTTCAATACACTTGGCTCAATGGCGAAGGGGTTGGCAATGTTGCCTTCCGATGTGACATCCATTTGCTCGAGTTCTTTCTTGGAGAGCTTCTCTACTATCCCAGTCCCAAAAGCATCACCAAGAACATTTACCATGGTTCTAAATCGATCCCTGAAGAACAGAAAGTGTAGCATTAGTCATGTTGGAATCCTTAATTATAGAGGCTTACAGCAACCTGCAATGTGATTGAGAGCTGTCAGTATAAATACAATCCTTAACCCTTTTAAAGAAGTAAAATAAGTGTATGTTGCAACCAATACTGATTAGATTACTCTGCCTTATGTGTTGTAATAGAAGCTCATTTTATAATTGTTCACGCTACACGCTTATGCTGCACTATGCAATAATCCTTTCTAATAGTTCATAAAGATCACGTAAGAATGCATCTAAAATAAAGGAGAGTACAAAATAAGGGCAGACTGAACAGTGCTGCCCTAACGCACACTGGGTGATTGTGTTCAGTAATGTACATGTGAAGTCTATGATCAACTAGAAATGCTCTGGAGGTGAGCTGAGGTAGGATGTAACTATGTTGGCCAATCCCGGGATCGGGATCAGCAGGATCTTGGGATTTTGGCCAAATATTGTCTGGGCTTTAATCCCAGGATTCGGGTTTCCAATTCCGGGGATTCATGGAATATAAACATCCTTTGAATAGTCTCCGTTATCGGATGATCGACCATGTTCCATTATCTAAAAGGGGTGGTGATAGGGCCCGTAAACTGTTACAGTGTGAGACGCGGTGGATAATGCGTCTGGACGTGATTATGCCAAAAGGTCTTAATGAAGCTATTAATTATACCTGCTTTTTATGATATTTATTATAGCATACTTGATTCCATTAGGCCCTGATTACTTTTTGCATTTCTCTTCTGTGTATTTTTTTGCATTGTTGATTTTATATATGCTTAAGTGTAGCTTAATGTATTTCTCTGTGGCTTCCACAGTTACCAAGGCAACGTGACACTGTGGTAGGGGTGTGTTATCTATGGACGAAGGCTGATGATATCAAGTGCCACACCTCCCTCTGTTTGTCCTGCCATTCATGTGAGGGCACCGGCTGCAGCTATACAAGGAAATTGGGAGTGCCAGACCTACATCCACATATATATATATATATATATATATATACACACACACACACAGTATATGTTTGTATAAATATATATATATATATTTAAAAGTAAATATACATTATAGTGTTTCCGGTGCACCTTGATTTCCTTGGCCCAATGCTCCAGGCTCTACGTTGTTTATTTATGTTTTTTTGTCATTTATATTGTCACAATTCTTTTTGTTGCGTAAACTTTTTAATATTAATACCTGTGGATATAAATTAGATTTCTTCTAACTATGATAAGCACTGTGTTTTGTCTCTTGGTTATTGGTCTATCTTTTGGGAGTAGCAGAATCCATGAACACAGTAGCTGTGAATTATACACAACACCACTAAGGCTTTTTGTGGTTTTTCTCTACCACCATCTCCTCATTTCCTCATGTAAGTTGCTTGTTTGTTACCCATGACACCTGCCCCTCATACACTCTCATATCCAGAGGCTCATCACTCCATTAGACTTTTCCTTCCTCTCAGTACTACCAAACCACTTGTCCAGTACCTCATCATCTCTCACTTGAATTATGGCGACCTTTCTCTGGTCTCCCCCACACTAGCCTCTCTCCTCTGCAATACCTCCTTAAAGCTAGTGTTTCAGAGTTCAATAAAAGTCCTCACTTGCAAAGCTCCTGCCCTCTCTCTTCCTCAACCTACATCTCCAGCCATTTCTTCCACACCACCCTTATGGACTCCTCTATCTATCTGACTTTCCCAAAACCTCCATTGCTTCAGATGCTCCCTCAAAACTCACTTATTCCAGACCATATGTGATCCCTACCCATTCCCCACTGCTTTAACCCTTTGAGTGTGCCTAGTACCAGTGCCTCTACCTCTCTCATTAAGAATGTAAGCACTCATGAGTAGGGCCCACTGTCCTCTTCATCCCTACCCCTACAGCTCATATAACTAAGCAAATATGGGTACACGTGTAATTATATATACATCCGGTTTGTTTCACTGCTCTAAAAAGCATTGCAGAACTTTGTGTTGCCATATAAATAATAATAATAATAATAATAATAATAATAATATTATTGGCAGAGCAGGTAGAGGGTTAAAAAAAATTGAATTTTAAATAAATAATTATTAGTCGACCTTTCAAGTCTCAATGTGACTTCTGCAATGGCTCTAAAGATCATATGAATTACACAGGTTCTGTGGCTGATTAATACTAGGCAAAATGAAGACTTGAAGTCAGCCAGCTGGCCAATCTGTGTAATTTATATGCATCCCCTATGAAAGGGAAGATCTGACAACCCTACCTGTACTGTGTTAATACTTTTAAATAAAATTACAAATATATATTGGAACAATAAAAATACCAAGAGGAGTCATAATGATGTGTCCTTATCTAATTATATTGTATGCACTTAACAGCAATTGTACATCTGTAATAGGCAGGCTATAAACTACATGATAAAACTGTGCAAACTACAGGTCAAGGATATAACTTCACAACAAATCTGTTACTACATAACACACTTTCTAATGATATAAAATATAAATGACTAGATAGTGTATGATGACTGTATAGTGACCTGAAATGGGATTACCTGGCTGATCATGTTTAGAAAGGCTGTAGAATGAATGCTATTGATATAGTAGGAATGAATATAACATAAGAAGACAGTGCTTCATGAATTATTAGATAAGAAAAACACTCCCACCCCGTGTCCCAAAAAAGAAACAAAGACATTTCTTGATGACTAAATTAAATAATAGCACTAATTGTAGAAAACTGTAATAAAGCGCTTTACACTAAGAAGAATTATCTTTCTCCGCCATGAAAGAACATA
This sequence comes from Pseudophryne corroboree, assembly GCF_028390025.1. NCBI lineage: Eukaryota > Metazoa > Chordata > Amphibia > Anura > Myobatrachidae > Pseudophryne > Pseudophryne corroboree. The sequence goes on along the minus strand of NC_086444.1, from coordinate 523,815,083 downwards.
CATGTCCCATATTATGGATAATTATAAACAATGATTTAGTTTAAGGCCTTAGTAAAGTTAATATGGTTTGGGATTGAAATGCCAGCGGTCAGAATACTGCGGAATCCCAATGTTGAGGCTGCTGGAAGGGAGGGTTAGGGTTACGGGGCCACAGGGTTAGGGTTATGGGGCCACAGAGGGAAGTTAAGTACACTTACCTTCCCTCTGTGGCCCCGTAACCCTAACCGTTCTTTCCAGCAGCCTAAACCTAACCCTCCCTGGTGGTGCCTAAACCTAATCCACCCTCCCTGCAGCTTAACCTTAACATAGGGAGACCATATTATCCCTTTTACCTGGGACGCTCATGGATTATACAGGTTCTGTGGCTGACTGACTTCAAGCTTACATTTCAGCTGGTTTTAAATCAGCCACAGAACCTGTGTAATGCCCACCTTAAGCCCTCCCCGCCATCCCCACAGCCTAAACCTACCCCCCCCCCCCTCCTCACAACCTAACACTCCCACCGCAGCATAAACCTAACCTCGTAACCCCCCCACCCTACGGCTTACTTGTCAGACGGGCCGGCACACGCTCGTTCAGATTAATATAAAACATTTAGGCCCATATGAATTAAGCCTTAACAAGAGATAAATCAGCTCCTAACTGCCATGCCTCTGGCTGTTTGAAAAATGACAGTTAGGAAGCTGATTGGCTGGTACTTTATCACTCTTTATGCGTCTCCACTTTATCTATTGTTAAGGCTTAATACAATTGGGCCTTAGTTCTCTGTGTGATATTTATCATAAATTCTGTTTCAAGGTAATTACTTTTCAAAGCATATGACATGGCTATTAACTACTACATTTAGTTGTTCAGGGTGATTTAGTACCCCGTGATATGCCTCCAGAATGGTCAGACAAAGGCACCTCATGATCTCCATCTTAACTCATTTTTCCTTGCAGCTGGTACAAGTGCACAGGAAAATGAGAGATGATTTTCCTACTTTATTAAAAGGCAATGGGGTAAATTTTCTAAGCTGAGTTATATTTAAGATAGGATGTTGCCCATAGCAACCAATCAGATACCAGGTATTATTTTCTAGAAGGCGCTAGATAAATGAGTAGAATCTGATTGGTTGCTATGGGCAACATCCCATCTTAAATAGAACTCCCATCTTCGTAAATTTACCCCAATGTGCACAGCCGGATACTGTGCTGATGTGAAGAATTGAATATGCCCCTAATTGCAGTGACGTGCAGTGACATGCGGTGAGGTGAGGCAGAGCCTATCCTGTCATACTGACAGGATAGGCTCATACTAAGAGCTTTGATTATATTATAAAAGTAAATGAAAAATACAAAGAATATGTTAGAAATGTCTTCTTTGTATTACCATTCAAAACTCTGGAGTAAAAGTCTGTGGCAGACGTGGCAGTGCCACTCCTTGCCTATCTTTTCCGCACATCTCTGATCAAACTCATCAAAAACTGCACCTGTGTATAATGCCCACATGACCCCTCAGGCTCATATAGTGTGTGTAACTCTGGCTCTGGTTCTAGCCAGTGCCTCCTGAGCCATTTACCTCCCTGCACATGCTTCACTTTATATGTATAGGTTTATTTTGTATTCCAAATGCAATATAGAATTATAACATCATTTTCTCATTCATCACTTATAGAAGTTGAACTATAGAAGAAAAGGCAAGCAAGAGTTAATTTCCTAATGAGAAACCACTGACAAGTTTAGATACAAATATGAATAATTAAATCACGTCTAGTTACGGGAAATCAGACACGTTGTCCTTCCTACATGGTTTCTGCCATAATCTTTTTGTTTATTTCTTATTAAGATCTTTAGTGATTAGAGAAATATAGACACAGTCTTACCCCGAGATGCAAAACAAATAAATGCCAACCACATATAAATCATGACATGCTTTCTATTGTATGTTACTTACAGGAGCCAGTCAACAGCGATGATGAGAGTGACATCGTCTGCTGGCAGCCCTACAGCACTCAGAACGATCACCATGGTAACCAGGCCGGCCTGGGGTACTCCAGCAGCTCCCACACTGGCTGCCGTGGCTGTAACACTGCAAACAATACCACAGGCATTAACTAGGGATACAGCATGTCCAGCCCATTGAAACACAGTTTTCAGTGAAATGTAATGAATATAGGGCCTAATTCAGACCTGATTGCAGCAGCAAAATTGTTCTCTGATGGGCAAAACAATGTGCACTGCAGGGAGGCAGATATAACTTGTGCAGAGAGAGTTCCCAAATCTAAATCTGTATGCATATGTTATATCTGCGCCCCCTGCAGTGCACATGGTTTTGCCCATTAGAGAACAATTTTGTCGCTGCGATCAGGTCTGAATGAAGCCCATAGGCTGTAGAAAAGGAAGGATGTACAGTACTTACATAGTAACATAGTAACTGAGGTTGAATTAGAGGCAAAATGCCCATCGTGTTCAACCTGTATTCTGTATTAAGTTGAGTTGATTATAATGTACCTGCTGAAGTAATGCTTTATGACTAGTTAACAACTATAAATCATGTTCCACCCGGATTATCAACGTCAATATTTTAAATGTTATAACCTTGGATATAATTTTCAATCAAAAATTTATCCAATCCGTTTTTAAATGCATTTACAGAGTCCGCCATTACCACATTCCCTGGCAGGGAATTCCAAATCCTTATTGCCCTAACAGTGAAGAACCCTTTCCTACATTGCGTACGGAATTTTCTCTCCTCTAGCCTCAGCGAGTGCCCACATGTCCTAAACAGAGTTCTTTTAATAAATAATTTCTCTGATAACTCTTTGTAATGTCCCTTTACATATATGAATATATTAATAATGTCCTCTTAGACGCCTCTTTTCCAGTGTATACATATTCAACCTAGTAAGCCTTTTCTCGTAATCCAGTCCCTCTAGCCCTTTAATCAATTTAGTAGCTCGCCTTTGAACCCTTTTGAGTTCACCAATATCTTTTTTATACAGTGGTGCCCAAAACTGAACACAATATTCCAGGTGCGGATGTACCAATGCCTTATACAGCGGCATGATTACACTCATACCTTGTCTCAATTCCCCATTTTATGCACGCTAGCACTTTACTTGCCTTCTTTACTGCACTTTGACAATGTTTATGGTTATTAAGCCTATTATCAATGAGTACCCCCAAATCCTTTTCCAATACTGTTACTCCTAGACTTTCCGCATTTAATATGTAGGATGCAAGTTTGTTTTTAGTCCCGAAATGCATAACCTTGCATTTTTCTATATTAAACCTCATTCTCCATTTAGACGCCCAGATTTCAAGTTTAGATCAGTCATTCTGTAGAGACTCAACATCCATTTCTGAATTAATTACCCTACACAGTTTAGTATCATCTGCAAAGATTGACACTGTGCTTTCGAGGCCTATTTCTAGGTCATTGTTAAATATGTTGAACAGTAGTGGCCCGAGTATGGACCCTTGTGGTATTCCGCTCACTACTGGTGTCCAGCTTGAGGACTTCCTGTTGACCACTACTCGCTGTACTCTGTTATCCAGCCAGTTACTTATCCATGTCCAAACAGTTTTTCCTAGGCCAAGCTCCTTTAATTTGATGATCAGTCTCCTGTGAGGCACTGTATTGAAGGCTTTTGCAAAATCTAAGTAGACCACATCCACTGCTTTTCCCTGGTCAAGATTGTCACTCACTTCCTCATAGAAGCTAACTAAGTTAGTTTGACATGATCTGTCCCTCACAAACCGATGCTGGTTCTTGGTAATAATCTTAGCGGTCTGCAGATACTCCTGTATGCTATCCCTTAGAATTCCTTCCAATATTTTCCCCACTATAAATGTCAATCTAACCGATCTGTATTTACCCGGATGATTTTTGGATCCCTTTTTAAATAATGGCACTACCTCAGCTATAAGCCAATCCTATGGTACCATGCCTGATCTAACTGAACTATTGAAAATCAAGTATAGGGGTCTTGCTAGTTGTGACCTAAGATCCATAAGAACCCTCAGGTGAAGTCCATCAGGGCCAGGTGATTTATTAATCTTAATTTTGCTTGGTCTCTCCTGGACTACTTCTTCACTTTAACAAGTATCTAACCACAAATTATTACTGTCAGTATCGTTATGCACTACTCCCACCGTCAGTTCTTCTCTGGTGAACACTGATGAAAAAAATGTGTTCAGTATTTCCACTTTTATTTCGTCATCATTTCCAAAGCAACCAATTGCATTCTGTAATTTTATCTAGTCTCTAAATAACAGGTAAAAGCTGATTGGTTGCTTTAGGGAACCACTCTACCCAGTGCTTGATTCATCAATGACAGATCTTGAATATATTATGAAATAATATATTCCTTCCTCTTGACCCCGGTTCATCATTGCTGTATGACCATATCATACAGCCCACCAAGAACCTTTGCAATCTGGTGGACAACTATGCAATAGATAGCACCTATCCTTGTGTATCAATGCCTATTTCCCTATAGATTGTAAGCTTGCGAGCAGGGCCTTCCTACCTCTATGACTGTTTGTTATTACTCAGTTTTGTTATATCATTGTTTTTGTTATATCACTGTTATTTTCAATTGTAAAGCGCAACGGAATTTGCTGCGCTATATAAGAAACTTAATAAATAAATAATAAATAATAACTGAAATTATCTAATTCAAAACAGAAATTAGATTTAAAGTGATTATGAATGAAAATGTGGTAAATAATGTTTATGCATTCAACTAGAATGTTGCTTCAGATAATTGATTGCTTAATTTTCTATCATGGGTGTGTCTTTTGCAGGATGTATATTCTGTGAAAACTACAATGTAAAGATTGGTGTGTGGAGGTGAGCTATTGTTATTTCTAAAAAAATTAAACAACAGGGGCTTCATGTAATAACAGAGGACCCTATTCAGTACCAGTCGCAGTTTCTGCAATCTTAGCAGAAACTGTGACTGAAAAAAATCTCAGCTGGGGGCCGCCCAACGCAGAGCAGGGTCGCCCAGCATGAGAAAGTCTGCCCGCCATTCGATCACAATCTAGTTACGAAGGTCGCATGAAACTATGGATGACCCCTGCCTGTGCAGCCTAGCTGCAAAGGAAGGCGAACTACTGCCATTTTTTTTTTCTTCGGAAAGGCTGCATGACGTGGCAGTGACCCGCCCCCATTGTAACCATCTCGCACCCGCAACGACATATCACCGCCCCATGCCTGTCAATCAGGCAGAGGCATTCACATCAATGCGATGCGACCGCATTGGCCGGCCCACATAGGCACAGATTGGGCCCTGTGCGTGTGCACTGGATGTAAATCTGGCATAATGCCACAGTACTGCTTACAGCATCTATAGATGGCATTATTGGTATGTTTCCCCATTCCTCGCAATGGGTGCCCAGTAAAAGCCTTTCCACATCTCTGGACTCAGTGAAGCATTCCAGGGTTTGCAGAGTCTCTCATCTGGTGAAAGTGTAATGCCCATGGCCAGACAGCAATGGTATATGCTCATTACACTGCAGCCTGTCGCTGGCAGGTGGGCTACCAACAACACAGTGGAGGACTCAGAGGAGGGTGGGGACATTGCGGGACCTCGCTGAAGAGGTAAGTAATGTTGAATGTCGGCAGCAAATTCGTTAATATTACTGTAATACTAAACAAGCTATGCCAGCGGTAAGTACCATGAATAAATGAAGCCCTGTGTGTTTTATATGGCGTGGGATGACCTTTAATCCACGTAGCATTAACAAATCTCAATTAATAAGCCAATGTAAAAATGAAGACTTGTGTGAGTTTCTTATGAGGAAAAAAAATAAGTGAAATGATGAAAGTTTAAGTTGGAAAGAGTGACGAAGTACACACACCTAATTGTGACAATCTGACCCACATCCAGGCTCATATCATTCAGCTGTGCTATGAACACTGCTGCCACTGCCTCATACAGAGCTGTGCCATCCATATTGATTGTGGCTCCTACTGGTAAGACAAATCTGGTGATTCTCTTGTCCACCCGGTTCTTCTCTTCAGCGCAGCGGAAAGTTACTGGCAAAGTTGCTGAGCTACACACAAAATAAATATATAAAGGCACAATATTAACACAGATCTGTCAAAGTCTGACTTGTGTACATCACATTAGCCTATGCAGGACGTCAGTAAGTGACACTGTGGAGTTTGGACTAGTCTGTTGACTTTCTGTAGTGTGGACTGTTACATTATGTACTATGACATTATAAACTCACTACTGTGAAGATCCTATAGACATACTGTGTATCACTCTTGTGATTATTTACAGATCACATGAGCATCTGCAGAAATATGTATTTCAGTAATACAGGAACATTATCTCTATTGTGTAATTAATAAGAACGATGTAATGAGAACTCCTTAGATCCATGGTACAATGCCAAGAACAAGGCCCTGCAGAGATATGAGGCTTATACTTTGCTGTGGTGCAGTGCACTTATTGTACATTTCTGCTGAGTTATGTTTTAAAGACAACAGATGAATAAAGTTTTTTTACCTTGAAGATATCATGAGAGCTGTAAGCAAGGCCTGTGCCATGCCCATTGCAAAGCGGAAAGGATTCTTCCTCACTATCACAAGGTAAATCAGTGGCAAAATAATAATGGAATGAATGGCGAGTCTGTAATAGAAATCATCACAGTATAACCCAGCTGTTTACATTGTTAACATTACAATACATACAACTTGTACGCATACCCCAAAACCCCCCTGCTGCCCCCACAAAGTAATGCCCATTCACACTGCTCAAGGGTACCAATACCCATAAATATATGTTATGATACTGAGACTGGAATTGCAATCCAAGTTTTTCAGATTTTAAAGAATTTCTGACAACTTCTAGACGCATGAATCATCTCATAGGATGTGTAGAATTCTTTAATTAGTTGTATCTATTGCACTAAGGCAGTGGTTCTCAAACTCGGTCCTCAGGACCCCACACTGTTCACGTTTTCCATGTCACCCAGCAGCTGCACTGTGTATCTCCAACTGTCACATTTTAAAAATCTACAGGTGACCTGCAAAATATGGACCGTGTGGGGTCCTGAGGACCGAATTTGAGAACCTGTGCACTAAGGAATGTGACTTCTGTCTTTGCATATACAAGGAACCACTCATGTACAGTATACCATACAAAACCAACGACTATTCCTTTTAATTACACTCACTATCATTCTATTCTTTATGTCATTTAATGAAGAGCTACTATTGCAGTTATGCATCAGATAAAAAGGCACATACATACCCACTGATTACTGTCGCCATATAGAGGCCAAGCTTGCGGAAGATTTCCCAGTCATTCACTTCAATTATCTTCCCTGCAATCAAAAACATAATTCCAATGGGCATGTACCTAAAATAAATTAAAGAAGTATATTAAATATTTGGCTTTGAGGAAGAAATATATTCCCAGCAGTAAAGGATAACATTTATAAGACCAAATTAGTGTCAGACTATAGGGGCTGTTCAGAGAGGGACGCAACCGCGCGTCTGTCCGCAGTGGCCGCATCCATCTGGTCTGTGCACGCCTGAGCGCTGCCAAGGGTCTACTTTAATTCAATGTGTCCGCAATTACATTGCAGACGCTCTGTGAGGCAGTGCCACACACATGCTGGGCAGCCTTGCCCTGTGCTGGGCAGCCTCCAGTATGTGAGGAGATGCAGCGCTCTGCGTCCATCTCTGAATAACCCCCATAATGCCTAAAGCAATTTATTGGACATTATATTCCGACAGTAATTTGTCCAAAACATTTTTTCTTCCTATTAGACACAATAGTATTTTAGCAGTGTATTGTTGGGGATCAGTATGAAATATCTACAATCAAAATCCCAACGGTCAAAATCCCGACAACAAATGACTGACAGTCAAAATCCTGACAAGATAAAAATACAGACATTTAAATTGTCGACAGGTCAAAAAGTCAACACTGGTTTTTCACTGGTTTTTGGTGTGTATGTCGACATAGGTTGACATGGACACCATATAAGTGTACCGCGTTCCCTCGCATAGCTCGCTTCGGGCACGGTGCTTCACTGCGCTCAGCACACTATTATATTCCCCCTCCAGGTAAACTGGGATGGTAAAGTGTGAACAAGTCAGTTTCAATTTAAAAAATCCTGAAACACTCATGTCGACTTTTTGACCTGTCGACATTTTAAATGTCTTTATTTTGCCCTTGCTGATATTTTAAATGTCCTTATTTTGACCATGTCGGGATTTTGACCTTGTCGGGATTTTGACGGTCAGTGAATGGTTGTCAGGATTTTGACCATCGGAGTTTTGATTGTAGGTAAATTGACCGCATCCCATATTATTGAATAAATGAATATTTATTTTACATCATGATTGTTTATGTGGATATTTGTGTATGTGTGACCTGATTGCAGCAGTGTGAATATGTTCTTATTTCTTTCTGGGGAAAAAACTGCAACATTAGACACTATAATAGACACTGTGGTGAGAACTACAGCTGCAATGTTTTTTTTAAACTTTTCTAGCATCTTTTAGACAACAATATTTTTGGCTTGTGGGGACTTAAGTGACATGTTATATGTCTGTGTTAAAGGAGTATTGTTAAGGCTCCACTAATTTCTGGGAAATACTGCTGATTATTGTTAGTAAATGGATGTCACTAGGATTAGGACAGTTACTTATTTTCAGAATGGATTTGTTTTGGAGTCTTCTCCTCAGTCAGAGAGATAGGCAAAAGTGATATAAAAAACAATCCCACTAGACCAGTAATCTGCTCTCTAACTACATTTTTATTTAAGGAACTTACAGCTGCAAGAAAAGAATTTGTGTTAATATCAAAGAGGTTGATTATTGCATAAACCGGCCACTAATTGGCTCATTTACTAACCTTACATGACAATACAGAATTTGTATTTAAATAATGAAAAACTAAACCTTGCAGTGGACAGATAATTGCCACATCCTTGATGTAGATCAGTTTATGTTAGTAAATAAGCATGCAAGTCCCGGGTAAGGATTTGCACATTCTAATACTTAAAACAAATACTGTATATTGGTACCTGTGAATTACACATGCACCACTTCACATGAACCACTGGAATTATTGCAGTTGCCTGCTTTTCCTTTATGACCTCTTGTCAGCTGCTTCCTGACACTACCACCCCTATTTTCCTGTATTTTTTTTTACTGGAACTCTGTCCTTAGCAGTGGGTCAGAGACGACCGATCCCAGACTCCAGCGTTGGTGACACAAAGAGACACATCAGATAAGCAGGGGGATGAAAGACTATTGGATAGCTCATCTACAGCATTATATCAGCCCATATATTTAACACGTGCCATGAGGTCATCTCATTACTAACAAAATATACCGTATATACTCGAGTATAAGCCGACTTTTTCAGCACTTTTTTTGTGTGCTGAAAAAGCCAACTCGGCTTATACTCAAGTCAGTGCAGTGTGACAGGCAGTGCAGTGTGAAGGAGGGACACGGAGCGCACCGCGCGCGCCTCTCCTGTGTCCCTCCTGCATCTCCGGCGGCAGTGGCGGGTCTATTAAAGGAAGTACCCGTTCGTGACCTCTGATCACGAACCGGCACTTCCTTTAATAGACCCGCCGCGGCCACCGGAGACGCAGGAGGGACACAGGAGAGGCGCACGCTGTGCCCTCCGTGTCCCTCCTTCAGAAGACAGCGCGGGATCGACGGAGGGGTAAGTAACAGCACTGGGGGAGCATATTTGGCACTTGGGGAGGGGGCATATGTGGCAGCATGAGGGGCATATCTGGCAGCATGAGGGGCATATGTGGCAGCATGAGGGGCATATGTGGCATCATGAGGGGCATATCTGGCAGCATGAGGGCATATCTGGCAGCATGAGGGCATATCTGGCAGCATGAGGGCATACCTGGCACATCTGGCACTGTGGGGCATATTTGGCAGCATGAGGGCATATCTGGCACATCTAGCACTGTGGGGCATATGTGGCAGCATGAGGGGCATATCTGGCAGCATGAGGGCATATCTGGCAGCATGAGGGCATATCTGGCACATCTGGCACTGTGGGGCATATTTGGCAGCATGAGGGTATATCTGGCACATCTGGCACTGTAAGGCATATTTGGCAGCATGAGGGGCATATCTGGCAGCATAAGGGGCATATGTGGCAGCATGAGGGGCATATCTGGCAGCATGAGGGCATATCTGGCAGCATGAGGGCATATCTGGCACATCTGGCACTGTGGGGCATATTTGGCAGCATGAGGGCATATCTGGCACATCTGGCACTGTGGGGCACATTTGGCAGCATGAGGGCATATCTGGCACATCAGGCACTGTGGGGCATATCTGGCAGTATGAGGGCATATCTGGCACTGTGGGGGCATATCTGGCAGTATGAGGGCATATCTGGCACTGTGGGAGCATATCTGGCAGTATGAGGGCATATCTGGCACTGAGGGCTGTGTACGGCTAGAGCTGCATTCCCATCCTAGGCTTATACTCGAGTCAATAAGTTTTCCCAGGTTTTTGTGGTAGAATTAGGTGCCTCGGCTTATATTCGGGTCGACTTATACTCGAGTATATACGGTAAATGTATTGGCTGTTTAAATGATGAGTTATTGAAAAGTCAGCACTTACCACATGATGATTTGAACTATTTGCATAGTTGCATCATTCAGTGCATTAAAGAAATCCACCAGAACTTGTCCCTTTTCTCCCATTTTTCCAATAACAATTCCAAATACGAGACAAAACACAATGAGGCCTAAGACATTGACTCCATCAGTGTAGAGGCCGACAAGTTTGTATTCCTTTGTTTTGTTCTGTAGGACACAATGAGAGAGCTTAGATACAGTAACTGCAAATCCCCAATAATACACTACATCAGTGGGTTATAATGTTTTTTGGGCCCTAAATGTAAAATTCGAGCGTTCTTCTTTTAAGACAATTAAAAATCACACCAATAAATCTTTGTAAAAGAATGTTTCAGATTTCTTGCTTGTCTTTCTGTGAGCTAATTCTAATCTGACCCTCCTCCTTACTTCTCTATTCCTCTTGTGCCTTTCCTCAGTCAACCATCACCTCCCACCCCAATTCCTGCACCTCTAAAATCCAAGAAAAATCAATGAAAAATAGCCCAGTACAGTATACAGGGGTCACAGGCAGAGAAATATAGTTCTTGTACCTAGTAGATACTGTGTAGCGACTGTGCTACTGCTTCTGCCCACAGTATTATGCCATTGGTAGTTGTTAACAGAATTATCATTACAGTGTCATGCAGATGACAGTCAATATTTGCACTGTTCAGTTCATTTGTTGAAGTGATCGACAGAAAATATTACATGGGGCACACTGTGGGCTGGTAGATTTCTATTTGTTTTATATAACTAAACTCATGTATACTGTACATCTTTGTCATCATTTTCTAAATCAAGTATATTCAAAAAGAAATGACATAACACCTCTTGATCTGTCGAAAATAGCTCTAGTGTGTCATTCTTCTCGATGCTGCTGTTCTTGTCAGGATCTTTTGTTGGTTTCAGCTCTTCACGCTTGGTCTTGAACTGTAATAGCAAATATTGTATAAATATCTTAAATTTAAGCATTATGGGGTATATTCAATAAGAGTCGGAAACTGCCGTCTTGTTGGAAAGGCGGCAGTTTCCGACTGATTGAGGTCGGAAGGGGTTCCGACCTATTCAATGTCGGGCCGATTTCACGACTTATCAGAAGACTGTCAGAATACAAGCAGATCGGCGGCTTCAGCCGCCAATCCACGTGTATTGTCGGAAGCGTGGCCAAACCCGACAGGTTTTAGCTCCATTTCCGACAATGTCAATCCGACTTTAAAAAAAGTTGGATTGGCAATGTCGTAACGGGCCAAACCTGTCAGGTTTGGCCGTGGCACTGAATACAAACCCGTCAGATCCTTTCCGTCGGAAAGGATCAGTCAGGTATGACTACCCAGGAGATGTATTTGGGTAATTGCTAAGCAGCAGTGTGATGAGAAGCAGACGGCTTGCTTGTGTGACACTTCGCTTCGATGTTCGGGGGCATTGCCTGTGTCCCCTCACATGTGTACGGTGTGTGGTGTTACTGCTGTAGCCAGGCAGCCACCGCACAGTGCAATGCTGCTGTACATGTGGATGCTGCTTGCCACCGGCGGCGGTAGGTAGGAATCTGTAACCAGCCAGTAGTGTACACAGTGACCCGGGTGCCTTGCTGCTGTATATCATTATATATCAAAAGGTTGTTTGCCGTGCAACATTCATGTTTTGTTTATCACAATATATGTCTTGTTTCTGTGTACCTGTATAAAGCACCAAGTGTCGTGATGTATAGAAACCCCACCTGTTTTTAATGCATACCAATAAAAGATTTTTCTGATGTTTTAACTATATAAATTCATTCTTTCCAAGTGTGCCCCAACAAAAAGAGTTTTCCTTTTCTTTCCTTGTTGTCAGTTATAATTGTAACTCTAGGGTGCACCACCAACAGAGTTATTAGACTAACCCATTTGGAGTATAACTGTATAACGTTGGTTCTTACTATGGTACCTGAAATTTAAATAACACTAATTTAGAAAAGTGGGTAAGTGCGGAACCCCCCCTCTCTTGCAATACATTACATTAAATGAAAGAGTCCCCTATGCATGAAAGCCCTACACAGCCATTAAAGAACAGTCATTGGGGGTAATTCATACCTGATTGTAGCAGCAAATTTGTTAGCAGTTGAGCAAAACCATGGGGGTCATTCTGACCCGTTCGCACGCAGCGGTTCATCGCTGCAGCGTGAATAGGTCGGGACTGTGGCTGTGCACCGCCCACAATGCGCACACGCGTCGTTGTCCGGTGACGGTCGTCGCCGGGCAGCAATGCTGCCAGAGCAGAAAGTGATCGCAGCGTGGTGAGGCGAACGCAGGCGGATCCAGGTGTTTAGAGGGCGGATATCTGACGTAAATCCCGGGACCTTCGTCGCTGGATCCGTCGCACAGGGTAAGTTACTCTTACCCTGGTCTTGTTTTTTTTCAGGAAACTTTTTAAGCATAGCAGGGCTGCACAAGCGATCGCAGCCCTGCTATGCTAAAATACACTCCCCCATAGGCTGCGTCAAGTTCATCACATGAGCAGCAAAAAGTTGGTACGTGCGATCAACTCGGAATGAGGGCCAATGTGCACTGCAGGGGCGGCAGATATAACATTAACATGTGAAGAGAGAGTTAGATTTGGGTGGGTTATTCTGTTTCTGTGCAGGGTAAATACTGGCTGCTATAATTTTACACTGCAATTTAGATTTGTTTGAACACACCCCGCACAAATCTAACTCTCTCTGCACATGTTATATCTTTCCCCCCCCCCCCCCCCGCAGTGCACATGGTTTTGTGCAACTACTAACAAATTTGCTGCTACGATCAGCTCTGAATTACCCCCACTGTTGGAGCAGTGTGGGTACTATGTGTATAGCAGGGCTGTAACTAGCTATGGGCCAGCAGTGCCTGGCACACAGCTCGAAAGCACTGTGGGCACAGGACCGCTGGCAGAACCCGCAGGGCCACGCTGCACGGAAGACTCCTAACCTGACAGACAATCTCCGCCGCTAGCTGCAGCACTGCCCGTGTTGAGGTGCACCCAGCTGCTTGCACCATTACCTATGTTACATACTAAGCCGGGCAGCTCTGCAGCTGCCTATCCGCAGGCTCCATCCCCTCCTGTCTCCCCTTCGCCGGCCGCAGCTCCTCCTGTGAGTCCTGTCAGTGTGTGCCCAAAGACCTGCCCACTCACTCCCTCGTGACTCCCATGACTTCCACCCATGTCTGTCTGTCTGCTGCGCTGTGTAGTTTATAGCAGCAGACAGAGTGTGCTTCCCGTGCTCTCCCCCCCCCCCCCTTCTCCCCTCCTGCCTACCATCTTCTACTGTGTGGAGAGGGACATCCGGAGAACAGAAGCCGGCAACTGAGGGCACTGCAGATGGCACGTTATGTAAGTAGTGGAACAGTTGCTCCATTTCTGAGTAGGGGAAGGGAGACTTAACACATACTTTCTCTCTCTCTCTCTCTCTCTCTCTCTTTACACTTACACACTCACTCTCTTTACACACACACACACACACACACACACACACACACACACACACACACACACACACACACACACACACACACACACTCTCTCTCTCTCTCTCCCCTCTACCTGTCCTAACATGTATAGGGGACAATTCTATCGCGTAATGTGTACTGTAATGTGTACTGTGGTGTAACATTTTTAAGAAGTAACACTGTGCGGTGTAAGGTGACTAACAGACATTGCTGCATAGCCGTAACTAGGTGTGTGCCAGCGGTGCGTTGCCCACAGCGCATTGCTGGTGCACTGCTGTAATGTGTGAAAAAGGGGGACTCTCCTGCCAAATGTGTAAAAAGGGGAACTCTGCCTTCCTAATGTGTAAAAAAGGGGGACTCTGCCTGCCGCAATGTGTAAAAAGTAGGACTCTGCCTTCCGTAATGTGTAAAAACGCGGACTCTGCTGCCGTAATGTGTAAAAAAAGAAGACTCTGCCTGCCGTACTGTGTAAAAAGGGACTCTGCCTGGCATAGTGTGTGAAATAGGGCTCTACCTGGAGTAATCTGTAAAATGGGGCTCTACCTGGTGTAATGTGTAAAAGAGGCTCTACCTGGTGTAATGTGTGTAAGTGGCGCTACAATATGAATTGGTATTATTTTGTGGCCACACCCTTACGCCATGAAGCAGCGCACCTGCGGGGCGCACTGGTCCTGTCTTCTTTATTGGGGGGAGGGCGATGTTGTTTCTAGCACACAGCGCTAAAATGTCTAGTTACGGCACTGCTGCATAGGAAACATCCCTGTTGGAGAGGGGTGGGCTGCAGCTGAGAGTGCACTGCTGAAAGTGTCAGAGCTGCATTAGGGTAGTCTGTATAGTACTGTCCATGGGCGAAACCAGCGGTGCAACCAGTGCATTGCACCGGGGCTCAAGGCAATGAAGGGGACAGCAGCAAGGGGCATTATCAGAGAGCAGTATTAATAATGAGTCAAACTGACTCATTTATAGTAAGCTGTGGCCTGGCCGCCAGCCATAATGAGGAAGGTGGCTTCCAGACAGAGGAGGGTTAGGAGCCCCTCCCTATCAAATCCTTTACCTGTCACTCTAGACCAGGGATGGGGAACCTTCGGCCCACCAGCTGTTGTTGAACTACACATTCCAGCATGTCCTGCAACAGTTTTAGCATGGCCAAATAGCAAAACTGTAGCAAGGCATGCTGGTATGTGTAGTTCAACAACAGATGGTGGGCCAAAGGTTCCCCACCCCTGCTCTAGACTAATGAGACTCTATTTTTCTACATACTCCATCTTCATCCTATATCTGCCCGAGACCCCGTTCCCTAACCCTGAGTCTCTCTCTTCTCCTGGGCCCTAGAGTTCAGTATTGAACAGACAGATCCTCCTTCTGGACAGGTAAGTGACAGTGGAGGTGTGAAAATGCTTTAATGTCATCTAACGGGGTGGGAGGGGTGTGTGTGTGTGTGGGGGGGTATATTTAAGCAATTAGGAGGGGTATATATTTTTGAGGGTGATGGTGGGGTTTAGTGTGCGTCTTAATTCTTACTGTCGAAGGAGTGGTTTATTAATGTGGTGTGGGGGGTGTATTCATTTTGTGTGTGTGTGTGTGTGTGTGTGTGTGTGTGTGTGTGAGTGGTGCTTTCATATTATCTGTGTTACAATTTATATGTTGGTCACTGATGGTGTCTGCATTATATGGTGATCACTGCCTTGCTTCCAGCATTATATGGCAGGCACTGTAACACTCTCTGCATTATATGGCAGTCACTGTGGCGCTCCCTGCATTATATGGTGTTTAATGCAATGCTCTCTGCATTATATGGTGAGCACTGCAGTGCTCCCTGCTTTATATGGTGGGCACAGCAAAGTTCTCTGCATTATATGGTGGGTATTGATGGCCTCTGTATTATATGGCAGTCAATGCAATGCTCTCTGCAAAAATATTGTGGGCACTGCATTATATGGCGCTACCCATACCCTGTGTGCTATGAAGCCATGCTCCTTCCACAGTAGACCATGCCTAGGCCGATATTTTGAGGGGGGGGGGGGTTATTGCTGGCCTATTTTGAGCAGAGAGAGAGACAGACTGAATGTGAGACACTCTGTATATTGTCTTAAGGGAAATAAAGAGAGACAGAGAACCCAAGAGAAATGAGTATAAAGCTGTAGAACTACAGGCACCATCCAGTATTGGGCTAGGTCGACCTGTGTGTGCTTTAAGTCAGTGTTAATGGAGCAGGATGGAGTGTAATTCCACCATATCCGTAGGATTGTCAATTGCTATCTGACATGTCAAGTACAGTATTTGAGCTGGAGGGAGAGGAGTAGCTTGCTGTAACCATGTTCTTATTGTACTTGAAGTCATGTGCAGAAGAAGAGAAATAAAGTAATATATTTTTATGAGAAGGTCTCAGGTATTGCCCATAGCCTGGAGAGCTTGCCAGGAGTAATGGGAGATGTATTACTGCAAAATACACCTGGCACCACACTGCACACTGAGGGGAGGTTACAAGTATACTTAAAGGTGAAAGGTCCAAATTTGTTTAGTTTCAATTATTTCTTAAATCTTTCCAAACACATTCCACGATCCACCTCAGAGTTTATTGAAGTTTCCCAATATCCTTGATGAGACTTTGTTCAAATATTTTAATAATTGTCTACAGTTGAAAGCAAGAACAAATTCAAGCTACAGTAGTGTTTTATGTAGATATGTTGTTTCAATTGTTATCAGTTAAATAAAATGGGTTAATTAGATTCAATTGTTTTGGGTGTCTAATTTTCCAGTTTAAATGGAACTGTTTAGACACCCAAACAATTGTCACAATTCATTTGATATTTGAGCGCACATAAAATGGCTAAACCCGTCTAAAGTCCTGCTCTGGGCATTCAAACGCACGTTGGGATGCCCAATGCCGACTTAGCGCACATTTCTTCTCGCATCTCAGGAAGCTGCGAGAAGAAATGTTATCCCCATGGCTACCGGGCATCTAAACAAAGCAACAATTGAATTGCTCCATTTTGAGCCCCATAGTGGTAGCCATGGGCTAAAACAATAGAATCTGCCCGAAAGAGTGAGTAACATTACGAAGTATATGGGGCTGTATACTACCTAACTAAACTGTAGCAATATACAGTATATCTGGAATATATTTAATATTAAAATGAAAAATCCTGATGATGCCACCTAATCTCTGTGGACAAAGAGTGTGAGATAAGCCAATTTTAATTGGTTCACTTATACCCTTTCTGTTTACACAAGTGGTGATTATACTACGTTATTTGCACTAGGAGGCCCTCTTGTTTATATTTTTTTTTGCTGATTTAAGGAACGGGTGCGCTTGACAAACAAGGAGCTGACCGGTGGATTTTTCTAGGCACTTCATTTTTTTGGACTCACGTGAAAGACTGTTTCTGAATTTCAAATATTCACTTATATATGTGAATTAGCAACTTATTATAAGAATTGTATACACGGTATATTAGCGCTAACAGTATATCTTTTTCTTGTATTAAAACGTTTTATTTATTTTATTCATCAGGCGAGAACAATTAAGATTTTTCCTGCAATCTATTTTAAACAATGGATTTATTTTTAATGTTCTTTAGGTTTCTTAACCTAATCTAGGATTTGTTGGAGGAGCAGATAAATAAACTTGACTAAACATATAATGCCAGGATCCTGACAGCCGGACTTTTAACTGCATCCCGTCCTACCTACTATTTAGGCATAGTGAAAGTTTTATACTGGTGCTCTGCAGCTACAGCTAAGGCTACTGGCAACTCCAATAATACTGGACTGAATTGATTCACATAGGGCTGTCAATACCTGAAGTGTGTTGTCTTACCTGTTGGAAGCATGCCTGGACAATATTTTCTGGGAACATGTTTCTAAAGGATAAGTAAAGGTGTAGTCAATAACAACATTCACTTCATAAATCATGTAAATACTGTTTCATAGGATATCTAATAAAATGCAAATGTGTCCACACAAACTTCTGTACTATGCGGTATTC
Organism: Pseudophryne corroboree; assembly: GCF_028390025.1. Taxonomy (NCBI): domain Eukaryota; kingdom Metazoa; phylum Chordata; class Amphibia; order Anura; family Myobatrachidae; genus Pseudophryne; species Pseudophryne corroboree. The sequence goes on along the minus strand of NC_086444.1, from coordinate 523,797,024 downwards.
TATGGAGAATACTGCAACCTAATGTACAGTAAACCTGTGTTACCGAAAGGGAGATTTAGCAAAGCTTGGAGATAGATCAGGTTCTAACCAATCAACTCCTAACTGCCATGTTACAGGCTGTGTTTGAAAAATGACAGGAGCTGATTGGTTGATACTTTTTCTCTCTACAAGCTTTGATAAATCTCTCTTTATGTGCAAAAACATCACAGCAGTATATTAAAAGCAGGACATATAGCAATGCAGACAATGACAAATAATACAAATTTAGACACAAATAAAAATGGTACCAATATAACACAATAACACTGTATTTATTTTAGAGTTGTTAAGGGTTTATTTGAAAGCAACAAATTGTGCATCTGTTAACAAAGACAAGCTAAACTTAATTTGGTTTTCATCAATAATAAGATGTGTATGGGAACAAAATACAGAATTTACACATCCCTGTTTAGTTGCCAAAAACATGTGAAAATCTGTGAAATTGAGATGGCCATAATGAAGAAAGCACGGTATCCGGTCAGGAGCCTGGTACTAGGGATCCTGGCAGTCGAAGTAACGATGCCGTTTAGGCACCACCCTGGAGGGTTAGCGTTAGGCTGCATGGGATAGAGGGTTAGGTTTAGGCTGCCGGAAGGGGAGGGAGGGTTAGGTTAAGGCACCACCGGGGAGGGTTAAGGTTAGGCTGCGGCGGTGAAGGCTAGCTTTAGGCTGCGGACAGGTAGGGTTAGGAAAGTATTGGGAGAAGGTAAGTATACTTACCTATCCCCTGTCGGGATTCTAAGCATCAGGATGCCACAGTCACGCCGGCATCTCGTACTCAATGTGAAAGAATAGTGGTCTTTTTGGTATCACTCCTACCACACAACATGTTGAACCATTTATAATTTTTTATAGAAAAAAATAATAACAAATATTATTATATTAATTTGTATGAACCATCAATGTTTGGATCCATGACTAACACTGTTGCAGATGATCCAGCTACAGACAGTAATTGCTAGCTATGCAATAACATTGCTACTAATGCAACATTTCTGTTTCTTTAGCAGCCAATTTATTATAAGTCAACAACAATAATTCAAACTGTTGAAGTCACCAAGGTCAGGGATTTCTCTTGATGGTACAGATAATAATCTTCTTCTCTGAAGATATGGCTCACACTGTACAGGTGGTAAATGAGTACATAGAATTTATGATACGATGTATCTTATTTTCCAGGTAAAGGTAATTTCATTTGGACGTTGTGCAGTCAATTGTTGGGAGAAAATGTCCTCTTATACAGTATTATTGCCGTCATTTCAGGTAATTTAAATGACCTTAAACTAATTTGAATTTCTTATCACCTAATGATCATAAGCACATGTTCTGAACTTACATTATTATGATAGAAAGGACTCACTACACGTGATAAAGATTTTTAGTGCAATTTGACTGATACATTGGGTTAAAAAGACATTTCTTATTCCTTTCACGTGTATCTGTGGTCATTAGGCACCTACTAACTAGTGTTTGAAATAATGTCCTTAAATGCATGTAGTTATACTAGTAATAGCAAGTAGTGTAAATAGGATTGGGGATAGAACCTATTGATTCCAAAGACACCATACCAGCTTACTTCTCAGGTCAGATATGGCGTGGCAAGGGGGTCAGTGAAGTGTGGTCCACTGACACCTCCTTTCAGGTACAGGTTAGAGTTGGTTACAAATTCTGAATGTCAAAAGTGTCTGGCATTACATACAGTATCACTAATGTCTTCTAAATGCTAGTGATAGAGGGAGGCTACCAGCCTATTAGTGTCTGAGATAAAACTCACATAAAGGGCCTAATTCAGTAAGGATTGCAGATTCTGCTTTTTAGTACAATCTGCAATCCTTGCAATCGCATGCTGGGGGCCACCCATCGCAGGGCAAGGCTGCCCAGCATGCTACCCACAACCCACCCACTGCGATCATGCGTTAATTGTGATCGCAACGCAATTATAGCATGGCCGCAGAAACTAGTGAAGCTTCCACGGAGAGGTGTTTCTCTGGGTGCGCTCATTAACTCCTTTGGCCTTTAATACCACCTCTATGCTGATGACACACAACTCTACCTCTCCTCTCCTGATCTGTCCCCCTCTGTCCTCTCCCAGGTTTCCAGCTGCCTCTCCGCAATCTCCTCCTGGATGTCTGAGCACTCTCTGAAGCTCAACATGGACAAAACTGAACTCATCATCTTCCCCCCATCCAGAGCAACACCCCCGACCAATATCTCTATCATTGTTGACAACACCACCATCTCCCCCGTCTCCCAACTCCGCTGCTTGGGTGTCACTCTTGACTCCTCCCTCTCCTTTGCACCCCACATCTAAGCTCTGGCACAATCCTGTCGTTTCCAGGTACGCAACATTGCTCGTATCAGGCCATATCTCTCCCAGAGTGCAACTAAACTCATCATCCACTCACTGGTCATCTCACGACTTGACTACTGCAATGTTCTCCTCGCTTGCTCCCCTCCAATCTGTCCTAAACTCTGCAGATAGGCCTATCTTCCTCTCCCGCCGCACCACATCTGCCACTCCCCTTCGCCAAAATCTACACTGGCTCCAAGTCCCCTACAGAATCCTCTTCAAACTCCTCACCCTCACATACAAGGCCATCTCTAATTCCACTGCTCCCTACATCTCCATCATCCTCTACCTTCATACTCCCTCCCGCCCCCTACGGTCGACCAATGACCGTCGCCTCTCCACCGCCCTGGTCACTGCTTCCCATGCTCGTGTTCAAGACTATGCCCGTGCTGCTCCCCTTCAGTGGAACGCACTCCCTCGCTCCATTAGACTCTCCCCGACCTTGCAAAGCTTCAAATGGGCACTAAAAACCCACCTATTTATCAAAGCATACCCTCCCGATGTATAACCCAGTCCTGAAGCCGCGCCTCCACCCCCCTGCCTCATGCCGTGAACATCTCAGCTTTGCTTGCATACTGCCATCAGGTTAACTCCTGCTTGCCTGCACCTCATCTGTCTGTCGCCCCTCCCCACTAGATTGTTAGCTCTTCAGAGCAGGGCCCTCTTTCCTCTTGTTATCTAAGCCCTCGTCTCAACACATTTCACTTGCAGCTCTCTCCTACTCAAAGACCATCTTTACCCTGCAAGTAAAGGCTCATCTCCATCTATGGCCACCAGCCTCTAGTAGTACGATGATCAATCCCTCAATACTTACATCTTAGCTGTATCATATCTTGAGAATGTGTGGTGCTCTATGTTACCTGTACACTATTTCTGTTATTTATTTACTGTAATGCTATGTTTTGTCTCCCTGTACTGTCCTTTGTACGGCGCTGCAAAACACATGTGGCGCCTTATAAATAAAATGTAATAATAATAATAATAATAATAATAATAGAAGCATTGGGATAGGGGCTCCTTCATGTTGTTGCTCTGGGGCCCATAAAGTTCTGGCTACGCCCCTGTTACTATACATACTGATTTAATTACCATTATTAATTTATTGCCTGCAACTCTGCTACTAAGAACCTTACCATTTATTACAGTTTATATAGAAGATTCACAATAATATTTGTGTCACTATGGGGGTATTTCAGACCTGATCACTAGGCTGTGTTTTCTCACAGCCTGCGATCAGATCCGAACTGCACATGTGTATGCACCGCAATGTGCAGGTGCATCGGACGCCTGCTCCGGGCATCGGTGCATAGCGAAGGGATGGTGCAAATATAGCGATCACACGGGCGAACGCAAGGAGATTGACAGGTAGAGGGCATTTGTGGGTGGCAACTGACCGTTTTCTGGGAGTGTCTGGAAAAACGCAGGCGTGTCCAAGCATTTTCAGAGAGGGTGTCTGACGTTAATTCCGGTCCCGAACAGGCTGAAGTGATCGCAGCGGCTGAGTAAGTCATGGGCTGTGCAGAGACTGCACAAAATCTGTTTGTACAGCTCTGCTACACATGCGTTTGCACAGTTTCACAGCTAAAATACCCTCCCCCTGTAGGCGGCAACTATCTGATCGCAGGACAGTCAACAATCGCTTGCTAGCGATCAGGTCTGAATTAGGCCCAATGGGTGCGTTTTTAGCATCCCTGCGATCAGGTAGCCGCTGCCTACAGGGGGAGGGGGAATTCGCTGTGCAGGTGTGTGATCGCATGTGCACAAACACAGCCCAGGACTTACTCAGCCGCTGCGATGATCGGGGCCGGAGCTGACGTCAAAAACCCTCCTTCCAAACGCCTGGATCCTCCTGCGTTTTTCCAGACACTCCTCTAAAACGGTCAGTTGCCACCCACAAACGGCCTCTTCCTGTCAGTCAATTAAGTATGTAAATTAAGTAAATTGTGTTTATATGTCATCCTAAAGGGCCACATACACTACAGCGACATGTCGGACCCTCAAGTCGCATAACATTTCCCTTGAACCTCCTGGCAGCTTCCCGGGCAGCAGGATCGCATACGATACATCGTATGCATCCTTCTGCATACGATGTATCATATGCGATCCCAGCCATGCCTGTGGGATCCGAGATATTTTTAGTGCAGCACTTCCGATCTAGAGGCTTCGATCCGACGCTCATGGGACCGCGCATCTGATTGGATCGGAAGTAAAGCACATGCGATTTGCCCGTTTTCATCCAATTTATCGGCCCAAAAAGTCATAATCGGATGAAATCGAGCATTATCACACTATTATATGGGGCCCTTTAGATTCAGTTCTGTGATGTGGGACAAGACATGCTTCTGTCTGTCCACATATTTTACGATTGTCAGCCACCAGCACTGATTTCGCCTATTACATTGACCATAAATAATTTGAATAGGTCCTGAACTACCGAACCAAGACACCACTCAAAGTGTCCTGAGGTACCCCAGGGATTTGAGAACCACTGCTGCACTGCACTTTAAAGGTGGTGCGCTGGTCTCTTTTTGGCTCTTAGAGCTGGAGTGGAAATTTTATATATATATATATATATATATATATATATATATACAGTACTAATTCCTACACTCTCACCATAAACTAGGGCTATCAGCTGGGGTGCCAATCAGAGTCCCACATAACAAGATGTGGGGCCCATAGTACAATACAGGTTTTTTCCACACCAGTGGAAAAAATGATAGCACTCTCCAGACTTTGAAATCAGTTAGTCAACATTGAAAATTTAATAAAGGTAGTCTCACAGTTCCAAGGTGGTAATCAGAAATGATCTCCAACGTTTCGGTCCTCGGCGGGACCTTTGTCAAGGAATACACAGATTAGTCAGCAGTGTCAGCGTCACAACAAGCATCAGAGTAGCAGGGAAACCGGTTTCCCTGCTACTTTGATGCTTGTTGTGACGCTGACACTGCTGACTAAACTGTGTATTCCTTGACAAAGGTCCCGCCGAGGACCGAAACGTTGGAGATTGTTTCTGATTACCACCTTGGAACTGTGAGACTACCTTTATTAAATTTTCAATGTTGACTAACTGATTTCGAAGTCTGGAGAGTGCTATCATTTTTTCCACTGGTGTGGAAAAAACCTGTATTATATATATATATATATATATATGGGTCTGGTATGATGCAATACTGTTGGCTGGGATCTCGGTGGGCCGAAGACCGACACCGGAATCCCGACACCTGGTATCCTGGCGTGGGAATACAGGGTCTTGGTCAGGATACCGACCGGCGGCATTTCGTTGGCTGACGGAATTTCAGCATCGGCCTCCTGACTGCCGGTAAATTAACTGCATTATATATATATATATATATATATATAGGTGTATGTTATCCGGCACTCTGGATGAAAGAAGTTGTTTGTGCCTGGGTGCCCTCCTCTTTCTATATATATATATATATTTAGTTATTTATACCCCGTGGTGGATGGCAACGGGGCTAGGTACCCTGGAGTGGGTTTAGCTGAGTGCCAGATCATGGACATTATATATATATATATATATATATACATACATACTAGCTGAAGTTCCCGGCATTACCCGGGTTTAATGTTTCCAGTTATTAAGTTATCGATGAGCTGGATGTAACTGTCAATATAGTAAAAATAATTAGTAGCTTAGTAGCTCTTCCAACACACCCATGAGGTGGCTGCCCATTGTCGTTATTGTTTTTGGGGTGTCGCCAGTAGCCCTGATCCTTAGGTTTTCTTTCTGTTCAGTTTTATAATCACTTTTCCATTGCGAGATGGGTTTAACATTTTTCTTCTGTTATCAATGTTGCTATTCCAAAGCTTTGAGTACACAATATTTTTTGTCTTTCCACCTCCATTTCGGTCAGTTATTTTAGGTAATTAATTTATGGATATTTCTGTCAGTTATTACAGTGCATTAAAGTTGTCATCCAAATCCATCCATTGGAATGCCCAGAACAGACTCCCTGTGTCAACATTCTGCCCAGCATTCCCCAATGAGAGATCCGACTGGTACCCCAACCCCCTAGTATGTCCTCTGGTATCAAATGTTACCACTCTGTGAGGTTTTCTACCAAACCCATTAAGTGGAAGGCCCAAAATAGACTCCCTGGGTCAAAGTTCTTTCCGGAGCATTCTGCCATGAGGTCCGATTAGGACCCCAACCCCCTTAAAACCTGTCCAGGATACAATTGGACCACTTTGCACTGATTTCATACCAGTCAGTGCAGGTGTGTTTGAATACATAATCGGACAGACAAACACACAGACCAATGAATTGTATATACAAAATAATAATAAATAATTAAAGGTTTTTGCTAAGTGCGCCATATAAAGGCAGAATGTGTAGCTGTAGTGGATGCTGGCCAGGCAATGCCTCAGGTAAGTATTACAATGCACTGAAAGCTATCCTAAGTGTGCCACTGTAAACAAGACAAATAATAAAAATGCTTTACCAGTAAACAAAATCAGAGAAGCCAAGACTGTATTAATCTTATTTGTTTCTTCAGATAATATTGCTAAGCCTACAGATAACATTACCTAACCTAGATTTCCCTGCCACACTAGCTTATTTAAAACCCATATGATACATTGGCTAGGATTACATTATGAAACTCTCCAGCTGTTAATAGTTCCAGTGCTTCTTCATAATTGGCCAGTAGATCTAAGCTGGCTCCCATATTGGGAAAAATAAATAAAAAAAGCCCTGATGTCCTCGGTGGTATAAAAATACCCTCATCCACCTGGCGCTGCTGTTCCTGATTATTATGATTTATAGCTGAAATCTGTCATCGGTTTAGTGATAAGAAGCAAAATTTGTCGGGAAGTCAAACTTGTGGGACAGCAAGAAAGCACGTTAAAGGAAATATCCCTCTTTGTATAATTATTTTATACTCATTAGTATAGTGCATCATACACAGTGCATTTCATATGGCATACTGCAGCATTCCTCCTCTACCATCTCTATAATCTCTACAGCATTCTTCCTCTACCATCTCTATCATCTCTACAGCATTCCTCCTCTACCATCTCTATCATCTCTACAGCATTCCTCCTCTACCATCTCTATCATCTCTACAGCATTCCTCCTCTACCATCTCTATAATCTCTACAGCATTCTTCCTCTACCATCTCTATCATCTCTACCGCATTCCTCTTCTACCATCTCTATAATATCTACAGCATTCTTCCTCTACCATTTCTATCATCTCTACAGCATTCTTCCTCTACCATCTCTATCATCTCTACAGCATTCTTCCTCTACCATCTCTATCATCTCTACAGCATTCCTCCTTTACCATCTCTATCATCTCTACAGCATTCTTCCTCTACCATTTCTATCATCTCTACAGCATTCCTCTTCTACCATCTCTATCATCTCTACAGCATTATTCCTCTACCATTTCTATCATCTCTACAGCATTCTTCCTCTACCATCTCTATCATCTCTACAGCATTCTTCCTCTACCATCTCTATCATCTCTACAGCATTCCTCTTCTACCATCTCTATCATCTCTACAGCATTCCTCCTTTACCATCTCTATCATCTCTACAGCATTCTTCCTCTACCATTTCTATCATCTCTACAGCATTCCTCTTCTACCATCTCTATCATCTCTACAGCATTATTCCTCTACCATTTCTATCATCTCTACAGCATTCTTCCTCTACCATCTCTATCATCTCTACAGCATTCTTCCTCTACCATCTCTATCATCTCTACAGCATTCCTCTTCTACCATCTCTATCATCTCTACAGCATTCCTCCTTTATCATCTCTATCATCTCTACGGCATTCTTCCTCTACCATTTCTATCATCTGTACAGCATTCTTCCTCTACCATTTCTATCATCTGTACAGCATTCTTCCTCTACCATTTCTATCATCTGTACAGCATTCTTCCTCTACCATTTCTATCATCTGTACAGCATTCTTCCTCTACCATTTCTATCATCTGTACAGCATTCTTCCTCTACCATTTCTATCATCTGTACAGCATTCTTCCTCTACCATTTCAATCATCTGTACAGCATTCTTCCTCTACCATTTCTATCATCTGTACAGCATTCTTCCTCTACCATCTCTATCATTTCCACAGCAATCTTCCTCTACCATTTCTATCATCTCTAGAGCATTATTCCTCTACCATTTCTATCATCTGTACAGCATTCTTCCTCTACCATTTCTATCATCTGTACAGCATTCTTCCTCTACCACTTCTATCATCTGTACAGCATTCTTCCTCTACCATTTCTATCATCTGTACAGCATTCTTCCTCTACCATTTCTATCATCTGTACAGCATTCTTCCTCTACCATCTCTATCATTTCCACAGCAATCTTCCTCTACCATTTCTATCATCTCTAGAGCATTATTCCTCTACCATTTCTATCATCTGTACAGCATTCTTCCTCTACCATTTCTATCATCTGTACAGCATTCTTCCTCTACCATTTCTATCATCTGTACAGCATTCTTCCTCTACCATTTCTATCATCTGTACAGCATTCTTCCTCTACCATTTCTATCATCTGTACAGCATTCTTCCTCTACCATCTCTATCATTTCCACAGCAATCTTCCTCTACCATTTCTATCATCTCTAGAGCATTATTCCTCTACCATCTCTATCATCTCTATAGCATTCTTCCTCTACCATCTCTTTCTACAGCATTCCTCCTCTATGACTTCTATCATCTCTGCAGTATTCCTCCTCTATAATCTGCCTGATGCCAGTGAGTATGAGATCCACCATGCAAATCTGCTGACATGCTTCAAGTCAGTTTGGCAGTATAGTCTGTGTTCTCCTGTCCCACAACCTCTGTTTCATGCTCTTTATTTCAATAAATGTTGCTGTAGATGTGACCAGAAACAGTACATATATCCTCAAATTGAACAAACTAGCCCACTTGGCACCATGCAACTTTTTCTTAAAATATGCATCTTAGGGAGTTATTCAGAGTTGTTAGCAAACCAAAGAAGTTAGCAATTGGGCAAAAACCACATTGCACTGCTGGTGGGGTAGATGTAACATGTGCACAGAGAGTTAGATTTGGGTGGGTCGTACCCTCTTAACGTGCTATTTTATATAATTTATTTTGCTACAAAATATTATTCCTAAATGCTTATTACACTACAGTACTAGTGAATTAAGATGCAAAATTCCAGGAAAAGTGCACAAACTGGGTAAAAATGCAAAAGACATAGGTCCTATACGAGTGACTGGTGCCACACATCATTATGCTTAATCTGCTAATTTATACCAATTCTTTTGTGACAGGAAAATTCTAAAAAGTACTCAAGCACAACAATGGTATCTGTGGTAGAGTGTCTGAGCCACTCTAGGCATCTCGCAGTATATTGCACAAGAAGTATAGATGTATAAGGACACATTTATACAATCTGAAAAAGGATTGCCATTAGCAGGACTGGGTATATGAGTAGGAAATGCATGCTCCTGTATATATTCTAAACAATCTATATTTGAACCTGACTGCTTAATTTTAATGAAGAAATCTTGCTCTACCTGCCATTGTATTTATCAATGCCACTATATGTCTCCTGTGAGGATTCTGCTATATTTAAAGATGGTACTTTTGTTGTCTTTATTATCTGCTGTGGACATTGTCAGTTGTTACTTTACTACTATTCTTTTGTGTATGTTGAGATAGCACTTTTATTGTTATTTACTGCTGGTGACATTGGGGGTCATTCCGACCCGTTCGCACGCAGCGGTTCATCGCTACGGTGCGGATGGGTCAGAACTGCGTATGCGCAAAGAGCGCATTGCGTGCCGTCGCCGGGCAGCAAGCACAATAAAGAAGAAAGTGATCGCTAGCGCGATCACAAGAAGATTAACAGCGGGGAGGCGTCTACTCACCGTTTTTTGGGCATGGAGAGCCGAATGCAGGCGTGTCCAGGCGTTTGGAGGGCGGATGTCTGACGTCATATCCGGGACCTTCATCGCTGGATCGATCGCACAGGGTAAGTAACTGCAGGGCTAGTCTACTTCTGCACAAAACCTTTTTTAGCATAGCAAGGCTGCACAAGTGATCGCAGCCCTGCTATGCTAAAATACACTCCCACATAGGCGGCGTCTAGTTGATCGCACGAGCAGCAAAAAGTTGCTATATGCGATCAACTCGGAATGACCCCCCATTGTCCTTGCACTATTGTAATGTGTACTTTGTATTAAATGGGATGCTTCAATAAATTTTTTTTTCCATAATAATAATAATAATAATAATAATAATAAAAATAATAATAATAATAATAATAATAATAATAATAATAATAATAATAATAATATATTATTAGAAATAATCTAAATAACAATTGTGTAACAATTAATTACACCCTTACCTCAGCAGGTCAAGCAGTGCATCTACTGTAGTAACTTCTGGTGTACTGCCTGTCCTGTCAATATCATCAGCACTTTGAGATACTCCTGGTTTTATGGTCACCACCAACACAATTCCTATATTTGAACAAAACAGTTTAAATGCAGCCTACCATCAACTCACATTGAACACCTGTACACTATACGCTTAAATTGAAATCTAGACACAAGCTGATTCAAGGTGATTCAAACTCAAAAAGTAAATGTGTACAGCTTCCACTAGCAATCAGTTTATTTTGCTGAAGCTTCTGATAACATTACCATAGAATGCAGCTAATACATAATCTAGCATATTTTCATTATTCTATTTCCTGTAATGTTTTCAGTTATAAAATATTGTATTTGAAACAACGACAAATGAATACCATACACATACATACAATGCCTTATTTCAGTACATTTCTAAATATCCAGTGCCTAAATGTCATAGGATTTCTATTCTTTCCCATTATAAAAGTTATTTACTATAATGGTGCAACAGTGCAGTAACACATAACATTTCACAGGCTATGATTAGGTGTACCTGTAGCAGAATTCTCAAAGCTTACAGTATTACTAATTAAATGCTATGGTTTGCATCATTATACTAATTATCTAATATGCGCGCTGTGAAATATGTCTGCATTAATTAATTAAGTAAATCTCCTGTATACAGTTTTCATCTTTCAACCTTTTCTGATTTTTGAGTGCATATGACTGGGGTCAGAGCATCTGTAGCATTAATTCTTCATAACTGGCGATAACACAGCTGAGAGGATGTGGATGTGACTAAAATAACTAGTAGCCAGTAACATCAGTGGATTATTCATAGCAGCACAGAGTACTTCAGTTCTGCTAGCAACCCCATGCCAATGTGTAGTTAAGTATGAAGTGTAAGATTCTTTGGGGGAATTCAAATGTTATTGTCCCCGAACTCCCATCTAAAGTGATGGGAGATTGCAGGAGGCGATATTCATTTGATACCCCCTATCGCGCTGATCGCGCCCAGGGTCGGACTGGCCCACAGGGGTACAGGAGAAACACCCGGTGGGCCCCCCTGCCTGGGGGGCCCTCTTCCTCCTCCTCCTCCTCTTCCTCTAGTGATCAGGTTTCAGACTGTGTTCTTGAATTATACATTAACATTATACATATGTTACCTTATACTGCACAGGACTATGATGTATTCTCTACAGTGCATTGACAATATTTATCTGGTACATTATCATGCACGCACTAGCAGTATTTATATATTTGTCAAGGGGCCCAGCTCATGCACTCACTAATGGTTAGACAAACCAATGTAGCAGCTGGCCACACCCCCACTGGAGACTGACCACACCACTAAACATGGGCCCCTCCCACTGCATTCCCCGGTGGGCCCTTCATGCCCCAGTCCGACACTTTTTACGCCTATTAGTGTCAGGGTTAGCTGCGTAAAGCGGCTAAACCCGACTAAACTAATAGGCGCGAGCAGGAAAAGTGCCGTCTGGCCACCCAAACGGTTCACTTTTCACACATTTCAACTCGCCACCCTCAGCGGGTGCGACCTGTACAGAGCTATATTTTAACATCTCCTTTGGGCGCCATCTAGTGGCTGCCGGCATCTAAAAGATTTCAATTCCACCCATAGTCTAAACATTAATACTACAGGGTAATTCCATATCGATGTGGGTAGACTGTCGTGATAATTATTTAGCTGTTCATTCAGCCAACATGTCAAAGCCTCATGTTCTATCACCATAAGTTTATGTCGAAAGTCAGTACAATGAGGTCATATAGACCTTTGGAATTCCTAAGAAAAGTACATTTCAGAGAATACAAGTTATCCTGAATCATAGTTTCCAAATGTATAGTCTGAAGTCTTATAGCAATTGTATGTGGTGCAATGATGGCTCTTAGCCAAGTCAGTGTAGTAGATATTACATACAGTATTCAGCATATGCAGCTCCTTATAACATGCATACCTCCCAACATGATCCTCTCCAGAAGGAGGATAACATATATTCTGCTTCTGTACTTTTCTCTTAATTTATGATTGCAGGCACCTGTTGTGAACAGGTTAATGGATAAGAAAGGTGTTTCAGCACAGGTTATGGCAATCATACATTAAGAGGGAAGTCCAGGAGCAGAGCATTCTGTCGCTCCTGGAGAGGGTCATGTTGCGAGGTATATAATATGTGCTAAAGATGACACATGATGACACATGCAATAATAAACCATAGTTACCTAGAATAACCGCTATTACAGTAGTGCAGAAATAATACACAACAGCCCGCAGACCAATTTTCCCGGATACACTGGAATCCAGAGCAGCTACACCTGAGAATAAAGAGAATCTATGGTATAGTTATCCCACTATTATTTATTTATTTATTTATTAACAGTTTCTTATATAGCGCAGCAAATTCCGTTGCGCTTTACAATTTGAAATAACAATAACAAACTGGGTGATAACAGTCATAGAGGTAGGAAGGCCCTGCTCGCAAGCTTACAATCTATAGGGAAATAGGCATATGTACACAAGGAAAGGTGCTATCTATTGCATAGAATGAGAAGACATGTGAGGATATGTGTGGACTGTACAGAGTGGATGTAATTTGATAGGAAGGTTTATGAAAGTTATGTGGGCGGTTCAGGAATTTGATACGCTTGCCTAAAGAGGTGAGTTTTGAGGGAACGCTTGAAGGTTTGGAGACTAGAGGAGAGTCTTATTGTGTGTGGTAGGGCATTCCACAGGGTGGGTGCAGCCCGATGAAAGTCCTGCAGTCGTGAGTGGGAGCGAGTAATGAGTGTGGATGAGAGACGCAGGTCTTGTGAAGAGCGCAGAGGTCGGGTTGGGAGATATTTTGTGATAAGCGAAGTGATGTACGTTGGTGTAGTTTGGTTAATGGCCTTGTGTGTGAGTAAAAGTATTTTATATTGAATGCGGTAGAGTACAGGTAACCAATGGAGGGACTGACAGAGTGGATCTGCAGACGATGAACGTCTCGCGAGGAAGATAAGCCTCGCCGCTGCATTCAGAATGGATTGTAGTGGTGAGAGTCTTGTTTTGGGAAGACCAGTTAGGAGACTATTGCAATAATCAATGCGGGAGATAATGAGAGCGTGGATTAGAGTTTTAGCAGTGTCTTGTGTAAGGTATGGTCGTATTTTGGATATGTTTTTTAGATGCATGTAACATGATCTTGAGACAGATTGAATGTGAGGAACAAAGAACAGATCAGAGTCAAGGATGACACCTAGGCAGCGAGCTTGTGGGGTAGGGTAGATAGTCGAGTTTTCAACAGTGATAGAGATATCAGGTTGGTACCTACTATTGGCCGGTGGAAATATAATTAACTCTGTCTTTGAAATATTAAGTTTGAGGTGGCGAGATGTCATCCAGGATGAGATGGCAGAAAGGCATTCAGTGACACGGTCCAGTACAGATAGGGACAAGTCAGGGGAGGATAGGTAGATTTGAGTATCATCTGCGTACAGATGATACTGAAAACCAAAGGAGCTGATTAGTTTACCAAGAGATGAGGTATAGATAGAGAAAAGCAGAGGACCCAAGACTGAGCCTTGCGGTACTCCAACTGAAAGAGGTAGCGAAGAGGAGGTAGATTCAGAGAAGCGAACACTGAAGGAGCGATTAGATAGGTACGATAGGAACCAAGAAAGGGCTGTGTCTTTAAGACCTAGGGATTGTAGTGTCTGTATGAGAAGAGAGTGGTCTACAGTGTCAAATGCAGCAGATAGATCTAGAAGAATAAGTAGTGAGTAGTGGCCTTTAGACTTCGTAGTGACCAAATCATTAACCACTTTAGTCAGTGCCGTCTCTGTGGAATGTTGGGAACGGAAGCCTGACTGAAGTGGGTCCAACAAAGTGTATGAGTTAAGAAAGTGTGTGAGTCGAGTGTAGGCAAGTCTCTCAAGTAGCTTAGAGAGACAAGGGAGCTGAGAGATAGGGCGGTAGTTTGAGAGAGCATTAGGGTCAGAATTTTGTTTTTTTAAAATGGGAGTAATCACTGCATGCTTGAAGAGTGAAGGAAAAATACCAGTAGAGAGAGAGAGATTACAGATGTTAGTTAAGGTAGGGATGAGCACCAGAGACAGAGCTTTACTTATTTGTGAGGGTAAAGGATCAAGAGGAGAGGTAGTAGAGAAGCAGGATGAGAAGAGTGATGATACTTCATCTTCATTTGTGGGATCAAATGAAGAAAGAGTGCCAGAGGGTTCAGGTAAAGAACGGAGCAGGTCACTGGCTGCCGAAGAGCATACCATTTCATCTCGGATCTTATCAATCTTCTCCTTGAAGTAGGAAGCAAGATCATGTGCCTTGATAGTGGCTGGTGGGGTAGGTGCGGGAGGATTCAGAAGTGATTTAAATGTATTAAAGAGTTGTTTGGGGTTAGAGGCTTGAGCAGAGATAAGAGTTTGGAAATATGCTTGTTTGGCAGTGTCCAGGGCATTTTTATAAGAATGGTAGACTGTCTTATATGTGAGGAAGTCACTTGAAATACGAGATTTACGCCACTGACGTTCAAGTTTTCGTGTGAGTTTTTGTAGTTGTCTTGTTAATTTGGAGTGCCATGGTTGACATCTAGGCCTACGTGGAGTGTGATGGGTAGCTGGAGCCACTTCATCAAGGACTAGTTCTAGAGTCTTATTAAGGTGTGATACAGCCATCTCAGGAGAGGTGAATGCAGAAATAGGTGAAAGGAGTTGTTGGAGTGAAGTGGAAAGTTCTTGAAGATTAATTGTGTTAATATTTCTGCGAGTTTGAGGAAGATTGGAGAACTTCCGCAGCACAGGGTTTGAATTAACAGAGGAAAGCATGCAGGTGATAAGGTTGTGATCTGATAGGGGGAAAGGAGTGTTAGTGAGTTCAGAGATGGAGCATAGTCTGGTGAATACTAGATCAAGGCAGTGGCCCGCCTGATGAGTAGAGGAGTCAGTCCACTGGGAGAGGCCAAGAGAGGAGGTTAGAGAGAGTAGTTTGGAGGCATGCGCAGCAGATTTTGGACAATCAATAGCAATATTGAAATCACCCATGATAATGGTGGAGATGTCAGAGGATAGAAAGTGAGGGAGCCAGGCAGAAAAATC
Organism: Pseudophryne corroboree; assembly: GCF_028390025.1. Classification (NCBI taxonomy): domain Eukaryota; kingdom Metazoa; phylum Chordata; class Amphibia; order Anura; family Myobatrachidae; genus Pseudophryne; species Pseudophryne corroboree. The sequence goes on along the minus strand of NC_086444.1, from coordinate 523,781,153 downwards.
TTCCAAAAATTGTTTTGGATGCCCAGGTGGGCGGTAGATAGCTGCAACACGCAGAGAGAAAGGAGAGTAAACCCTAATGGAATGTACTTCAAATGATGTAAATGTGAGTGATGGAACCTGTGGTAGAACAGTATATGCAAAAGATTGGGAAAGCAAAAGTCCAACTCCTCCTCCTTTATGGTTATCGGGTCTGGAGGTGTGTGTAAAGTGGAGACCACCATGTGCCAGTGCTGCATGGGAGGCTGTGTCAGATTGTGTGAGCCAGGTTTCTGTTATAGCCAGCAGATTGATGTTGTTAGATATGAAGAGGTCATGGATAGATGTTAATTTGTTACAAACAGAGCGTGCATTCCATAAGGCACATTTTAGTGATCTGGAGGGTGATGGAAGACATGTGATGTTTATGAGGTTAGCTGGATTTCTATGTTGCTGTGAATCAGGTGAATGCGAGTGATGCAAGTGGCTGGGTCCTGGATTTGGTGAAATGTCACCAGCTATCAGAAGCAGAAGAGAGAGATAAATGTAGGTGTCAGAGGTTTGTGAAAGTTTTTTATGGTGAGAGGTTGTAGATGTTATTGTCAATGAGTATAGGGAAGTAAAAAGTAGAGATGAGCGCCGGACATTTTTCGGGTTTTGTGTTTTGGTTTTGGGTTCGGTTCCGCGGCCGTGTTTTGGGTTCGACCGCGTTTTGGCAAAACCTCACCGAATTTTTTTTGTCGGATTCGGGTGTGTTTTGGATTCGGGTGTTTTTTTCAAAAAACCCTAAAAAACAGCTTAAATCATAGAATTTGGGGGTCATTTTGATCCCAAAGTATTATTAACCTCAAAAACCATAATTTACACTCATTTTCAGTCTATTCTGAATACCTCACACCTCACAATATTATTTTTAGTCCTAAAATTTGCACCGAGGTCGCTGTGTGAGTAAGATAAGCGACCCTAGTGGCCGACACAAACACCGGGCCCATCTAGGAGTGGCACTGCAGTGTCACGCAGGATGTCCCTTCCAAAAAACCCTCCCCAAACAGCACATGACACAAAGAAAAAAAGAGGCGCAATGAGGTAGCTGACTGTGTGAGTAAGATAAGCGACCCTAGTGGCCGACACAAACACCGGGCCCATCTAGGAGTGGCACTGCAGTGTCACGCAGGATGGCCCTTCCAAAAAACCCTCCCCAAACAGCACATGACGCAAAGAAAAAAAGAGGCGCAATGAGGTAGCTGACTGTGTGAGTAAGATAAGCGACCCTAGTGGCCGACACAAACACCGGGCCCATCTAGGAGTGGCACTGCAGTGTCACGCAGGATGTCCCTTCCAAAAAACCCTCCCCAAACAGCACATGACGCAAAGAAAAAAAGAGGCGCAATGAGGTAGCTGACTGTGTGAGTAAGATAAGCGACCCTAGTGGCCGACACAAACACCGGGCCCATCTAGGAGTGGCACTGCAGTGTCACGCAGGATGTCCCTTCCAAAAAACCCTCCCCAAACAGCACATGACGCAAAGAAAAAAAGAGGCGCAATGAGGTAGCTGACTGTGTGAGTAAGATAAGCGACCCTAGTGGCCGACACAAACACCGGGCCCATCTAGGAGTGGCACTGCAGTGTCACGCAGGATGTCCCTTCCAAAAAACCCTCCCCAAACAGCACATGACGCAAAGAAAAAAAGAGGCGCAATGAGGTAGCTGACTGTGTGAGTAAGATAAGCGACCCTAGTGGCCGACACAAACACCGGGCCCATCTAGGAGTGGCACTGCAGTGTCACGCAGGATGTCCCTTCCAAAAAACCCTCCCCAAACAGCACATGACGCAAAGAAAAAAAGAGGCGCAATGAGGTAGCTGACTGTGTGAGTAAGATAAGCGACCCTAGTGGCCGACACAAACACCGGGCCCATCTAGGAGTGGCACTGCAGTGTCACGCAGGATGGCCCTTCCAAAAAACCCTCCCCAAACAGCACATGACGCAAAGAAAAATAAAAGAAAAAAGAGGTGCAAGATGGAATTGTCCTTGGGCCCTCCCACCCACCCTTATGTTGTATAAACAGGACATGCACACTTTAACCAACCCATCATTTCAGTGACAGGGTCTGCCACACGACTGTGACTGATATGACGGGTTGGTTTGGACCCCCCCCAAAAAAGAAGCAATTAATCTCTCCTTGCACAAACTGGCTCTACAGAGGCAAGATGTCCACCTCATCATCATCCTCCGATATATCACCGTGTACATCCCCCTCCTCACAGATTATCAATTCGTCCCCACTGGAATCCACCATCTCAGCTCCCTGTGTACTTTGTGGAGGCAATTGCTGCTGGTCAATGTCTCCGCGGAGGAATTGATTATAATTCATTTTAATGAACATCATCTTCTCCACATTTTCTGGATGTAACCTCGTACGCCGATTGCTGACAAGGTGAGCGGCGGCACTAAACACTCTTTCGGAGTACACACTTGTGGGAGGGCAACTTAGGTAGAATAAAGCCAGTTTGTGCAAGGGCCTCCAAATTGCCTCTTTTTCCTGCCAGTATAAGTACGGACTGTGTGACGTGCCTACTTGGATGCGGTCACTCATATAATCCTCCACCATTCTTTCAATGTTGAGAGAATCATATGCAGTGACAGTAGACGACATGTCCGTAATCGTTGTCAGGTCCTTCAGTCCGGACCAGATGTCAGCATCAGCAGTCGCTCCAGACTGCCCTGCATCACCGCCAGCGGGTGGGCTCGGAATTCTGAGCCTTTTCCTCGCATCCCCAGTTGCGGGAGAATGTGAAGGAGGAGATGTTGACAGGTCGCGTTCCGCTTGACTTGACAATTTTCTCACCAGCAGGTCTTTCAACCCCAGCAGACTTGTGTCTGCCGGAAAGAGAGATCCAAGGTAGGTTTTAAATCTAGGTTCGAGCACGGTGGCCAAAATGTAGTGCTCTGATTTCAACAGATTGACCACCCGTGAATCCTTGTTAAGCGAATTAAGGGCTCCATCCACAAGTCCCACATGCCTAGCGGAATCGCTCCGTGTTAGCTCCTCCTTCAATGTCTCCAGCTTCTTCTGCAAAAGCCTGATGAGGGGAATGACCTGACTCAGGCTGGCAGTGTCTGAACTGACTTCACGTGTGGCAAGTTCAAAGGGCATCAGAACCTTGCACAACGTTGAAATCATTCTCCACTGCACTTGAGACAGGTGCATTCCACCTCCTATATCGTGCTCAATTGTATAGGCTTGAATGGCCTTTTGCTGCTCCTCCAACCTCTGAAGCATATAGAGGGTTGAATTCCACCTCGTTACCACTTCTTGCTTCAGATGATGGCAGGGCAGGTTCAGTAGTTTTTGGTGGTGCTCCAGTCTTCTGTACGTGGTGCCTGTACGCCGAAAGTGTCCCGCAATTCTTCTGGCCACCGACAGCATCTCTTGCACGCCCCTCTCGTTTTTTAAAAAATTCTGCACCACCAAATTCAAGGTATGTGCAAAACATGGGACGTGCTGGAATTTGCCCATATTTAATGCACACACAATATTGCTGGCGTTGTCCGATGCCACAAATCCACAGGAGAGTCCAATTGGGGTAAGCCATTCCGCGATGATCTTCCTCAGTTGCCGTAAGAGGTTTTCAGCTGTGTGCGTATTCTGGAAAGCGGTGATACAAAGCGTAGCCTGCCTAGGAAAGAGTTGGCGTTTGCGAGATGCTGCTACTGGTGCCGCCGCTGCTGTTCTTGCGGTGGGAGTCCATACATCTACCCAGTGGGCTGTCACAGTCATATAGTCCTGACCCTGCCCTGCTCCACTTGTCCACATGTCCGTGGTTAAGTGGACATTGGGTACAACTGCATTTTTTAGGACACTGGTGAGTCTTTTTCTGACGTCCGTGTACATTCTCGGTATCGCCTGCCTAGAGAAGTGGAACCTAGATGGTATTTGGTAACGGGGGCACACTGCCTCAATAAATTGTCTAGTTCCCTGTGAACTAACGGCGGATACCGGACGCACGTCTAACACCAACATAGTTGTCAAGGCCTCAGTTATCCGCTTTGCAGCAGGATGACTGCTGTGATATTTCATCTTCCTCGCAAAGGACTGTTGGACAGTCAATTGCTTACTGGAAGTAGTACAAGTGGGCTTACGACTTCCCCTCTGGGATGACCATCGACTCCCAGCAGCAACAACAGCAGCGCCAGCAGCAGTAGGCGTTACACGCAAGGATGCATCGGAGGAATCCCAGGCAGGAGAGGACTCGTCAGAATTGCCAGTGACATGGCCTGCAGGACTATTGGCATTCCTGGGGAAGGAGGAAATTGACACTGAGGGAGTTGGTGGGGTGGTTTGCGTGAGCTTGGTTACAAGAGGAAGGGATTTACTGGTCAGTGGACTGCTTCCGCTGTCGGCCAAAGTTTTTGAACTTGTCACTGACTTATTATGAATGCGCTGCAGGTGACGTATAAGGGAGGATGTTCCGAGGTGGTTAACGTCCTTACCCCTACTTATTACAGCTTGACAAAGGGAACACACGGCTTGACAAATGTTGTCCGCATTTCTGGTGAAATACTTCCACACCGAAGAGCTGATTTTTTTGGTATTTTCACCAGGCATGTCAACGGCCATATTCGTCCCACGGACAACAGGTGTCTCCCCGGGTGCCTGACTTAAACAAACCACCTTACCATCAGAATCCTCCTGGTCAATTTCCTCCCCAGCGCCAGCAACACCCATATCCTCCTCATCCTGGTGTACTTCAACACTGACATCTTCAATCTGACTATCAGGAACTGGACTGCGGGTGCTCCTTCCAGCACTTGCAGGGGGCGTGCAAATGGTGGAAGGCGCATGCTCTTCACGTCCAGTGTTGGGAAGGTCAGGCATCGCAACCGACACAATTGGACTCTCCTTGTGGATTTGGGATTTCGAAGAACGCACAGTTCTTTGTGGTGCTACTGCTTTTGCCAGCTTGAGTCTTTTCATTTTTCTAGCGAGAGGCTGAGTGCCTCCATCCTCATGTGAAGCTGAACCACTAGCCATGAACATGGGCCAGGGCCTCAGCCGTTCCTTGCCACTCCGTGTGGTAAATGGCATATTGGCAAGTTTACGCTTCTCCGACGACAATTTTATTTTAGGTTTTGGAGTCCTTTTTTTTACTGATATTTGGTGTTTTGGATTTGACATGCTCTGTACTATGCCATTGGGCATCGGCCTTGGCAGACGACGTTGCTGGCATTTCATCGTCTTGGCCATGACTAGTGGCAGCAGCTTCAGCACGAGGTGGAAGTGGATCTTGATCTTTCCCTAATTTTGGAACCTCAACATTTTTGTTCTCCATATTTTAATAGGCACAACTAAAAGGCACCTCAGGTAAACAATGGAGATGGATGGATACTAGTATACAATTATGGATGGACTGCCGAGTGCCGACACAGAGGTAGCTACAGCCGTGGACTACCGTACTGTACTGTGTCTGCTGCTAATATAGACTGGATGATAATGAGATGTAGTATGTATAAAGAAGAAAGAAAAAAAAAACCACGGGTAGGTGGTATACAATTATGGATGGACTGCCGAGTGCCGACACAGAGGTAGCTACAGCCATGGACTACCGTACTGTGTCTGCTGCTAATATAGACTGGTTGATAAAGAGATGTAGTATGTATGTATAAAGAAGAAAGAAAAAAAAACCACGGGTAGGTGGTATACAATTATGGACGGACTGCCGAGTGCCGACACAGAGGTAGCTACAGCCGTGGACTACCGTACTGTGTCTGCTGCTAATATAGACTGGTTGATAAAGAGATGTAGTATGTATGTATAAAGAAGAAAGAAAAAAAAACCACGGGTAGGTGGTATACAATTATGGATGGACTGCCGAGTGCCGACACAGAGGTAGCTACAGCCGTGGACTACCGTACTGTACTGTGTCTGCTGCTAATATAGACTGGATGATAATGAGATGTAGTATGTATAAAGAAGAAAGAAAAAAAAAACCACGGGTAGGTGGTATACAATTATGGATGGACTGCCGAGTGCCGACACAGAGGTAGCTACAGCCGTGGACTACCGTACTGTGTCTGCTGCTAATATAGACTGGTTGATAAACAGATGTAGTATGTATGTATAAAGAAGAAAGAAAAAAAAAACACGGGTAGGTGGTATACAATTATGGACGGACTGCCGAGTGCCGACACAGAGGTAGCTACAGCCGTGGACTACCGTACTGTGTCTGCTGCTAATATAGACTGGTTGATAAAGAGATGTAGTATGTATGTATAAAGAAGAAAGTAAAAAAAACCACGGGTAGGTGGTATACAATTATGGATGGACTGCCGAGTGCCGACACAGCGGTAGCTACAGCCGTGGACTACCGTACTGTACTGTGTCTGCTGCTAATATAGACTGGATGATAATGAGATGTAGTATGTATAAAGAAGAAAGAAAAAAAAAACCACGGGTAGGTGGTATACAATTATGGATGGACTGCCGAGTGCCGACACAGAGGTAGCTACAGCCGTGGACTACCGTACTGTGTCTGCTGCTAATATAGACTGGTTGATAAAGAGATGTAGTATGTATGTATAAAGAAGAAAGAAAAAAAAACCACGGGTAGGTGGTATACAATTATGGACGGACTGCCGAGTACCGACACAGAGGTAGCTACAGCCGTGGACTACCGTACTGTACTGTGTCTGCTGCTAATATAGACTGGATGATAATGAGATGTAGTATGTATAAAGAAGAAAGAAAAAAAAACCACGGGTAGGTGGTATACAATTATGGATGGACTGCCGAGTGCCGACACAGAGGTAGCTACAGCCGTGGACTACCGTACTGTGTCTGCTGCTAATATAGACTGGTTGATAATGAAATGTAGTATGTATAAAGAAGAAAGAAAAAAAAACCCACGGGTAGGTGGTATACAATTATGGACGGACTGCCGAGTGCCGACACAGAGGTAGCTACAGCCGTGGACTACCGTACTGTACTGTGTCTGCTGCTAATATAGACTGGATGATAATGAGATGTAGTATGTATAAAGAAGAAAGAAAAAAAAACCACGGGTAGGTGGTATACAATTATGGATGGACTGCCGAGTGCCGACACAGAGGTAGCTACAGCCGTGAACTACCGTACTGTGTCTGCTGCGACTGGATGATAAATAATGATATAAAAAAAATATATATATCACTACTGCAGCCGGACAGGTATATATTATATAATGACGGACCTGCTGGACACTGTCTGTCAGCAGAATGAGTTTTTTATTTTATAGAATAAAAAAACACCACACAAGTCACACGACGTGTGTTTAACTTTTACAGGCAGACATTCACAATACAATATAGTATACTATATACTGGTGGTCAGGTCACTGGTCAGTCACACTGGCAATGGCACTCCTGCAGAAAAAAAGTGTGCACTGTTTAATTTTAATATGTACTCCTGGCTCCTGCTATAACCTAACTGCTCCCCAGTCTCCCCCACAATTAAGCTGTGTGAGCACAGTCAGATATTATACATAGATGATGCAGCAGCACACTGGGCTGAGCACAGATATGGTATGTGACTGAGTCACTGTGTATCGTTTTTTCAGGCAGAGAACGGATTATATTAAATAATATAAAACTGCACTGGTGGTCACTGGTCAGTCACTAGTATAACTAACTAATACTATCAGCAAAATTCTGCACTCTCTGTGTGAGTACTCCTCCTAAGCTCCAGTAAATGAAGTGTCACTGTCTCACTCTGTCACTAGTATAACTAACTAATACTATCAGCAAAATTCTGCACTCTCTGTCTGAGTACTCCTCCTAAGCTCCAGTAAATGAAGTGTCACTGTCTCACTCTCACTCTCCTATCTATTTCTTCTCTAAACGGAGAGGACGCCAGCCACGTCCTCTCACTATCAATCTCAATGCACGTGTAAAATGGCGGCGACGCGCGGCTCCTTATATAGAATCCGAGTCTCGCGATAGAATCCGAGCCTCGCGAGAATCCGACAGCGTCATGATGACGTTCGGGCGCGCTCGGGTTAACCGAGCAAGGCGGGAAGATCCGAGTCGCTCGGATCCGTGTAAAAAAAGCTGAAGCTCGGGCGGGTTCGGATTCCGAGGAACCGAACCCGCTCATCACTAGTAAAAAGCTCATGAGTGCTAATAAGAGGGGAGTGTAAAATTGAGGGGGCAATATGTACAGAGGGGTGAGTTGCTGGGAGACTGAATGATGCAATAGCCTTTATGAATACTCCATGAAGAGCAATGCAGAAAATAAATTTGTGGAACATAGTTAGTTTGAGCTGAAACCAGTGTTTTCTAGGCTGAGAGTGTAAGGTTTTACCTGTTCAAGTTAAAAGTTCAGGTGCCTATTTACTGGTGTTGTTCTGCTGTATGTTAACTGTGCATTATAGAGCAAAGTGACAAACAGGTATGTACAATCACATGTAAATCACAATGTATATAGTTGTCTACCGAATTGGTTGCATTTTGTTCTTAGAGGTCATGAGGATTTAGTTGGTAAAATATTTACATACGCTGAAATACACAGATGATTGGGAATGTAAGGAAGGGACGATGTTTTCTGTTTTGTCGGTGGGTTGTTTCCGTCTGTTTTCGTCCTGGTAAGTCCTGGGTAAGTCTATATTGTAATATTTTCATAACCCTTTTAAAAAAGCCCTTTTAATAAAGCCCTGTTCAGCTGGCTGTTGTTCAGCCAAGCATCTTTCCTTATGAATGGTAAGTATCCATGTGTCTCTAGTAATTGCAATCAAGGCCTAACATCCCACCCCCGTTTACAGAGCATGCCATAAAACTCAACTAAAAACAAACACTAAGATAGCAGTTACCAACTATATAAAGCTGCAAGACAGTTTCATCCTAGAATACAATATAGCTTATAATATACAAATTGACAGTGTAGATTACCTAGTTATAATAACACTATCACTGATGCATATATATTCTGAGCAGATCCAAAATGCAAAGGAGTGTAGATTACCTAGTTATAATAACACTATCACTGATCACTAGGACTATCACTAGGATTCGTAATGCTATGAACATGTGAACAATACCCACAATTGGTTTAGTTTTGTTTGCTTCAAGAAGATACAGTCCTGCAAACTCCAACAGCAGCAATGCGCAGTGTTAGAATGTCTATTACATCTGTTGTATTAATGGCATATTGTTTATACTGTATATACTGTTTATAAGTAAATTGTGTGTGTGTGTGTGTGTGTGTGTGTGTGTGTGTGTGTGGGGGGGGGTGGTCATTATGGAATCTGCAGACATAAAGCAAGAGGGCACAGTGGTTAGCTAACTCATACCCCTTTCACACCGCACAAATAACCCGGTATCGATCTGGTATATTGCCGGGTCGACACGGGTTGCTGTGTAGTGTGAAAGAGTCAGTCCCGAATTCCCGGGTTGCCTGACCAGGTAATTCAACCCGGGAATAAAACAGGGTTATGTCCGGGCTATCACCGGCTCAGCTGCAGTGTGAATGGGTTTCCTGGGTCAATGTGACCCGATACCCGTTCACAGCATAGGGAGAGGCGGCGCAGAGATGATCTCATCTCCTGGCGCTGCCTCCGCACCCACCCCCGATGATGCCATGGTCCCCACCCCCGATGGCAACCCGACCCGGTAATATGCCAGGACGGGAAGCCAGTTCTCTGGGTCCAATGCCAGGTCGCACCCGGGAAGGACCCGTTTCCAATTCCAGGGTGCGACCTGGCATTAGCGATCTGAAAGCTGTATATGAGTACTTGGTCTTTGGTTTTATTCCCAGCAGGGCCTGATATGTGTTGGATTTTTACGTTTTCCCTGTTTGCACATTGGTTTCCTTCCACAACTGTCAGCCAAAAAAAGTATTGTTACGATAATTGGCCAGTCATAGTTAACTCTGTAAGTTTCACTGGGGCAGGGACTGATATACATGACTAATAGTGTTTTCTGTAGAGCGCTGTGTAATATGTGTGCGCTACAACTAACATATCTATCTTTATACAGGCTGTTATTATTTTTTGTGTGCAATTTAGGTGCTGAAATCAAACATCTGATTGGCATGGGCAACTCTTTCATGGTCATTTGCATCAGTATTCATTAATCACTGGAATTTCACTAAGCAAGAGACTAGTGATGAGCGGGTTCGGTTTCTCGGAAACCGAACCCCCCCGAACTTCACCCTTTTTACACGGGTCCGAGCCATACTCGGATTCTCCCGTATGGCTCGGGTAACCCGAGAGCGCCCGAACGTCATCATCCCGCTGTCGGATTCTCGCGAGATTCGGATTCTATATAAGCAGCCGCGCGTCACCGCCATTTTCACTCGTGCATTGGAAATGTTAGGGAGAGGACGTGGCTGGCGTCCTCTCCGTTATTGTTGAATTTGATTGTGCATTATTGCTTAATTCATTGTGGGGAGGACTGGGGAGCAGCTGTATAATATAGGAGGAGTACAGTGCAGAGTTTTGCTGATCAGTAACCACCAGTTATCCGTTCTCTGCCTGAAAAAAACGCTCCATATCTGTGCTCAGTGTGCTGCATATATCTGTTCTCACACTGCTTAATTGTGGGGACTGGGGAGCAGCTGTATTATATAGCAGGAGTACAGTGCAGAGTTTTGCTGACAGTGACCACCAGTATACGTTGTCTGCCTCAAAAACACTCCATATCTGTGCTCAGTGTGCTGCTTTATTGTGGGGACTGGGGACCACCAGTATAATTAATATTATATAGGAGGAGTACAGTGCAGAGTTTTGCTGACAGTGACCACCATTATACGTTGTCTGCCTGAAAAACACTCCATATCTGTGCTCAGTGTGCTGCTTTATTGTGGGGACTGGGGAGTCGGGACCACCAGTATAATATTATATAGGAGGAGTACAGTGCAGAGTTTTGCTGACACAGTGACCACCAGTATACTATATATAGCAGTACGGTACGGAAGGCCACTGCTGTACCTACCTCTGTGTCGTCATTAAGTATACTATCCATATCCATCTACATTCTATACCTGTGGTGCATTTTAGTTTTGCAGTTTGCTGACACAGTGACCACCAGTATACTATATATAGCAGTACGGTACGGAAGGCCACTACTGTACCTACCTCTGTGTCGTCATTAAGTATACTATCCATCTACATTCTATACCTGTGGTGCATTTTAGTTTTGCAGTTTGCTGACACAGTGACCACCAGTATACTATATATAGCGGTACGGTACGGAAGGCCACTGCTGTACCTACCTCTGTGTCGTCATTAAGTATACTATCCATCTACATTCTATACCTGTGGTGCATTTTAGTTTTGCAGTTTGCTGACACAGTGACCACCAGTATACTATATATAGCAGTACGGTACGGAAGGCCACTGCTGTACCTACCTCTGTGTCGTCATTAAGTATACTATCCATCTACATTCTACACCTGTGGTGCATTTTAGTTTTGCAGTTTGCTGACACAGTGACCACCAGTATACTATATATAGCAGTACGGTACGGAAGGCCACTGCTGTACCTACCTCTGTGTCGTCATTAAGTATTCTATCCATCTACATTCTATACCTGTGGTGCATTTTAGTTGTGCGCAGTATATATAGTAGTAGGCCATTGCTATTGATACTGGCATATAATTCCACACATTAAAATATGGAGAACAAAAATGTGGAGGTTAAAATAGGGAAAGATCAAGATCCACTTCCACCTCGTGCTGAAGCTGCTGCCACTAGTCATGGCCGAGACGATGAAATGCCATCAACGTCGTCTGCCAAGGCCGATGCCCAATGTCATAGTAGAGAGCATGTACAATCCAAAAAAAAAAAGTTCAGTAAAATGACCCAAAAATCAAAATTGAAAGCGTCTGATGAGAAGCGTAAACTTGCCAATATGCCATTTACGACACGGAGTGGCAAGGAACGGCTGAGGCCCTGGCCTATGTTCATGGCTAGTGGTTCAGAACCACATGAGGATAGAAGCACTCATCCTCTCGCTAGAAAAATGAAAAGACTTAAGCTGGCAAAAGCACAGCAAAGAACTGTGCGTTCTTCTAAATCACAAATCCCCAAGGAGAGTCCAATTGTGTCGGTTGCGATGCCTGACCTTCCCAACACTGGACGGGAAGAGCTTGCGCCTTCCACCATTTGCACGCCCCCTGCAAGTGCTGGAAGGAGCACCCGCAGTCCAGTTCCTGATAGTCAAATTGAAGATGTCACTGTTGAAGTACACCAGGATGAGGATATGGGTGTTGCTGGCGCTGGGGAGGAAATTGACAAGGAGGATTCTGATTGTGAGGTGGTTTGTTTAAGTCAGGCACCCGGGGAGACACCTGTTGTCCGTGGGACGAATATCGCCATTGACATGCCTGGTCAAAATACAAAAAAAATCAGCTCTTCGGTGTGGAATTATTTCAACACAAATGCGGACAACAGGTGTCAAGCCGTGTGTTGCCTTTGTCAAGCTGTAATAAGTAGAGGTAAGGACGTTAACCACCTCAGAACATCCTCCCTTATACGTCACCTGCAGCGCATTCATCATAAGTCAGTGACAAGTTCAAAAACTTTGGATGACATCGGAAGCAGTCCACTGACCACTAAATCCCTTCCTCTTGTAACCAAGCTCCTGCAAACCACACCACCAACTCCCTCAGTGTCAATTTCCTCCTTACCCAGGAAAGCCAATAGTCCTGCAGGCCATGTCACTGGCAAGTCTGACGAGTCCTCTCCTGCCTGGGATTCCTCCGATGCATCCTTGAGTGTAACGCCTACTGCTGCTGGCACTGCTGTTGTTGCTGCTGGGAGTCGATCGTCATCCCAGAGGGGAAGTCGGAAGACCACTTGTACTACTTCCAGTAAGCAATTGACTGTCCAACAGTCCTTTGCGAGGAAGATGAAATATCACAGCAGTCATCCTGCTGCAAAGCAGATAACTCAGGCCTTGGCAGCCTGGGCGGAGAGAAATGTGGTTCCGGTATCCACCGTTAATTCAGAGGCAACTAGAGACTTGATTGAGGTATTGTGTCCCCGGTACCAAATACCATCTAGGTTCCATTTCTCTAGGCAGGCGATACCGAAAATGTACACAGACCTCAGAAAAAGAGTCATCAGTGTCCTAAAAAATGCAGTTGTACCCAATGTCCACTTAACCACGGACATGTGGACAAGTGGAGCAGGGCAGACTCTGGACTATATGACTGTGACAGCCCACTGGGTAGATGTATTGCCTCCTGCAGCAAGAACAGCAGCGGCGGCACCAGTAGCCACATCTCGCAAACGCCAACTCGTTCCTAGGCAGGCTACGCTTTGTATCACCGCTTTCCATAAAAGGCACACAGCTGACAACCTCTTACGAAAACTGAGGAACATCATCGCAGAATGGCTTACCCCAATTGGACTCTCCTGGGGATTTGTGACATCGGACAACGCCAGCAATATTGTGCGTGCATTACATCTGGGCAAATTCCAGCACGTCCCATGTTTTGCACATACATTGAATTTGGTGGTGTAGAATTATTTAAAAAACGACAGGGGCGTGCAAGAGATGCTGTCGGTGGCCCGAAGAATTGCGGGCAACTTTCGGCATTCAGCCACCGCATACAGAAGACTGGAGCACCACCAAACAATCCTGAACCTGCCCTGCCATCATCTGAAGCAAGAGGTGGTAACGAGGTGGAATTCAACCCTCTATATGCTTCAGAGGATGGAGGAGCAGCAAAAGGCCATTCAAGCCTATACATCTGGCCACGATATAGGCAAAGGAGGGGGAATGCACCTGACTCAAGCGCAGTAGAGAATGATTTCAACGTTGTGCAAGGTTCTGCAACCCTTTGAACTTGCCACACGTGAAGTCAGTTCAGACACTGCCAGCCGGAGTCAGGTCATTCCCCTCATCAAGCTTTTGCAGAAGAAGCTGGAGACATTGACGGAGGAGCTAAAACAGAGCGATTCCGCTAGGCATGTGGGACTTGTGGATGTAGCCCTTAATTCGCTTAACCAGGATTCACGGGTGGTCAATCTGTTGAAATCAGAGCACTACATTTTGGCCACCGTGCTCGATCCTAGATTTAAAACCTACGTTGTATCTCTCTTTCCAGCAGACACAAGTCTGCTGAGGTTCAAAGACCTGCTGGTGAGAAAATTGTCAAGTCAAGCGGAACGTGACCCGTCAACAGATCCTCCTTCACATTCTCCCGCAACTGGGGGTGCGAGGAAAAGGCTAAGAATTCCGAGCCCACCCGCTGGCGGTGATGCAGGGCAGTCTGGAGCGAGTGCTGACATCTGGTCCAGACTGAAGGACCTGCCAACGATTAGTGACATGTCGTCTACTGTCACTGCATATGATTCTCTCACCATTGAAAGAATGGTGGAGGATTATATGAGTGACCGCATCCAAGTAGGCACGTCAGACAGTCCGTACGTATACTGGCAGGAAAAAGAGGCAATTTGGAGGCCCTTGCACAAACTGGCTTTATTCTACCTAAGTTGCCCTCCCTCCAGTGTGTACTCCGAAAAAGTGTTTAGTGCAGCCGCTCACCTTGTCAGCAATCGGCGTACGAGGTTACTTCCAGAAAATGTGGAGAAGATGATGTTCATCAAAATGAATTATAATCAATTCCTGCGTGGAGACATTCACCAGCAATTGCCTCCTGAAAGTACACAGGGACCTGAGATGGTGGATTCCAGTGGGGACGCATTAATAATCTGTGAGGAGGGGGATGTACACAGTGAAAGGGGTGAGGAATCGGAGGATGATGATGAGGAGGACATCTTGCCTCTGTAGAGCCAGTTTGTGCAAGGAGAGATTGATTGCTTCTTTTTTGGTGGGGGCCCAAACCAACCAGTCATTTCAGTCACAGTCATGTGACAGACCCTGTCGCTGAAATGATGGGTTCGTTAAAGTGTGCATGTCCTGTTTATACAACATAAGGGTGGGTGGGAGGGCCCAAGGACAATTCCATCTTGCACCTCTTTTTTCTTTCATTTTTCTTTGCATCATGTGCTGTTTGGGGCCAATTTTTTTGAAGTGCCATCCTGTCTGACACTGCAGTGCCACTCCTAGATGGGCCAGGTGTTTGTGTCGGCCACTTGTGTCGCTTAGCTTAGTCACACAGCGACCTTGGTGCGCCTCTTTTTTTCTTTGCATCATGTGCTGTTTGGGGACTATTTTTTTGAAGTGCCATCCTGTCTGACACTGCAGTGCCACTCCTAGATGGGCCAGGTGTTTGTGTCGGCCACCTGTGTCGCTTAGCTTAGTCACACAGCGACCTTGGTGCGCCTCTTTTTTTCTTTGCATCATGTGCTGTTTGGGGACAATTTTTTTGAAGTGCCATCCTGTCTGACACTGCAGTGCCACTCCTAGATGGGCCAGGTGTTTGTGTCGGCCACTTGTGTCGCTTAGCTTAGTCACACAGCGACCTCATTGCGCCTCTTTTTTTCTTTGCATCATGTGCTGTTTGGGGACAATTTTTTTGAAGTGCCATCCTGTCTGACACTGCAGTGCCACTCCTAGATGGGCCAGGTGTTTGTGTCGGCCACTTGTGTCGCTTAGCTTAGTCACACAGCGACCTCGGTGCAAATTTTAGGACTAAAAATAATATTGTGAGGTGTGAGGTGTTCAGAATAGACTGGAAATGAGTGGAAATTATGGTTATTGAGGTTAATAATACTATGGGATCAAAATGACCCCCAAATTCTATGATTTAAGGAGTTTTTTAGGGTTTTTTGAAAAAAACACCCGAATCCAAAACACACCCGAATCCGACAAAAATTTTTCGGTGAGATTTTGCCAAAACGCGTCCGAATCCAAAACACGGCCGCGGAACCGAATCCAAAACCAAAACACAAAACCCGAAAAATGTCCGGTGCACATCACTACAAGAGACATACATAAATAAATCCAGGTTTAGCGCTATATATGTCAAGCAGCAAATCAAATTGTATTGTCCTGCATGTCTCCAGGGAGGTTAGTAAATGATAAATGTGAAATTGAATATTAAAATACATGAGTCACCAATAAAAAGGGTGGTGCTCTGCATGGTACCATTTTATAGTATGGATCTAGTGTTCCACAAACACAATTGGAATTTTGTAACCTGAAACTTCAGTCTGGTCACTTCATTATGTGCGGTCATTAAAAATGGATAGTTATGTAATAAATTACCAGTTCAATTAAATGGGTCACCAACTTCTTCCAGGCTGGCTAATAACTGTTCCGAATGGGACCATTATGCTGGCCAGATTTTCCATTTACAAGAGACCAATTTCTTAGTCCTATTTTTATTATTTGAGGTAAACACCTGAAGACTACAGTATCTGGTCAGAAGGCTGACAGTAACCGCGTCACCAGAATGTCAACATTGTGCAAACTGTCAACATGTTCACAACCTAAGGGGATGACTACGTGTCTTGTGTACAGAGCTCTTAATAAGTAAATCACCTGAAAGTTCCTTATATTGCCCCTTGATATATTTGAAGATATTAATCATGTCCCCTCTTATGCACCTTTTTTCCAGCGTAAACATATCCAGCCTAAGTTGTCTTTCCTCATAAACCAATGGCTCGCACTAGGCCCTTAACTAATTTTGTAGCTCTTTTCTGAACCCTTTCTAGTTCAACTATGTCTTTTTTATAGTGCGGAGCCCAAAATTGTACACAGTATTCTAGATGGGGCCGTACCAACGCTTTATACAGTGGCAGGATTACACTTTTATCCCTGGTCTCTATTCCCCGTTTTATGCATGCTAATACCTTATTGTCCTTTACTGAAGCATCTCGACATTGCGAACTACTGCTAAGTCTATTGTCAATGATCAGCCCCAAATCTTTCTCCAATAATGATTTTCTGAGAATTACCCCATTCAATGTATAGATTGCCTGTTTGTTTTTGATCCCGAAATTCATAACTTTACACTTCTCTATATTGAACCTCATATTCCACTTTGTTGCCCAACCCCCAGTTTAGGTAAATCGTTCTGAAGAGAGTCAATGGGGGTCATTCCGAGTTGTTCGCTCGTTGATGATTTTCGCAATGGAGCGATTAAGGCGAAAATGTGCATGCGCATGGTACGCAGTGCGCATGCACTAAGTATTTTAGCTCAAAACTTAGTAGATTTACTCACGTCCGAACAAAGAATTTCCATTGTTGAAGTGATCGGAGTGTGATTGACAGGAAGTGTGTGTTT
The DNA here is from genome assembly GCF_028390025.1 of Pseudophryne corroboree. Lineage (NCBI taxonomy): Eukaryota > Metazoa > Chordata > Amphibia > Anura > Myobatrachidae > Pseudophryne > Pseudophryne corroboree. The sequence goes on along the minus strand of NC_086444.1, from coordinate 523,764,006 downwards.
CTGGACGGAAACTGACTGTTTTCTGGGAGTGTGCGGAAAAACGCAGGCGTGCCAGGATAAAATGCGGGGGTGTCGGGAGAAACGGGGGAGTGGCTGGCAAAACGCAGGGCGTGTTTGTGACATCAAACCAGGAACGAAACGGGCTGAGCTGATCGCAGTGTAGGAGTAAGTCTCGAGCTACTCAGAAACTGCTAAGAATTTTCTATTCGCAATTCTGCTAATCTTTCGTTCGTAATTCTGCTAAGCTAAGATACACTCCCAGAGGGCGGCGGCCTAGCGTGTGCAATGCTGCTAAAATCTGCTAGCGAGCGAACAACTCGGAATGACCCCCCAATGTACTGATCTGATCTAACTATCCTACACAGTTTAGTATCATCCGCAAAAATTGATACTTTACTATCAATACCATTTCTTATATCATTTATAAATATATTAACCAGCAATGGGCCTAGTACAGACACTTGAGGTAGACCACTTAATACTTTAGTCCAACTCGAAAATGTTCCATTGACAACCACTCACTGTTTTCTATTTTCCAACCAATTTTTGACCCAAGTACAAATGCTGTCACCAAGCCCCAGCTCTCTTAATTTAAGACACAACCTCGTGTGAGGTACTGTTCCAGGACTTAAAGATTTGCCCCTGGAAATGTCCCTGTTTTCAATATTGACTACAGCACAATTCCTCTTTTTCTGCTTGTTAGATGCAGTTCTTGTCAAGCCTGTCTTATCCTCTGAGCTCTGAAGTTTGTATGTCTTGACTGCGTAATGAGTATGTATTGAGTATGTAAAATCGGAAAAAAATATATAGTTTCATGACAGGGTGACGATCTACCTAGTGCTTGGGCTGAACAGGTAAAAGAGTCACTTTAAAGAAGTATAACATGTTGATAACTATGTAACATTTGGCCATTTACTAGAACAGCTTATAGTCTAAATTAAAAAAAAAAGAAAAAGCTGAACAAAAGAGTACCTGTGATCATGCTGGAAACAATCAACGGCAAAATGATGAGTTTTAACATTCGCATCAGAATGTCTCCAGGAAAAGCAAAATATATTTTATCCAAGTTAGAAAGTTTTCCATATTCCCGTACCAGAACTCCAAGTCCAATACCTAAAAAAGGAAAAAGATTCCCACATTACTCAACTGGTCTGTTTTTTTTTTTTTCAATTATGCTACTGTATATAATGTAATCAAGCTTTCTCTAGCAGAAAGGAGAACAGAACTGTAGTTTTCAACTGTCTCTTACATTAATTTTCTTTCAAATAATTTACTACAGCAGTTGTGTAAACAAAACTACGAAACATTATTATGAATACGGAGAGTCTGCCACCCCCCCAAACCCCCCACCACCCCCAAAATAGCAAAAACATATGTGCCTAGGAGACAATGTGATGTCAATTTACTATAACCTCTAGTTATACAGTCCCCAGCTATATTAAATATTTTCAAATATACAGTACATCTAGAAAAAGACCATTTATGGAAACAACTCCACTTCCATAGCTTCAATTTCTCTACACAGATGCCAAGCTATCTTAACATGAGCAAGTTCTTGAAACATATCCTGTGCCTAGCAAGTTGCAACAGTAATAACCCCTACACACTGGCCGACTGCCGGCCGAGGTACCCGCCGGCCTATACGGCCGACGGACATCCCGGCAGGGCGAGTGAAGTTTCTTCACTCCACCCCATCACCCGGCCCCATAGCCCTGCATAGGGTTGCCACCTCATGCATCATCGATTCCTGGAGATCCACCCCCCCCCCCCCAATTCCAAACATCCCCCCCCCCACTCCTCCGTGGCACCAAGCAGTGTACGCGTAAATAAAATGATGTACCATATTTAAAAAATATTTTACGTACAAACTATCTAAATGAAATAGTGTATCTATATAAATGGGAATATAATAATCACCACCTGGATAAATTACAGGCATTTGGGGCCTTAAAACTAGATTGTGTGAAAGAGGGAAGAACCATGGAAGTGTGAAAGAGGGAAGAACCATGGAAGTGTGAAAGAGGGAAGAACCATGGAAGTGTGAAAGAGGGAAGAACCATGGAAGTGTGAAAGAGGGAAGAACCATGGAAGTGTAAGTGTTGCACACAACCTAATCAATATCAAGCTTCAACAGGTTAAATAAACAAATGTACTACTAAAAGGTGTCTGTTAGTCATTAAAAAATATACATATTTCTATATATAACTTGAGCCTCTATTTGTTTCATGCATTCTCATTATATTAAAAATATATGTGTGACATGCCTGTCAGCTCTCATTGCTCTTCTCACATGAGCCAAGCCAGCGTTACTTCACCACCGCAGCCCGGGAAACGCTGAGGAAAAGCTGCTGATGGCAGCGTCATGGCAGCTTCGGCTCAGTCTGCGGTCCACAGGCACAGCCCAGGGAAACAATGAGGAAGTCATGCCGATGGTAGCGTCATGGCAGCTTTGGCTCAGTCTGCGGTCCGCAGGCACAGCCCAGGGAAATGCTGAGGAAGAACTGCCGATGGCAGCGTCATGGCAGCTTCGGCTCAATCTGGGCTGAACACAGTCTCGCGAGATTTGATGTCATCATCTTGCGAGACAGTCACTGTAGTTCACTGAGTTCCTCGGCTGCCAAGGAGCACTGCTGGTGAACCCAGGGTCCTCTTATTCCTGGAGAATCCAGGATCCGGGTGAAAGAAAAAGCCTCCTTGAGGGTTGCCACCAAATCCTGGAGAATCCAGGAAATCAGGGAGAGGTGGCAACCCTAGCCCTGCATGATAATATGGACGTGATTGTCCATATTGGCTTGCATGTTTAAACGAGCCGGCACCAACGATGAAGGAGTGCGGGGCAGCGCATCGTTCAACGTTGGTGCCTACACACTGAAAAATATGAACGATATCTTGTTCATTAATGAATGGGATCGTTCATATCTTTCGGTGTAATCGGCCAGTGTGTAGGGCCCATAAGAAATGGCAGTGCATTCAGCGGTATGCTGTCAGGATGTCTACACTATGTCACCAGTGAGTATGTCAGCCTCTAGATGCTGATGCATGGATCAAGGTTAGGGTGAAATGCTGCTTACAGCATTTTCCCTGTGTGGGTTTCGTAACTTTAAATATACTGGTAGGTGGCATGTTTAAAGTTGTAACATCTGCATCGGAAAAATACTCTAACTGGGGTATTCAACTTGGCCCGGGGTGCCGGGTGATAAGTATCGGCCGGCGGGGGCTATTTAATTGGCCCCGATAAGCCGGCGCGTGCCTCCGGCAGGCGAAGCAAAATGCCCGATAACATCCCCGTTTTCAACCGAAAACGGGGCTATTTCACCCGAAAACACACAGGTTTCACTGAACCTGTGTGTTTTCGGGTGTAAGAAGACTTGTTACTGGCCAAACAAATTAAATAGCCCGACCGCAGCACCCGAAGAAACATCGGGGGTTTTTACTCCTGATGTCTCTTCGGGCCAAATTGGATATCCCCCTAAGTAGCATTACACCCATGTCAGGTTCCCGAAGGTGGCATTGTAGAGTTGACATACTCACTGTTGAGATAGATAGTGTCCACTATCTGTACCGAACCCCATTTAGCATATGGGTGGTCATTCCGAGTTGATCGCTCGTTATTTTTTTTTCGCAACGGAGCGATTAGTCGCTAATGCGCATGCGCAATGTCCGCAGTGCGACTGCGCCAAGTAAATTTGCTATTAAGTTAGGTATTTTACTCACGACATTACGAGTTTTTTTCTTCGTTCTGGTGATCGTAGTGTGATTGACAGGAAGTGGGTGTTTCTGGGCGGAAACTGGCCGTTTTATGGGTGTGTGCAAAAAAACGCTGCCGTTTCTGGGAAAAACGCGGGAGTGTCTGAAGAAACGGAGGAGTGTCTGGGCGAACGCTGGGTGTGTTTGTGACGTCAAACCAGGAACGAAACTGACTGAACTGATCGCAGTGGCAGAGTAAGTCTCGAGCTACTCAGAAACTGTTAAGAACTGTCTATTCGCAATTTTGAGAATCTTTCGTTCGCAATTTTGCTAAGCTAAGATTCACTCCCAGTAGGCGGCGGCTTAGCGTGTGCAATGCTGCTAAAAGCAGCTTGCGAGCGAACAACTCGGAATGAGGGCCTTGGTTGCTTACACTATCATTATTATACAGGGTGATTCAAAAGTCGCTGTACACCCTTTTGTTTCAAAAACTGTACAGGAAATGGGAAAACTGAATACTCCAGTAAGGTATGGGTGAGGTGGGCTATCTTTTAGGGTATGTACCGAACTTGGCCGCCATCTTGAAATCGGCAATCTTGAATCTAAGTCAGTTTTGTCTGATGGAAAGGGGGTCGTGTAACATGTCAAACAACATTAGAATTTGCTGAAAAGTTTATTGCTGCAAACAGATTTGAAATAGCAGTTATGATTCAAAAGTTACAACATTTTGTTTGTTGCAGTTAACTGAAGATGGCTTTTACAAAAGAGGAGAGAATTGAGGTCATTTTGATGTCTGGAGAATGAAGTTTCCGTGTCATAGCTGCAGATTTTAACAACTGGCACCTAGAAAGACCTCCAGCTTCACATAACACTGTCAGCTGCCTAATGTCCAAATTCCGAGAAACTGGGACTGTGGCTGACAAATCACGGAGTGGTCGTCCAAAAAGTGCTACTGACGAGACAACCTCAACAATAGTTTTGGTCACCCAGCTCACCTAACCTCACACCACCTGACTTTTATCTGTTGGGTCATTTAAAGCAACTCGTGTATGCAGAGAAAATAAGAAACAGACATCATCTCCAGCAATGCATTGAAGAAGCATGTGCCAACATTTCTTCGGAATCCTTCTGCGAGTGCATGACGATTGGATCCAGCGCCTTCGAATTTGTGTTGACCAAGAGGGACAACATGTTGAACACATTAAATGACTGTCCTTTATGGAGAACAGTTCAGCCTGTAATTTCAACTAAAAAAGTATTGTTACTTTTGAACCATAACTGCTATTTCAAATCTGTTTGCTGCAATAAACTTTTCAACAAATTCTGATGTTACTTGACATGTTACACAACCCCCTTTTCCATTTGAAAAAAACTGACTTAGATTCAAGATGGCAGATTTCAAGATGGCACCCATGTTTGGAACATACCCTAAAACAGGGGTGGAGAACCTTTTTTCTACCGAGGGCCATTTGGATATTTATAAAATCCTTCGGGGGCCATACAAGTCTGCCCCCGCGCGCGCCAAAAAAAATGGGTGTGGCCAGTTAAAATAGGACGTGATACACATACGCCCCCAATAGTGCAGTGCCAGATCCACAATTGCTCCCACAGTGCCAGGTATACAAATGCCCCTCACAGTGCCAGGTATACAGATACCCCCACAGTGCCAGGTATACAGATGCCCACACAGTGCCAGGCATACAAATGCCCCTCACAGTGCCAGGCATACAGATGCCCCCACAGTGCCAGGTATACAAATGCCCCCACAGTGCCAGGTATACAAATGCCCCTCACAGTGCCAGGTATACAGATGCCCCCACAGTGCCAGGTATACAGATGCCCCCACAGTGCCAGGTATACAAATGCCCCCACAGTGCCAGGTATACAAATGCCCCTCACAGTGCCAGGTATACAGATGTCCCCACAGTGCCAGGTATACAGATGCCCCCACAGTGCCAGGTATACAAATGCCCCTCACAGTGCCAGGTATACAGATGCCCCCACAGTGCCAGGTATACAGATGTCCCCACAGTGCCAGGTATACAGATGCCCCCACAGTGCCAGGTATACAAATGCCCCTCAGTGCCAGGTATACAGATGTCCCCACAGTGCCAGGTATACAAATGCCCCTCACAGTGCCAGGTATACAGATGCCCCTCACAGTGCCAGGTATACAAATGCCCCTCACAGTGCCAGGTATACAGATGCCCCCACAGTGCCAGGTATACAGATGCCCCCTCCCCATCCCGCTTACCGCTCCTTTCGGCGGGTACACGGAGGAGAGCGCGGCTATGTTGGGCGGCGGCGTGTAAGACTTGAAACCAGCCGCCGGTTCGAGAGCCAATTAGAGCTCGCGGACCGGCAGCCGCGGCTCCTGATTGGCTGCCGGTCCGCGAGCTCTGATTGGCTCATGAACTGGCGGCTGGTTTCAAGTCCTACACGCCGCCGCCGCTGCCACCCGACAATAGCCGCGCTCTCCTCCGTGTGGTGACAGCTGAGACACGCTGCCGCCGGACTGTGCGGCGGCGTGTCTCACTGAGAGGAGCGGGTGGGCCGGACCAAACGGCTTCGCGGGCCTTATACGGCCCGCGGGCCGGAAGTTCCCCACCCCTGCCTTAAAAGATAGCCCACCTCACCCATACCTTACTGGAGTATTCAGTTTTCCCATTTCCTGCACAGTTTTTGAAACAAATAGGTGTACTGTGACTTTTGAATCACCCTGTATTTTAGTTATAAAGTGCCAGCCAGCTTCATGGTGCTTTACAATTTACACTAACTCCTTTGCATGTGATGGTTGTCAAATGAAAGCTAGAGAGTTATGCAGATCACAGTACCTGGCAGCCAGGAGACCGACGTTGGAATCCCGACAGTCTGAATGCCGGCAGCGAGTCCGCTCGCCATGCATTGAGTCCGGTGGCGAGCTTTACTCGCCACACTATTATATTCCCCCTCGGGTGGTGGAGTGGACCACCACCTGAATGGGAATTTTGGGCTTCAGTCGGGATTCCGACCGCCGGCTTTTCACCGGGTGTCGGGATTCCGGCGTCATATCATGAACGACGGGATCCTGTCAGCCGGTAATTTAACTGCATCCTGTGCTGATATAGACAGTAGACAGGGCCAGAGCAACAATAGTGAAGATGTGAGTACAGCCGCAGGACTCCACATAAAGCAGGCCCAGTATCATGAAAGCTTGATGGTGACAGCTGTCCAGCTGGCCACACAGTAGTCTATAAACCATAATTTATTAAAATTTTATTTTTTGGGGTAAATGGAGGAGTCAGTCTGCCTAATCTTATAGTATATAGTCACGCTGGAATTCTGCATTCCATCAGAGATTGGTTGCATAAGATGGATTTCTATATTAACTTCCTCTTACATCAATCGTTCTTGTCTGTAAATATCTCTCCCAGTCTTCAGCGTCTGCATGGACAATCTTCTCTTTCACAGCGCAGCTCCCCTCCCCCCTCCTCACATCAGGAGACACGTGAGGTGACATCATCTTTGCCGGGACTGGAGAAGGCAGGGTGGGCCAATTCATTTTATAGCGCTGCCCAACCACCGCTGTCTATTGATGTTGACGCATGTGGGTGATGCAGGCAGTGAGAAGCCTGCCCAGAATCCAGCCTCATCTCCTACAGCAGCCATGAGCACAGTGGCGTGTGCACGCATACTTACGCACATGACTCGTCGTGGGCATAGTAGTCACGCCATCTGTGCCGATGGATGGAAATGCTTAGCCATTTCGCAGAATGAAATGTAACATTATGGGGTCCATGTCTAACTCAGTCACAATACGTGAACATGCCCTTACAGTACTGAGCCAACATAACCAAATGAAGGCGCTTGGCCAGATGTACTAAACCTTGAAAAGTGATATATATCATGGTGATAAAGCACCACCCAGCCAACTCCTAACTGTCATTTTTCATACCCAGCCTGTGACATGGCAGCTAGGAGCTGATTGGCTTAGTATATCTCCACCCAGGAAAACAGCATCTGAGAATCGCTAGCACCTAAGCTTACAAATCATAGGCAAATTATAGATGGTCTTCTCTTGTCTTCAGTTCTGTTTGTCATGTGAAATTAGTCAGTATTCTGTCACAGACATATGAAAAAACACACTTTGTTATATACAATATGACAAATTTGAAAAACACTGACATTTTGGCAGGCTGCGCAGCTATCTAGCAGAGAGATGTGGGGGCCTAATTCAGTCTTGTATGTGATGCTGATGTTTTTGCAAATGAGTGATTATCAGAATACTGCGCATGTGCTGCGATCGCACTGTGCAAGTGTAAAAGTGGCTTTGTGATTTTGCTAGCAGAGAGGATTTCTTTGTAGAGTTACAGTATTGACAGGAAATGACCGTTTGGGGGTGGTAATAGGGAGTGGTAGCAAAAACACGGACGTGTCACGCCCATTTTCAGGTCGTGTATCTGACCTCAGCTGCGGTCATGTACGCAGAGAAACATGTTGCTTGCGTCACTACTGCCGCGGCCAGTGTGTGTAGCCAAAGACCTAGTCGGACAGTCGATGTTCACCATTGTTGCGTGTAAGCTGTGAATGTGTATGCAGTTGTGAATGGGTTTATGATCGCTTCAGTGGGCGGCTCTTTTCATTTCTGGGTGGAAGCATTACTTGCATTAGTATTAGCGTACAACTCTGATTTAGGCCCTATGTGTAGCAGGATTCATTGGAACCTCTGTGTATAGGTATTGTGAGTGACCTGGGTCCCATCAATTGGAAGGGTGTGATCTATATTTTTTATGCTTATTTAAAATCAACCAAGCAGCAAATGAGCAGCTTTGGGCACCTAGAAAGACATAGGAGTACCTGGAAGCAGTTATTTTTTTAAAGGAATGGATGCTTAAATTATAATGGTCTCTTTCAGATGTAGGGATATTAAGAATGGCTTAACTAATGTCTACAGATATTTTTAAGTACAATATAAAACTTTGCCTGTATAGTTTTAACACCTAGCAGAGTGGAAAAACTTGTGAGACGAGGGCCTAGGTGCCAAAAAACTCACACCAAGAGTTTATAATATGACACATGGTAATGTACCACGTGAATACAGGCAGCATTCCAACGACTGCTAAACAGTACAGTCAATCTAGTGAATGGGAATCAGATACATCTTCTATAGGCAAACAGAGGTTGTCACAGCCAGCAAGTTGAAGGTAATAATATAAATTCTGGTATTAGATTGTAATTACCCTGAAGAAGGAATTTAAGATTGTACTAATGACGGGGAGGAGGGGGAGCCCAGGAGGACACTGACAAATGGACGGCCGGGCTGGCGGACTGAGGGAGATGATGGCGACCGGGTGGACGCAGCGCAGTAAACACGCCAAAGACAACTACACAGCCCTAGCCAAGGCTGTGTAATGCATAATGCCAGCTGCCAGAGCTTACACAGCACTGGCAATTGGAATTACACAGCCCTGGCAACCATCATGACACCCGTCCCAGAGCATGAAACCCCTGGCAACCAGCATGGATCCCAGAGCACAAAACCCCTGGCAACCAGCATGGATCCCAGATCATGAAACCCCTGGCAACCAGCATGACACCCAGCGCGTGAAACCCTTGACAACAAGCAGGTAATTTAAAGTAATTAGAAGCTTTACTGTAGGGCATAATGTATAAAGGGCATTGCAGTGTATGTGGCATAATATGGTGCAGGGGGCATTACTGTGTGGGGCTTAATATGGTAGAATTTTTTATTATCCTGTGGTGGCCTTGTTCTGTTGGTGCAGGGTCAAAAACTGGGGTGTAAGGTAGTCTTTTCAGATGAGACCACACCCATTTTAGCGAGGCCACGGACATTTTACCAAGGCCTCGCCCCCTTGCCAGGGGGTGGGGTGAGGGGGGCATTTTTTTATGTCAGGGGGGGGGGGGGGCGTGCATTTTTAAATCTCGCACTGGGAGCCAAATTGGCTAGAAACAGCCCTGATTACACCTCCCATACATGATACCCTGCTGCACTGCACTGCGGCTCTGCACCACCATTTACAATAGAACATCCCAAAGCCTCCATGTGCACTTTACATAATGGAGGATTTCTCATTCTCTCTGGTCTTTGGGAAGCCCCAAAGCAGAAGAGGGTGGCAAGATAGATGGGAAGGAGCAGGCAGGCCTAGTAGTGTAGAAAAGAAGGAAAGGGTGGGCCTAGTCCTGGGGATGGGAGGTAGTACTTGGGACCAAAGGGATGCCCAGTGTGGGACCAATGGGATGCCCCCTTACAATTCTGGACACCTTATATATGTATATACATGCATAGCCACATAGTGATGGGCTCTATATACAGTAGTTATATGCAATTACACTGTGACTGTGATAGGCTGTATACAGTTACGTACACAGTGATGGGCATTATATATTTTATACACAATGATGGCCAATATATAGTACATGTATATAATGTATAATGTCCCTCACTGTGTATATAACTGTATACAGCATCCCACTGTGTGATTTATATAACTGTATGGAGCCCATGAGCGCTATGCACTATAAACACAGTGATGCAGGAGTGGATACTTACATAAGAGACCTGGGGACTGAGCTTTGTTCTATAGGTTTTTATAGGACAGTGATGGGGAACTGTGACACTCCAACTGTTGCTGAACTACACATCCCAGCATGCCCTGCAACAGTTTTAGCATAGCCAAGGAGCAAAACTGTAGCAGGGCATGCTGGTATGTGTAGTTGAACAACAGCTGGAGTGCCAAGGTTCCCCATCACTGCTATAGGATAACACTATCTGAAGATGGTGGTATCTTATCGGGACCAAGTTCCAGAATGGGGGCTGCATTTGTGAATGAAAATGAAGGGACCATGGCAGATATCGAAGATCCTCCCATAGTACATCTGGGGGATCCTTAATATTTGCAGGTATCCCTGAAAATGACTGTTTTTAGGGAATATCCTGTACATATTTAATGATAAATAGCCCCCCTCTAATCTCTATGCCTGTACTGTAATATCCTCCATGCTGATAACTAACTTGCTCAACTGTCTGACTGTCTGAAAACATTCTCATTGCTGTCTGTATTTCTTCATGATGTTGACACCAATGAGTTATCGCTTTCAGTAGCCTTGCTTCATTCTCAGTTGTTTTGTTAAGCATAGTGCTGCTCACATACAGCCAAATCGGTATGATCTGCATCAGTTCTGCCTGTATTTTCACACAGCTCTACAATTACAGAATCTCTGGATGAATACAAATAAAGTAAATAAAGCCTTTGTGATGATCCAAGGAATTAATCTGCTTGTCATAAATGAGCCACAAAGTATTTTCTGGTTTGCCTCTGGCTCTCTCTGAACCAACACCATGATTTTTAAATATTAAATGATAGACCAGTGTCATTCTCATCGTCATTCACTGTATAACTCGCCTGCATACAGCAATAAAGAAAGAAGCCTAGCTTGTCAGTGACAGTAAAAGAGTTATAGCAGGGAGTTAATGATGTTATGTTCGCAATATAATAAAAGACAAACGAGTAATAGCTTCAAACAGAATAGTAATAGCATACAGAGAACATCTCTTGAACACTACAAGGTTTGGACTAAAACAAAAAATAACACAATTTTGTACAAAATAAAAATACAGAAAATGCCTTTGATTTTCAAGTAAGTGGATAATAAATATACTTGGTGATTCATCGCGACCTACAGGCGCTCTTCACACCATCGTAAGGGGCTACGCACCCTTAACCCTTGCAAGCCCTTGGGACATGCAATAGTTTTATTATATGGAGTATTACCTCCAATCATAATTGTGTGAGTGGTTAAATATTGCACGGACAAAGGCCGTGCGATGGTTAAGGGGTCGTAGACCCTTGCAACGGCGTGACAGCGCAGGCAGGGACTGATGAATCACCTAGTAGGTGCTGTGGTTGGGGTAGTGGTGGGTGTGGGGTAGACGTGGATGGGGTCCAGGGGAGACGTGTATTTGAGAGGGTCAGTTTCAGGGGTGCCGCGGTTGGGGGAGTGGCCGGTGCGTTGGTGCCGCGGGTGGGGGAGGAGGTACGGAGCCACCGCAGGTGGGGGAGGAGTGGATGCAGGGGTGCTGCAGGTGGGGGAGGGGCAGGTGTGGGGGTTCTGCGGTGGGGGAGGGGGTTTGGAGCCACCGCGGGTGGTGAAGGGGGTGAAGGTGCCGCAGATGGGGCCCAGAGGTACTGCGAATGGGGAAGGAGCGGGTAATGCCTCTCCTGCTTCTCCTCCTGGAAGCAGCTAAGCTGCTGTCCTCCCTTTGGCAGTGGCTCTCCCGGAGACTCACACAGCAGCCAGTCACTATTGTTAGTGCCGGTGTCCCAACGTGGCGCATTACAGGGAAGAAGATGCACAGAATGCTTTGGTGCTAAGGGCTGCTGGGAGCTGTAGTTTATTTAGTGCGTCTACTTCCCTGTAATGCGGTGCGTTGGGACACCGGCGCTAACAATAGTGAGTTGTTGGCAGACCTAACTGACTGACTGGCTGAATCAATGTAAAAGGTGAGAGTGCTGTGCAGTGTCAGTGACACTGCACACCCACTGCACTGCACAGCACTGTCACCTTTTACATTGATTCAGTGTCCAGACATTACCCTCCGTGATATCACCCACTCTATCCATTACATTAGCCATCTCGGGGCTCACAGGCCAGCAGGCTAGGTGCTGTGTTGCGGAGTCAGGGCCTCTGGGGATCTGGGCGTGGCTGTGGTGGGGAGGCACTTCTGTGACATCACGCGCAGAGGAGGCTCCGGGGCTCAGAGAGTATGCGGCACAGGGAAGGCTATGAAAGCCTTCTGCTGCGCCGCTTTCATACACATCTATGCTGGTGGCTGCAGCAGCTTTTGTTGCACCTGCGCCGTGGCTAGGGAGTGGGGATTGTTGATGCCGGAGGGGGCAGGCGGACTGGCAGCAGGACATAGGAATAAAAGCATATTTCCCTATCTGCAGTGCAGAGACTTGCTGCAGTTGCAGTGTCATACTCTCCAGCTGTACCTTTTTGGCAGGTGCAGTACTTTTTTTTAATGGTCTGTACCGATTTTTGGCTCTCCAAACTTCCATTGAAAGTATAGAGAAAGGAGCGTGGCCATGCCACGTTTCCAGTGGCCGTGCCCCCTTTTCAAATTTGTAGCAATTTTTATGTGTAAATTGTTGGAGGGTATGTTGCTGTAGATGCAGTGGGCCTATTTTGGGGTGTGGACCTGGAGCTGCAGCTCCATCAGCCCCATTGTTAATCCTGCTCAGGAAACACACAGCAGCCAAAGGGCTGAGCCTCCCATTGGATGTAACCTGTCACAACTGAGGGCCTGAGCTGACGGGAGGCAGCCTCAGTTGTAGGGGCTGAGATGTACCGGAACCTGGGAGGTTGTATCAGACCCCTGGACATGTAAGTAACATGAATAATAACTGCCCGAAGGCGTGACCACGACAACTTAGATAAAAGTCAATGATGTTTATTATGACAACTCCGCAACACAGCAGCAGTAAAAGAAAACGTAAAAGTCAGCAAAGAATAAATACAGTTCCTGGGTACTACAGGATGGCAGGAGCCACAGGGCACTGGTAGTGTGAGATAGTTCTTATAATCTTCTAGATGGAAAGTCCTTACCAGGCCCGACTGTAGCAATGGAGATAACCCAGGATTGTACCAGCTGGTGTTCCAGGAAAAGCTGGGTTGCTGAAGATAAAACGGCTGCTGTGGATACTGGCTGGAACCAGACTGTTGTTAGCACGGAGTGGATACTGGCTGGAACCAGTTAAATAATAAATGAACTTGGGAGCGATGAAATATGAACTGAAATGTAGAACTTGAGAGCGGAGAAATAATAATACCGGTGGAGAGTGGTAAAGTGTAGAAAGGACACCGGCCCTTTAAGAGAAGCTGTACTCTGCTGGAAGCTGGGCAATGTTGTAGCTGGAAACAGATGAATCCACAATGGATTGGAGAGTCAGGCTACACCGCAGGTGGAATGCTGGTGCGGGTCTCTATGGTGGAAGTCTTGAGACAGGAGCTGGAACCTGGAAGACAATCACAGGAGAGAGACAAACAGGAACTAGGTTTGACAACCAAAGCACTGACGCCTTCCTTGCTCAGGCACAGTGTATTTATACCTGCAGCAAGGAAGGGATTGGCTAGGCAATTATGCAGATTAACAATACTGACAACAGATTGGAGGAAATGATCAGCTGACAGAATCCAAGATGGCTGCGCCCATGCAGACACTTGGAGGGAAGTTTGGTTTGTAATCCATGTGGTAATGAAAACAGTAATGGCGGCGCCGGCCACTGGAGACAGGAGACGCCAGGCTGACAAGTGCACATCCAACCACGCGGACACAGCGGAGGCCGCGGCTGACGTAATCGCCACTCTGACACTCTGCATGCAGAAGCTCAGGGACGGCGGCGGAGGCCGCGGGAGACGCCATGCCAGATGTAATAAGGCGTTACTGTGACAGCGTCTCAGAGAGACAGGAGAGGATGCAGGAATGTGAACATTAGGATAACAGATGGGATCCGGTCCTGGAGCGCTGAGCCAGCCTTAGGAGGCATCTGATGCCTAAGAAATGGCGTCCAGATACCCGGATCGTGACAGCACCCCCCCCTTTAGGAGTGGCCCCAGGACACTTCTTTGGCTTTTGAGGAAACTTGGAATGGAATCTCCGGACCAAGGCAGGAGCATGGACATCAGAAGCATTGGTCCATGAACGTTCCTCAGGGCCGTAACCCTTCCAGTCAATAAGATACTGTAGTTGACCGTAACGGTGACGTGAGTCCAGGATCTTGGCCACTTCATACTCAACGCCTCGTTGAGTTTGGACTTTCGGAGTTGGAGGAAGTGAGGAATGAAACCGATTCAAGATCAGCGGTTTCAACAGGGAAACATGGAATGTCCTGGGTATTTTTAAGAAGGGAGGCAACTGAAGTCTGTAAGCAACAGGATTGATGACTTGTTCAATCTTGAAAGGACCGATATAGCGAGGTGCAAACTTCATACTGGGAACTCTTAACCTCAAATTCTTCGTGGATAACCATACCCGATCACCCACCTTGAGAGCAGGAACTGCTCGACGCTTCTTATCCGCAAACTTCTTGTACCTGAACGATGCCTTGAGCAGAGCTGATCGTACGCTCTTCCAGATATTGGCAAACTGATGCAAGGTGATATCCACTGCGGGAACAGAAGTTGCTGGAAGCGGTTGGAACTCAGGGACTTTAGGGTGGAATCCAAAGTTAGTGAAGAATGGTGTTGAAGCAGATGAAGAATGATACTGGTTGTTATGACAGAACTCGGCCCAGGGAAGTAATTGAACCCAGTCATCTTGAGAGGAGGACACATAGATGCGGAGGAAGGCCTCCAAGTCCTGATTCACCCTCTCGGTTTGACCATTGGTCTGAGGATGGTAAGCCGTGGAAAACTTTAGCTTGACTTGAAGGACTTGACATAAACTTCGCCAGAATTTGGCTGTGAATTGAACTCCTCGATCTGAGATAATTTCTTCAGGAAGACCGTGGAGTCGGAAGATCTCTTGTATGAATACTTGAACCAACTTGGAAGCTGACGGAAGACCGGTGAGAGGAATGAAGTGTGCCATCTTGGTGAACCGGTCAACTACCACCCAGATGGTATTGAACTTGTTGCACATGGGTAAATCTGTAATAAAATCCATCGATAAATGGGTCCAAGGTCGACGGGGAACAGATAGTGGAACCAGTTGCCCCGCAGGCGACTGGCGGGATACCTTATGTTGAGCACACTTTGGGCAAGATGCAATAAACTCCAAGACGTCCTTTTTCAGAGTTGGCCACCAATAGGACCTAGAGATAAACTCCAGGGTTTTTTGGATACCTGTATGTCCGGCAAAACGGGAAGCATGGGCCCAATGCATGAGCTTCTTCCTTAGCATCGGTTTCACAAAACTTTTCCCTGATGGGGGCGTAGAGTCCATCCCTACCGTGGAGAATTCCAACGGATTTATAATAGGATGCTTGTCTGAAGACTCTGACTCATTTTCTTGCTCCCATGAGCGGGAAAGGGCATCGGCCTTGCGATTCTGAGAGCCCGGACAGAACTGGAGTTTAAAGTCGAACCTGGAAAAGAAAAGTGCCCATCTGGCCTGACGAGGGTTGAGACATTGTGCGCCTTTCAGATATAAATGGTTCTTGTGGTCTGTAAGTATGGTGATTGAATGAGAAGCTCCCTCCAACAGATACCTCCACTCTTCTAGAGCGAGCTTGATGGCTAGCAACTCCTGGTCGCCAATGGCATAGTTGCGCTCAGCTGGGGAGAACTTCCGGGAGAAGAAACTGCAAGGGTGTAAATGGCCATCTTTAGCCCTCTGAGATAACACCGCTCCTACTCCAACGGAGGAGGCATCCATCTCTAAGATGAAAGGAGAGTCGATGTCAGGCTGTTTCAGAACAGGCGCAGAGATGAACCTTTGTTTTAAAAGATGAAATGCTTGCATGGCTTCTTCAGACCACTTGGACGGGTTAGCACCCTTCTTAGTGAAAGCAGTAATAGGCGCCACAATGGTGGAAAAGTCTCGTATAAACTTTCGGTAATAGTTGGCGAACCCCAAGAACCTCTGGACCCCTTTGAGGGTTAAGGGTATCGGCCAATTTTGGATTGCTTGTAGTTTCTCAGGATCCATCTCTAGTCCGGAACCGGACACAATGTACCCTAGAAACGGAATGGACTTGACTTCAAAGACGCATTTCTCTAATTTGCAATAGAGATGATTGACACGGAGACGGGACAGAACCTCTTTAACCCAAAAACGATGTTCCTCTAAATCGTTGGCAAAAATGAGGATATCGTCTAGATAGACCACGACATGACGGTATAGAATGTCTCTGAGGATCTCATTGACAAAATGCTGGAAGACAGCTGGAGCATTACTCAATCCGAAGGGCATGTCGAGGTACTCATAATGTCGGTCACGGGTGTTAAAGGCGGTCTTCCACTCGTCACCCTCACGGATCCGGATGAGATTGTATGCACCTCTCAAGTCCAGCTTTGTAAAGATGGTAGCTCCGCTAACTCTGTCAAAGAGCTCAATAATCAGGGGTAAAGGATAACGGTTCTTGATGGTAATGTTGTTCAAACCTCTGTAGTCGATGCACGGCCGCAGACCACCATCTTTCTTTTTTACAAAAAAGAAGCCTGCGCCGGCTGGGGAAGAAGAAGGTCGAATGAACCCCTTTGCTAGGTTCTCTTTAATGTATTCCTCCATAGAATGCGTCTCAGGCAGAGACAACGGATAAGTTCGGCCTCGAGGTGGAACCTTCCCTGGAACGAGATCAATCGGGCAGTCCCATTCTCTATGAGGAGGAAGGATATCAGCAGAAGCTTTACTGAACACATCCGTGAAATCTTGATATGGAGGAGGTGGAACATCAGACGACCTGGGGGAGGAAGAACAGACAGGCAATACTTTAAACAAACATGTCTCAGCACAGGAGGAACCCCATGCCAGGATTTGCGTAGTCGTCCAATCAATTGTAGGATTGTGAAGACGGAGCCATGGAAGGCCCAGGACCACAGGATGTGTGGCTCTTGGAATCACTAAAAAAGAAATAAGTTCGGAATGAAGAACTCCCACTCTCAGACGAACTGGTAGAGTCCTTAAAGAAATAACTGCATCAAAAATTTTGCTGCCATCCACGGCAGTTAAAGAAATGGACGAAGGAAGTCTCTCGGTGGGTAGGGACCACCGTTTAACATAGGCTTCGGTAATAAAGTTCCCAGCTGCTCCGGAATCAAGGAGGGCAATGACGTTCCGATAACGTTGAGCAACTTGAAGCGAGACTGGGAGATTACAATCTTGAGGAGATGGAGAGGAGATCATTACTCCTAGCCGGCCCTCTCCTTGGCGAGCTAGGATTTGGAGTTTCCCGGACGTTTGGGACAGTCATTAATGGTGTGAGACGGAGCTGCACAATAGAGACAGAGAGACTCGGAGAGACGTCTTCGGCGCTCAGCAGGAGTTAAACGGGAACGGCCAAGTTGCATGGGCTCATCTTTAGATGGTGACAGTTGACGAGGAGGAGGAGCAGAAGATTTTGGAGCAGATGATCTTCCACGCTCAGTTGCTCTCTCTCTGAAACGTAAATCAACTTTCGTGCAGAGTGAGATTAGCTCATCTAACTTAGAAGGTAAGTCTCTGGTAGCTAACTCATCTTTAATACGCTCAGATAAGCCATGCCAGAATGCAGCATACAGGGCCTCGTCGTTCCATGCCAGTTCGGATGCCAGGATCTGGAACTGTATCAGATATTGTCCTACAGTACGTGACCCCTGGCGTAAACGGAGAATCTCGGATGAAGCTGAGGTTACCCGGCCTGGCTCGTCGAAGATGCGCCTGAATGTTGACACGAAGGCAGTGTAGGAAGATAGCAGGGTGTCGGACCTCTCCCATAACGGTGATGCCCAATCAAGGGCTGAGCCACTGAGAAGAGAAATAATGTAGGCAATTTTTGTACGGTCACTGGGAAAATTGCCAGGTTGTAGCTCAAACTGAATCTCACACTGGTTGAGAAATCCCCTGCAGAATCTTGGAGATCCGTCAAATTTTGCTGGCGTTGGAAGATGAAGACGTGGAGCAGAAATGGGTAAGGTGGGTGGGGTTATAGCTGGAGTCACTGTGGTTGACGCACCAGACGCGCCTGATCCACGGAGAGTTGTCTGAATCCCATCCAGCCGAGTAGAGAAATCCTGGAGACAGCGGATGATGTGGCCCTGTGCAGCCTCCTGATGTTCTAGTCGGGCTGCCAGTTCTTGCATCGGCCTGGCCACTTGATCCTGGTCTCCGGCTGGATTCATTAGGTCAGTGCTTACTGTCACAACTGAGGGCCTGAGCTGACGGGAGGCAGCCTCAGTTGTAGGGGCTGAGATGTACCGGAACCTGGGAGGTTGTATCAGACCCCTGGACATGTAAGTAACATGAATAATAACTGCCCGAAGGCGTGACCACGACAACTTAGATAAAAGTCAATGATGTTTATTATGACAACTCCGCAACACAGCAGCAGTAAAAGAAAACGTAAAAGTCAGCAAAGAATAAATACAGTTCCTGGGTACTACAGGATGGCTGGAGCCACAGGGCACTGGTAGTGTGAGATAGTTCTTATAATCTTCTAGATGGAAAGTCCTTACCAGGCCCGACTGTAGCAATGGAGATAACCCAGGATTGTACCAGCTGGTGTTCCAGGAAAAGCTGGGTTGCTGAAGATAAAACGGCTGCTGTGGATACTGGCTGGAACCAGACTGTTGTTAGCACGGAGTGGATACTGGCTGGAACCAGTTAAATAATAAATGAACTTGGGAGCGATGAAATATGAACTGAAATGTAGAACTTGAGAGCGGAGAAATAATAATACCGGTGGAGAGTGGTAAAGTGTAGAAAGGACACCGGCCCTTTAAGAGAAGCTGTACTCTGCTGGAAGCTGGGCAATGTTGTAGCTGGAAACAGATGAATCCACAATGGATTGGAGAGTCAGGCTACACCGCAGGTGGAATGCTGGTGCGGGTCTCTATGGTGGAAGTCTTGAGACAGGAGCTGGAACCTGGAAGACAATCACAGGAGAGAGACAAACAGGAACTAGGTTTGACAACCAAAGCACTGACGCCTTCCTTGCTCAGGCACAGTGTATTTATACCTGCAGCAAGGAAGGGATTGGCTAGGCAATTATGCAGATTAACAATACTGACAACAGATTGGAGGAAATGATCAGCTGACAGAATCCAAGATGGCTGCGCCCATGCAGACACTTGGAGGGAAGTTTGGTTTGTAATCCATGTGGTAATGAAAACAGTAATGGCGGCGCCGGCCACTGGAGACAGGAGACGCCAGGCTGACAAGTGCACATCCAACCACGCGGACACAGCGGAGGCCGCGGCTGACGTAATCGCCACTCTGACACTCTGCATGCAGAAGCTCAGGGACGGCGGCGGAGGCCGCGGGAGACGCCATGCCAGATGTAATAAGGCGTTACTGTGACAGCGTCTCAGAGAGACAGGAGAGGATGCAGGAATGTGAACATTAGGATAACAGATGGGATCCGGTCCTGGAGCGCTGAGCCAGCCTTAGGAGGCATCTGATGGGTAAGAAATGGCGTCCAGATACCCGGATCGTGACAACCTGTGTGGGAGGGTGTTTCTTGCCCAACAGCTGTGGACTGGGTGTGATAGACCTGCTGCTAACCCAATGAGAGCCCCTAGCCACGCCCAGCATTATACACACAGGCACAGAGTCACAGATCTGGGCTATTATATAGGAGATACTACTGCTCTATCCTGGTGGATCCTGCTGCATATACTACTGCTCTATCCTGGTGGGATCCTGCTGCATATATAACTGCACTATCCTGGTATACCGGGGAGGGGCGAGTGCAGCAAGCGCCTTGCGGGCTCGCTGCACTCGCCACGCTGCACTCTATGGGTGTCGTGGACACCCATGAGTGGAAATAGTCCCTGTTGGTTGGCATGCCAACCGTTGGGATAGTGAGGGGACGGGATGTTGGTGGAGGTCATGTGTCCGTCAGCCTCCCGACCGCTGGTCACATGAATAACACCCGTGCATACACTACTGCTCTATACCGGTGGGATCCTGGTGCATGTACTACTGCTCTATCCTGGTGGGATCCTGGTGCATATACTACTGCTCTATCCTGGTGGGATCCTTGTGCATATACTACTGCTCTATACTGGTGGGATCCTGGTGCATATACTCTTGCTCTATCCTGGTGCATATACTACTGCTTTATCCTGGTGGTATTCTGGTGCATATACTACTGTTCTATCCTGGTGCATATACTACTGCTATATCCTGGTGGGATCCTGCTGCATATACTAAAGCGTTATCCTGGTGGAATCCTGGTGCATATACTACTGTTCTATCCTGGTGGGATCCTGGTGCATATACTACTGCTTTATCCTGGTGGGATCCTGGTGCATATACTACTGCTTTATCCTGGTGGGATCCTGGTGCATATACTACTGCTCTATCCTGGTAGGATTCTGGTGCATATACTACTGCTGTATCCTGGTGGGATCCTGGTGCATATACTACTGCTGTATCCTGGTGGGATCCTGGTGCATATACCACTGCTTTATCCTGGTGGGATCCTGGTGCATATACTACTGTTCTATCCTGGTGCATATACTACTGCTCTATCCTGGTGGAATTCTGGTGCATATACTACTGTTCTATCCTGGTGGGATCCTGGTGAATATACTACTGCTCTATCCTGGTGGGTTCCTGGTGCATATACTACTGTTTTATCCTGGTGGGATCCTGGTGAATATACTACTGCTCTATCCTGGTGGGTTCCTGGTGCATATACTACTGCTGTATCCTGGTGGGATCCTGGTGCATATACTACTGCTGTATCCTGGTGGGATCCTGGTGCATATACCACTGCTTTATCCTGGTGGGATCCTGGTGCATATACTACTGTTTTATCCTGGTGCATATACTACTGCTCTATCCTGGTGGAATTCTGGTGCATATACTACTGTTCTATCCTGGTGGGATCCTGGTGAATATACTACTGCTCTATCCTGGTGGGTTCCTGGTGCATATACTACTGTTTTATCCTGGTGGGATCCTGGTGAATATACTACTGCTCTATCCTGGTGGGTTCCTGGTGCATATACTACTGTTTTATCCTGGTGGGATCCTGGTGAATATACTACTGCTCTATCCTGGTGGGATCCTGCTGCATATACTACTGCTCTATCCTGGTGGGACCCTGCTGCATATACTACTGCTTTATCCTGGTGGGATCCTGGTGCATATACTACTGTTCTATCCTGGTGGGTTCTGGTGCATATACTACTGATATATCCTGGTGGGATCCTGCTGCATATGCTACTGCTTTATCCTGGCGGGATCCTGGTGCATATACTACTGTTCTATCCTGGTGGGATCCTGGTGCATATACTACTGCTCTATCCTGGTGGGATCCTGCTGTATGTACTACTACTTTATCCTGGTGGGATCCTGGTGCACATACTACTGTTCTATCCTGGTGCATATACTACTGCTCTATCCTGGTGGGATCCTAGTGAATATACTACTGTTCTATCCTGGTGGGATCCTGGTGCATGTACTATTGCTCTATCCTGGTGGGATCCTGCTGCATATACTACTGCTCTATCCTGGTGGGATCCTGGTGCATATACTACTGCTCTATACTGGTGGGATCCTTGTGCATATACTACTGTTCTATCCTGGTGGGATCCTGCTGCATATACTACTGTTCTATCCTGGTGGGATCCTGGTGCATATACTACTGTTCTATCCTGGTGGGATCCTGCTGCATATACTACTGCTCTATTCTGGTGGGATCCTGGTGCGTATACTACTGCTTTATCCTGGTGGGATCCTGGTGCATATACTACTGTTCTATCCTGGTGGGATCCTGGTGCATATATTACTGCTCTATCCTGGTGGGATCCTGGTGCATATACTACTGTTCTATCCTGGTGGGATCCTGGTGCATATACTACTGTTCTATCCTGGTGGGATCCTGGTGCATGTACTATTGCTCTATCCTGGTGGGATCCTGCTGCATATACTACTGCTCTATCCTGGTGGGATCCTGGTGCATATACTACTGCTCTATCCTGGTGGGATCCTTGTGCATATACTACTGTTCTAGCCTGGTGGGCTCCTGGTGCATATACTACTGTTCTATCCTGGTGGGATCCTGGTGCATATACTACTGTTCTATCCTGGTGGGATCCTGCTGCATATACTACTGCTCTATTCTGGTGGGATCCTGGTGCATATACTACTGCTTTATCCTGGTGGGATCCTGGTGCATATACTACTGTTCTATCCTGGTGGGATCCTGGTGCATATATTAATGCTCTATCCTGGTGGGATCCTGGTCCATATACTACTGCTCTATCCTGGTGGGATCCTGGTGCATATACTACTGCTTTATCCTGGTGGGATCCTGGTGCATATACTACTGTTCTATCCTGGTCGGATCCTGGTGCATATACTACTGCTCTATCCTGGTCGGATCCTGGTGCATATACTACTGCTTTATCCTTGTGGGATCCTGGTGCATATAATACAGTTCTATCCTGGTGGGATCCTGGTGCATATACTACTGCTCTATCCTGGTGGGATCCTGGTGCATATATTTCTGCTTTATCCTGATGGGTTCCTGGTGCATATACTACTGTTCTATGCTGGTGGGATCCTGGTACATATACTACTGCTCTATCCTGGTGGAATCCTGCTGCATTTACTACCCATGCATAATTCTGCAAGCTACACAAAAAAGACAAATACATTTTGGGTACAAACTGCGTCCAGCTCAGCATGAGCCCCGCAGTCTGAAACGTAATCTCCACACATGCATCAGTCAGTAGATTAAGGGTGCGTACACACTATGCACTATCACATACGATCCGGCTGATATTGGCCGGTTTATTGCAATATTGTATAGTGTGTATGCACGACACTGGATATGATGTACGTTCCCGCGGGTCGTATCCAGCACGCATGTTGGACCTGCATGCAGGTCCAACATTCAATATTGCTTACAAGGGCCGTCCTGCCAAATGCAGCATGGCCCTGCTCCTCCCCCCATCGCAGCTGACATCGGCAAGTGTGCATGAACTTGCCAATGTTGGATCCTGTTGCGGAAGACTTTGCATGGTTTGCGATGACGTCCTAATGTGTACATAGCCTAAGTCTACTCTCTTTCTTCAATACCTGCAAAGTGCAAACCGTGCCAAAAAGATACCAAGTATAACCCACTGCTGCATATACTGTATATTTCCAATTATAAAGCGAAATGGAATTTGCTGCGCTATATAAGAAACTGTTAATAAATTTATATATCTAATAATAGCACTATTATATGCGTAGACACCAACTACCAGTAACAGAATAACTACAAGTGTAATCTACACACACATAATGATTAACTCACAACAAAAAGAATCAATAGTCGTATTATCTTGAGAGATAGAGGAACAAGACTACATATAGATAACGTCAGTTTACAGTTTGTTGAGTGCTAATGTCTCATTAATACTTTTCGTAGGAAACATTCTGGGTGGCCCCGGTGACTTGGCCCATGCTTTTCCCCACTGTAAGAGAACAACAAAGCACAAAAAAACACTAGGGTGTTTGCTGCCAGTACAGTGCCACAGAATCAGGCATGTATTCATATCTGGTTTTATAATTGTGTTCTTGATTTAATTCGGCTGACGTTATGTCATGTCTCTGTCTTTATTCTTAGCTGTGGTTTATCTGTAGTATACACAAAGTGAAGCATAGAAGCAATGTGAAAATGCCCCTTGGCTGCTTACTGCCTGCACTCCTCAGGTGGTAACACATTACTCAGTAATAACCAAAACATTATTTATATCCTTATTGCAGAGTTTGCAGACACATATTTCACATCACTGGGGTGATTCCTGTGGCGATGTACCTTACAGAGTCATGTATTGTTTTCATGCCCAGTGGTTACATAAGGATATTTATTTTCAAGCATATTTTAGATGCCTTTCCAATGTTTAATAAATGTGTTTATAATGGTCAGGTCAAAGGTGTGATTCCGATCTCTAACACTTCCACATTGGTATCATGGCAATAAGCGCTATCTGCCTAGTCCTCATCTAATGACACTGTTCACTCCCTTTCATGTTTTAAATGCATTTAAATGTACTTTAGACCTATACAATACAGTACATCTTGGGTTATCTTACTTCCATAACATGTTCATGGTTATTCAACATTAACACTATGGGGGTCATTCCGAGTTGATCGTAGCTGTGCTAAATTTAGCACAGCTACGATCATGAACTCAGACATGTGTGTGGGGGGGGGGGACACCCAGCACAGGGCTAGTCTGCCCCGCATGTCAGTGCCGCCCCCCCCCTACCGCAGAATTGCAAAGGCATCGCACAGCGGCGATGCCTTTGCACTTCAAGAGTAGCTCCCGACCAGCGCAGCTTTAGCGTGCTGGCCGGGACCTACTCATCACTCCCCGGCCCGCAGCGGCTGCGTGTGACTCCCCGCGCGGTCCGGCCACGCCTGCATTGGCCGGACCGCACCCTCAAAACGGCGGCCAAACACCGCCGTTTCGCCCCCTCCTGTCCATCGTCCGCCTCTGCCTGTCAATCAAGACAAGGTATGTACATCTAATATATTGTCTGTAATTTAGTGTAGCAGGAGTTGAACAATGATCTCCTATATTTTTTGCATATTGCCATGGTAACAGATGCTTTAAACCTTTTGCAATAATATTAATCTTCCACCTTTTTTTTTTTTTTTTTTACCTTTTTTATAATTGTTTCTATACTGTAATTATTGTTTGCGTATTTGGTTTATAAATTGTTGTACATAATAAAGGTTCTTAAAGGAATGTACAGATGTGGGTTTGTATACATCGACTCCAATATTATTATTATTTTTTAAATGATTGACTGGCAAGTTCGAGGCGCAAAAACAGGGTTATTAAGGTTTATTAGCAAACCAAAAATGCCCACTAATGGGCAAAACCATGTGCACTGCAGGAAGGACAGATATAACATGTGCAGAGAGAGTGAGATTTGGGTGGGTTATATTGTTTCTGTGCAGGGTAAATACTGGCTGCTTTATTTTGACACTGCAATTTAGATTTCAGTTTGAACACACCCCACCCACATCTAACTCTCTCTGCACATGTTACATCTGCCCCACCTGCAGTGCACATGGTTTGGGCCATTAGTACGTTTTTTGGTTTGCTAGCAAACGTGAATAAGGCCCAGAGCGCTAACTAGGCCCCAGTATAGATGCTTCTGATGTCCCTTTTAATAGCCTGTGAGCCCTGTCTTAGCGCAACACAATGCCTTGTGTGCGGCCTAGGGAAGTGTGAAAGTGCAGGCCCAAGAATGCGCACTTGGTAACAGCATAAACCAGAATAGGTGCAGGGTATGCAGTGATCTAGGACTCCTTAGATGAATTTATGTGGCAATATTATACAGTTGTATGCAAATGCTGCTATATCAATGCAGGTCTTCTGTCAACTATGCTAGTGTGTGCTTGTACAGTCTGATGTGGGCAGGCCTTATAGGAAGAACCTGTATTATAAGATGAGTTATACACTGAACATAATGAAATCTCTAACACATGATTGCTTAGATTTGTAGACATTCAGCAATGAGTCACCAGAACACCAGCGCAGGCAGTTTAATAAGCAGGACAAGTTTCTCAACTATTAGCCTCAGTTCCTTCTAAAACTTCAATACAAGTAAATGAGGGATGCGGTTATGTGACCGACACCAGGATCCCGACCCCTGAACATCCCGCCAGTCGGCATACCAACCAACATGGACTATTCCCACTTGTGGGTGTACACGACACCCACAGAGGGGAAACAGAACATGTGGCGAGCGCAGTGAGCCACCGAGCCCACTGTGTGGTGAGTGCAGTGATTTTCACAAGAATCATGATCCAGTAAGGAGATGCACCCAGAGAGTAATGTCTGTGCTGCATGTATCTTCATAAATATATAGTCAGTGTGGATTATGAGCTGTGAGAAAGTGAGTCATTGGAATGAAGGCTGCAGTGGAGCAGTGAGAGATAGGGAGAGAAGCCACACCTTGTCAGATACCCCCAGAGTCTGGTGCACTGCTGCTGTGTGCTGTATTGTGACAGTGGGTACTCTGCTGGAAAGAAACTCTACTTTGAATTGAAATAAACGTTCTGTGTCAGAAAAAAGATATATGGTTCCACTTATTGTGCAATAGCCCCCCCCCCCCCCCACACACACACACATACTTAATTACATAAAAGATACTGCATATGTCTAATGATGCATGCAGGCCAATCTAGCAGCAGCGATAGCGATGCGCGGGGCTGCGCATCGCTATCGCTGTTAGGGCTACACACGGAGCGATCTTGCTGAAAATCTAAGCAATCTAGTCAGATTGCTTAGATTATCGCTCCGTGTGTACCCCCCTTTAGAGATACTGGCCTAGAGAGGTGAGTGATGCTAATGTGTGAATTTCAAATATAGGTTACATTTATTTTAAAACCTTTATTCATGATTATAATTCCTCATCATTAATCATTTTGATTCTGCTATCACACTATTGAGATAACAGAAGAGATATTGCCCAGTAAAAGTCAAATAGACTAAGTAAAGCAGTGTAATCACCTGTGGAACCCTTTCATGTACAGGGTGAAGTCATACAATGCCTGAAAGTCAACCAAAACTTCAGTTGTAATAAATATACCTCATTGTTTATCCAGTTACAAGATGTCCTAGTGCCCATTTAACCTTACACCTATTTATCCACTGCATGGACACTGCATCTACTTTCCATTGTAAAACTTAATCATGAAGGTACACCTGTTTGCTGATTTAACCCACATACACCAAAGGGAGAGAGAAAGGCTTAGTTTCTGTTGTGTTGCTCATCCAAGGGCACTGCAAGGTAGGAGATAGATATAATCATGCCTCCCATTCTTGTCCCATTGCAACTCATTACAAATTGCAACATAGCAGCATGCATACACAGAGCTATGCTGGGCGTGTGCCATGTCCCCTGTTATGGTGTCTAGCAGGTGTCTGCCAATCAACCCACTCATGTCCTGTGTAAAGACCATTCCAGATGGCATCTGCACACAGGTGCGCAACAACTTTTTTGGCTAGTGAATTTCATTCTGGTGACTGGGCTTACCCACCACACCACCTACAGTACCTGATGACCGAGATAGCTATTTATCTATCTATCTATCTATCTATCTATCTATCTATCTATCTATCTATCTATCTATCTATCTATCTATCTATCTATCTACAGATGCAGCACAGCAACCATCAGCTTACCCACGAACAGGTCTCACGTTTGGCCACTTCGTAATTGCGACTAGCTGCACTGGCATGCAACCATGCAATCCTATAAATCACTGGTGTGTATGCGGTGCAGACTTTACAGGTACATTTTCAGCTGAATCCAGTTGGAAATGGGGAGAAGTCAGGGGGTGCCATGAGGGAAAGGGAATATGAAGTGGGTTGTGAGAAGGGCGCAGAGCTGGTCCCAGAGGAGGAGCCAGGCCAGAGTAACTAGCCATACACTATAGGGGCTGGAGCTTGGTGACTGGGGAGGAGGGCCCTGGAGGCAGGTGAGAATGGCTCTGGGGAGAAAGGAGGTGGAGCAGCCGGACACTGCCTGTATTAAATTAAGATGGCAGCCACACTTTGCCCCTCAACGTGGTACTTTGACTGGTGCCTCTCAAATATATATATTTTTTTGGGTGGGGGGGCGGTGCCTGTGCCTGCACAACATGGTGAGAGGGGCATAACTCCTAACTTCCAAAAAGGGATGAAGGTGATAAATCGGGACTGTCCTGTCTACTTCTGGACAGTTGGGAGATATGATACTGTATAACCCTTACCACCACCTTTCCGTCACACAGGGGTAACAGTTATACAGTCAGCATACGGATCACAGGGCAGCAATAATTTCCTCCTGCGCCAGGCTATGAACATATATACATATTTCTTGAATCAATAATCATTTGTGTTCTTAAAGTGTGTAGATTTCTATGAAACTTTCCCTCCACTAGTTAGAAACACTGCATGTTTTATCCTGACAATACCTTTTATATTATCTGGAAAAAAATGCCTCACCTTTCAATTATACATATTCATCATCCTGTACTCTAAGAGATTCTACTTACTGTGGTATTTATGGCTAAGCATTTGGCTGGATTAATGTGTTCTGTATTCACTGGTTAGTTTTAGGGAGTCTAACTATTGTGAGAAAGCTGCAACATCAGTATTTAAACATACTAAAACAACTGTGGGACCAGCTGACCACACTTTTTAATGCAGACTTATTCCATACACTTATTCTAATTCCAGTACAAGATTTCAGCCCGTGAATGCCTTGATTTCGACCTGATAGATACCTTATTTTTTTTCTTCAGTTGCAGCCAAAGTCTAAGTTAAACTTTACCTCACTTGGTGCTAGAAAGTAATGTGTTCTTGTTAATGTTTGTCATCCAAGCACTAAACTTACTAAACAGGGAGCATATATTGATCTGCATGTATCAACCTTTAGACATTAAAATGCCTTTCTGGAAATGCAATCTTATAGACACATTCTGAGCAGGAATTGACTTTGCAACCAATGCATTTACAGTGTATAAAGTTTTCCCAAAATAATTTTAGAAAACAATTAAAGGACAATTCAGTTACAGAACTGAAATACGGATTTGGATTTTTAACATGTTATATTTTGCCGATCATCCAAGAATCATTAATCATCGGAGATCACCAATCGGCGAATCGGAAAGCCAACTGGCAAATCGGATTGGCCACTGGGAGATTTGCCCAACTGATGTAAGGGCCCCTTTAGAGGCAGCTTGTTTAGGATTGGTCATTTCTCTGACATCCTAGTGGATGCTGGGGACTCCGTAAGGACCATGGGGAATAGCGGCTCCGCAGGAGACTGGGCACAAAAGTAAAGCTTTAGAACTACCTGGTGTGCACTGGCTCCTCCCCCTATGACCCTCCTCCAAGCCTCAGTTAGATTTTTGTGCCCGAACGAGAAGGGTGCACACTAGGTGGCTCTCCTGAGCTGCTTAGTGAAAAGTTTAGTTTTAGGTTTTTTATGTTCAGTGAGACCTGCTGGCAAGAGGCTCACTGCATCGAGGGACTAAGGGGAGAAGAAGCGAACTCACCTGCGTGCAGAGTGGATTGGGCTTCTTAGGCTACTGGACATTAGCTCCAGAGGGACCGATCACAGGCCCAGCCATGGATAGGTCCCAGAGCCGCGCCGCCGGCCCCCTTACAGAGCCAGAAGACAGAAGAGGTCCAGAAAATCGGCGGCAGAAGACGTCCTGTCTTCAACAAGGTAGCGCACAGCACTGCAGCTGTGCGCCATTGCTCTCAGCACACTTCACACTCCGGTCACTGAGGGTGCAGGGCGCTGGGGGGGGGGCGCCCTGAGACGCAATAAAAACACCTTGGATGGCAAAAAATGCATCACATATAGCTCCTGGGCTATATGGATGAATTTAACCCCTGCCAGAATACACAGAAAAACGGGAGATAAGGCCGCCGAGAAGGGGGCGGAGCCTATCTCCTCAGCACACTGGCGCCATTTTCCCTCACAGCTCCGTTGGAGGGAAGCTCCCTGGCTCTCCCCTGCAGTCACTACACTGCAGAAAGGGTTAAAAAAGAGAGGGGGGCACTAATTACGCGCAGTATTAAAAATACAGCAGCTATAAGGGGAAAAACACTTATATAAGGTTATCCCTGTATATATATAGCGCTCTGGTGTGTGCTGGCAAACTCTCCCTCTGTCTCCCCAAAGGGCTAGTGGGGTCCTGTCCTCTATCAGAGTATTCCCTGTGTGTGTGCTGTGTGTCGGTACGTTTGTGTCGACATGTATGAGGAGAAAAATGATGTGGAGACGGAGCAGATTGCCTGTAATAGTGATGTCACCCCCTAGGGGGTCGACACCTGAGTGGATGAACTGTTGGAAGGAATTACGTGACAGTGTCAGCTCTGTATAAAAGACAGTGGTTGACATGAGACAGCCGGCTACTCAGCTTGTGCCTGTCCAGACGTCTCATAGGCCGTCAGGGGCTCTAAAGCGCCCGTTACCTCAGATGGCAGATATAGACGCCGACACGGATACTGACTCCAGTGTCGACGGTGAAGAGACAAATGTGACTTCCAGTAGGGCCACACGTTACATGATTGAGGCAATGAAAAATGTTTTACACATTTCTGATAATACGGGTACCACCAAAAAAGGGGTATTATGTTCGGTGAGGAAAAACTACCTGTAGTTTTCCTGAATCTGAGAAATTAAATGAGATGTGTGATGATGCGTGGGTTTCCCCCGATAACAACTGATAATTTCTAAAATGTTATTGGCATTATATCCTTTCCCGCCAGAGGTTAGGGTGCGTTGGGAAACACCCCCTAGGGTGGATAAAGCGCTCACACGCTTGTAAGAACAAGGGCTCTACCCTCTCCTGAGATGGCCGCCCTTAAGGATCCTGCTGATAGAAAGCAGGAGGGTATCCTAAAATGTATTTACACACATACTGGTGTTATACTGCGACCAGCAATCGCCTCAGCCTGGATGTGCAGTGCTGGGTTGGCGTGGTCGGATTCCCTGACTGAAAATATTGATACCCTAGATAGGGACAGTATATTATTGCCTATAGAGCATTTAAAAGATGCATTTCTATATATGCGTGATGCACAGCGGAATATTTGCCGACTGGCATCAAGTCTAAGTGCGTTGTCCATTTCTGCCAGTAGAGGGTTATGGACACGACAGTGGTCAGGTGATGCGGATTCCAAACGGCATTTGGAAGTACTGCCTTATTAAGGGGAGGAGTTATTTGGGGTCGGTCTTTCAGACCTGGTGGCCACGGCAACAGCTGGGAAATCCACGTTTGTACCCCAGGTCGCCTCTCAACATAAGAAGACGCCGTATTATCAGGCGCAGTCTTTTCGTGGGCAAGCGGGCAAAAGGTTCCTCATTTCTGCCCCGTGACAGAGGGAGAGGAAAAAGGCTGCAGAAATCAGCCAGTTCCCAGGAACAGAAGCCCTCTCCCGCCTCTGCCAAGCCCTCAGTATGACGCTGGGGCTTTACAAGCAGAATCAGGCACGGTGGGGGCCCGTCTCAATGAATTTCAGCGCGCAGTGGGCTCACTCGCAAGTAGACCCCTGGATCCTTCAGGTGATATCTCAGGGGTACAAATTGGAATTCGAGACGTCTCCCCCTCGCCGTTTCCTAAAGTCGGCTTTACCGATGTCTCCTTCTGACAGGGAGGCAGTTTTGGAAGCCATTCACAAGCTGTATTCCCAGCAGGTGATAATCAAGGTACCCCTCCTGCAACAGGGAACGGGGTATTATTCCACACTGTTGTGGTACCGAAGCCGGACGGCTCGGTGAGACCGATTCTAAATCTAAAATCTTGAACACTTGCATACGGAGGTTCAAATTCAAGATTGAGTCACTCAGAGCAGTGATTGCGAACCTGGAAGAAGGGGACTACATGATGTCTCGGGACATCAAGGATGCTTACCTTCATGTCCCAATTTACCCTTCTCACCAAGGGTACCTCAGGTTTATGGTACAGAACTGTCACTATCAGTTTCAGACGCTGCCGTATGGATGGTCCACGGCACCCCGGGTCTTTACCAAGGTAATGGCCGAAATGATGATACTCCTTCGAAGGAAGGGAATTTTAGTTATCCCTTACTTGGACGATTCCCTGATAAGGGTAAGATCCAGGGAACAGTTGGAGGTCGGTGTAGCACTATCTCAGGTAGTGTTGCGGCAGCACGATTGGATTCTCAATATTCCAAAATCGCAGCTGATTCCGACGACTCGTCGTCTGTTCCTAGGGATGATCCTGGACACAGTCCAGAAAAAGGTGTTTCTCCCGGAGGAGAAAGTCAGGGAGTTATCCGAGCTAGTCGGGAACCTCCTATAACCGAGCCAAGTCTCAGTACATCAATGAAAGGGTTCTGGGAAAAATGGTGGCTTCCTACGAAGCAATCCCATTCGGTAGATTCCACGCAAGAACTTTCCAGTGGGACCTGCTGGACAAATGGTCCGGGTCGCATCTTCAGATGCATCAGCGGATAACCCTGTCACCAAGCACAAGGGTGTCTCTCCTGTGGTGGTTGCAGAGTGCTCATCTTCTAGAGGGCCGCAGATTCGACATTCAGGACTGGGTCCTGGTGACCACGGATGCCAGCCTGCGAGGCTGGGGAGCAGTCACACAGGGAAGGAATTTCCAGAGCTTATGGTCAAGCCTGGAGACATCACTTCACATAAATATCCTGAAGCTAAGGGCCATTTATAATGCTCTAAGCTCAGCAAGACCTCTGCTTCAAGGTCACCCGGAGTTGATCCATTCGGACAACATCACGGCAGTCACCCACGTAAACAGACAGGGTGACACAAGAAGCAGGAGGGCAATGGCAGAAGCTGCAAGGATTCTTCGCTGGGCGGAAAATCATGTGATAGCACTGTCAGCAAGTGGGGACTTCACCCAGAAGTCTTCCACATGTTTATAAAACTCGACAAGTATTGCGCCGGGTCAAGGGACCCTCCGGCAATAGCTGTAGACGCTCTGGTAACACAGTGGGTGTACCAGTCAGTGTATGTGTTCCCTCCTCTGCCTCTCATACCCAAGGTACTGAGAATTATTAGATGGAGAGGAGTAAGCACTATATTCGGGCTCCGGATTGGCCAAGAAGGACTTGGTAACCGGAACTTCAAGAGATGCTCACGGAGGATCCGTGGCCTCTACCTCTAAGAAGGGACCTGCTCCAGCAAGGACCCTGTCTGTTCCAAGACTTACCGCGACTGCGTTTGACGGCATGGCGGTTGAACGCCGGATCCTGAAGGAGAAAGGCATTCCGGATGAAGTCATTCCTATCCTGATCAAAGCCAGGAAAGATATAACCGCAAAACATTATCACCGCATTTGGCGAAAATATGTTGCGTGGTGCGAGGCCAGTAAGGCCCCGACGGAGGAATTTTCAACTAGGTCGATTCCTACATTTCCTGCAAACAGGAGTGTCTATGGGCCTGAAATGGGGGTCCATTAAGGTTCAAATTTCGGCCCTGTCAATTTTCTTCCAAAAAGAACTAGCTTCAGTCCCTGAAGTTCAGACGTTTGTGAAAGGGGTACTGTATATACAGCCCCCTTTTGTGCCTCCAGTGGCACCTTGGGATCTAAATGTAGTTTTTGGGTTCCAAAAGTCACATTGGTTTGAACCACTTAAATATGTGGAGTTAAAATATCTCACATGGAAAGTGGTCATGCTGTTGGCCCTGGCCTGGGCCAGGTGCGTGTCAGAATTGGCGGCTTTATCCTGTAAAAGCCCTCATCTGATTTTCCATTCGGACAGGGCGGAATTGAGGACTTGTCCTCAGTTTCTCCCTAAGGTGGTTTTCAGCGTTTCACCTGAATCAACCTATTGTGGTGCCTGCGGCTACTAGGGACTTGGAGGACTCCAAGTTGCTAGACGTTGTCAGGGCCCTGGAAATATAGGTTTCCAGGACGGCTGGAGTCAGAAAATCTGACTCGTTGTTTATTCTGTATGCACCCAACAAGCTGGGTGCTCCTGCTTCTAAGCAGACTATTGCTCGTTGGATTTGTAGTACAATTCAGCTTGCACATTCTGTGGCAGGCCTGCCACAGACAAAATCTGTAAAAGCCCATTCCACAAGGAAGGTGGGCTCATCTTGGGCGGCTGCCCGAGGGGTCTCGGCTTTACAACTTTGCCGAGCAGCTACTTGGTCAGGAGCAAATACGTTTGTAAAATTCTACAAATTTGATGCCCTGGCTGAGGAGGACCTGGAGTTCTCTCATTTGGTGCTGCAGAGTCATCCGCACTCTCCCGCCTGTTTGGGAGCTTTGGTATAATCCCCATGGTCCTTACGGAGTCCCCAGCATCCACTAGGACGTCAGAGAAAATAAGAATTTACTTACCGATAATTCTATTTCTCGTAGTCCGTAGTGGATGCTGGGCGCCCATCCCAAGTGCGGATTGTCTGCAATACTGGTACATAGTTATTGTTACCAAAAAAATCGGGTTATTGCTGTAGTGAGCCATCTTTTCTAGAGGCTCCTCTGTTATCATGCTGTTAACTGGGTTTAGATCACAAGTTATATGGTGTGATTGGTGTGGCTGGTATGAGTCTTACCCGGGATTCAAAATCCTTCCTTATTGTGTACGCTCCTCCGGGCACAGTATCCTAACTGAGGCTTGGAGGAGGGTCATAGGGGGAGGAGCCAGTGCACACCAGGTAGTTCTAAAGCTTTACTTTTGTGCCCAGTCTCCTGCGGAGCCGCTATTCCCCATGGTCCTTACGGAGTCCCCAGCATCCACTACGGACTACGAGAAATAGAATTATCGGTAAGTAAATTCTTATTATTTTCCTTCTGTTCCATGTATTTGTAAGTTATTTATTTGTATCATAAGCCCTTTAATGTACAACACTATAGAATATGTAAATGCTTTATAAATACAGGATAATAATAATAATAATAATAATAAATACCTGTAGAGGGTTCTATGTGGCTGACAAATGTGGTCACTCCAGTTTCCCGAACTTAAAAGTGAACATTTATAACTATAAACACATTATTACAAACATCAGCTGTGATATGTATGCAATTTATTCATTATTTCCTTTGCACATATCACTACATTAGGGAGGAGATCTCTATTGCAAGTGCTTTAAACTAGTCCCCATCTACTTGCATATACAACAGACATGGTGGCACCTATGCTTGTTTTACAATGCACAATTCTTTACATTTCTATGAATCCTGTAAGTGTCAGTAACAGGCAATATTTAGGTGACATCTTATAGTTCCCTTTCTCTAAAGGCTAGAACTGTTCACAGCAACCAGCGCTGAACCAGGCTGGGAAGTAGAGCTTTGCACTGAGCGACCTCCAAGCAACTTCACAGGCTACAGTGTCCCTGCCTGGAGCGTTCCAGGAACCCTGCAACCACATGAAGGTGCCGTGGGACAAAGACGGTACCAACCCCAGGGCCCTGCATCCTGTGTGACGGGCACACTCCTAGATACATCCTGGCAGCAGCCATTAAATCCCAAAAAACAACAAACTCTGTGCCCAATTCAAACTCATAACATAAACCACCTCATTTCCCATCTAAGAAGGACCAATATCAATTCCTCCAATCATTCATTCTTAAGCCACATCCTGTAATCACAGTCTTACCAAATCCATTGCTCTGGTACAAAGTATTGTGTACACATGTAGATCAAAGGTTTCAAATCTAATCATACAATTCTTCACAAGAACACTCAATTATTATCACTAATAATCACTAATAAACATTTCACTCATTAACATAACTGTTCCTAGCTTAGAATCAGCTTTATATCATAAACCGATTCTGCCATTCAGTCTTTTCAATCAGAGTTCAATCAGAGTATGCTCCATTCCACAGAGCAGAGTGTGCAAGGGTCATCTTTCAGGGTTACTGCTTATGCTATAGCTGCATATATCACTTACAGTAGATGTTTTATGGAAGAGGTAGAACTTCAGTAGCTGTGCCAATATAAATGGCGTAGGGAAACATACGTAGAACATGCCCCATTTCTCTAACGTCCTAGTGGATGCTGGGAACTCCGAAAGGACCATGGGGAATAGCGGGCTCCGAAGGAGGCTGGGCACTCTAGAAAGATTTATGACCACCTGGTGTGCACTGGCTCCTCCCACTATGACCCTCCTCCAAGCCTCAGTTAGATCTTGTGCCCGGCCGAGGTTGGATGCACACTAGGGGCTCTCCTGAGCCTCTAGAAAGAAAGTATAGATAGAATTAGGTTTTTTATTTTCAGTGAGACCTGCTGGCAACAGGCTCACTGCAGCGAGGGACTAAGGGGAGAAGAAGCGAACTCGCCTGCTTGCAGCCGGATTGGGCTTCTTAGGCTACTGGACACCATTAGCTCCAGAGGGATCGACCGCAGGCCCAGTCCTTGGTGTTCGGTCCCGGAGCCGCGCCGCCGTCCCCCTTACAGAGCCAGAAGCAAGAAGAGGTCCGGAAAATCGGCGGCAGAAGACATCAGTCTTCACCAAGGTAGCGCACAGCACTGCAGCTGTGCGCCATTGCTCCTCATGCACACTTCACACTCCGGTCACTGAGGGTGCAGGGCGCTTGGGGGGGGGCGCCCTGAGCAGCAATAAAAACACCTTGGCTGGCAAAAATACCACAATATATAGCCCCAGAGGCTATATATGTGGTAAATACCCCTGCCAGAATCCAGAAAAAAGCGGGAGAATAGGCAGCGGAAAAGGGGCGGAGCTATCTCCCTCAGACACACTGGCGCCATTTTCTCTTCACAGTGCAGCTGGAAGAAAGCTCCACAGGCTCTCCCCTGTAGTTTTCAGGCTCAAAGGGTTAAAAAGAGAGGGGGGGGCACTAAATTTAGGCGCAATATTGTATATACAAGCAGCTATTGGGGAAAATTCACTCAGTTATAGTGTTAATCCCCACATTATATAGCGCTCTGGTGTGTGCTGGCATACTCTCTCTCTGTCTCCCCAAAGGGCTTTGTGGGGTCCTGTCCTCAGTCAGAGCATTCCCTGTATGTGTGCGGTGTGTCGGTACAGCTGTGTCGACATGTTTGAGGAGGAGGCTTATATAGTGACGGAGCAGATGCCGATAAATGTGATGTCGCCCCCTGGGGGCCGACACCAGAGTGGATGGTTAGGTGAAAGGTATTAACCGACAGTGTCAACTCCTTACATAAAAGGGTGGATGACGTAACAGCTGTGGGACAGCCGGCTTCTCAGCCCGCGCCTGCCCAGGCGTCTCAAAGGCCATCAGGGGCTCAAAAACGCCCGCTCATTCAGATGGCAGACACAGATGTCGACACGGAGTCTGACTCCAGTGTCGTCAAGGTTGAGACATATACACAATCCACTAGGAACTTCCGTGACTTGATCCCGGCAATAAAAAATGTGTTACACATTTCTGACATTAACCTCTAAAAATGGGTTTTTATGTTTGGGGAGAAAAAGTAGGCAGTGTTTTGTTCCCCCATCAGATGAATGAATGAAGTGTGTGAGAAGCGTGGGTTCCCCCTGATAAGAAACTGGTAATTTCAAGAAAGTTACTGATGGCGTACCTTTTCCCGCCAGAGGATAAGTTACGCTGGGAGATATCCCCTAGGGTGGATAAGGCGCTCACACGGTTGTCAAAATAGGTGGCACTGCCGTTTTAGGAACGGCCACTTTGAAGGTACCTGTTGATAAAAAGCAGGAGGCTATCCTGAAGTCTGTTTTACACACTCAGGTACTAGACTGAAACCTGCAGAGCGTGCTGCTGCAGCGTGGTCGGTGACCCTGTCAAACATACTAGTTTGCTAACATGAGAACATATTAAAGACGTCGTCTTATATATGAGGGATGCACAGAGGGATATTTTGCCGGCTGGCATCCAAAATTAATGTAATGTCCATTCTGTCAGGAGGGTATTAGAGACCTGTCACTGGACAGGTGATGCTGACTTTAAAAGGCGCATAGAGATTCTGCCTTATAAGGGTGAGGAATTATTTGGGGATGGTCTCTGGGACCTCGTATCCGCAGCAACAGCTGGGAAGAAATATTTTTACCTCAGTTTTCCTCACAGACTAAGAAAGCACTGTATTATCAGGTACAGTCCTTTCGGCTTCAGAAAAGCAAGCGGGTCAAAGGCGCTTCCTTTCTGTACAGAGACAAGGGAAGAGGGAAAAAGCTGCACCAGTCAGCCTGTTCCCAGAATCATAATTCTTCTCTCGCTTCCTCTGAGTCCACAGCATGACGCGGGGGCTCCACAGGTGTAGCCAGGTACGGTGGGGGGCCGTCTCAAAAATTTCAGCGATCAGTGGGCTCGCTCACAGGTGGATCCCTGTTTCATTCAAGTAGTATTTCAAGGGTACAAGCTGGAATTCGAGATGTCTTCCCCCCGCCGTTTCCTCAAATATGCCTTGCCGACAACTCCCTCAGGCAGGGAGGCTGTGCTAGAGGCAATTAATAAGCTGTATTCCCATCAGGTAATACTTAAGGTGCCCCTACTTCAACAAGGACGGGGTTACTATTCCACACGGTTTGGGGTACCGAAACCGCATTGTTCGGTGTGACCATTTTTTATATTTAAAATCCTTGAACACATACATAAAAAAATTCAAGTTCAAGATGGAATCGCCCAGGGCGGTTATTGCAAGCCTGGACGAGGGGGATTACATGGTA
Organism: Pseudophryne corroboree; assembly: GCF_028390025.1. Lineage (NCBI taxonomy): Eukaryota > Metazoa > Chordata > Amphibia > Anura > Myobatrachidae > Pseudophryne > Pseudophryne corroboree. The sequence continues at coordinate 523,725,547 of NC_086444.1, read as the reverse complement.
TCCCGGGACATCAAGGATGCTTACCTGCATGTCCCCATTTACTATCCTCGCCAGGAGTACCTCAGATTTGTGGTACAGGATTACCATTACCAAGTCCAGACTCTGCCGTTTGGACTGTACATGGCACCGAAGGTGTTACCAAGGTAATGGCCGGAATGATGATACTCCTTCGAAAAAGGGGAGTTTTTAATGATCCCGTACTGGGACAATCTCCTTATAAGGGCGAGGTCCAAGGAGCAGTTGCTAGTCGGGGTAGCACTATTTTGGAAAGTGCTACAACAGCACGGTTGGATTCTAAACAGTCCAAAGACACAGCTGTTTCCTACGACACGTCTACTGTTCCTGGGGATGCTTCGGGACACAGACCAGAAATAAGTGTTTCTCCAGGAGGAGAAAGCCATGGAGCTGTCATCTCTAGTCAGAGACCTCCTGAAGCCAAAACAGTTATCGGTGCATCATTGCACGCGAGTCCTGGGAAAAATGATAGCTTCCTACGAAGCAATCCCATTCGGCAGGTTCCATGCAAGAACTTTTCAGGGGGACCTGTTGGACAGGTGGTCCGGATCACATCTTCAGATGCATCGGCTGATAACCCTGTCTCCAAGGACCAGGGTATCTCTACTGTAGTGGCTGCAGAGTGCCCATCTTCAAGAGGGCCGCAGGTTCGACATACAGGACTAGGTCCTAGTGACCATGGATGCCAGCCTTTGAGGCTGGGGGGCAGTCACACAGGGAAGAAGCTTCCAGGGACTTTGGTCAAGTCAGGTGACTTCCCTACATAAATATTTTGGAACTGAGGGCCATTTACAATGCCCTGAGTCAGGCAAGGCCTCTGCTTCAAAAGGCCGGTCCTGTTCCAATCAGACAACATCACGGCAGTTGCCCATGTAAACCAACAGTGCGGCACAAGAAGCAGGATGGCGATGGCAGAAGCCACAAGGATTCTCCGATGGGCGGAAAATCATGTGTTAGCACTGTCAGCAGTGTTCATTCTCGGAGTGGACAACTGGGAAGCAGATCTTCTCAGCAGACACGACTTCCACCCGAGAGAGTGGGGACTTCATCCAGAAGTCTTCCAAAGGATTGTACACCATTGGGAAAGGCCACAGGTGGACAGGAAGGCGTCCCGCCTCAACAAAAAGCTATAAAAGATATTGCGCCAGGTCAAGGGACCTTCAGGCGATAGCTGTGGACGCTCTGGTAACACCGTGGGTGTACCAGTCGGTTTATGTGTTCCCCCCTCTGCCTCTCATACCAAAGGTACTGAGAATAATAAGAAGGCGAGGAGTAAGAACGATACTCGTGGTTCCGGATTGGCCAAGAAGAGCCTGGTACCCAGAACTTCAAGAAATAATATCAGAGGACCCATGGCCTCTGCCGCTCAGACAGGACCTGCTGCAGCAGGGGCCATGTCTGTTCCAAGACTTACCGCGGCTACGTTTTGATGGCATGGCGGTTGAACGCCAGATCCTAAAGGAAAAGGGCATTCCGGAGGAAGTCATTCCTACGCTGATTCAAGCCAGGAAAGATGTAACTGCAAAACATTATCACCGCATATGGCGGAAATATGTTGCTTGGTGTGAGGCCACAAAAGGCCCCAACAGAGGAATTTCAACTAGGTCGATTTCTGCATTTCCTACAAGCAGGAGTGTCTATGGGCCTAAAATTAGGCTCCATTAGGATACAGATCTCGGCTCTGTCGATTTTCTTCCAGAAAGAATTAACTTCAGTTCCTGAAGTTCAGACATTGTAAAAGGAGTGCTGCATATTCAGCCCCCGCTTGTGCCTCCAGTGGCACCTTGGGATCTCAACGTGGTGTTGAGTTTCTTAAAATCACATTGGTTTGAACCACTAAAAACCGTGGATCTAAAATATCTCACGCGGAAAGTGGTCATGTTATTGACCTTGGCTTCGGCCAGGCGTGTATCAGAATTGGCGGCTTTGTCATATAAAAGTCCTTATCTGATTTTCCATATGGAGAGGGCAGAATTGAGGACTCGTCCCCAGTTTCTCCCTAAGGTGGTATCAGTTTTTCACTTGAACCAACCTATTGTGGTGCCTGCGGCTACTAGGGACTTGGAGGATTCCAAGTTACTGGACGTAGTCAGGGCCTTGAAAAATTATGTTTCCAGGACGGCTAGAGTCAAGAAAATTGACTCGCTATTTATCCTGTATGCACCCAACAGACTGGGTGCTCCTGCTTCTAAGCAGACTATCGCTCGTTGGATCTGTGACACGATTCAGCAGGCGCATTCTGCGGCTGGACTGCCGCATCCTAAATCAGCTTCTGCTTCTTTCTTAACACATATTAACACTTTAGTATTTCAATGGTGTGCTGCCCTAGGGTGGTCGGGCCTGAGCCGACTTTGTGGGGTCCAAGCCCTGGACTTATGCTTAGTTAGGGACCTCCAGTAATAGAGCAGCCGTGAAGTGGCCTGGAGGCTTATCATATCTTTTGCAAAACATATGTAACGAAGAGCTCTAAATTTCTATTATTACATAGTGTATAGTTCTTCTTACTAACAGCCAGCAGAGTGCGTGGGAAAAATCCCTTTTGTCTTTCTTGTCTAGAGTAACCCCCTCCCGCAGCACCTGGGGATTGTTACCAGCTTGATTAGAGCAGTTTTCCACTATTTATTGTAAATCAGTGAAAGCCCATTCCACAGGGAAGGTGGGCTCATCTTGGGCAGCTGCCCGAGAGGTCTCGGCTTTACAACTTTGCCGAGCTGTTACTTGGTCAGGGGCAAACACGTTTGCAAAATTCTACAAATTTGATACCCTGGCTGAGGAGGACCTTGAGTTCTCTCATTCGGTGCTGCAGAGTCATCCGCACTCTCCCGCCCGTTTGGGAGCTTTGGTATAATCCCCATGGTCCTTTCGGAGTTCCCAGCATCCACTAGGACGTTAGAGAAAATAAGATTTTACTCACCGGTAAATCTATTTCTCATAGTCCGTAGTGGATGCTGGGCGCCCATCCCAAGTGCGGATTGTCTGCAATACTGGTAAATAGTTATTGCTAACTAAAGGGTTATTGTTGAGCCATCTGTTGAGAGGCTCAGTTGTTTTCATACTGTCAAACTGGATATAGTATCACGAGTTGTACGGTGTGATAGGTGTGGCTGGTATGAGTCTTACCCGGGATTCAAAATCCTTCCTTATTATGTCAGCTCGTCCGGGCACAGTGTCCTAACTGAGGCTTGGAGGAGGGTCATAGTGGGAGGAGCCAGTGCACACCAGGTGGTCATAAATCTTTCTAGAGTGCCCAGCCTCCTTCGGAGCCCGCTATTCCCCATGGTCCTTTCGGAGTTCCCAGCATCCACTACGGACTACGAGAAATAGATTTACCGGTGAGTAAAATCTTATTATAACTCTAACAATTTGCTAATTAAATTTTTAATACAACAAAATTCGGGGAGATTATTAACAATTTCTATTGAGCACTGTTGCTATCATGAACCCTCCAGTATCAATAAAAATGACATAATGTTGTCTTACAACTCTGCTATTGCCAGAGCTTTCAATTAATACTTTGTGGGCTGTGTTATATGTTATTGTTGAGCCAAATTGTACTGTATATAATGTTAGGCAAACCTTTGCGCATTGGCATTGCAACATAAGCACTAAAGGTGTTTCACTCATATTTAGCAGATATCCATTTCTGCCAATACAAAGCACTTGGCCACTAAAGGTGTTTCACTCATATTTAGCAGATATCCATTTCTGCCAATAAAAAGCACTTGGCCACCTAGATGATACGGGTGTGTTTTGTCAATGAACCAGTAATGTTCCATATGTTTAACCACTTAACTAGCACGGTCAGATCACATGTGACCGCGCCGCCCCACTGTGTCCTCCAGTTTTTGATAGGAGATCTGTTCTGCAGATGTGCAGAATATAATATTTACATACTAAAAAAAAATACTTTTTAAACTATATTAATTGATAAAAAATTACAGAATTTTATCAATGGTTTTGAAGGGGAATATCGTCAGAAGTGCTTAAATGCCCATTCCAAAGTGTGTGAATCAGCTGACCTGCAGCGTGAGTTATCTCTTGTTGAACATTAGATAACTAAAAAAATTACAAATTACCCGAACAGAATTCTCACCCCTGCAGCTACGTATAGTAACGGGTATGGGTCGTTGGGTAGACATAACTTAGGTTGACAGTCATTAGGTCGACCATGGAAGATCGACATGCATTAGATCGATAGGGACAATAGGTCGACATGGTCATTAGGTCGACGTGTAGTAGGTCGACAGGTCAAAAGGGCAACATTTTCTTTTTACTTTTTGTTGGCGTCGTTTTCTTTGTAAAGTGACGGGGAACCCCAATAAGTGCATTGTGTCCCCACACATGGCTCGCTTCGCTCGCCATGCTTCGGGCAAGGTGCCTCGCTTCGCTCGGCACAGGTTACCGTTACGTGGATCGTTAAGTATGAAAAATTCCAACAAATGAAAAAAAAGTGAAAAACTCATGTCGACCTTTTGACCCGTCGACCTAGTACATGTTGACCTAATGACCATGTCGGCCTATTGACCATGTCGACCTCAGGCATGTCGACCTTCAGTGGTCGACCTAAGCTGTGTCAACATAACGACCGTATCACATAGTAACAGTGCTATAACCTACAAGGAGCCTTATTTTTTAAACATCCAACCAGAGTCACATAAATCTACTACCTATCTGAGAGCTTTCAACATTTTCAGCTCTAAAAACTCATTTGTAATTGTAATGCTTAATGATGAAGTGTATAACATGTATAATAACACATTCTGAGGTGGGCCTCTCAATATATTTTTTCCTGGTACAATGTTTTATACTGTCATTTATTATAAATAGTAAATACATTGGAATTTATGATCAGCAAACATTACTACCAAAACAAGAAATAGATGGAATCTGAGTAAAAGTGATAATGAAAATGGAAATCAATGTAATATGTGACTGGTGACTAATCTGCATATATAAACTTATATAATATTTAGGATATGTAATAATGAGACATGTTTTATTATAATTATAGCACATTACAAAAGGAATATAATTAATATTAGACATTGTAGTGATTATTATTTGTGTACTTGTTAATCATAAAATTGAATTTCTCTGTTTTAGCATGAATTAATTTATCACTGTCTTAACCTACAAATTATAGTAGGGATTGCATAAGGAAGCAAGAAACAAATCATTTGGCATAGTGCCCAGCAAGTGAATGGAATACTTAAGTACAAACTTAAATAAAAATCCCAAATTGGGCAATCCACGTTTGAATAGACATAATCACGGCTCACTTGAAGTTTCATGTTTCACAATATCTGCACCTATTTTGCATAAACTGCCAAGCAGTATACAGGTTGAGTATCCCATATCCAAATATTCCGAAATACAGAATATTCCGAAATACGGACTTTTTTGAGTGAGAGTGAGATAGTGAAACCTTTGTTTTTGATGGCTCAATGTACACAAACTTTGTTTAATACTAAAAGTTACTAAAAATATTGTATTAAATGACCTTCAGGCTGTGTGTATAAGGTGTATATGAAACATAAATGAATTGTGTGAATGTAGACACACTTTGTTTAATGCACAAAGTTACAAAAATATTGGCTAAAATGACCTTCAGGCTGTGTGTATAAGGTGTATATGAAACATAAATGAATTGTGTGAATGTAGACACACTTTATTTAATGCACAAAGTTATAAAAAATATTGGCTAAAATGACCTTCAGGCTGTGTGTATAAGGTGTATATGTAACATAAATGTATTCTGTGCTTAGACTTGGGTCCCATCACCATGTTATCTCATTATGGTATGCAATTATTCCAAAATACGGAAAAATCCCATATCCAAAATACCTCTGGTCCCAAGCGTTTTGGATAAGGGATACTCAACCTGTATATGAAATAATAACGAGACATAATGACAACTAATAACCCGTGATGTCAGTGTCTGTATTTTATTTTCATATATGAACGGTGTTGTAATTTTTTCAAATTGTCATACTGTACAGTGTGACTAATACCCCTTTCACACCGAGCCTGGCTTGGTGTGAAAGGGACTCCCTGGGATTGATGCCCCATGAATATGACCTGTGATACGACCAGGGACCGACCCAGATAGTCTGCAATGTGAACGCACGACCCGGGTTATTTGAACCAGGTCACGCTAAAAGAAGTAGAGAGCTGGGTCACCCGTGCTTGGAGATGATATCATAACAACAATAACCCGTGTTCAGCCTGCAGTGTGAACAAGGTTTCAACTATGTTCTATAACCCAGGTTGAACCAGAGTGCTTAGTGTGAAAATGTGTGGCTATACAGTACTACTGTTTTCATTTCATGAGAAATATACATATTAGTAATTAGTTAGCTCTCATTTTACATGACAGAGCAGACTTACCTACTTTTGAAAAAGCATTTCAGGGAAATTATAAAAGCAACACCTATGTACGTAGACGTGTACTGCTACATCTGAGAGGTGAGTCATAAAAATTACTGACATCCAAATGTAAATGAGCCCAGAGCAGTTAGTAAGATCTACTTGTTGAGGAAAAGACACGGACACTTTTCAGAGCTTGCATGTGTATTGTGTTTTACAAGTGGTTCCATATAAGTGGCCATGAGAAACCTGTGATTGGTTTCATGTAACCACAATCCACTATTACATGAGACTTTTCCGCACACTGTCTAGTGTCTACCATGCAATGTCGGAGAGTGGCATCGTAGTCTGCATATCTGTCCAATCACTACAGGGGAGTGTGGCTGTCAGGTGCAATTATAACCTGGGATGGTGAATACGGCAAGTTTATTTGATGATCGAAATTGCTTCTCCTGCCACCTCATTAGGAAGCTGGTGAATCAGGGCTGGATTAAAGTCTGTGGGGACCACTGGGCAACATACTTGTGGGGGCCCTTTTGGGGGGGAGAGAGAGTGTGTGTGTGTGTCTACTAATAGACACTCGCGATACGCCTGCTGTAAGCCTTCCCGGTGGACGCTAGATTCCTACAGAGGAGCTGCCGAGGAGGATGGCACTACCGGTACTCCACAGTCCATCTCATTGCAGCCACTGTAGGAGCCCTCTATGTGTGGGGGCCCGGGACAACCGCCCCTGTTGCCTCCCCCTTACTCCGGCCCTGTGGTGGATCTACCATATAATTGCATGTGATTTCACCCTGTAGCCATATATGACAGACATATGAGAAATAGTGTTATTGCCCCTGTTCTAACTTTACAAACAAAATATTGATCACACACAGTAGAAGCAATGCATGTCAAAACGTTAGAGGATATCTATCAAATTATATTTAGGAATATATTGCAACTGTACCAATAAAACTTCTGTCTCACCTTGTCAGTTCAATCACGCTGGACAGACTTTTGGCTTAAATTTCATTTTGTGCCGAAAAGACTGCTTCCATCATTACTACCTCTTTCCCATTGGAAGGAAACATGCTCAGTTGTCTAACTGAATGTGTTTTTATCACCATTATTTTAATACAGAATAGGATACCACATTAGGAGAATAAAACAGAACAAGAGAAAACACTGAGGGACTGAGTCAGAAGTGGATGCAGCTGCTTTTGCAACTTAGTATTCAAGCGCAGCTGCTGTACGAACATATGCGAACATATGCTAATGACGCTGCTGTTGGGATTTTTACAGGGACGTCCACTAACACGCAACATCGGTCATACCATCTGACTTTTCTGCAACCCTGTGGCTGGCCAGAATGTCCATCACAAGTAGGCTGCCGTACTCTTTACAAATGTGTACAAATCTGCAATCGCAGGCTCCGACACACCCATGAATGGTCACAACACATCTGCGATTTTCAAGACCCTCCATTACCTCCTACAAACGGTCACAACCCGTCACTCACATTGCGAATAAAGCCTCATTGCATCTGCCATCGCTAATCAACTGCCGCATGTGCATGCATTACAAAAAGTATCACTCAACTGCACACACATCGTCATTGCATCCACCTCTGTAACTGGTGATATAGGCATTGCTGGAATTCTTGCAGTCATGTCATCCATTACTTACTACTCCAGAGTGCAGACTGTAAAGCAATGTTACCTGCATACAAAGGGCCTGAATTGCACACAATCTGCATGCAATGCCCATGTTCATATAGTTGAGCGAAATATCGCAATTGTGCATGCGCAAAAATGTCTGAAAACACCTACGGCACATGAGTTGCACAGTGTACGCACACAGGCGCTGTTGTGACCAAGACAGAAGACATCAGAGATGTTGCGGAAAAGTGATGGGCGCTCCCGGGCAGTGACTCAGAGGTTAATACTAGTGCATGCAAAAATGGTGCATTCAGTGGGTGTGTATAGGAGTGATAGCCGTGTCGGTGCAAGTGGATGAGTTCCCAGACGCACAGCCATATTAGGCCGTGGTCAGAAGGATAAACTGGTGCAAGTTTCAGTGGCATGGCTGATGGTGGCATATAAGGACGCATCAATCGGTATTTAAGAGTGCAGTCCTTGTGTCAGACTTGGTTTTGTCTGTGTCCCCGGAGGGGGCGCTAGTGGGTCAGTGGAGGTAGATGGGAGAAAGCGAGGAGGCTGGATTATGTTTCTGCGCATGAGCGCAATGATATTTATTATACAGATGATTCACAAAACGGCAGCAGAAAATAACAATAAGAAATGCAAATGTCAATAGTGCAGCGTGGAAGCTGAAAGTCTATGGTAACAGAAGTATGGCAAATGAATGAATGGTGACTGATGAAATGATAACCGGTAATAATGATAACAGATGAATGAACACAGATGAGTATAACTTGGCAGAGAATATTCTGGTATGGGAACCAGAGCAGATTAAAACGTGGAGCCAGCAGAGATGGTGTTGTATGGCAAACCTGGTAGCAGAGGCAGGAGTCTGACAATGTCCACAGTGCAGGTGATGAGGCACTGGCAGCAAGCAAGCTGTATCACAGGTGGAGAGATGGAACACACCTGGAGTCAGTCTCTACTGCTAGGCTGAAGCACACAGAGATGGTGGTGAGTGTGAAGCCTGTAGATGGAAGCAGGTATTGCTGGGGCTTGTAGTTCCACGGAGCTGTGAGAAGTAACCAGGAGTACAGAGTCTTAGGTAGATAGCCAGGAACACGGAACAGCAGGTAGGTATCCAGGTACACGGAGGAAACAGGAACCAGATCCTTACACATGAGTCGCAGGAGTGACACAAAGTTCAGGATGCCTGCAGACTGATCCTGCAGCTTCATATATACCCCCTGTTGCACAGTCATTGGTGGAGTGAGGAAAAGTGGGTGCGGCCAAGCACCGGATTGGCCGCCGTATGCTGACTGCTGGAGGCTGTCATGGCGGTGCCCATGCCGCGGCCCAGCGGGAACGCGGCGTGCTACACGCCCGCTGTCACAGGAGCGCTCCCAGGCCCAGGATGGCGTCTGATGGCAGAGACGCGGATGACAGATGAACGCAGGGACCCAGGACGGAGTCCGCAGCGGCGGACAGATGTCAGCTTGGTGAGTCGATTCCTGACAGTACCCCCCCCTTTAAGGGTGGGCACTGAACACCCACGTGGCTTGGAAGGATGAGTGTTATGGAAGACACGGACCAACCTTGGAGCATGGACATCCAACGAATTTACCCAACTTCTCTCCTCTGGGCCATAACCGGACCAATCGACAAGGTATTGAAGACGTCCATACCGGCAACGGGAATCCAGAATCTTGCCAATTTCGAACTCCACGCCCCGCTGGGTTCGAACTTTGGGGCCAACTGGTAGAGCTCTTTGGAACTGATTCAGGACTAAAGGTCTGAGGAGAGAAACATGAAAAGCATTAGGTATTCGTAGTGAAGGTGGTAACTTCAGCTTGTAGGCCACAGGGCTGATGACTCTTTCGACAGGAAAGGGGCCAATGAAACGTGGTGCAAATTTCATAGACGGGACCCTAAGACGGAGGTTCCGGGTAGACAGCCAAACCTTGTCCCCAGGTTTCAGGCTAGGAACTGCGCGTCTTTTGCGATCAGCAAAGTATTTATACCGGCTGGAGGCCTTTTTGAGAGAAATGTGAATCTTCCTCCAGGTTGAAGAGAACTGACTCAGGGCAGTAGTGGCAGCAGGAACATCCATGTGAGGGAGTTCTTGGAAGTCTGGAACACGAGGATGTTGCCCATACACTGCAAAGAATGGAGTTGTCTCAGTAGCAGTGTGATAGCGGAAGTTGTGGGCAAACTCGGCCCATGGGAGCAGATCCAACCAGTCATCCTGAGAAGATGAAACATACAACCTTAAAAATGTCTCTAGTTCTTGATTTACCCTTTCTGTCTGCCCATTCGTCTGAGGGTGGTAAGATGACGAGAACTTCAGTTTAACCTGCATGGCAGAACAGAGAGCCCTCCAAAACCTCGCTACAAACTGTACACCTCGGTCGGATATTATTTCTGAGGGTAGACCATGTAAGCGGAAAATCTCCCGTAGGAAGATTTGGGCGAGTTTTGGGGCAGAAGGGAGACCCTGGAGAGGAACAAAATGGGCCATCTTGGTAAATCTGTCCACTACAACCCAGATGGTATTGTATCCTTGAGAGGGAGGAAGGTCGGAGATAAAGTCCATGGACAGGTGTGACCAAGGGCGACTAGGAACAGACAATGGTTGTAACTGACCTGCTGGAGACTGACGAGGAGTCTTGTGCTGCGCACACTTAGGACAGGATGCCACGAAATCCTTGATGTCAGCTTTCATCTTTGGCCACCAGTATGTCTCAGAGAGGAACTTGAAGGTTTTCAGAACACCGGGATGACCAGTGAACTTGGATTGATGGGCCCAAGACAGCAACTTGGGTCGGAGTTCTGGGGAAACAAAAGTCTTACCAGGAGGAGGAGCTGGGGAGACTTGAGATGCAGCAAATACCACTGGACTCAGGATGGAATGTGGAACTGAGTCAGACGTTTCCTCTTCGGATTCCATAGATCGGGATAAGGCGTCAGCTTTAACATTCTGCGAACCTGGGCGGAAATGAAGCTTAAAGTTAAAACGTGAGAAAAACATAGCCCACCTGGACTGGCGAGGATTAAGGCACTGGGCTGCCTTTAAATATAGCAGATTTTTATGATCCGTGTAGATGTTGAACGGATGTTTGGCCCCTTCCAGGAGATACCTCCATTCCTCGAGAGCCAGTTTAATCGCCAGTAGTTCTTGATCTCCAACGAAATAGTTAGCTTCTGCAGGGAGGAATTTACGAGAATAAAATCCACAGGGGTGGATCTTCCCATCAGTTCCCTTCTGGGAGAGAACAGCTCCAACTCCAACTGTAGAGGCATCCACCTCCAACTCGAACGGTCTGTTTACATCTGGTTGGGACAGAACTGGAGCAGACATAAAGGCCAGCTTGATCTTCTGGAAGGCCGCTAAAGCCTCTTCTGACCAATTGGAATGGTCTGCCCCTTTCCGAGTTAAATTGGTAATAGGAGCGATGAGAGTGGAGAATCCCCGAATAAATTTCCTATAGTAGTTGGCAAATCCCAGGAATCGCTGAATAGACTTGAGAGAATTTGGAATGGACCAATTGGCAATGGCTTCCAACTTTGTCGGGTCCATCTGGAGATCCGATCCGGAAATTATATATCCCAGGAAGGGTATAGAGGAAACTTCAAAGGTACACTTGGATAGTTTACCGTAGAGCCGGTTCTCACGAAGACGTCGGAGGACTTCACGGACTTGTAGACGATGAGAGGGAAGATCTTGAGAGAAGATGAGGATATCATCCAGATAAACTACAAGATATTTATACAGAACGTCACGGAAAATTTCGTTCACAAAGTGCTGGAACACTGCTGGGGCATTACTCAACCCGAATGGCATTACCAGGTACTCGTAATGACCATCTCGAGTGTTAAAAGCTGTCTTCCATTCGTCACCACTCCGGATTCTGATGAGGTTGTAGGCACCGCGGAGATCTAACTTGGTGAAGATGCGGGCTCCCTTAACTCTGTCAAATAATTCGGTAATGAGTGGTAATGGATAACTATTTTTAATGGTAATGTCATTGAGACCCCGGTAGTCAATGCATGGACGCAGTCCTCCATCCTTCTTTTTAACAAAGAAGAAGCCTGCACCAGCGGGTGATGATGAAGGACGGATGAATCCCTTCTGTAAATTCTCCCTGATGTAGTCGCTCATCGCTTCAGTTTCGGGAACAGATAACGGGTAGGTACGCCCCCTAGGTGGCTTCTTGCCGGGAAGGAGATCGATGGGACAATCCCATTCTCTATGGGGCGGCAGGACATCAGCGGCTTTTTCACTGAAGACGTCAGAGAAATCTTGATAAACCGCAGGAAGACTTGACTGGGTTTTTACTTCAGTAGACTTGATAGGACAAACTTGGGCTAAACAGGACTGATGGCAATGTGAAGCCCAAGAAGTAAGTTGTAACGCTGACCAGTCAAACTGTGGATTGTGTAGCTGGAGCCAGGGCATGCCCAAAACGATCTCCTGGGTGGCTTGAGGAATGACTAAGAACTTTATTAATTCTGAGTGTAGGAACCCAACTCCCAAAACCACTGGTGCAGTTTGGTGAGAGATATTCCCCTTGGAGATTCGGCTACCATCCACGGCGGTAATGTAGACTGGGTAAGAAAGTTCACATACAGGCAAGCAAAATTTATTTACCGCAGCTTGGGTGATGAAGTTTCCTGCGGCTCCACAGTCCACTAATGCAGATGCAGATTGAAGCCCAACTGAAGTCTCTAAAGTCACAGGAAGGATAAGGTCTTGATTAGAAGGAGCTTGTCTAGAAGATCCCAACTTGACTCCTCCTTTACAAGTCAGGATCTGGCGTTTCCCGAATGCACTGTGCAAGAATTAATCTGGTGACCTGCAGCCGCACAATAAAGACACAGTCTCTCACGAAGTCTTCTTGACCGCTCCTCAGGAGTTAGGCGGGACCTATTTATTTGCATAGGCTCATCAGAAGGTGGAGACTGGAACTGTACGGAAGGTATCATCCTTGATCTGCGTGGCTCACCACGAGCACGTTCATTATTGCGTTCGCGGATGCGAGAGTCCAACTTGATGCACAAGGAAATTAAATCAGACAATTGCTCAGGAAGATCGCGGGTCGCCAGTTCGTCCTTAATCCGATCAGAGAGTCCATGCCAGAAAGCTGCCACCAGGGCTTGATTGTTCCACTGAATCTCTGCGGCCAACGTCTGGAACTGGATGACATATTGTCCCATACTTCGGGTACCTTGACGAAGTTGGATTAGGTCTGCAGAAGCTGATGTTGCACGACCTGGCTCGTCAAAGATCCGTCTGAAGGTTGACACGAATTCTGCATAGTTGTTCATCAGAGGGTCAGCACGTTCCCACAGAGGAGACACCCAACTCAAAGCAGATCCAGAGAGTAGAGAGATGATGTAGGCAACCTTGGATCTTGGCGTGGGGAAATTATGTGACAACAATTCAAACTGGATTTCACATTGGTTAAGAAACCCGCGACATAACTTTGGGCTGCCATCATACTTGCTTGGCACGGGCAGGTGCAGACGTGACACTGGAGCTGATGCAGGCGGCATAGAAGAACTCACAGTACTGGCAGGTGCTGGAGTAACAGGAACTGTAGAAGTGTGTACACTAGGCAGGGTTTGCTGTAGTGTATCAATCCGGGAGGACATCCCTTGCAGGAACTGGAACATCTGCTGCTGCGCAGCCTCTTGACCATCCAAACGGGAGACCAGATTTTGCAAGGCCTCTGACCCCACACTCCGTCCACCGTCCGAGTCCATCGATCCTGAACTTACTGTCAGACTTGGTTTTGTCTGTGTCCCCGGAGGGGGCGCTAGTGGGTCAGTGGAGGTAGATGGGAGAAAGCGAGGAGGCTGGATTATGTTTCTGCGCATGAGCGCAATGATATTTATTATACAGATGATTCACAAAACGGCAGCAGAAAATAACAATAAGAAATGCAAATGTCAATAGTGCAGCGTGGAAGCTGAAAGTCTATGGTAACAGAAGTATGGCAAATGAATGAATGGTGACTGATGAAATGATAACCGGTAATAATGATAACAGATGAATGAACACAGATGAGTATAACTTGGCAGAGAATATTCTGGTATGGGAACCAGAGCAGATTAAAACGTGGAGCCAGCAGAGATGGTGTTGTATGGCAAACCTGGTAGCAGAGGCAGGAGTCTGACAATGTCCACAGTGCAGGTGATGAGGCACTGGCAGCAAGCAAGCTGTATCACAGGTGGAGAGATGGAACACACCTGGAGTCAGTCTCTACTGCTAGGCTGAAGCACACAGAGATGGTGGTGAGTGTGAAGCCTGTAGATGGAAGCAGGTATTGCTGGGGCTTGTAGTTCCACGGAGCTGTGAGAAGTAACCAGGAGTACAGAGTCTTAGGTAGATAGCCAGGAACACGGAACAGCAGGTAGGTATCCAGGTACACGGAGGAAACAGGAACCAGATCCTTACACATGAGTCGCAGGAGTGACACAAAGTTCAGGATGCCTGCAGACTGATCCTGCAGCTTCATATATACCCCCTGTTGCACAGTCATTGGTGGAGTGAGGAAAAGTGGGTGCGGCCAAGCACCGGATTGGCCGCCGTATGCTGACTGCTGGAGGCTGTCATGGCGGCGCCCATGCCGCGGCCCAGCGGGAACGCGGCGTGCTACACGCCCGCTGTCACAGGAGCGCTCCCAGGCCCAGGATGGCGTCTGATGGCAGAGACGCGGATGACAGATGAACGCAGGGACCCAGGACGGAGTCCGCAGCGGCGGACAGATGTCAGCTTGGTGAGTCGATTCCTGACACCTTGCACATTCAGCTGAACAGATGTACGCAAGGGAAGGACTTTGGGGGTAATTCAGACCTGATCGCTAGGTTGTGTTTTCTCAGAGCCTGCAATCAGGTCCGAACTGCGCATGCGTATGCACTGCAATGTGCAGGGGCGACGGACCGCAGCAACGGGGATCAGGGGATCAGTGCATAGCGACGGGATGGTGCAAAAAAAGCAATCGCACAGGTGATCGCAAGGTGACTGACAGGAAGAGGGAGTTTGTGGGTGGCAACTGACTGTTTTCAGGGAGTATCTGGAAAAACGCAGGCGTGTCCAAGCATTGGAAGGGAGGATGTCTGATGTCAATTCCAGATACCGGACAGGCTGAAGTGATCGCAGTGGCTGAGTAAGTCTTGGACTGCGCAGAGACTGCACAAAATCAGTTTGTGCAGCTCTGCTACACATGCGTTAACACACTTGCACAGCTAAAATACACTCCCCCAGTAGGCGGCGACTATCTAATCGCAGGGCTGCAAAAATCGCTGCCCAGCGATCAGGTCTGAATTTGGCCCTTTGGGCCTAATTCAGATCTGATCGCAGCAGCAAATTTGTTAGCTAATGGGCAGAACCATGGGGGTCATTCCGAGTTGTTCGCTCGTTATTTTTTTGTCGCAACGGAGCGATTAGTCGCTAATGCGCATGCGCAATGTCCGCAGTGCGACTGCGCCAAGTAAATTTGCTATGCAGTTAGGTATTTTACTCACGGCATTACAAGGTTTTTTTTTCGTTCTGGTGATCGTAATGTGATTGACAGGAAGTGGGTGTTTCTGGGCGGAAACTGGACGTTTTATGGGTGTGTGCGGAAAAACGCTACCGTTTCTGGGAAAAACGCAGGAGTGGCTGGAGAAACGGAGGAGTGTCTGGCCGAACGCTGGGTGTGTTTGTGACGTCAAACCAGGAACGAAACTGACTGAACTGATCGCAGTTGCCGAGTAAGTGTGGAGCTACTCAGAAACTGCTAAGAAGTGTCTATTCGCAATTTTGCTAATCTTTCGTTCGCAATTTTGATAAGCTAAGATTCACTCCCAGTGGGCGGCGGCTTAGCGTGTGCAAAGCTGCTAAAAACAGCTTGTGAGCGAACAACTCGGAATGAGGGCCAATATGCACTGCAGGGAGAGGGGGGGGGGGGGGGCAGATATAACATTTGCAGAGAGAGTTAGATTTTGGTGGGTTATATTGTTTCTGTGCGTGGTAAATACTGTCTCCTTTATTTTTACACTGCAATTTAGATTTCAGTTTGAACACCCCCCCCCACATCTAACTCTCTCTGCACGTTATATCTGCCCCCCCCTGCAGTGCACATGGTTTTGCCCATTAGATAACAAATTTTCTGCTGTGATCAGATCTAAATTAGGCCCCTTGTTTTGGCATTTGCACCAACGTGCAGATGGCGATCTTCAATAAACAGTGCTGCTGCTCTAAGTACATGTCTACTTTTAAACAAGTAGCACCAATACATTAAGCTAGTTACATTTATTTTAGAATACAGCACTGCCTGTTCTCCTAGAACGGAGGTTCCCAACCCCAGTCCTCAAGTTACACTAACAGTTCCGGTTTTAAAGCTAGCCATACTTGAGCACAGGTAACTTAATTGGTACTTGATATTTTGATTTATCCATCAGTGTTCAAGCATGGATGTGACTAAAACCTGGACTGTTTGTGTGCCTTGAGGACCGAGGTTGGGATACAATGTCCTACTGAGTCACAGTTTTCATTTTCTTGATTTAGTGGAGGTCAGTTCACATTTTCAGGGAACTGCCCACAAATCTGGACTTTTTCCCACCTCCAGGACAGTTGGGAGGTGTCCTACTAACAGATTCCCTTGCAATACAAAGGGTACTTGGAGAAGAAGGGGGCATGGAGGGGGCCATGGCACACACTCTCTTCCCCATAGCATAAATATATATTTTGGGGAGAATGATAACCAATGGAAATGGAATCATGGGAATTTTAATTCACAGCCACACTAATTGCACACAATACTGTCCTTCTGAAACCAATACAGGTTGAGTATCCCATATCCAAATATTCCGAAATACGGATTTTTTTGAGTGAGAGTGAGATAGTGAAACCTTTGTTTTCTGATGGCTCAATGTACACAAACTTTGTTTAATACTCAAAAGTATTAAAAATATTGTATTAAATGACCTTCAGGCTGTGTGTATAAGGTGTATGTGAAACATAAATGCATTCTGTGCTAAGACTTGGGTCCCATCGCCATGATATCTCATTATGGTATGCAATTATTCCAAAATATGGAAAAATTCGATATCCAGAATACTTCTGTTCCCAAGCATTTTGGATATGGGATACTCAACTTGGTACTGCATTTTTAAAGCATATAAAGCCTACAAACTATTACTGTGATTCACAGGAGCGGCTAAAAAAAGTATTTTGGGATTAAATATAATAGAAATCAGACACATATATTGGCCGAATGCTAACATTATAACTGAAGTATTTTTATAATGAAATTAGCCTTATGGGTCTTCTCATATTGGCGTTTTTCAAACATTCTCAACTGCTGTGTTCAGGAACACAATATGACAACAGTGTATCTGTAATACTGCTGCAGAATGCTCTGACTACTATGACTGCACAAATGAGCTGTTCACACACTAACCACAAGTTAGTCAAAATGCAGGAAAACAGAACATTCTAAAGTGATTTTCTTATATTGCGGTTGCACTTGGAACACGTCCTAACCGTCCTTCCTTTTTACTTGATAAGAATAAAAGCTTTATTTATTACAAAGTTGACAGGCCCATAGAAATACAAGCAATAACAGGGAAAATGAACAGAGGGTAAGATACACTATTATGAAATCTCAAAATGTAATCTCATGAAGGATGAACTATGGGGCTTGTCAACCAGCTATTTTTTTATTTAATGAAAGGGAGTTGAAATGTGTGGGGGCGGGGAGCAGCGTGAGGTAGGAGCAGGATGAAGAGAGACTGGCGTAGTAAGTGAAGTATCATATTAAGAATGTAATTAAATGTTCGTTCATAGAGTATATACGCAAGATCTAATCAATTAAATCATGTGAGCTAAGCGGATTTTACAGTGAGTAGACCACAGTTCCCAAACTTTACAAAAAAACCATAAATTAATAATGCATGTCATAAATTCTATAATATAAGCAGAAGACGAGGATCTTCTATGGACATAAGTGGAAGTTTGATGATGCAAATTGTGTCACAACAAACCTTTCACTTGCCACTTGGACCCGAAGATCCCAAAATTTAGCAAGCAAGGTGTATTCTCACCTTTTTAAAGAGAGTTTAGGTTAGATTGTAATAATAACACTGTGCGTTGGATCAGCATCATTGTGTAGCTCAGAGTTTCAAAAACAGCGTCATTGCAGTCCAGATTTTAAGGATATCCATGCTTGAGTCCAGATGGTTAAGTCAAATTGACTGAGGTACTATTTAAGTCACCTGTGCACAAGCATGGATATCCTTAAAACCTCGGTGGTCATTCCGAGTTGTTCGCTCGCAAGCTGCTTTTAGCAGCTTTGCACACGCTACTACTGGGAGTGAATCTTAGCTTATCAAAATTGCGAACGAAAGATTAGCAAAATTGCGAATAGACACTTCTTAGCAGTTTCTGAGTAGCTTCAAACTTACTCGGCATCTGCGATCAGTTCAGTGCTTGTCGTTCCTGGTTTGACGTCATAAACACACCCAGCGTTCGCCCAGACACTCCTCCGTTTCTCCAGCCACTCCCGCGTTTTTCCCAGAAACTGTAGCGTTTTTTCACACACTCCCATAAAACGGCCTGTTTCCGCCCAGAAACACCCACTTCCTGTCAATCACACTATGATCACCAGAACGAAGAAAAAACCTCGTAATGCCGTGAGTAAAATACCTAACTACATAGCAAATTTACTTGGCGCAGTCGCAGTGCGAACATTGCGCATGCGCAGTTAGCGGAAAATCGCTGCGATGCGAAGAAAAATACCGAGCGAACAACTCGGAATGACCCCCCTGGTCTGTAATGATGGAGTTTGGGAAACCCTGGACTGTAGCTCAAAGCTTAACAGTTTAATGTAACCAATGCATTCTAGTTACCAAGCAGCACAAGCAGTTCTGCAGGTCCATACAATTGATCAGGGAGGGTTATCTACTACAATTTCCTAAAGGTGCTTTTAGGGTAGGTAAACCACACATAACGGCCACACACAGCAGCCAAGCGGGTCCCATTCAGGCGCCCACACATATGCGGCAGTCCCGTCACCGCCGGATCCAACCGAAGCATGCTGCGGTCGGGCCGGATGACAGGATGGCGGGATTTCAATGTGAACACATACATTTCAATGTATGTGTTCACACAGTGCGGCTGTGCACTGAGTTCTATTAAATCCCGTGTGTCAGTGGCCGGATCCTGTTCTGCAGCATCCTGCAGAACAGGATCCGTGTGAACACAAAACCCACCTCCTGGCCAGGAACCGCTTGGCCGCTATGTGTGACTCTAGCCTTGCCCCCTAAAATTAGACATCTGCTTTCGTCATTTCAAAAACGGCAAATGTTTTGAGCTATGAGTACAAATGCCATTTTACAATTACATGCACCAGTTTCTGGTTTTCAAGTGCACTTTAGTGTTAAATTAAAATAATAAATAGATGATTACTGCGCTTGTGAATGCCTGTTACTTATAGCACATCAAATATATATATATATATATATATATATATATATATATATATATATATATAAAATGTAGAATTCTGATCCGCGCACACTGTAGTATGTCCAGAGTTTATTAGTTAACTCATGTAGTGCCCGCTCATCCACTCCTGCCAGGAGTCGGGGGTTTCTAGGTAATGTCAAAAATAAGGAGAGCGCACCAGTGAATAATAATAAAAGGTAACAATTTACTTATGTAAATATCCACGTACATGTAAGTTTAGATTAATGCACTTAGCCACTCTCTCCGATATCTGCCGCCACGGTATACTCCTTCGGCCAGCGGGGTATTTCTCTCGGAGAAGCCATCTGCTCTGTATCAGACGGGAACCAGAACTTCGTCTGCAGATGCAAGCCACGCCCAACGCGTTTCGTCACTTGGGGACTTCGTCAGGAGCTGTGTTATTGGATCCTCAAAGTTCACCTTTTAACCATTGCTTTTTGCACTGATTGGTTAATTGCTTTAGGCTAATTTCTAACACTAATTACATTGTTTTTTTAAACATCTTTTCTGTGATTTCATATACATTTAACAGAAACTCATAATTTACATAAGTAATAACAACTCGCAACAATAAAACTACCGATACTGTTATAATGACTTAAAAAATCTTTTTTTGTCCAAAAATCATGACTGATTAGCCACCATACGATGCCATTCACGCTACTGGCCCCTTTGATTGATGTACCTTAGTTTTTGCACATGGTTCCAATTTAGCTTTTCTAATTGTCTTTACAACGAGCAGCATTCGCCTGTAGCCATCAGTATATGTTTTTAGGGCTCACAAATTTAAGCGTCCGGTCTTCATGAGAGTCTGGGTATTAGTAGGAAGGGGGATATAGGAGTAGGAGCATATAGATTTTAGATTGGACTGAATAGGTATGTGTATCAGTCGTATTTTAGTATCTGTCTTTTTTAGAATTATTGTATTATTATTAAGAGAGAGAAATGTCTATGATATATTAAATAAATATGGTATAAATTTGTGAGCCCTAAAAACATATACTGATGGCTACAGGCGAATGCTGCTCGTTGTAAAGACAATTAGAAAAGCTAAATTGGAACCATGTGCAAAAACTAAGGTACAACAATCAAAGGGGCCAGTAGCGTGAATAGCATCGTATGGTGGCTAATCAGTTATGATTTTTGGACAAAAAAATATTTTTTAAGTCATTATAACAGTATTGGTAGTTTTATTGTTGCGAGTTGTTATTACTTATGTAAATTAAGAGTTTCTGTTAAATGTATATGAAATGTCTTTACAACGAGCAGCATTCGCCTGTAGCCATCAGTATATGTTTTTAGGGCTCACAAATTTAAGCGTCCGGTCTTCATGAGAGTCTGGGTATTAGTAGGAAGGGGGATATAGGAGTAGGAGCATATAGATTTTAGATTGGACTAAATAGGTATGTGTATCAGTCGTATTTTAGTATCTGTCTTTTTTAGAATTATTGTATTATTATTAAGAGAGAGAAATGTCTATGATATATTAAATAAATATGGTATAAATTTGTGAGCCCTAAAAACATATACTGATGGCTACAGGCGAATGCTGCTCGTTGTAAAGACAATTAGAAAAGCTAAATTGGAACCATGTGCAAAAACTAAGGTACAACAATCAAAGGGGCTAGTAGCGTGAATAGCATCGTATGGTGGCTAATCAGTTATGATTTTTGGGCAAAAAAATATTTTTTAAGTCATTATAACAGTATTGGTAGTTTTATTGTTGCGAGTTGTTATTACTTATGTAAATTATGAGTTTCTGTTAAATGTATATGAAATCACAGAAAGGATGTTTAAAAAAACAATGTAATTAGTGTTAGAAATTAGCCTAAAGCAATTAACCAATCAGTGCAAAAAGCAATGGTTAAAAGGTGAACTTTGAGGATCCAATAACACAGCTCCTGACGAAGTCCCCAAGTGACGAAACGTGTTGGGCGTGGCTTGCATCTGCAGACGAAGTTCTGGTTCCCGTCTGATACAGAGCAGACGGCTTCTCCGAGAGAAATACCCCGCTGGCCGAAGGAGTATACCGTGGCGGCAGTTATCGGAGAGAGTGGCTAAGTGCATTAATCTAAACTTACATGTACGTGGATATTTACATAAGTAAATTGTTACCTTTTATTATTATTCACTGGTGCGCTCTCCTTATTTTTGACATATATATATATATATATATATATATATATATATATGAGATTTTTTGTGTAACCGTTGGTCCTCAGAAATGAATAAGTATTTAGAATTAATATTATTTATATAATATCACATTTATTGTGCAATCACAATCAGAAATATACATCAAAAATATACATCAATAAGCAACAATAAAATGGTAAAATTCCAAGGAGAGTGATAATATCAATTATTCTCTCCTTCATATGCATACATTAAAACAAGTTTCATATGATAGTATAAAATACTTTGGAAATAGTAACTATTGGCAAACTCCCAGACATTATCCTCCTCCAAAGAATGAAAATAATGTATTTTAGTTAATTTGTAACAATGATGTTCACAGTGGCTGTTTGTGTCCAAATAGTATCATTAGTAGCTGATATGCACTTCAGAGCTGGATGTATATAATAGTGCTGCAATTGCCGGCATCTCGGCTAATAAGTTCGTTTATCCAAGCACTATACACTGGTATAATTACCCTTCCTGGCACCAAATACAGTAATTGATGTTATCACTCTCCTTGGAATTTTACCATTAAATTGTTGCTTAATGATGTATATATATTTGATGCATATTTCTGATTGTGATTGCACAATAAATGCGATATTATATAAACACAGGCCTTCCTAATTCTTAATACTTATTCATTTCTGAGGACCAATGGTCATACAAAAAAATCTCATGTATGTATATTTGATGTGATATAAGTAACAAGCATCCACAAGCACAGTAATCATCTATTGATTGTCTTTTCTGTCAGCCAAACAGGGGTCCTAACCAAACCCTTATTACGTACAGCTGAGGTGGATTAATGCACTCTTATGGGCCTACACATTGCGCGATCCGCCGCCGAGCTGCCCGACGGCGGATACGGCCGACGGGTGACCCGGCGGCAGGGGGGCAGTGACGGGGGGAGTGAAGTTTCTTCACTCCCCCTCTGTCACCCGGCTCCATAGCAGTGCAGGCAAATATGGACGATATCGTCCATATTGGCCTGCATGCGCATGCGACGGAGCACCAGTGATGAATGAGCGCGGGGCCGCGCATCGTTCATCGCTGGTGCCTCCACACTGAAAGATATGAACGGTATCTCGTTCATTAATGAACAAGATCGTTTAGATCTTTGAGTGTTATCACCCAGTGTGTAGGGCTCATTAGAGTGTGAATATCTATTTCCATCTATATTTGTACAATTATTTATCACAGTGCCAGGAGTGTCAGTGTTGGGGCTGCCTTTTCTGAAATATATAGTGTTAAATTAAAATAACACTACAGTAAGTAGAATTTGTTACAAGGTAACGGAAAAGTTGAAAAGAGTAAAGTAACGGACCAATGGTGGTAGCAGCATAGACTTTCTAGCCTCAATCACAAGCCAGCAAAAGTTACAAAGAGCACTTTTACAGGGAAGCATTAAGTTCCAGAATAGACTTATGCCCCTTGTTCTATGCAAGGTTTACAGATAGTTGCAATTTAGCAAAAAGATGTTTATGGCGTACCAGTATAAAGCTGTGTACACCCCTATACAATCTATGGCCCGATTACCCGATCCCACAGAGGGGGTGGTCTACAGGTTGCCGGCGGCCAGGCTCCCGGCGACCACCATACCAGCGCCGGAATCCCGACTGCCGGCATACCGACATCTTTTCTCCCTCTTGGGGGTCCACGACCCCCCTGGAGGGAGAATAGATAGCCACCGTGCCCGCAGCGTGGCGAGCACAGCGAGCCCACAAAAGGGCTCATTTGCGCTTGCCCAGCTGTCGGTATGCCGGCGGTCAGGATTCCAGCGCCGGCATGCTGGTCGCCGGGACCCCGACTGCCGACAAACCATACTACACCCCACAGAGGAACTGCTCACCTCACTGCTGCTGTTGCTGCTTCACATGTGTCAACCTGTATACACACTGCTTGGCTGTTCAAAACTCGATCAGCCAAGTGATCGTAAAAGTGTGTACCTACTTAAATGGCCAAGTGGTTCTTACCTACTTCTATGTTCTTATGTTTAGTCACAGTTAGTAAATTATCAGTATAACCTGTATTAGACAAGCTAATTACTGATTGGTTACTAATGTTTTACTGCAGATTTGTATCTTTGAGCAATGCTCCTATATACCTGTAACTCTCATTATGGGGTTAATTCAATGAGCTATGAGTCAGTTAAGAGCATAAGTGCCGCATTTAAAATTTCCTGAATTTTTTTTGTGGCTCCATAAGATTGTTTAAAAATAAATAAATTCATGAGTCTGGGGTGAGATGGGATGAATGGGGCTGAGATGATGTACAGCTGCAATGAAAATTTGCCCCACCTGCACTTACTTGAATTGATGACTATGTGTGTTCTAGAGGTTTGCACTGCATTATTTTATTTTATTTTTTGGACTTTTTCTTGGTATAGACAGGGAGGGGAGGGGTAAAAAGCACAAATGATTTCTTACTTTGTCACATTTAAGGGCCGGGTTAATGACATGCAGTACTTAAAACAATATTCTAGTGCAGATTTTTAAATACTTATTAATTATGGTAAGTTATTGGGCTAACAGTAGTAAGGGTGATTGTGCAGTGGCTGCTGGTCCCATTTCTGTTACATTGAAAACTACTGTATGCTTTAAATTGAAGGTGAATAAGCTTCAGCTCCTGAAAATGCTGTTACTAAAAGCTATATAGTGGGTTGGGTATAACACAATTTAACAATACACTAATATATTATGGTGGAACTGACATGTTGTACTTTCTATGTTTACAGGGCTCCTTCAAAACAATACCACAATTTGTCTTAAATTAATTATATTTGTACTTGTAAATTGAATGTCAAAACATAATTTATGCTCTAAGTGCCATTGAGTTGTCTTAAATAGTTTGTTTTAACCCTTGTATCTCTTTGAAAAAGTCACGTGTAGTCATGACGAAACGCCCACAGTGCCGATAGCAAGCTTCAGGTGGACAATCCAGCTACCGACCATACCATGCAGACAACGCCATCAAAGCCGTCTCAAACGCTGCATTGGAGAAGGGAAGCCAATTCCCCTCCAGCTTGGTCTGTGACCGAATTCGACGACTTTTGCGGGACTCCACATCCACCGCTCCACTCAGTGGCTGCAATAGTACATGGGCAAGTGCGGTCCACACGCCGCCAACACCAGCAGCACTTTGACACCTGTGCTACGGACATTGACAGCGCGGCTGCAGCGGTGAGTGTGGAAACGCTATTGCCAGCAGCACTTTTACTGCTTACATCGTTAATATATTGGAAGCGGCAAGTATAAAGACTTAGGGGTCTATTTATGCAGCAGTGAAAAGCCCTGTTTTGCGTTAAACAGGGCTTATCTCTGCCTACTGCAATTCACAGAACGGGTACCCCCGCTCTGTGCCTGAATCGCATCACCATACCTTTGTATGGTGAGTGCGATTCATGAAGTTGCGGAAAGCTCTGCTTTCCGCTTCTCCATGGAGTTCAGGTTCGCCATCTCAGGACGGCGTAACCTGAACTGTGGTGCGGAGACGGTTGTGTCTATGTTGCCTTCGTGCAAAGGACCTGGACGTGACAAAACGAGTGGGCAGGAGACAACTTCCGCTCTTACAGCTCCTAAATGTTTTCTTCGTTCTCCGTTCGTTTGGGGTATTTTTTTTCTTCTATGCAGCATTGGACGCTCGCCACACATCGGGGCTCGGTGTCTCGCTCCACTGCGCTTCGCTCGCCACACTTTTCTATTCTAAATAGATTGTGACATGGACCCAGGGGGTTATGGGAAAGGTCCTCTGCACAAAGAGAATCTAGACGCTACCGTGCGGAGACGGCAGGGAAGCTCAATGCTTCCCTGATCGCAGCTCGGCACCTGGCGCTGGCCCCGCCCCCGACCTCCTAGCAGCCACTGCGGCCTGCCGGGAGGTCATCAAGCTGCGCATGCGCAAAGGGACCCGCCGCTGGACTCCGCGCATCGCAGGGAGGGATTGCTGGAGAAGACCTCACTGCAGGAGCCCCAGACACCGCAGCGCATCGTCGGAAGGGTGAGTATACATGAATTGCTACTTATTACAGCTATACATCGCATCGAAGAGATGCGATGTATAGTGATAAGTAGCAATTCTGTTTTCGTTTTCTTTATGAATAGACCCCATATTATCGTGTGGAGACCCCACGCGTAAATTATCATGGTCCTTCCAAATACTGGACTCAATGGCGCCTTCACTATCAGCATAACGCCGTGTACCCATCTGGGCTTGGTAACTATACTCAGCTACTACAAAAAACATAACAATATAACGGCACATTAACAGTTAATCTGTTTGTATTCCAGCGGCTTCATAGTCATCACGAATTTAATAATCCCGGGGACGTCCGGCATTCTCCATGGGTCTTTATTGACATTGGTCAATTATATAGTTATATGGATATGGATATGGCTTTTTAAGCTGCTGTTTTACTGCACATACATTGTTACTTATTTTTATCAAAGTGTTGAATATAATTGTTACACAGTATGACAAGTGTGCCCTGTTCTACATAGCTGGAATAGTCAATCGACTAGAGTTGAATCTACAAAGGAAAATGTCATATATATGATTATAATGATTTTATATGTGGTAGAATAAAATTACTTTTAGGATATTTATTTCTGGATTCCTTTGGCTGTTATTTCTTGGAGCACAGTATAGAGAGTTCTATGAACGCCTCTATTATTTCCTTTTCCTTGTATAGACCTCCCTTTTTTCCTGGAGGGGGTTTGGTTGTGTTTTTTGTAAGCCAGAATACAGAGAACATGAAAGTTGGGAAGCTCAGTCTATTAAAGTAACCAACATAAGGAATCTGCCTATACCCTTTAGATAATTAGTACAAAATGCACCAGAAGCTTCCTGAGTATCCTGAGAAAAGGCTTTAACTTGTGAAAAAAGAGAGCTGTGACGTGAGCCAAAGTGGTTATCATCTCGAATGCTATAGGCACTCATCATACCAGCTTATCTGCGCAAATTGGAAATGAAAGGGTTAAAAGCTTACTCTAATGAGACCTCCATCCTGAATGGACTGTTTTGAGTATTACGCATAGCACTGGACAAACATTTTACTTTGTAATTTGTTCAGTTTAACACTACCATTTCCAGATTTCCCATATTAACGTAAACAGTGCAATTAATTTATTTAACATGAATATGTTGGGGGATAGTGCATCTTTGCCCCTAATTCTTCTTATCCCTCTTTCTATCCGGACTGTCACTTTTTGTCCTATATATTTAGTAAGACTGGCATCTATAATGGATGTAAAAAACATTCTAGCATTGTCACGTTGCTGAAGAGCTAGTCTGTCCCCAACTTTCCTCCCATTCCCCAATTTAGCTTTGAATTAATAAACGGAGACATACCTAAAGTCCTCTGGGTAAGGACAAACATGGGGGAATCAAGGCAGTTGGTAGGTATGCAGTACAGTATGTATTATGAAGTGAAGAATAGTATTCACAATGTGTCAGAGCTAGAACTAATTTGATCATAAATGACCACAGGATGGCTAAGGAATCTTCTAGACCAGAGGTTCTCAAACTCGGTCCTCGGGAGCCCACACAGTGCATGTTTTGCAGGTAACCCAGCAGGTGGACAGGTGTATTAATTACTCATTGACACATTTGAAAAGGTCCACAGGTGGAGCTAATTATTTCACTTGCGATTCTGTGAGGAGACCTGCAAAACATGCACTGTGTGGGCCCCCGAGGACCGAGTTTGAGAACCTCTGTTCTAGACAATGGCAGCATCTGCACATTTCAGCAGATATTACCTAATCACTAATAGTGCACTGTAGGATCTATGCATTTGGGCTTGAACTGAATGCGTGGATCTCACTGAATTGCCCCCACACACTAGTTTCAGACTGCTTGGTGGTAAGATCAAGTGGTTGAATCTTCAGTTGTAGGGGACCTTTACAGATTATAGTGTGTATTTTAAGTTCTACTTTGGCCCTTCGTGATGTTGGGAGTTATCATCATTAGTATCTAGCTGGTTTGACTAGCATCCTTTCCCTTTCCTGACAGCAGTGACGTGCGGTGAGGTGAGGCAGGCGAGGCAGCATTTTGACTATTTAAAGTATATGAAAGACTATATTAGAAATATCTTCTTAGTATTATTCTAATAATTTTTCAGTCAAAACTCTGGAGTTTAAAAGTCTATGACAGGTGAAGCAGTTCCGCACCTGTCTACCTTGTCCGCACATCTCTGATCAAAACTCACCAAATTTCCAGCAGTATATACTGTTGCACCTGTGTATAATGCCCACATGAACCCTTGGGCTCATATATTGTGTGTGAATCTGGCTCTGGTACTAGCCAGTGGCTCCTCAGCCATTTACCTCACTGCTGGTCCCTGCCTGACAGTGAGGGGAAGCTGCTGTATCATATGAAGCACAATTATTAGTTATTTATTTAATACCAGTTATTTATATAGCACAGCGCCTTACAGAGACTATTTGGCCATTCACATCATCCTGCCCCAGTGGAGCTTACAATCTGTGAGGCAGATGTATTAACCTGGAGAAGGCATATGGAAGTGATAACCGAGTGATAAGTGAAAAGTGATAAACGCACCAGCCTATCAGCTCCAATATGTAAATTAACAGTTAAGAGCTGATTGGCTGGTGAGTTTATCACCTTGCACTTATCACTGGTTTATCACTTCCTTATGCCTTCTCCAGGTTAATACATCTGCACCAATATTCCCTACCACATGTACGCTCACACATTCATGCTATTATCAAGTTTGTTTGGATCCAATTAACCTACCAGTATATTTTTGGATTGTGGGAGGAAACCGGAGTACCGGAGGAAACCAACACAAGCACAAGGAGAATATACAAACTCCACACAGTTAGGGCCATGGTGGGATTTGAACCCATGACCTCAGTGCTGTGAGGCAGTAATGCTAACCATTAGTGCAATGATTGTTCTACCTGTTCAGAGATGGAGCACAAGGAGTCCACAGTATACCTATCACTATTTACAGTACAAAAATAATATGACACTTCTTGTTTGTTTAATAAGCTTTTGAGACATTATATCAATGTCAAGTATGTTTTGTCAATGTGCATATCTTTGTTCCTTAGGCCAATATGTCAACGGCTATGATCAGCTAGTTGGAACTGGGTTTTATGTGTGTATATCATGTTCAGAGTCCATCTAAATATAGTCAGCTGCAACAGAATAGAAAGCTATAGTACAGACAGTCAGAAAGTCTGTCAGTATTTCTTTCTGAATGCAACTTTGTTTGGTAAACAGATACAGTAAGTGAAGGGAAAGATAGCTTAAATGGACACAATGTTACCTGTGATTCTAGAACTTCCTCTTATTTAATGAAGGTGACCTATTGTATTGTATAGTGAGATGCTTGATCTGGGGCCTCTGGTTCACTTGTTTTAGCCTTTCAATTGCCAGTTTGCTTATTCGATGGTTTGTATTTTTATTGTATTTTGTATGTTTGCATCTATGTAGTGTACTTTTATGTATGTAATTGTCTCCTGACTGTTTCTTTGTAGCCTCCCGTTTTCATTCTGTACCCCTTGCTAATTATACAAATAAAAATTCTTGAAGCTAAATTAGTACCCATGATAATATTTGTATGATGCAGTGAAAATGTTGCTTCAGCTATTTTTTTTATTTAAAGCACAGTTAAATGATATATTTTATCTTACTGGTTACTAACAATGATTATGTTCTTGTACAACAAAGGACCAACGTTTAAATAAAAACAAATATAGATAGTTTTAATTTTCACAAAGTAAAACAGACAGGTCTATGCCTAGAAACTTCCTCGGATTATAGATTATTTAAATATATAAAAGTTTATGTGTAATAAACCCAACAAATGTACTGAAGGAGCTTCAGTGAAACAATGAAACTAGGGTAATGAACCAATTTAATACAGTACATTATACTGTAGCAAAGAGATGACAAACAACTGGGTAAATTCAATTGGCTGGGATATCATCACAGCTGCAAATCATAGCGGAAGGGGCACATTGCGGCACAAAACTGCTTGCCACCCCATAGAGGTCTGAGCAATTTTGTGCAAATTGGGGCTGATTCGAGCCCACATAGGGTGTGAGATCGGGTACCGTTGTATTTCTATGTATTTCTGTCTGAGACAAATCATGACTACTGAGCCCATCTCCAGAGCCGGCCTTAGGCATAGGCAAACTAGGCAAATGCCTAAGGCATTTGGTATGCTTAGGGGCACCAGCAGCTTCTGCTGATTAAAATGATATGCGGCATGCCTATATTTTCTGTGTGACTGCGGCTGTATCTGCATATGAAATGCTACATTGTGTGTATTCCTGGAAATCACTGTAATGTAGCATTTCGTATATGCAGATACAGCCGCAGTCGCACACAGAATATGGGCATGCTGCATATCATTTTAATCAGCAGAAGCTGCTTGTGCATCCAAGCAACATAGCAGTGCAAATAAGATGCAATTTCATAAACAAAAGGCGCCCGATGTTAGCAGAGCTGCCAGCTGACTCATGCCAGGCATCTCCTGCAGAACTAGGGGCGGTGCTAGGGGGCACCAACCAATATCTTGCCTAGGGCATCATATTGGTTAGGGCCGGCTCTGCCCATCTCAGTAGTCATGATTTGTCTCAGACAGAAATACATAGGGGTCAATCAAATTACCTTCGAAGGTGTGAAGTGCCGTTACAACGGCATTTAAACACCAGCAACGGTACCCGATCTCACACCTTGTATTAGTTCTGATTGTGTACATGTAGAGTATTAGGGATTTTGAAAGTCTGCAGATAGGAGGCAACTTTGACAGGTGGGATACTCTAATGATAATAATAATAATAATAATAATAATAATAATAATAATAATAATAATAATAATACATGCATCGGTGATTGTTGTAGAGTACCACTTAGCTTTATAAAGTTTCCAAACTGGGTATTCTCAATGTAGAAAATAATCTGTTTAGAGTAGGTATAGGCATTTGGGCAATACTTATGATTGCAATGGGATTAAAAAAAAAATCAAGCTACCACTAAAACGTAAGAACAGTGTGGAAGGTTTGTATCAATGAGTGTAACTAATTTTAATAAATAAAAAAAATACAAAAAAGTGATTGGAATCATATGCAAATAAAATAAATGGAGAATATCTAGGAAACATATGTACTAAGCAATGTACCCAGAGCCAGATACTACCTGCTAGCAGAACAGGAATAATGACAGTATTTTCAAGATAATTAGGAATATGCATGTAATTGGCCTACAGTAGTTCCAACATAATTTACCTATAGGCCAATAGCTGTATAACTATTGCCATTTACTATAGACAGTTACTACCTGAATGTAATGATTAGCAGGGAATATGAGTCTGCAGCAGCAGAACGTACAGCTCCTAGCACACGTTCTACAAGTAAATGAGTCAGACAGATGCAGGAAACTGCTAGCTAAGACACTGTATAATAATGAGTTTTATGATTAGCAAATTATCCGCACCCACCCTACACTTCACATGAAATGTAATCCTTGCAATTAATGGCACTGCATCCCCTGATTCGGAGTCTGGACATAACGTGATATGCTGCTAGTTGATGGGTCTATGCTGCAGACAATGAAATAAGCAGATTCCTGCACTGTGCGACGTGAGCAGCGAGGATGGTCCTGGCAGCTACGGAGACAGAACATGGAAGCTGTACATGCAGCAGGCAGAGCACTGACCTAGAACCACAGCCACCACGGTAGTCAGGAGCAGCCAGTTGTTTTTCAGTATCCGTTTGCAGTCGCAGCCTTTCTTCATCTTCTTCCCCATGTTGCAGTGCTGCCCGGCTGTCTGTGCTTGAAGGATGGATGAGGGAGCAGATCTGAATAGAGGCAAAGCAGAGATGTACTGTATGAGAGGGGGTATGTCACACTGCAGACCTCACAGCAGTCTCCTTCCTTCCCCACTGCCCATAGGAGACTATCTCTTTCACTGCGGCAGCTTCTCACTGATCTGTCTGCTCCAGGCAAGGGCAGTCTTCTGTCTGTGCTGCAGTCACAGGTTACTCAGCCCTCTCTCTAGTGATAATGAGGAAAGCTGTTGGTATACTGTACCTCTATATGCAGCAGCCTATGCCTCAGATGTGCTGCTGGCTGGCTGGTAACTAAGGCACTGCTAAAGGCACATGAACCTGATAGACTGTCACAGCAGTTTCCCTCCTCCCTCCTCGTCCTCCCTATCATTCATAGATGAATGGGAATGTGCCCTGTACCGCCTTGTTGTTTACATTGGCAATGGTAATTCACAGTGACATTTCTTCATCAGCTCTTTTCACCCACTGTCATCCTTGTGCTCACAGTACAATGCACTTGTACACTAGTCAGATTTAGTTGTGACCTAAAAATACAAGAGTCTGGCATCTGTTACTGGAGGAGGGCATGCATACCTACATTACGTGGAGGAACTTTACATTCAGTTTAAAATCATATTTATTATTTAAATACCAATATATTCCACAGCACTGTAGTATGGATTTGTATGACAACTTGCATTGATTTGGATTTACTGGAAACATTTTGAGACAATTAACATAAAGGGTTACTAGGGTTAATAATCTAATAGGATTAGCAGCATAGGCTTGCGCAGGGGGGGTGCCTGGTGCGCACAGGCACCCCCTAATGTCTGTAACCCCCTCACACACACCTGCTGCAGTATCAGCGATCGCTGAGTGTGCTCATTTCTGTCCTCCCGCCCATTGCGCCCGCCACCCCCTCCGCTCAGTCTGGCTGTCATTCATTTTTATGGTGCAGCATCACTGACATAATCCTACTCCCAGTTCCTCTAACATGTGGGATGTGTCGTGATGACGTCATGCAGCGTGCATGCCCGCTCATGCTCCCACCCATGCTCTCTCTCTCCTCATGTGCCAACGCCACAGAATACAGCGTTCCTCTTGGAGGAGGACAAGTTCAAATTCAATATCAATATAAATTTTGAGAGATTAGGCTATAATCCATGGTAATAAAATATACAAATTGAACATATATTAAACAGATTTTCTATATCTGTATCTCTCTCTCTCTCTATCAGTGGCAAACGCAGGATTTGCATGGGTTTTTTTCCAGAACTGGGTGGAGCCAATCACGGGGGGTGGGGACTGAGGTGACCCAGTATATGCTGGGTCCGTAAAACTAGTGTGTGTGTGTGTGTGTGTGTGTATGTATGTATGTATGTATGCATGTGTATATATATATATATATATATATATATATCTATCTACACATATATATACCGTATATACACACACACATATATATATATATATATATATATATACATATACACTGTATATATATATATATATACATACATATACATAGCATATTAAACATGCATATATATATGTATATACAGTGTCGGACTGGGCCGCCGGGGAGCCGGTGAAACCAGCGGTAGGCCCCACTGATTTTTGGCCACATCCTCTTTTATGTGAGGGCGGGCCCTACTATAATAACGTGGAGCAGCGGCGCGGCGCTTGTAACATGCTGCCGTCAGTGGCCCTGGGAGAGAGAACGGCAGCACACACTGGCCGGCAGAGTCAGTTGAGGGGAAGGAGAAGCGCACGCAGCAGCAGAGCCAGGGCAGCGGCGGTAATTAGATCCCACGCAGAGTGGGACTGAGGGCCAGGAGAGGCGCAAGCTGCGCTTTCCTCCCCGGCCCAAAGACACGGAGCAGCAGCAGAGCCCGGGCGGCGGTGGTGAGTAACGCGTAAACTGCCACAGTATGTGTAACTGGCACTGTGGGGGGATATGTATATCCTGCACTGTGGGGGGCATTTGTGTAACTGGGGGTCATTTGTGTAACTGGCACTGGGGAAGGGGGGGGGATGTATATCCTGCACTGTGGGGGTCATTTGTGTAACGGGGAGGGGGGGATATGTATATCCTGCACAGTGGGGGCATGTGTATATCCTGCACTGTGGGGGCATGTGTATATACTGCACAGTGGGGGCATGTGTATATCCTGCACTGTGGGGGCATTTGTGTAACTGGCACTGGGGGTACATATGTATATCCTGCACTGTGGGGGCATTTGTGTAACTGGCACTAGGGGTACATATGTATATCCTGCACTGTGGGGGCATTTGTGTAACTGGCACTGGAGGTACATATGTATATCCTGCACTGTGGAGGCATTTGTGTAACTGGCACTGGGGGTACATATGTGTATCCTGCTCCGTGGGGGCATTTGTGTAACTGGCACTGGGGTACATATGTGTATCCTGCACCGTCAGGGCATATGTGTAACTGGCACTGGCAGGCGTATGTGTATCCTGCACCATGGGGGCATATCTGTAACTGGCACTGCTGGGCACGTATGTGTATCTGGCACTGCGGGGCGCGTATGTGTTTCTGGCAATATACTCCAGTCATTATGTGTATCTACTGTTCTCTCCCAGATTATCTCAGGTGTATATATACTACTGCTCTCTTCCGGTGTAACCCAGGCACGTATACTACTGATCTCTCCCGGTGTAACCCAGGCACGTATACTACTGCTCTCTCCCGGTGTGACCCAGGCACGTATACTACTGCACTCTCCCGGTGTGACCCAGGCACATGTATACTACTGCTCTCTCCCGGTGTAACCCAGGCACATGTATACTACTGCTCTCTCCCGGTGTAACCCAGGCACATGTATACTACAGCTCTCTCCCGGAGTAACCCATGCACATGGGGTGTGGTATGGTATGCCGGCGGCCGGGCTCCCGCCGACCAGCATACCGGCGCCGGAAGCACGACCACCGGCATACCGACAGCGCGGCGAGCGCAAATGAGCCCCTTGCAGGCTTGCTGCGCTCGCTACGCTGCGGGCATGGTGGCGCGCTACACGCTATTTATTCTCCCTCCAGAGGGGTCGTGGACCCCCACGAGGGAGAAAAAGTGTCGGTATGCCGGCTGTTGGGATTCCGGCGCCGGTATACTGTGCGCCGGGATCACGACAGTCGGCAACCTGAAGACCACCCGGCACATGTATACTACTGCTCTCTCCCGGTGTAACCCAGGCACATGTATACTACTGCTCTCTCCCGGTGTAACCCAGGCACATGTATACTACTGCTCTCTCCCGGGGTAACCCAGGCACATACACAACAGCTTGAAGTGGACAGCGAGGTAGAGCTCTTTTTCTTTATATACTATGCTAGGTGGCGCCTCTAATGGCTGGCCACTCCCCTCTGGTCATGTGGCCACACCCCTTCCAGCATATGGCAGCGCCTTTAGTGGGCCCCTGTGATTACATTTCCCTGGTGGGCCCTTCATGCCCCAGTCCGACACTGTATATATACATACAGTACACATATATATACACATGTGTATATATATATCACATGTGTATGAGTGTGTATGTGTGTGTTTATATGTATGTATATACATGTGTATATATGTATGCACATGAATATATATGTAATATAATTAAAAGAAAGTAAACTTTTATTAAGCACTTACAAGTGCCACCAGGAAGACAGCAGGCTGCAGAGGACGCTAGAAAGCCATTAATAATACTCATGCAGCAAAAATAAATAAATAAATAAATATATATATATCTGTGCATCAATATTTTACATTGAGTGCCAATATGTGGTGGTAGACACGCCTGATAGGTGGTGCTAGACACGCCCATTAGGTGGTGTTAGACATGTCCAATAGGCGGTGCTAAACACGCCCTTCTAATCGTGCACCCCCTAATATAATGTCCTGCACACGCCTATGATTAGCAGTACTATAGAATGGGGTGGGTAATGAGGACATACATGCCTACTATTGAGAAAGCATTTCAGGGAGATTGTGAAAGTAACACCTACTATTTGCATCCAAATGTAAATGAGCCTAAAGCATTTGTTGATGAAATGACCCTAATACTGTTCAGGGCTTGCCCGTGTATTGTGTTTTACAAGAGGTTCTATATAAGTGGCCATTAGAAACCTTATTTAAAAATGCATGTAGACATAGAGATCACAATGGGGCAGATGTATTAACCTGGAGAAGGCATAAGGAAGTGATAAACCAGTGATATGAGCAAGGTGATAAAGGCACCAGCCAATCAGATCCTAACTGTTAATTTACATATTGGAGCTGATTGGCTGGTGCCTTTATCACCTTGCACATATCACTGGTTTATCACTTCCTTATGCCTTCACCAGGTTAATACATCTGCCCCATTGTGGGGTATATGCAATTGCCGGCAAATCGCGGCAATTTTTCGCCTGTTTTTTAATTCGACACAATTCGACCGTCGAATTCCGGCAGGTGGGTGCCGGAATTCTACATATTCAATAAAAAACGGATTCGACAGTCCCGCTGTCGAAAAACGGCCGATTTGACGGATTTTGATTAGATTTTTAAAAATGTAAAAAAACCGTGGAAAAACGGGAAAAAACACGAAAAAAAATTGCGTGGGGTCCCCCCTCCTAAGCATAACCAGCCTCGGGCTCTTTGAGCCGGTCCAGGTTGCCAAAATACGGGGGAAAAAATGACAGGGGATCCCCCGTATTTTAACAACCAGCATCGGGCCCTGCGCCTGGTGCTGGTGCAAAAAATACGGGGGACAAAAAGAGTAGGGGTCCCCCGTATTTTTTGGACCAGCACCGGGCTCCACTAGCTGGACAGATAATGCCACAGCCGGGGGTCACTTTTATACAGCACCCTGCGGCCGTGGCATTAAATAGCCAACTAGTCACCCCTGGCCGGGGTACCCTGGAGGAGTGGGGACCCCTTCAATCAAGGGGTCCCCCCCAGCCACCCAAGGGCCAGGGGTGAAGCCGGAGGTTGTCCCCCCCATCCAAGGGCTGCGGATGGGGGGCTGATAGCCTTGAGTAAAATGAAAGAATATTGTTTTTTCCAGTAGAACTACAAGTCCCAGCAA
Organism: Pseudophryne corroboree; assembly: GCF_028390025.1. NCBI lineage: Eukaryota > Metazoa > Chordata > Amphibia > Anura > Myobatrachidae > Pseudophryne > Pseudophryne corroboree. Next base: position 523,688,982 of record NC_086444.1, on the reverse strand, counting down.
GCCTTCCCGCAAGCTGGTACTTGGAGAACCACAAGTACCAGCATGCGGGCGGAAAAATGGGCCCGCTGGTACCTGTAGTTCTACTGGAAAAAAAACCCAAATAAAAACAGGAGACACACACTGTGAAAGTAAAAGTTTATTTCATACATGCCGACACATACATACTTACCTATGTTGACCCGTCGACTGCCACGTCTCCAATGTCGACGACGATCCGGGGTACCTGTGAATAAAATTATACTCACTTCAATCCCTTGTCCTGTGATTTGTAATCCACGTACTTGGCAAAAAAAATAAACGAATACCCGGACCACACGGACTGAAAGGGGTCCCATGTTTACACATGGGACCCCTTTCCCCGAATGCAGAGACCCCCGTGACTCCTGTCACAGAAAGGTCCCTTCAGCCAATCAGGAAGCGCCACTTCGTGGCACTCACCTGATTGGCTCTGCGCGTCTGAGCTCAGACGCGCATTGCACAGCCCCCTCCATTACTTTCAATGGTGGGAACTTTGCGGTCAGCGGTGAGGTCACCTGACCGCGGGTAACCCCACCGCTGACCGCAAAGTTCCCACCATTGAAACTAATGGAGGGAGCTGTGCGATGCGCTATCTGCCAGCTCAGACGCGCATACAGCCAATCAGGAGAGTGCCACGAAGTGGCGCTTCCTGATAGGCTGAAGGGACCTTTCTGTGACAGGAGTCACGGGGGTTCTCTGCATTCGAGGAAAGGGGTCCCATGTGTAAACATGGGACCCCTTTCAGTCCGCCTGGTCCGGGTGTTCGTTTTTTTATTTTGACAAGTACGTGGATTATAAAAAAGATCCGGACTCTGCTTTTTGGTGTGTATAATTTTTTTTGCAGGTACCCCGGATTCTTCACTGACGAGGGGGTCGTGGCCAGTGTCAGAGTGTCAACATAGGTAAGTATGTGTGTGTCGGCAGGTGTGAAATAAAATTTTACTTTCACGGTGTGCGTGTCCTGTTTTTATTTGGGTATTTTTTTTCAGTAGAACTACAGGTACCAGCGGGCCTGTTTTTCTCCCGCATGCTGGTACTTGAGGTTCTCCAAGTACCAGCTTGCGGGAGAGGCTTGCTGGGACTTGTAGTACTACTGGAAAAAACAATATTCTTTCATTTTTCAAAAGGCTATCAGCCCCCCATCCGCAGCCCTTGGATGGGGGGGACAGCCTCGGGCTTCACCCCTAGCCCTTGGGTGGCTGGGGGGGGACCCCTTGATTGAAGGGGCCCCACTCCTCCAGGGTACCCCGGCCAGTGGTGACTAGTTGGGTATTTAATGCCACGGCCGCAGGGCGCTGTATAAAAGTGGCCCCGGCTGTGGCATTATCTGTCCAGCTAGTGGAGCCCGGTGCTGGTCCAAAAAATACGGGGGACCCCTACTCTTTTTGTCCCCCGTATTTTTTGCACCAGGACCAGGCGCAGAGCCCGGTGCTGGTTGTTAAAATACGGGGGATCCCCTGTCATTTTTCCCCCCGTATTTTGGCAACCAGGACCGGCTCAAAGAGCCCGAGGCTGGTTATGCTTAGGAGGGGGGACCCCACGCATTTTTTTCTCCAGATTTTTACCATTCCATTAAAAAAAATATATATATATATTTTTAAAAATATATAAATAATACTTGTGCCTCCAAAATAGACAAACCAAGTACCTAATCCCTTCTAATATAAATAGACATGCTATTACCAATAAAAAAACACAAAAAAAAACATGTTTTTAATTTATTTTTATTAGATTCCGCCAGCAAAGTGTGGCGGATTGAAAATGACGAATTTACTGTCTAAAAGCACTGTTGTCGAATTTACAATCTTCAATTGAATATACTTTTGTCGAATTGCCGCATTTGTACCATTGCAGAAATGTCGAATTTGACAAATGTCGAATTTCAAAAAGTCGAATTTGTAAAGTCCGTTTTTTTGACGAAAAGTACTGAATTGCATTGTCGAATTAATATTTTTTGGCAAAAATGTCCAGTTTTTCGACATTTTCGGGAATTCGACCACAATTGCATATACCCCTATGTGCCTTACAACCAATGTAAGGAAATTACACCGATGATCCCATTTAAATGTATATATCTCTGATTTATTCCCCCCCCCCCTTCCCCCAAGAATATAACAGCTGCATAATGGGCCTTATACATCGCTCACCAATTCTTAAGTGTCTTTCACCATCACTCGCAAGTTCTTCATTCATCTGTGTCTTTGAGACATCGCTCAAAAATTCTTCGGTGTCTTTCGCCATCGCTCACAAATTCTTCATTCATCTGTGTCTTTAAAACATCGCTCACAAATTCTTCAGTGTCTTTCACCATCGCTCACAAGTTCTTCATTCATCTGTGTCTTTAAAACATCGCTCACAAATTCTTCAGTGTCTTTCATCATCGCTCACAAGTTCTTCATTCATCAGTGTCTTTAAACATCGCTCACAAATTCTTCAGTGTCTTTCACCATCGCTCACAAGTTCTTCATTCATCTGTGTCTTTTAAACATCGCTCACAAATTCTTCAGTGTCTTTCATCATCGCTCACAAGTTCTTCATTCATCAGTGTCTTTAAAACATCGCTCACAAATTCTTCAGTGTCATTTACCATCGCTCACAAGTTCTTCATTCATCAGTGTCTTTAAACATCGCTCACAAATTCTTCAGTGTCTTTCACCATCGCTCACAAGTTCTTCATTCATCTGTGTCTTTTAAACATCGCTCACAAATTCTTCAGTGTCTTTCATCATCGCTCACAAGTTCTTCATTCATCAGTGTCTTTAAAACATCGCTCACAAATTCTTCAGTGTCATTTACCATCGCTCACAAGTTCTTCATTCATCAGTGTCTTTAAACATCGCTCACAAATTCTTCATTCATCAGTTGAACATTGCTCACGAATTCTCCAGTAACTTTTTGACATTGCCCACAAGTTCACTTTCTTTCATGTGCCGCTGTATTGCTCCCTTCCCTTAATAAAGTTCCTCAGCATTCTTTCACCAAACCTAACTATCAGAGTCTTGTATGAGGAAATCCTATATCCAACTATCCCTGCTCCGACCCACCTGTGGTTCCTTTTCCCGACCATCGGAAGAACCCCAGAGTCCACAACATCCCCAACCCAGCTCAGTGATAGTATACTCAGGCCCCATGGACCCGGGGGATCGGAACCCAGAGGCAAGCGCCATCCAGGATCTGGTTTCTCGAGTTCAAAGTCAGGAGACGGCATAAAGCCAAGTGATGCAGTATCTCCAGGAGTTATCTGGTCGGCTGGATCAAATTCAGGCTTCTCTGGCTTCAGTAGTTCCGGCTCCAGCTCCAGTACCCGCTCCTGTGGTTGCCCTAGTAATGTTCAATCCCTGTCTGGAACCAGGTCACGCCTTCAGCTTCCCAATGCGAGGTACATTTTGAACTTCTCTCACACAACTTCCCCACAGATCGGTCCAAGGTGGCGTACATTATTTCCTTGCTTGAAGGTTCAACGTTGGATTGGGTGTCTCCGTTATGGGAGCGTTCTGACCTGTTGGTTTCCAGTTACACCAATTTCATCACATCATTCCGTAGGATCTTCGATGAGCCCGGCAGAACGACCGCTGCTTCTTGGGATTTGCTCCGAGTCCGACAAGGCTCACGTTCAGTGGGACAGTATGTGATTCATTTCCAAACCATAGCCTCGGAACTGCGCTGGAATAATGATGCTCTTCGGGCCGCTTTCTGGAATGGGCTCTCTGACCGTCTAAAGGACGAACTGATCACTAGGGACTTGCCAGATTCCTTAGAAGAGTTGATCTCACTCCTTGTAAAGGTGGATCTTCGTATGCAGGAACGAGGTGGTGAACGTAGTCAGACAGAACGATCCAGATTCCGGTCTCTCCCGACTAAGCAAACGATCACCCCAAGTCCAGACGAACCTATGCAAATTAATCGATCTCAGCTGTCCCCGGAAGAACGACAGCGCCGTCGTGAGGGTAGACTCTGCCTCTACTGTGGAGCTGCGGATCACTTTCTCAAGTTTTGTAAGTCCCGTCCGGGAAACGGGCAGTCCTAGCTTGTTCCGGAGGAGTCGAGTTAGGGGTTACATCTAAACCTTCTCCGACAGTGGACTGTTTACTCTCCGTGTCTCTGTTTTCTGGGTCTATAGCCAAACCTGTTAAGGCCCTGCTGGACTCCGGAGCTGCAGGGAATTTTGTTTCTCTTTCTTGCGTCCAAAAACTGGGTTTACAGTTACAATCCGGCGAACGACCTATAACGCTGACTGCCATCAATGGTACCCAAATTTCTAATGGTCTTATTTCAAGTCGCACAGTGCCAATCAAACTGCAGGTTGGAGCTCTACATCAAGAACATCTGGAGTTCCTAGTGATTCGGGAGATGCCTCACGATCTGGTTCTTGGTCTTCCTTGGCTTAAAGTACACAACCCTCACGTCGACTGGAAGTCGTCACAAATAGTATCTTGGAGTTCATTCTGTCATTCTAATTGTCTCACTCCTGTCTACCCGCTCCGTGTATCTTCCAAGTCGGATGAGGAGCTCATTCCGGAGGCCTATCGGGAGTTTGCAGACGTGTTTTCGGAACAGGCGGCCGATCAGTTACCACCCCATAGACCCTGGGACTGTCCCATTGAGCTCATCCCAGGGAAGATGCCACCCCGGGGGCGCATTTATCCTTTGTCATTGCCCGAGACCCAAGCCATGTCGGACTATATCAAGTCTAATCTGCAGAAAGGATTCATTCGCCCTTCTACTTCCCCGGCGGGAGCAGGCTTCTTTTTTGTGAAGAAGAAGGACGGAGGGTTGAGACCATGCATTGACTACGTCGGCTTAAATGAGATCACCATTAAGAACAAATATCCTTTGCCGCTCATCACGGAACTATTTGATAGGGTTCGCGGAGCCCATGTCTTCACGAAGCTCGACTTAAGGGGAGTTTATAATTTGATTCGTATTCGACAGGGGGACGAATGGAAGACGGCCTTCAATATCAGGGACGGGCATTACGAATATCTGGTAATGCCGTTTGGGCTCAGTAATGCCCCTGCCGTCTTCCAAGGTTTTGTGAATGAAATCTTCCGAGATATGTTATACCTAAGTGTAGTGGTATACTTGGATGACATTCTGATATTTTCTTAGGATCTCACGGAGCATAGAATTCAGGTCAAGGAGGTACTTCTTCGTCTACGAAGGAATCATCTCTACGGTAAAATCTCCAAATGTACCTTTGAGGTTCCTTCAATTCCATTTCTTGGTTACGTCATCTCAGGTACGGAGCTTCGCATGGATCCGGAGAAACTCACTGCTATTCGGGACTGGACTCAGTCTCTTTCTTTGAAAGCGGTACAAAGATTTATGGGTTTTGCGAATTACTAACGGAAATTCATAAAGGGATTTTCTACCATTGTGGCACCTATTACTGCTCTAACCAAAAAGGGGTCTGACCCAAGTCACTGGTCTTCTGAAGCTGTAGCAGCGTTCGCCCAGTTGAAAGCAGCCTTTATGTCCGCTCCGGTACTCCAGCAACCAAATTTTTCAAAACAATTCTTCTTGGAGGTCGATGCTTCCTCGGTCGGCATCGGTGCTGTGCTTTCACAGTACTCCTCTGACGGGAAGTTACATCCATCTGGTTTCCATTCTCGCAAGTTCTCTTGTTGGAGGTAGACCTCCTTTAGCCTCATCCTTCTCTGAGAGGACTCCAACAACAGCCTGTCTTTTGTATTCAGAATCGCCTGTGAACAAAATATAAGTGCCGTGCAGCCAGCTGGAGAAATCAAATGATCACACACTCAGCCTGGTGTATTCAATCTGAGTTCTGGTTTGATGTTCTTACATACATATATTTATACTGGCTTGAAAAGGCTCAGAGGAGTTTACAGTTTAACCTCAGGGTTGTGTCCTCTTCCTGATAACGGTCTTGTTCTTTTCCTTTTCTTTATCTCTATCAGACATGGCTTACCCACAAGTTCCTTTCTTTATCTCTATCAGACATGGCTTACCCACAAGTTCCTCTTTTTGCTAACTGAATATTTCATCATTCTATACTTTTCTTTCTCCCCCAGCATATTTAAGCATATCATATATTAATGCTAAAGTAAGTTTATAATCTATTGAATATAACAAAATGGAGTAACATTGGCTTTATTGCAGAATCACACTAATGCTTGCCCATCTACCTTCCTCATTTTTCCCTCCTTTTGATTCTCAAAAAGACATCACACTATACCTTGCTACCCTACTTCGCCGAGCAGGCCAGGCGATGACCTGGTCAAGTACGTCTGTCTCCCTGGGCCTATTGCCAAGGGAGGGTAATAACCATCCCGTACAGACAAAATAGTCACAAGGCATAGATGCATAAGTGTCCTTTTTACAGTCTATTTTGATTGCTTCCATTTTTGTAGACGGGTGGTCTGTCATTACGTGATTCAATATCATCATATTCATCTTGGTCATATTCATCCATTTCCTCTGTATGCTCAAACTTTACGTGTTTAGCAGGTTTATTTTTGTTTATCTTGCGTTTTACTTTTTTCGAAGTGCATGAAATACAACAGAGAATAATACGTATGAGTACATATACCAAGAAACATACTCCAGCTACTTTTGCAATTAGGAGAACAATGCCCATTAACCATCCTCCAATCCCCTTGAACCAAATTTGCAGGGTTTAACCATCCAAAATCCCAGTCTCCTCATGTCCATGATGATTCCTCCACCTTTCTCACAAACTGCTGTTTTATATCTTCTATTTCCTGCATTTTCCTTACTGCCCTCCTGTCTCTCTTATGCTTGGCTTCTAACAGCCATGCCCATTCGTTACTTTTATGCAGGGAGGGCCTTGTCCAACATCCAGTCATACATGACCATTTCAAACAGTTTATTTATTTATTTTTTTGCAACACTTCCAACATGTCTGTACCCTTGCAAAGTATTTTCCCAATGTATTGTAATCAAATTTACATTTAGTCTGACATTCCATTGCTTTTTCCATTGGTTCCTGTCCACACTCACACAAACATTTATCCCTGCCTTCCATTTTTGCACACGGTGGTATTGGCCACACTGCATGTCTTTCTTACACTTCAGGGGTGTTTATTCAAGGTTACAGGGTATTTTTTCGTACTTATCTCAGGGGCTGGAGTAGGGCCTTGACTTACAGGCGTGTTTACCAAATGTACAGTAAATACAATCGCAACAATCAACATTGCGGATCCCAAATAACCCCCCACAGGGACCTATCAGGCTTAGGTCCAAGTTCATAGTTATTACTTTCCTGGGGATTTAATAGTGATCTTGGTCTTTTTGCAGTGCGATGCGTGTACCCACGAGTCTCGACCCTCGAGTTTCACCGAGGTGGGGGTCACTAGCAACACTTGAAAAGGACCATCATATCTGAGCTCAAGTGCTCCTCTCACGTGTCTTTTTAGGTAGACCCAATCGCCAATCAGGATGCTGTGTGGTCCAAGATCAGCTCTTTCAGGTCCTGAGGATAAAACTTGAGAATGTATTTCAGTTAGGTGTTCATTCAACTGCTTTATATACTCTGTCATATTTCCATGTTTATGCTGCAGTTCCTAGGGCAAATAACACCCTGTCTTAGGTTTTGTCCCAAATAAAATCTCATAAGGTGAGTACCCTGTTTCCTTGCCTGGTGTTCTAACTGCAAACAATGCTAAGGGCAAGCACTCTACCTATGCTTTCCCTGTCTCTTGCATGGCCTTTTGTATTTTAAGCTTTAGGGTCCCATTCAGACGTCTATTACTTCTGGAACCCCAAATCTGCACACTATTTCTGCTATTATTTTCCTTGCAGTAGAGATAGCATTTGCTTTTGCTACCGGACCCGCCAATGGCCATCTGCTAAAAATGTCTGTGTAGGTTAGAACATATTCATATGTTCCATGCTTTGGCATCTGTATATAGTCAATTTGTAGTCTCTGGAAAGGAAAATAAGCTTGTGGTGTTTAGCCAAAGCTTGTCCTTGTTCTTCTTCCTGGATTGTTCTCTGCACATATCCAGCATTGATCCGTAAAAGTTATTTTTTTTTTGCCACATAGAATCCTGGTGCTACCCAATGGTCCTGTACCAGCCTAGTCATTTGTTCTTTTCCCTTGTGATCTGATCCATGGGATACATGTAGCATAGGTGGGTATAGTGCTCTAGGCAGGCACCATTTATCTTCATTCTTCCATAAACCTAAACAGGTTGCTTTGGCTCCCATCTTTTCCCATGCCTTGTGTTCTGCTTTTGCTTGTTCTTGTAGCTTGATGAGAGTCTTTATGTTCACTTCTTCTGCTTCTTCCTGAACATAAATGGCTGGTTCATGTTTGTTCTTTAGGGCTGCTTTCCTTGCTTCTGCATCTGCATATGCATTACCCTTGCTTTCTTCTGTTTCTTCCTTAGTATGTGCTTTGGTCTTTATGACTGCCATTTGTTTGGGCAGTTTCAATGCTCTTGTTAGTCTTTGTATTAGATGCCCATTCTTTATAGGTTTACCTGCTGCTGTAAGGAAACTTCTGTTCTTCCAGACTTCATGGGGGAAAGCAATTGCAGACCCTGCCACCCTGTATCCTTGAACATAATAACTAGAACCATTGGTAAAAAATAAAAATTTTGTATTATGTATCAGTCTGTCATCAATGTTCCAATCTGGCTGTATTTCTTCCTCCATGAGGGCTATACAGTCATGTTCTTGTTCCGGGTATGGTTCTGTTCTTTCCTCTGGCTGTACTTCTTCATCTTTCCCTCCTTTTGAACCGTCAGGTTCATCTTTAAGAGGTAGTAAAGTTGCAGGGTTGAGAGTGGTACATCTCTTAATAGTAAGGTTGCTTGCTGATAGAAGGGCTACTTCATATTTTGTCAGCCTTGCTGTGCTGAGATGTCTTGTAGATGCCTGTTGCAGTATTTCTGGGACTGCATGTGGAACTTGTATGGTAAGTGTGTGATCTATCACTACATCTGCACATTTGTCCTTTAGGATGGCTGCAGCTGCTACTGACCTTATGCAGGTTAGTGATCCTTGCATCACTCCATCCAGCGCTGCTGAATAATAAGCGACCTCCTGTGTCAGGACTCCTGTTGCATGTCCCCTATGTTCATGGCAGAACAAGGTAAAAGGCTTTGTGCAGTCTGGGAGTCCCAGGGCTGGGGCTGAACATATGGCTTCCTTCATCTGCTTAACTGCCACCCATTGTGTCTCTTGCTCTCCTTGGGAGTTTGTAGCAGTCTTCTTGGCATTATACAGTGGTTGCATAAGGGCTGAAGCTCCTGGTATCCAGTCTCTGACATAGGACACCAAACCTAGAAAGGCTCTTTTCTGTGTTAAGGTCTGTGGATTTGGGGCGTCCCGTATGACTTTTATTCTTTCTGTTGTAAGATGGCATGTTCCTTGAGAAATGCAGTGTCCTAGGAATATTACCTTCTTCTGGGCAAATTGCAGCTTGGCTTGTGTCACTCGGCAGTCTTTATCTGCAAGAAACTTTAACAATGATATTGTCTCTTCTTAGCATTGCTGTTTGGTAGCAGTTGGTAGTAGTAGATCATCCACATATTGCAGTAGCTGAGTTTCTTCTGGATTGTCAGGTGCCCATTTCTTCAAGACTGTGGCCATGGCTACTGTGAACTCTGATGGGCTTGTAGCTCCTACTTGAGGAAGTCTTGTACAGCAATATTGCTGTCCATCATGTGCAAGCATATCTTTGATCTGTACTCCTATGGCTGCTGTCTGTTCCTTGTTCAAGGGGTACTGTTTTATAGTTACTGGTACAGTTCCTGGTTTGATAACTTCACAGATTGGACCTTCATGGTTCCCACATCTCTTTTTCCTTTTGCCCATACCTTGTCTGGAATTCCCCATCCTTGTCAGGTTTTAATTTGTTCTGGGGTTTCTTCTTCATCCTCTTCTGCGGTGGTTGCTAGAAATATCTGTATAGCGGCTTACACTTGATCATAGTCTGTGGGTGATAGTGCTATCTTGAATATCACCTTGTTCCTTCTGTACAGAATACTTGCTTGTAGTTTCTGCAGCAAATCTGCTCCCAGTAAGTTGACTGGGCAGGTGGGAGATACTAGGAACTCTACTGGGATTTCATGTGGATGTCCTTGTACTTGTACATTGAGGATCCTAGTTTTCCTCAGCTGGATCTTTTCTCCACTTAATCCCTTTGCTGTCACTGGTTTTCCTGTAATGAGGTGTGCTGGTACTTCTTCCTGTCTTATAGCTGATTGGCTTGCCCCAGTATCAAGCAGGCAGGAAACATTTTCTCCCGTTGGCAGTTTGACTTTAATAAACCCATCTTCCATTCTGTCGGGGGGGTTCATCGGGAGTATCATTGGTACTGGGGTGCCGGGACTTCAGTCTGACTTATCCTTGGGGGCTTGATTGCCCCTTTTCTCTATCCAACTCTTATATGTGCGACAGTCTCTTTTGAAGTGTCCTGGTTTCTTGCACCAGAAGCATTTTCCCGATTCGGGCTTGATCATGGCTCTTCCTTCCCCTTCTAATTTTTTTTCTTTGAGCCTTCTTCTGTGACCAGGTAGACTGTTTTGAGTTTGGCTACCTTTTTCTCCTTTTCTTCCTTTTCCAGATCTTCTAAGGCCTCTACCGTATCCAGAATTTGATTCATAGGCGTAGACCTATATGTAGGAGTACTAGTAATTAATTTCTGTTTTAGACTTGGTCTTAAACCTTCCAATACTCTGTATCTGACCATCCTTTCTCCTGCTTCTGCTTCTGGGTCCAAACCTTCATTTCGGACCATATCCTTAATTTTACAGAGGTAACTCCTAAACGGTTGTTCTCCTTGTGGTCCAATGGCTTCTGGATACCTTTGATTTCTTAAATAACACCATCTCCTTAGGCGTGCCACAAATTGTGGTCCACTGGCTATAGTTTTCCTTTGTGCATCTTCTATCTGTTCATGATAATCAGTGGCTTGATGAGCTGCCATATCCTTAATCTGTCTAAGATCACCCTCTGCTAATTTATTTTTACATATTTGTTCCACATCTACCCATGTTGCGGAATGTAAATTACACATAGTCTCCATATATAACCCAAACCGTCCAGGCTGTTTGTAGGGATCTGGGCTACCTTTTATTATGGCTGTAACTTCCATTACTGAAAAAGGGGTATGCTGTTCTCTTGTAAAAAATTGTGGTCTAAAATAATTTTGTCCTTGAACATATCCCTCCTCATCCGCTAATATAGGCTGTCCTCCTCTTGGATTGACATAGGCAAAGGTATGTACTGGGTAACAAGCAGGAACATTTAAGTTTTCTGATTCATCTTCTTCCTCAATTTCATGCATCTGAAGAGTTCCATTTTTCTGCTTCAGTGTAAAATACATTTCTTGTTCCCAGTCTCCCCTTTCTCAGTTTTCTTTTGTCTTTATGAGACAATGGGGATCCTGAATGCATTTCCCCTTGACCGGGCAGGTTGTACGGTTTCAGTCTATTTATCATTAATGGAGTTCTGTGGCCTGTTCCTATCTGGGGTGTACAGTTGGGACATGTCATCCTCTCTGGTTCCAACAAAGATGCACATTGGGGACATTTAGTTAAATCAGGGTACTGGTTCCATACTATAGGAGGTTACCCTGGGGTTCCCAGATTTGCGGGGTAAGGGGGTGGATCTGTGACTAGTGTAGGTACTGGGACTGGTATTACAGGTGGAGGAAGGGGCAGATTGGGAATAACTGCCACATTATGGCCCTGGTTCGTTCCTGTAGTTGCTAAACAGAGCGTCATATGCTGGTCATCTTCCCTCTCTTTCTTCTTCCTTTCCTCCTCCTGTTCCCATTTCTCTCTTGCTGTTAGCCAAATATAAACCTGATCCCCTTTCTTGCGTTTTTCTATCCATTCCCTATTACAGATTCTGAACTTTCTCCATTTGTCAGTGTTAAATTCCCCATCTGGAGGAAATCCTCCCCTTTTAAATACCTTGGCTATATCTTTAACTGCATGTGGTCCAACCTCCTGTTTAACTATTTCCACAGGGGTTAATTCACCCTTGCTATTAGAGGTTTCCATCCTGCCTTCTGCCAACTTATCAACACTTCTCTCTCCGATATGAGTTACACAACTTCAGTACTCTATGTTGATTATTGTAAAGATGGGTTTCCTGAACACTACAGGTTTACCTCTGTCCTACTGATTACATACACCTGTAATCATTCAGTTTCCTTATGGGTGGACTCACAATCTTCCATTATCAAGGTATATCTCATTCTGGTGGGTCTGACAGAATAGGGACAAAAGAATCTTTCAGGTTCTGGTTCTTTCAGTATCTGGCGCAAGTCCTTGCTGTCCCTTAGATTAACAAAACCATAACATCCTGTTGTTAATATACCTTTCATATAACCCACAGTTTTACCATAAACACCTTCTTAATGTCCCCTACACCTTCTAAAACCTGATATATCTTTTTCAGTGCGTACAACAAATGTAATATTTACTGACCCATGAGGACCTTGCACAAACCACTTTAAACTAACAGTGCAACACCCACAAACATATGAGCTTTCAAAATCAATACATTCTTCAATTTCAGACATATATTTACATTACTGTTCTGATACAAAAGAGGCAAGGCTTTTACTAGGAAGCGCTTGAGTTGAACAGAGAAAACTGACACTTCTGACACAGACGTTAAAACACGTAAAGTAACAATTGGCTAAAAATCGCAATCAATTTGTTACTTACCGCGGTTTAAACGGTTCCAACGTCTAGAGTCAGGTGACTTGTTGCTCCTCTATTCAACTTCTTGGCTTCCCGGGTTTCGGCACCATGAAAATGTTGGAGGTAGACCTCCTTTAGCCTCAGCCTTCTCTGAGAGGACTCCAACAACAGCCTGTCTTTTGTATTCAGAATCGCCTGTGAACAAAATATAAGTGCCGTGCAGCCAGCTGGAGAAATCAAATGATCACACACTCAGCCTGGTGTATTCAATCTGAGTTCTGGTTTGATGTTCTTACATACATATATTTATACTGGCTTGAAAAGGCTCAGAGGAGTTTACAGTTTAACCTCAGGGTTGTGTCCTCTTCCTGATAACGGTCTTGTTCTTTTCCTTTTCTTTATCTCTATCAGACATGGCTTACCCACAAGTTCCTTTCTTTATCTCTATCAGACATGGCTTACCCACAAGTTCCTCTTTTTGCTAACTGAATATTTCATCATTCAATACTTTTCTTTTATCCCCAGCATATTTAAGCATATCATATATTAATGCTAAAGTAAGTTTATAATCTATTGAATATAACAAAATTGAGTAACATTGGCTTTATTGTAGAATCACACTAATGCTTGCCCATCTACCTTCCTCACTCTGCTGCTGAACCAAACTACACCATCGGAGACCAGGAACTCTTGGCAATAAAATCTGCCCTGGAAGAATGGAGATATCTATTGGAAGGTGCTAAACACCTAATTACGATTTATACCGATCACAAGAACTTTCTGTATCTCAGTGCTTGAATCCCCGTCAAGCTAGATGGGCGCTCTTTTTCACTCGATTCTCGTTTGTCATTAAGTACCGGTCCGGGACGCTTAACACCAAAGCTGATGCTTTATCACGTTCCTTGACGGCTTCAGATGAGGAGAACTGCGTTGGAAAGGCTTTGATTCTCAGTCCAGTTTCTATTTCGGCAGCTCCCACCGCTTTGGGTCCTCCTCCTGGGAGAATGTCTGTACCAGCTGAATTTCGACCGAAGTTGTTGCAGTGGGCTCATACCTCCAAGTTTTCCGGTCATCCTGGAGTTCAAAAAATGTGGGAGTTTCTACGAAGGTCATACTGGTGGGACACTATGAAGAAGGACATACAAGATTATGTCAGCTCATGTCCTCAATGTGCTCAGCACAAAATTCTTCGTCTGCCTCCTGCAGGGTTGCTTCATCCACTGTCCATTCCTAAGAGGCCTTGGACCCATATCTCTATGGACTTTGTCACCGAACTGCCCCTCTCCAAGGGTCACAATACCGTGTGGGTGATTATTGACCGCTTTTCTAAAATGGTTCCTTTGACCGGGTTACCGTCAGCTCCCAAATTGGCTGAACACTACCGCCTGCATGGGTTACCTCAGGAAATAGTCTCTGATCGGGGGGTGCAGTTCACTGCAAGATTCTGGAGGGCTCTCTGTTCAGCCTTACAAATAAAACTTAAGTTTTCATCTGCCTACCATCCTCAGACCAATGGGCAAACTGAACGCGTTAATCAAGATTTAGAGACTTTTCTCCGCGTTTATCTCTCTCCTTCGCGAGATGATTGGGTGGAACTGTTGCCCTGGGCCGAGTTTGCCCATAATCATTTGTACCACTCTTCCACTGGTGAGTCCCCATTCTTCATTAATTATGGATTCCATCCTCAAGTTCCAAAATTACCCGTCTGTCATCCAGAAGATGTTCCTGCTGCAGCTTCTTTTCTTCGGCACTTCAGTCAAATCTGGAGTAGGGTTCACGTTAACCTCAAGAAAATCTCCAGCCGCTACAAATTCTTTGCGGATAGGAAGCGACGGGCAGCTCCCCAATACAAAGTTGGTGATAGAGTATGACTCTCTACCCACAATCTCCATTTAAGAGTGCCGCTATGAAGTTTGCCCCGAGGTTTATTGGTCCTTATCCCGTGTTGCAAGTTCTGAACCCGGTTGTCTGCAAATTGGGTTTGCCTTCCCACTTTCGGGTACCAAATTCCTTCCATGTTTCTCTTCTTCATCCCCTTATTTTAAATCGGTTCCATTCAGAGTCACCAAGGCCAACCTCTGTAGAGACTGAAGCCGGAACGGAATTTGAAATTAAAGCTATTCTTGACTCTCGTTATCTTCACAAGAATCTGCAGTACTTGGTGGAATGGAAGGGTTATGGCCCTGAGGAAAGGGTCAAAGCTACTGATGTTACGGCCCCCCGACTGGTGCGGATCTTCCATTCCAGACATCCAACAAAGCCCGGGAAGTGTCCAGGGGCCACTCCTGGAGGAGGGGGTACTGTCACACGCCAGGGGCAGCTGCCGCAGCGCTTACCCCTGGGTGGCTGCTGGTCCGTTTGGCAGGCCTCGTCTCCGGCGGTCCTCGGGTCCCGGCGTCTGGCTGGCGCGGCTCCCGGCGGTTCCCCAGAGCATGGGCGCCACCATGACAGCCGGCGTCACGTGGGCGGGGAGCAGGTGATGTCACGAACCCGCTTCACCAATCCAATAGAGGCGGGAGATTCAAAACCGGACGCCGGGCAGAGCCTCGGCGTCTGAGTATCATCTCTTTTCTGAAGTGGATGCCAGAGCTCCCGTACGCAGTGTGTTTCCCAGCAGCTATACTCCAGTGCATCTAGCATTCAGGGTGCCTTCCTGCAGCACAGTCTCCAGTGATCCGAGCAACTAGTGTGTTCCTCTGCAGTGCAGTTGCCAGTGCTCCCTGGATTCAGCAAGGCCTGCGGGCCGAACCAACTTTAGTGTTTCCAGCGTTCAGTGTCATTCACCATCGCTCACAAGTTCCTCATTCATCAGTGTCCTTATACATCGCTCACCAATTCTTCAGTGTCTTTCACCATCGCTCACAAGTTCTTCATTCATCTGTGTCTTTGAGACATCGCTCACAAATTCTTCGGTGTCTTTCGCCATCGCTCACAAATTCTTCATTCATCTGTGTCTTTAAAACATTGCTCACAAATTCTTCAGTGTCTTTCATCATCGCTCACAAGTTCTTCATTCATCTGTGTCTTTAAAACATCGTTCACAAATTCTTCAGTGTCTTTAATCATCGCTCACAAGTTCTTCATTCATCAGTGTCTTTAAACATCGCTCACAAATTCTTCAGTCTCTTTCACCATCGCTCACAAATTCTTCATTCATCTGTGTCTTTAAAACATCGCTCACAAATTCTTCAGTGTCTTTCATCATCGCTCACAAGTTCTTCATTCATCAGTGTCTTTAAACATCGCTCACAAATTCTTCGGTGTCTTTCACCATCGCTCACAAATTCTTCATTCATCTGTGTCTTTAAAACATCGCTCACAAATTCTTCAGTGTCTTTCACCATCGCTCACAAGTTCTTCATTCATCTGTGTCTTTAAAACATCGCTCACAAATTCTTCAGTGTCTTTCATCATCGCTCACAAGTTCTTCATTCATCAGTGTCTTTAAACATCGCTCACAAATTCTTCAGTGTCTTTCACCATCGCTCACAAGTTCTTCATTCATCTGTGTCTTTTAAACATCGCTCACAAATTCTTCAGTGTCTTTCATCATCACTCACAAGTTCTTCATTCATCAGTGTCTTTAAAACATCGCTCACAAATTCTTCAGTGTCATTTACCATCGCTCACAAGTTCTTCATTCATCAGTGTCTTTAAACATCGCTCACAAATTCTTCATTCATCAGTTGAACATTGCTCACGAATTCTCCAGTAACTTTTTGACATTGCCCACAAGTTCACTTTCTTTTATGTGCCGCTGTATTGCTCCCTTCCCTTAATAAAGGTCCTCAGCATTCTTTCACCAAACCTAACTATCAGAGTCTTGTATGAGGAAATCCTATATCCGACCATCCCTGCTCCGACCCACCTGTGGTTCCTTTTCCCGACCATCGGAAGAACCCCCGAGTCCACAACATCCCCAACCCAGGTCAGTGACAAACTGGATCCACACTAAGGGGGTGATTCCGAGTTGTTCGCTCGCTATCTGCTTTTAGCAGCATTGCACACGCTAGGCCACCGCCCTCTGGGAGTGTATCTTAGCTTAGCAGAATAGCGATTGAAAGATTAGCAGAATTGCGAACAGAAATTTCTTAGCAGTTTCTGAGTAGCTCGAGACTTACTCACAAATAGCGATCAGTTCAGTCAGTTTCGTTCCTGGTTTGACGTCACACACACGCCCAGCGTTCGGCCAGCCACTCCCCCATTTCCCCAGACACTCCCGCGTTTTTCCCTGACACGCCTGCGTTTTTCCGCACACTCCCAGAAAACGGCCAATTTCCGCCCAGAAACACCCACTTCCTGTCAATCACACTCCGATCACTTCAATGATGAAAATTCTTCGTTCGGACGTGAGTAAATCTACTAAGTTTTGTGTTAAAATACTAACCGCATGCGCACTGCGAACCATGTGCATGCACATTTTCGCCTTAATCGCTCCGTTGCAAAAATCGTCAACGAGCGAATAACTCGGAATGACCCCCTATGTTTACACGCAGGCACACGCAGATCCACACTAAATTCACACATACACCCATAAAAGCTGGATCCATACTAATTTCACATTCCCAGAAAAGCCAGATCATTTAAGGGTGGGATGCACTGTGGCTTTGTTCGTCAGGAGGATTGCCACCTAGCAACAGCAGGTGGGTTATGTAGTAAGCATCCTAAAACAGCTGTAGGGCAGGGAAGTGACATTTTTAAATCGCTAACCTGCCGACACTAATGGTGTGTACACACTGTGAGATCCTTGCTATGCCCGATTTTTACTTTGCGATTTCCCCTGACCTCCCCGGAGCCCAGCACCACCGATTTTGACTAACTTTTCTTGAGATATGGACTATGTGTGCTTACGATTTTGGCTTATGTGAGATTTTGGCTTATGTGAGATGTCATTGACATGTGAGATGAACTAGATAGTACACGGATCTAGCAAGGATTGACTTGCATGCACAGTCTATCTTTTCTTGCAATCCCAACCTGGCAGGAACGCGCATCGGGATCGAATCGGGATTGCAAGTGGCATAACACCTTGCGATTTGCACTAACTCTTCTTGCGATTTTGACTGTATAGTCAAAATCGAAAGAAAAATATCACTGTGTGTACACACCATAACAGTGAAGTTGCACTTGCCCAGCAGGCTAGGTTGTGCACAGGTTACATGAACACTAGCAGCTGGATGGGGCTAACACTCACTGAATCAGATTTTTCTTCAGTGCTGAAGGATGAGGACACAGTCTCAGTCTCTCTGGCTGACACACTGTTATTTCCTCATATATTGCAAAAATGGACATAAAACCTTGGCAAAGATTATATCAGTGTCCACTAATCCCTCATCTGAGACACAGTATTTATCAGAGGGAATGAGAAATCCTTCAGAAATAATACCTGATGTCCAATTCACATTCTGAGGTACAGCTCTGCGCTAATCATTCAGGTCTTTCTCCATATTATGGTAAGTTTGTTGCTATCAAATATAACTAAATAAATACAAATAATATGGATGTCTCACAGGGACGCCTGTTCTGGCCAATCTATTTTATCACTCCCTGAAACTGCCCGTAGCAGGCAAACCTATCTTGTCCGGAGCTGACAGAACAGTACTGCCCGTAGCTGGCAATATACCTCTGCCTGGAGCTGGCAGCAAGTGGAGAGCCGAAATATGATTAAAGGGTACTCTCATGACAAACCCATTGCTGGTCCTTCCCATATTGCTTAATCCTCAAGTCCCTCCTCTGTGGTAGATGCAGAGTCTGAAGAAAGGATTGAGACAGCTATGTTTGTAAAGTCCCATTGGGCACTGAGGAGCTTTCTGTCAGAGACCGATGATAGAAAATGCAGCACTGGTTTCTGTCACAGATATACTGAGTATTTCACCTCTCACTTTATCAGGCATGAATATACAAAAATAACACACACAAAGGTTTGTCACTGTGTTATCATCATCCTTCTCCTCACGTAGGACAGCAGTTGTGAGGAAATAATAATCCCTCAGACTCTGAGGCAGGGCCGGCTCTAGGCATATTCGAATAGAGCGGCCGCGCAGGACGCCACCCTTAAGGGGCGCCGCCCGCTGGCGCCGCCATATTCGAACATGGAGCCGGCCCTGTGCACTGCAGCATCGTGTGTGACTTGAGTGCGCTATACGCGCTGAGTGGCGTCGGTGTCTAACGTCAGATGCCGGTGCCGCGCAGCACGCACAGCGCACTCCAGAGGCTTCCTGGCTGCCCGCCCGCACCCGGACCTGCACTGCACCCGCCCGCACCCCCGCACAGCAGTACTCCTCCCCCTCCAACGCCACAGGTATTTGGGGGGGGGGGGGGTGAGTGAATTTATGGCACTGTGGGGGCATTTATCTGGCACTGTGGGGACTTTTATCTGTCACTGTGGGGACATTTATCTGGCACTGTGGGGGCATTTATCTGGCACTGGGGACATTTATCTGGCACTGGGGGCATTTATCTGGCACTGTGGGGGCATTTATCTGGCACTGTGGGGGCATTTATCTGGCACTGGGGGCATTTATTTGGCACTGTGGGGACATATATCTGGCACTGGGGGCATTTATCTGGCACTGTGGGGGCATTTATCTGGCACTGTGGGGGCATTTATCTGGCACTGTGGGCATTTATCTGGCACTGTGGGGACATTTATCTGGCACTGGGGGCATTTATCTGGCACTGTGGGGGCATTTATATGGCACTGTGGGGACATTTATCTGGCACTGGGGGCATTTATCTGGCACTGTGGGGGCATTTATCTGGCACTGTGGGGGCATTTATCTGGCACTGGGGGCATTTATCTGGCACTGTGGGGACATTTATCTGGCACTGGGGGCATTTATCTGGCACTGTGGGGGCATTTATCTGGCACTGTGGGGCATTTATCTGGCACTGTGGGGGCATTTATCTGGCACTGTGGGGGCATTTATCTGGCACTGGGGGGCATTTATCTGGCACTGTGGGGACATTTATCTGGCACTGGGGGCATTTATCTGGCACTGTGGGGGCATTTATCTGGCACTGTGGGGGCATTTATCTGGCACTGTGGGAGCATTTATCTGGCACTGTGGGAGCATTTATCTGGCACTGTGGGCATTTATCTGGCACTGTGGGGACATTTATCTGGCACTGTGGGGGCATTTATCTGGCACTGGGGGCATTTATCTGGTACTGTGGGGGCATTTATCTGGCACTGGGGGCATTTATCTGGCACTGTGGGGACATTTATCTGGCACTGGGGGCATTTATCTGGCACTGTGGGGGCATTTATCTGGCACTGGGGGCATTTATCTGGCACTGTGGGGGCATTTATCTGGCACTGGGGACATTTATCTGGCACTGTGGGGACATTTATCTGGCACTGTGGGGACATTTATCTGGCACTGGGGGCATTTATCTGGCACTGTGGGGACATTTATCTGGCACTGGGGGCATTTATCTGGCACTGTGGGGGGCATTTATCTGGCACTGTGGGGCATTTATCTGGCACTGTGGGGGCATTTATCTGGCACTGTGGGGGCATTTATCTGGCACTGTGGGAGCATTTATCTGGCACTGTGGGGACATTTATCTGGCACTGTGGGGGCATTTATCTGGCACTGTGGGGGCATTTATCTGGCACTGGGGGCATTTATGTAGCACTGTGGGGTCATATCTGGCACTGTGGGGGCATTTATGTAGCACTGTGGGGGCATTTATCTGGCACTGTGGGGGCATTTATCTGGCACTGTGGGGGCTTTTCTGTATCTACATATCTGGCACTGTGTGGCCATTTAAGTATCTGGCATTGCTGGGGGGCATGTCATGTGTTGCTGGCACTGCTGGGGGGCATGTCATGTGTAGCTGACACGGCTGGGGAACATATCATGTAGTGTTCCCGCTAGGCGTCTGTGGCTAGGCAATGTGTCTAACGTGCTCTGCCTGGCGCAAAGTGTCTAACGTGCTCTGCCTGGCGCAAAGTGTCTAACGTGCTCTGCCTGGCGCAAAGTGTCTAACGTGCTCTGCCTGGCGCAAAGTGTCTAACGTGCTCTGCCTGGCGCAAAGTGTCTAGGAGGTTCTACCTGGTGCAGTGTGTATTAACTGCACTACTGTGTGGTGTAAAGCGAATTGCCACTATTATGTGGCCTCGCACCTTCCCCACGAAGCAACGCCCCTAAATTTTTGCTGCGCGCCTTCGGCGCGCACTGTCCATGCTTTGCCATGTAGGTAGATGAGCAACAAGCATTACAGTATGTACATCATTTTGCCCTCCTAACTTAAAAATGTGCCCTCCCTGTGATCAGCACCCTGCCCTAAAAAGTGAACACTATCAGGTGTAGCTGGCACTGCTGGGGGGCATATTGTGTGTAGCTGGCACTGCTGGGGGGCATATCATGTCTATCTGGCACTGCACATTGTGTATCTGGCACTATACTGGAGACATTATGTGTATCTGACACTATACTGGAGACATTGTGTGTAAGGAACACTACTGTGGCTGTTATGTGTAAGGCTGCTAATTGTGTGCGTAGAGGGGGTGTGAAAACATATTTATTTATAGTCTAATAATATGAAGTTATGAGGCCACGCCCACTTTCCAAGAGGCCACACCCACTTTTCCTGGAGCGCGCATGGGGGGGGGGGGGCTTTTACATGTTTTTGCTCAGGGTGCTAGTAGGCCTGTAGCCGGCCCTGCTCTGAGGTAAAAAATGGACTCTGATCATAATAAACCATTGTCTGAGGTAGCCACATGTTCAAGACTGATATTGCCACTAAAATGAATAAATAAATCCTCACAGGGATGTCTGCTGAGGTGTACACACAACGTTCACTGATATTGCATGTAGTTGACAAAAACATTAGAAACCCATCTCTGAATAAATTCAACACTTCTGAATGGGAATCCTAATACCAGATCGCAGGGGTGGCTCTAACTGCCAGGACACTTCTGCCTAACCTATACTCCATCCTCATGTAAGGCGGTGTTGTGCCTGCTGCCGTGCAGGTGTGACTCACTTCTTACTGCTAGTTCTCCTCAGCTTCCGACCACGAAACCTCTTCAAACCGGGGACCACTCCAGTAACCTGGACGCGTCGATTCTGCCTTGACGACCAGATGGCTAGTGAAAGAGAAACACTGATCACCAAGTATCGACTCTTTCCGCGGCGTGGAAGAGGACACACAGGGATGGCCACAACTTTCACCGATTAGGTGAATGTCATCACTGGCCCTAAGACCTCAGCCACCCAGTTGTCACCTATTTGGCACTTGCGCACCAGGTGAAAGCGAGCCTCACTAGGCCTAGTGAGGACTCGCGAATCGGCGCCCAATACAGACCAAGACAAACACACAGAGGGGTAACTCACACCGCCACACTTGTCAACTTGCCTGTCGCGGGTCTCTGCTCCTGAAGAGATATTGACAGCAGCCTCCCTACAAATTAGCAAATAGGCCTAACAACTAAACTGGCCTATACTGCTATGAAACTCTTGAACAAATATAACTGGGAAAAATGGCAGCAACTGTCCTTAGCTAGCAAAACATACACATTCGAGGAGACACAGTAATGACATATGACAGTGTGTCGACAGATCCTGCACGTCGGGCTAACAAACAAATGCCCCCCCCCCCCCCGGGCGCAAATTGGGCGTCCACTTCAGGTTTACTGGATGGTAGGGTACGTGGGGGCGGGACCGTCTCTCCACAACCTTTCCTGTCCCAAACAGAGTACAGAACGTGCAGGCCAGCCAGCCCTACACACCCGACCAACCACAGGCCTCGATCGAGCTACCGTACAGCCCACTCGCTGCAGGAACCAAGCCGGAAGGAGGATCCTATTATGTACCCAGATAGGAGAAGTTCCTACCCTGCCCTTTATTGAGCCAGACCTAATGCCGCCTGACAATGGGAATGAAATCTTGGCCTAATGCCAAGATTCCAATTTCAGATTTAGCCCCCCTTTGATGCGACTAACTCGTGCCCACAGGCCTAGTGCCTGCCCATCAATGTAATCTTGGCCTAATGCCAAGATTGCTAAATCCAATTTAGCCCCTTGTACTCCTATCTGTGACACAGGCCTAGTGCCTGAACTATGGCCCCAGGCCTAGCGCCTGCCTAATGGGGGAAAGTAAGCTTGGCCAAATGCCAAGATTACAATTATAAATGTAGTGGCCCCTTTCTCCTGTCTGCTGCTCAGGCCTATTGCCTGTATGTGGCCACAGGCCTAATGCCTGACAACCCCGGTGGTCTAGGGAGGAAAAACCTAAATAAAAGTGGTGCGGGCCCAAGGCCTCCTAGCCGGATCGGTGGAAGAGGCTGCAGTGGGGAGCTTCGTTAGCTCTTTTGCTTCCCTCACACTGCAGCACCCTCTGCCGGTCCTCCGCCGCTGGGCTCTTGGCTCAGCCGCTTCGGTCCTCTCGGCCACCACCTCTTCCTTCTTACGATGTGGGGTATTCCTCCTCCGCCGTATCTTCTTCTGCCACCACATCTTCTGCCGCCGCTGCTCCTCCTTCAGCATCTTCTGGAGCTCTTCTCTGCTCCTTCTCCGGCGTGCAACCACTCAGCGCCTAATATAAGACGCTGGGAGGAGGCGAAGTGATGACGCGGTGGGCTCCCATTGGTCCGCCGTGACGAGCACTGATTGGCCCACCGCGGCGTCTTCCTATTGGACGCCAAGCCGCGAGGCGGGATTGGCTCACATTTGGGGCCAATTTCAAATCCCAGGGCGCTGATTGTAGGAACCCGGATCCTTTCGGATCCAAGCTCCTCCGTGGTCATGCCCGGTCGCCGTCCCGCCGCCTCCGCACCCAGATACCAGCCACCCGCCTAACATTCACACTGGGCTTTGCATTCGCAATCTGAGGTGCATGAAAATTCTAAACAGGCATTCAGGTCTACACTTATAAAATAATATTATATGGCGCTGAGTATTACATAGACGCAATAAACAAGAAAAAGCGTTAGGAAACTGGATAAGAAATTTCTGACAAATTTAATAAAGAATAAAAATTATTCACTGTTGCAACAGATAATTGAAAAATTCATTAGAATCAATTAAAAATAGGGCTTAATATAGCACTGCAAGAATTTAAAAAGTCCCATATGCTTTATATAGTATATAGAATTTGCCGGTACTCAAATGAAACAATTCATCCCAAGAAGCTTTTTTTGCCACAGTCCAGGAACAATATTGCGAATGGAAAAGAGATTACTGCAGTTAATGACCTTACGTAGCTAGGTTCAAGACGCTGCTTGGTCCAATAATTTTGCTCAGGTCCAATGATGCAGTGGTCCAAATCGCTGATGCAAGGAGTTCCTTTATCTGACTTCTAGGCGTTTGTATGGGGATGTATAGTCAAAGTCCAGCTGCTACACCGACGCGTTTCGCTGTTATACACAGCTTTCTCAAGGTGATTGTGGTGCAGTGACTAGAAGCCCTTTATATAGCAGTGCTAATAGCCCATTCAAAACAGGTGTTACAAATTGGACACATCTAAACATTGTTAAAAATGAAATTATATCCAGTTTCCCTAAATAGTGGCAGACACAGAGACTCAAATATTAGGAATTAATAAAATTATTATTGGTACAAAACCGTTTTTAATTATTATTATTATCATCATTTTTAACAATGTTTAGATGTGTCCAATTTGTAACACCTGTTTTGAATGGGCTATTAGAAAGCTGTGTATAACAGCGAAACGCGTCGGTGTAGCAGCTGGACTGCATCATTGGACCTGAGCAAAATTATTGGACCAAGCAGCGTCTTGAACCTAGCTACGTAAGGTCATTAACTGCAGTAATCTCTTTTCCATTCGCAATATTGCTGATCCAATCCTTGCACTGCTGAGGGTATAAAGGGACTGATCTTAGACCAGGAAATCGTCAGTGCTTTGGTTGTCATCACCAAGTGTATCCTGTCTCTGCTCTCTGTGATTCTAACTGTGTTCCAGGTATTCCAGCTCCTGAAATCTCCAGTTCTACAGAGACCTGCACCATTCACCACCCTGCGGTGCTTGCCTAATTTCATAGCATCCTGAGTGTATTCTGCTAGTGGCAGTGCTCTAAACAACACCAGCTTCCAGCATTGGGCTTCCAGTGGTGTTCAGCTACCTATCTTCATCGGTGCTCCACCATAGGTGTTCCTGATATCTACAGTATCAAGTCATCTGTTTCTCAATTCATCGATCTCTAGCATCAGCTGTGTTATTCAACTTCATTATCCATTTCATCCAGATCTGCACTTCATTCACAGTCCTTCAACATCCATTTCATCCGGCAAAACCGGCAGTTTACAAATACCATTCTTCCTGCAGTACGCTCAGCCTCTATATTACATCTGCTTACCAGTTCCAGCTTTCATCTAATCTACAGCACCTAGGTGTCGGTAAGGACTGACCATCTCCTTAACTCCCAAGCTAGTCTTGTGCGGATACCACACCTAAGGGAACATTGCAGCTGCTACTGTTTGTGGAACTATGTACTGTTTCTAATCATTGCTCATTTCATCTTGTGCAAACTGCCGGTGTACCACCAGAACTGTGTTTAATAAACAAACATTTATTTTATCTTTGTTGTCGTGGTCACATCTTCGGGCATTGGTGGTAGAAATCCTCTATGTCTAGGAGTCCTATTCAAGCCACCCAGATTCACCTTTACACCAGCCCCTACAACTGAGGCGGACTCACACCAACACCAGCCCTCAGTTGTGACAGTAAGCACTGACCTAATGAATCCGGCTGGAGAGCAAGACCAAGTGGCTAGGCCAATGCAAGAACTGGCAGCCCGACTTGAACATCAGGAGGCTGCACAAGGTCACGTTATCCGCTGTCTTCAGGACCTTTCCTCTCGGCTGGATGGAATCCAAACGACTCTTTGTGGTTCCAGGGTGGCTGGTGTATCAATGGCCGTTTCTACAGTGGTAACCCCACCCACCATACCCACTTCTGCTCCACGTCTTCATTTACCTAACTCCAGCAAAATTTGATGGGTCCCCAAAAGCCTGCAGGGGATTCCTCAATCAGTGCAAAATTCATTTTGAGTTACAGCCTGGCAGTTTTCCAACTGATCGCACCAAGGTTGCCTATATTATTTCCCTCCTTAGTGGCTCCGCTCTGGATTGGGCATCACCGTTGTGGGAGAGATCTGATGCTTTGCTGTCTTCATATACAGATTTTGTGGCAACATTCAGGCGTACCTTCTATGAGCCTGGTCGAGTAACTTCTGCTTCTTCTGAGATTCTCCGTATCGGCCAGGGGACACGAACTGTTGGACAGTATCAAATACAGTTTCAGATATTAGCATCAGAACTGGCATGGAACGTGCAGCCTTCTGGCATGGCTTATCTGAGCGTATCAAGGATGAACTGGCTACCAGGGATTTGCCTTCAAAGTTGGATGAACTTATATCTCTATGTACCAAAGTCGATCTATGGTTTCGAGAAAGGGCAATTGAGCGAGGAAGATCATCAATTTCCAAGTCTACTCTTCCTCCCCGTCAGCCATCTCCATCCAAGGACGAACCCATGCAGATAGGTCATTCTCGTCTATCTCTGGCAGAGCATAGGAGATGTCTCTCTTTGAGCATCTCTGTCTCTATTGTGCTGCACCATCTCACGTTGTTAATGCCTGTCCCAAGCGTCCGGGAAACTCCAAGTCCTAGCCCACCAAGGAGAGGGTCGGCTAGGAACAATGCATTCCTCTCCACCTCCAAGTGATTGTAATCTCCCAGTTTCACTCCAAGTGGCTCAGCATACTAGGAACATTATTGCTCTGTTAGATTCGGGAACAACTGGGAATTTTATGACTGAGGAATACGTCAAGTGGTGGTCTCTACCCACCGAGAGACTTTCGTCTTCCACATCTCTGACTGCCGTGGATGGCAGCAAGATTTCTGATGCAGTCATTTTTTCCAGGACTCTACCAGTTCGTCTGAAAGTAGGAGTTCTTCATTCAGAATTAATTTCCTTTTTGGTGATTTCAAAGGCCACCCATCCGGTGATTCTGGGCCTTCCATGGCTTCGTTTGCATAACCCTCAGATTGACTGGAGGACGACCCATATCCTGGCATGGGGTTCATCCTGTTCCGGGACTTGTCTTTCCAAAGTACTTCCTGTATGTTCTTCATCCTCCAAGTCTTCTGATGTTCCACCTCCTTAGTATAAAGACTATACAGATGTGTTCAGTAAAGCTTCTGCTGATGTCCTGCCCCCACATAGGGAGTGGGATTGTCCTATTGACCTCATCCCAGGGAAGGTTCCACCTCGAGGCCGAACGTATCTGTTGTCTGTACCAGAGACTCATTCTATGGAGGAGTACATTAAAGAAAATTTGGCAAAGGGTTTTATCCGACCTTCTTCTCCAGCTGGCACAGGTTTCTTCTTCGTTAAGAAGAAAGACGGTGGCCTGTGGCCATGCATCGACTATAGAGGTTTGAACGACATCACAGTAAAAAAAACGGTATCCTCTGCCTCTGATTACTGAACTCTTTGACCGGGTTAGCGGAGCAACCATCTTCACAAAATTATATTTGAGGGGTGCCTATAACCTCATTCAGATCCAGAAGGGTGACGAGTGGAAGACCGCTTTTAACACCCATGACGGACATTATGAGTACCTCGTCATGCCTTTTGGACTTAGTAATGCACCAGCTGTGTTCCAACATTTCGTGAACGAGATCTTTAGAGATATCCTCTATCGTCATGTCGTAGTATACCTCGATGACATCCTCATCTTTGCCAATGATCTGGAGGAACAACATTTTTGGGTGAAGGAAGTTCTGTCCTGTCTTCGTGTCAATCATCTCTACTGCAAGTTGGAAAAATGCGTCTTTGAAGTCAAGTCCATTCTGTTTCTAGGCTACATTGTGTCCGGTTCTGGACTAGAGATGGATCGTGAGAAACTCCAAGCTATTCAGGATTGGACAATACCTACCACTCTCAAGGGTGTCCAGAGATTTTTAGGATTCGCCAACTATTACAGAAAATGTATTTGAGACTTTTCCACCATTGTGGTGCCTATTACCGCTTATACCAAGAAGGGTGCCAATCCCTCCAAGTGGTCCAAAGAAGCCGTGCAAGCCTTCCATCTATTGAAGCAAAGATTTATCTCAGCTCCAGTGTTGAAACAGCCAGATACCAACTTACTGTTCACCCTTGAGATGGATGCCTCCTCCGTAGGAGTGGGCGCGGTCCTGTCTCAAAGAGCCAAAGATGGTCGGCTGCATCCTTGCGGCTTCTTCTCTCTAAAGTTTTCCTCTGCTGAACGCAATTACGCTATTGGCGATCAAGAACTGTTGGCTTGCTCTGGAAGAGTGGAGGTATTTGCTAGAAGGCGCTTCCCATACCATCACGATTCTTACAGATCACAAAAATCTTCTGTATTTGAAAAGTGCACAATTCGTAATGTTCAGAATTTGGTTTAAGATTAAACACGACTGACATCGGTAGTGTTAATTTGCAACTTTTTTATTTTTTTACGACTCATTTACTAAGCTTTTGTATTTTGTGTTTTCGTATTTTTCGATGTCGATGTTATTCGTATTTTTTTCAATGTGAACGCGGCCGAATCTTGTATTTGCGGTCGTATTTTGGTGGTATTTTATGGATTCGTAATTACATTTTTCACGGCAGTGTTTTTGTCCCTTCCCGGCCGCGTTATTTTCTAACTTTCGTTTTCGTCACTCGTCCGTGATTGGTTGTGTTTGTCATGGAGTGTCTGTGCTCATTAGTATAAAAACGCCCCCAACCAGCTGCACCTCGTGGGTTTAGCTAGTGGAGAGGTGACAGGAAGTTGGTGTTTTGGAGTTGGTGATTTGTTGATCGGTTTTGGAGTTTTCTTGCGATTGTTGAGTGCTGTATTGTGTCTTGTGATAATTGTTGTGTAGTTTCTTTAAAGTTTGTGTCATTTTTAGTGTTTGTGCTTTTTATTTACAGTCTGTCATTGTTTTTTGTGAGTGTGTGTGTGTGTGTGTGTGTGTGTGTGTGTGGTTGGTGTGTTGTGTGTAGTGGTAGTGGAGGAGTGTGTTTTGTGTTTTTTTTTATTAGTGTTATTTGTTGTTTGTCATTATTATGTCCCAGTCAGATGTGAGTGAGAGGGAGGAGGTGAGTGAGAGGGAGGTGGTGAGTGAGGTGGAGGAGGTGAGTGAGGTGGAGGAGATGAGTGAGGGGGAGGAGGTTAGTGAGGTGGAGGAGGGTGAGGTTGCTGCTGTGGCCTCAAGTGATAGTGACAGTGATGGTGGTGTTGCTCCGCAGCCACGCACCACTACCAAGATGGGCCGAAATTTTAAATTTAGCTATGTGGAAAATATGGCTTTGGTGCATGAGTTGATGCGCCATCATCGCCAGCTGTTTGGGCGTGATGCGTCCAAGGTTCCTTCATGCAGGAAAACTGTTCTGTGGGGGAAGGTAGTAGCGGCAGTAAACAGTGAAGGTGTGGTGAAGAGGACCAAGGACACGTGTCGGAAGAGATTCTACGACATCAAGCGCCGTGTCAAGGCAAAGATGGCAAAGGAGGCTAAGTCAGCCAGGCAAACAGGGGGTGGCCATCCCTTTATAGCGTTTTATCGGGAGTGGGAGGAACCTGTGCAGACCCTTATTCCACATGAAGTGGTTGGAGCGACTAGTGTGCGGGATTCGGATCGTCCTAGGCATGATGGTGAGTGTTTTTTTTTTATTTTATATTTGCATATGTGTTTGTGCCTAATTAGTATTTTTAGAATGTTATTGTATTGTTAATATATTTATAGGTTAACAATTTATTTGCTATTTGTGTTTGATTTTTAATGATTTTGTGTTTGTATAGTGAGTTGTTAGGTTGTTATGGTTTTGTGTATACAGGTTGAGTCTCCCTTATCCAAAATGCTTGGGACCAGAGGTATTTTGGATATCGGATTTTTCCGTATTTTGGAATAATTGCATACCATAATGAGATATCATGGTGATGGGAACTAAATATAAGCACAGAATGCATTTATGTTTCATATGCCCTTATACAAACAGCCTGAAGGTCATTTTAGCCAATATTTTTTATAACTTTGTTCATTAAACAAAGTGTGTGTACATTCACACAATTCATTTATGTTTCATATACACCTTATACACACAGCCTGAAGGTCATTTAATACAATATTTTTAATAACTTTGTGTATTAAACAAAGTTTGTGTACATTGAGCAACCAGAAAACAAAGGTTTCACTATCTCACTCTCCCTCAGAAAAGTCCGTATTTTGGAATATTCCGTATTTCGGAATATTTGGATATGGGATACTCAACCTGTAGTATTTTTTTGCTTGTTCCATTTTGTAAGTTGTAAATTCTTGCATAGATGGCTTTATTTGTAAAGAGTCATTAGTTACGTGTGAGTCACGTGTTGTTTAGAATGTATTTTTTGGTGCTTTATTTTTTCTTTGTTTAATGTATGTTATATTTTACTTGTCTTTGTGGGCAATATGTTAGTGTAGATGGCTAAGTATTGTATGTTTAGTTTATATTCACTTTGAAT
Source organism: Pseudophryne corroboree (assembly GCF_028390025.1). NCBI lineage: Eukaryota > Metazoa > Chordata > Amphibia > Anura > Myobatrachidae > Pseudophryne > Pseudophryne corroboree. Next base: position 523,658,840 of record NC_086444.1, on the reverse strand, counting down.
TTTTTTATTTGTATTAAAAATGTAAATGTCATATTTTCATATTAATGTAATACTCAAAAATATATGGTAATACATGGGTGTATATTCAGCTGTTGGCCATGGAAAATTAAACTACTTGGCTATGTTTTTGTCTTTGGAAATGGAACCTCATTAGCCTTTTCACAAACAATGAAGCAACCCATTCTTTAAAAATGTATTGCTAGAAAGTGTACTCATAATGGTAATCATATGGCCACATCACACAATGTTGCTGCTTCCAAAAGTACACACTGTAATTAATGGTAATAAACACCAACTTAACATTTTTACAGTACGAAAGCAAGCCACCACTTCCAGAACACAAGCAACACTGTCAAGAGCTGTGGATGCTGGCGATACAGGTAAGGCAAAATTGACACCAGTTAATGTGCCCACCACAAAATTTCCAAACAATCTAATGTTTGCATTAATCCATAGGAACTTCAACATCGCATCACAGTCCACAAAGACGTCCTTCACAGGGGTCTGGCAGCCACACGAGCAGGCCTACCAAGAGACGTCGTCCTGATGTTGCACCAACACCAGCATTAAGCCCACCCCAACGTCGTATTTCGACTGTGTTGCCTCAGCCACCAGAAAACATTTTGGAGAGTCCTCAATCACCGGAACCACATTCCCCTCAGCTGTCTGGTGAGTAAACACAAAACACAAATTAAAAATAACATACTTACACACTGTTTTTGCACACAAAATACACATCAGCAAAAAAAAAACAAAAAAAAACTATTCCTAGTACTTATCCACAGCAGCAAGCACATGGCTTGCAAAATAAATAGGACCCAATCTCCACTTTACAAGTTTCGCAAATTTAGAATGTTCTCTTGCGCCTTACAGTAGTATGTGTTGTAATTATTTAATTTAATAGGCAAAAATTGTGCTTCAGGTAGATTCACACCCTTTGTCAATGGATATAGAATTCATATTGTCATTTACTGTTTGATATTTTAATGCAAGTACGATATGGCGGATGACAAATCACTTTTTTTCATGGGGTAAACTTTGTACCTCTGTGTGTTTGTTTCGTAAGTGTGGGCTTTGTCAAACATGTGTCCACTTTTGTTTTGATGTAAATTTTGACTTCATACAAACCTACATAATTGGCCTTTTTGATTGTGTATATGAGTATTGCTGCACATCCTAATTTTCAATAGAAAAATGTTTGACTAACAAGTCTAGAACGTTTAAGTAAATCATCAAACCAACATAAGTAAAAAAGATCCTCAAATGTTGGCCCCTTAAACCCCATACAGAACCAGACATCATGCCCCCGGAAGCCCAGCAGGAATCTGAAAATCAGGAAACATACACCCTCCATCTGCAAGCAATAGACGTTAACCAACCTACCACGCCTCAGGAAAGCACCCCGCCACCCCAAATGTCACCACACCCACAACTGAGCCAAACAACCCCCCCGCCACAACCTGACCCATCATTTTGGGGAAATTGGAACCAAAAACAGGCACAGAATCTTGAGTGCCTACGCACACACACCCAATACCTAGCCAGTCTGCCCCATCATCTACCGAGACTGTGTACAAACACAAGCAGGCTCAATGTCCAGCTATGCAGAGTCGCAAACAGTATGGAGCAGATGAGAGCAGATAACAGCCAACTTATTGTTACCTTTCAGCGCATAATGGATGTGCAACACCGCCATCAACAAGCCCTCATTCAGTTAATTCAAACTAATCAAATTATATCAGAAACCATGTCCCGTATCATAGACAACAACACAACAGCCACAAGACAACTTACCGCAACCCTGGCCAACCTCAGTCAAAATATTAATTTGTTGGCACAACACCAACAAGGTTCCAGCTCAGGGACCACCACACCTACCCAGACCCCAATTTCATCACCAGTACGAAGATCAAGCCGAACCCACTCCAATGTCCAAACCAAACCCACGTCAGCCACCAAAGAACAGCCTAAGAAATAACCAACCCTGCAGCTGGAGCCACATTGTTCACAATCCTAGGCCTATAAAATAGCACTTTTTTTAAATGAAAACACATATTGTACAGTAATAAATGTGACAAATGATTGATGTACAATGTGTTTTTTTAAAATAACTGTCAGTGTAACAGGATAATTCATTGAGTTATCACACACATGTGTTGGGACTATTCTAGCATCATTACTAACATGAAGGTTTACAACATCACAGGCATAATTAAGTTCAAACAATTTTGTAATGTTGTTGTTAGGCATTGTGTGTTAGGCTAATTGGCACACATTACTCAATGTCCATTATGTTGTGATAATGAGGTTACATATTTCAAACACAACTTCAAAAGAAAGTCTACACAAAACAAACACAAACAATAGCCTTTAAAAAAGAATGCTTGTTAGGGCATACTTATTTATTATGTAGTATTGTGGCAAACATTACCTTAGAATTGGATAAACAAACTTTTTCAAAACAAAACACATAATTGCTAACAAAAATCTATATACAAATAGCTTAGTAACTGATACCCAACAATTAGACATAAACACATATAAAGCAAATTAACAACACTCAGCTGACTAGATCGAGAGTGAGCAAGAGCCACATTACTACAGAAAATACATTGTTGTGCCTTAATTGTTCATATACAAAGCTCACAGGCAAATTTACTTACCGCTAAAATGTGCCAAAATCAGGTCTTGCCTTACCTGCCTCCCTATATATGTACTCACAGTGTTGCCAGATGTTTCTAACTCCTCTGCTTGCTGACTGTTTTCTTCATCATCAACAACATGTGGCAGATGTTGCTGCAAACACATGTTATGAAGAAAACAGCAGCAGAACACAATCCTAGTCACCTTTAAGGGACTATACAACAAAAGCCCGGCAGACTTATCCAGACACCAAAGCCTTGATTTCAGTACACCAAAACATCGTTCTATCACATTCTGCGTAGACTTATGTGCATGATTGTAATTGTGTTCAGCAGGGGAATCAGGGACGGACAATGGAGTCAGACGGGTTTATTCGGACTTGGGATCCCGGCACTCTCCATTTGTGCTTTGGATATTCATCACAATTTCTGCACCGCACCAGTGGATCCGCTTTCACCACAGCCACCTGCAGTGGTCCGCCTTGCTAAACGGGGACCGTGGCCGTCATCTATTCCACTCGGGAGTTTGCGGTACAGCCGTCTGGTGCATGGTGATTTTCAGTGCCGTGAAGCTGAACGCATCCGGATGCGGTAAGCGGCTATTTATTGAAAGATTCCATAAGTGTGCTTTAGGGAGAGCGGTAGACGGAGCCGCTGTAAAGCACACTGGAAGACGGATTTCTATATACAAAGCTGCTATCCTTTTGGAATATAAAGTGCTGGAATAAGCAGCACATCTGTTATCTGATAATCCGATATAAGTGATTTTCCGGAATAAATAACTTTTTAGAAGTGAATAATCTGCAAAAAAAGTTATTTAAACACAAATTGATGAACTCATTGCTCTAAATAGAAGGAGCGTTTGACTGTCTAATTTGGAATCCATTATTGCATTAAATGGACTGTAAGCTGGAGGATCCCATTTGTTCATAATTTTATGTTTTATCAATTACACATATATATATAATATATTGTATTCCTTGTGCAGTTGTAATTAAATATTGCTAATTCAGTCTGCTTGCGCTCTCTACTCCCTTTTTTTCCCTATATATGTACTCGCAGTGTTGCCAGATGTTTCTAACTCCTCTGCTTGCTGACTGTTTTCTTCATCATCAACAACATGTGGCAGATGTTGCTGCAAACACATGTTATGAAGAAAACAGCAGCAGAACACAATCCTAGTCACCTTTAAGGGACTATACAACAAAAGCCCGGCAGACTTATCCAGACACCAAAGCCTTGATTTCAGTACACCAAAACATCGTTCTATCACATTCTGCGTAGACTTATGTGCATGATTGTAATTGTGTTCAGCAGGGGAATCAGGGACGGACAATGGAGTCAGACGCCAAGAGTAGCAACTATAACCCCCATTACCTGAAAAACAGAGATTGCCAACATTGAAAAATATTGATGCACAAACACAGTGCTAACATAATGTGCAGGTTGAGGTAAACACAAAATTGGAAAAAAAACTTGGTACATACCCAGAAGACAGCCATCCGGCATTTCTCCAGCCTCAAATTTATCAAAGAGGGATGACTGATTGAGGATGAAGGAGTCATGGCAGCCGCCAGGGTAACCCGCACCAACACTCATAATTTTGAGATTCGCATCACAAACCACCTGGACATTAGTGGATTGGCCAAGATGTCTTTTTATATAAATATATTGCCTGCCCCTAGGTGGTCTCAGCTCAACGTGTGTGCAATCTATGGCACCCAGCACATTTGGTATGCCAGCAAGCTCATAGAAAGCTACCCTGACTGCATGCCACTGAGACTCCTGGGTAGGGAAGCAGATAGAGGCATCTATGTGGGGTTCCAATGCATCCAAAACCTGAGTGTACATTCCAAAATATAAGGTGAGTGTCTTAAGCACTTTGTTCAAATATAGTGTATAAATTCACATTACACAATACAAAAATGGGGCATAGAGGAGTATGTATGGTTTGCCTCACCTGATTTACATATTTTGAAAAGGTGGGCTATGAGATTCCTATTACATCGCCTGTCTCAGCCTGAAAGCTGCCAGTAGCCATAAAGAGCAACACAGCCAGGAGTTTGTGCAGGTCTGAGACAGAGCGAGAGTGTGCTGTCTCATGGTCTAGGTCCAGTTTGACTAGGTCATACAGATGGAAAATGTTGTTCCTATTTTGCCGGAACATCTGTATGACCTGGTCATCGGCCAATGCGTTTAAGTTTAAACGCCCCCTAAAAAAACGAGGCCTGCGCAGCCTCTGCGGCACCTGTACAACCTGCTGACCATGTTCAGTTTCCTGGCCCTGGTTTCTTGTAGCCTCATGGAGCAGTCTCAGGAATCCCACAGCAAAACAAAATTCACTGCTACACACGGCAGCAGCCATTTCAGAGTGATTGATTTGACAAATGTGCTTGCCCACCTTTTAAAGGGCCAAAAATGCAGGTGTGATAAATGATGAAGTCGGAACACATGTAAACATGCTTCTCAAGGGGGGCGTGGCCTGGACGGGCATGGAGTAGCACTTGCAGTGTGCAGCTCTCCAGCCATATCATCCTGATTACACATCCTGATTTCCCCCCCTGGGTCTGATACTGGGGCCATAGCTGATTGAATGCCTCCTGCCCCCCCTGGACTGGGTTTAATCCTGCTGCTATCATCTGCGGAGGCTCTGGAGCCCTGTGTGCTGGTGGGCCCTGACCCACGCTGGGACTACTGACTCCTGCTATAGCCGGAAGTCCGGCTTCTCCCCCCCGCTACTGCCCGCGGCGACTGGCTGCTTATCTGGACGAGGAGGGTGCCGGGATCTCCTCCGTTACTCTGATCGCCTCCTACACTGCCAGGGGAGAGTCCTGTGTGAGGCTCCCTGCACCGCTCTGACATCGCAGACTCGCGCGGTGCGGGGGACCGGAAGTGCGGCTCCCGTGGTCCGCCGCCGCCCGCTACAGCCAGCCGAATCGCAGCACGGACTTCTCTGCCTCTCGCTGTGTGTGACACCCGGAGGGGAACACACAGCTAGCTGCCTGCCCCCAGCGTCTATCCTCTGCACCCCCTGATGCTCTGTGTCTGCATCCACGTTGGGGCCAGGTACTAGGGCACACAATACTTGAAGTGGGGGAGGACAACACCTGCAGCTGAGTCTGGGCTGCCGGAGATTACTGGGCGCACACTCCCCTCCCTCCTTCCGCCTGCTTCTCTCTCCTGCCAACCCGGCCTGAATTAACTGCAGGGTGAGCTTCCCTGCTGTGTCTGGAGCCTGCTGCCGGGGGACTGGTTCTGTGTGCTCTGGGGGTGACGGTCCCTCCATCCCTGCTTAAGCGGCCACTTTGTGATATATCTCGTGACTCTGGCCCTGCTGTCTATCTATACATATATATATAAACACTATCACACTCTTCTCTGCCTGTATTTGCTTTGATATACCCTGCTAACTGGAGGGTCGGTCACCGTGCTGTCCAAAATGGTGAAGGGTCGCCAGACTGGCACGAATGCAGGAGCAATGGATAAGTTTGTTCGTGATCCTGGCCCGCAACAGCGAAGGGGGGAGAGCGTAAGACATGAGACATCACCACCATCCCCTGCGTACAGTTCCGCCTCTTCTGACCCTCCGGATGCCACGCTGCAGAGAGTACTGGATGCGGTCACCGCCAGCGAGGCGCATCTGGCTGATAAAATCGGGCAAGTACAGTCTGATCTCTCCATTATCCATCAAGACCTTCAGAGGGTGAGAGAGAGAGTGGGGGAAGCTGAGACCCGCATATCCAATATCGAAGATTCTGTCGGCCCGCTGGGTCGCCGCACTGACGCTTTGGAATCTCAGATGACAGATGTGCGCAGGAAGATGACAGACATGGAGGGACGTCTGCGGCGCAATAACGTCCGTTTTATTGGTCTGCCCGAGAAGGAAGAGGGCTCGGCTCCCGAGGAATTTCTCGTAAAATGGCTCCGGGATGCCTTTGGCTCTGAGGAGTTTTAACCTTACTTCACTGTTGAACGGGCCCATAGAGTTCCGATGCGCCCGCTGCCTCCAGGGGCTCCACCCCGCACCTTTATTGCTAAATTCCTCCACTTCCGTGATCGGGACACAGTTCTGAGGTTGGCTCGTACCAAAGGCCCGTTAAAGTGGAATGGATCGCCTATATCTGTATTCCCGGATTTCGCGGTGGATGTGCAAAAGGATAGAGCTCAGTTCCTGCCTGTTAAGAGGAGGCTCCGTGAACTTGACCTGCCATACGCCATGCTTTTCCCGTCCAAGTTGCGAGTAGTGGCTGATGGGGAAACAAAATTTTTCACAACTCCCCGTGAGGCCATGGTGTGGCTGGACAGCCGATTTCCGGCGAGGCGTGCCCTTGCAAATCCGTGAATCTCCGGCCTAGCCCTGATGCTGACTTTCTCCTGTGTTTCCTTTTTTATTTTCCTTATCTTTTGGTATTTACTACAATTGATTAACATATGTCAGTTATTTAATAGGAAACGATAAGATGCGGGGGTGGTTGACTGCTGTTGATGTCCACTTATCTCCACTGCTCTGTTTTCAAGCCTCAAACGGGGTATATGAATACTCGCCAGCCTACTCTGATATCTATGGTATGCTTCCGAGCCTTCCTTACCTCCTGTTTTTTTTTCCCCCTCTTTTTTTTAATCTTTTTATTTTATTATATTTTGTATTTCTGGGGGAGCGGGGGAGGGGGGTAATATGTTTGGTTTGCTATGCTTGGCTCTTTGATATTTGTGTAGGAATTATTTTGGCACGAATAGACCTAGGGGGTGGATCTATATGATTTCCCCCCCATTTTTTCGGGGGGTGGTGGTTGGTGGCTGGAGACTACTTCTATATTTCCCGAGAGTCATTATATTCTTGGCCCCGACTACGGTGTGTATGCACTGGTTAATGGTGCTACGAAGTTTTGCTACTTAAAATTTTTTTTTTCTTTTAGGTAGTTGCATTTAGTTCTGGGATCCAAGTATGCTGCAGGTTCGGGGTGGTATACAGGGAGGGGGGAGGGGGAAGGTTTTGGGTTGTATTTACTGTTTGTGTGGAAATGTATGTTGTGAATGGATATGGTATGTTGCTGTATTACTTAAACATGGGCGTCTGATGACTGAATCTGTGCACGGCGGAACGGGCTGGCCGCGGGGTGCTACATGTGTTTTACTTTTGATGCAATATGGCTGGGATTAGAGTGTTAGCGTGGAATGTGCGAGGGCTTAACGATAAAATTAAGAGGTCCCTGGTACTCCGACAGCTCAAAAACTATGCGGCTGATGTGGTCTGCCTTATGGAAACGCATTTGGCGGGGAGTAAGATTCTCTCATTGAAGAGGCCATGGGTGGGATGGGCGTACCACTCCGTGCACACTTCGGCCTCTCGTGGGGTTTCAGTCCTTATTAGGCGGACTGTCCCCTTTGTACTGGAATCCATGCAGACAGATCCATGGGGGAGATATGTGTTCTTGAACTGTAGACTATTCTATGTCCCTGTCCTCCTTATGGCTGTCTATGTGCCCCCCCCTTACTCCCCTGAGGTTCTTAAAAAAGCTGCTGGGTTTATGGCCTCATCCCCCGGGATATCGGTTATTTGCCTTGGGGACTTCAATAATGTGCTGGATGCGGCGATGGATAGGCTCTCTATGTCTCCGTCTGCTGCATGTCCTGGGAAGTCCGCCTTTGCAGATGTGGTGTCGGGATTGGGCCTGGTCGACCCTTGGAGATTGAGACACCCATCTCTTAAACAATACTCCTGTTTCTCTCACTCCCATTCTTCGTTCTCCAGGATCGATCTGGCCCTCCTCTCGAACGACATGATCCCCCGGGTTGGTAGTATTAGATACGAGACTAGAGGTATATCAGATCACTCCCCTTTGACCTTTACTTTAGACTTCAATTGCTCTAGGGGCCAGGCTGTATGGAAATTTAACCCATTTTGGCTTGTACACATGGGGGACGGCTCTGACCTGGTGGCCGCATGGCGGGATTTCTTTGAATTAAATAGCGCCGATACGGCTATCTCTACACTATGGGACACGTTTAAGGCCTTCCTCCGGGGGAGTTTGATTAAACGGGTATCTAGCTTGAAGTCTTTCTATAAGCAACGGGAGGCGGTGCTGGAAGCCCAGAGTGTGGCTGCAGAATTGCAATACCTACAAGATTCTTTAGACAGCTCTAGGGTGGCCTGGTTATCGGCTCAGAGGGAATGGAGGGAGTACCTAATGGAGAAGACTCAGCATAGACTCCTTTTTTCATCCCATACTTTCTACGCTTCTGGTGATAGACCGGGGTCGTACCTGGCATCTTTGGCCCGGGGTGATAGACCTAATAGTGTGGTTGTTGAGATTATGAACTCTGATGGCATATCTCTGACTCAGACCCCACGAATGGCGGCTGAATTTGTATCCTATTATAGTCACCTGTATGAATCTAAATTAGAGTGCACTCAGTCACACCTAAGCGATTATTTAGACAAGGTTCGGTTCCCCACCCTGTCCAGTGAGGCTTGCGACCTGTTAGAGGCACCTATCTCATCAGATGAAATTATGGCTGCTATCAGGGCCTCCCCTAGTGGTAAAGCCTCGGGCTTGGATGGTATACCCTCTGAGATATATGGGCATCACCTGGACTTCTTTGTCCCTCATCTACTCGAGTTGTATGCCCAGATCTTTGCGCAGGAGTCTCTCCCCCAGTCTATGGCGGAGGCAGTGATTGTAGTTATCCCTAAACCTGACAAGGATCTCAGGAGAGTTGAGTCCTATCGCCCTATATCCCTCCTACCCACTGATATAAAAATTTTGGCTAAGGTGCTGGCTGGCAGATTAAATACAGTTATTTCCCAAATTATACATCCGGATCAGATGGGATTTATGCCCAATAAATCGACATCCATTAACCTTAGACGACTGTTCACACATCTGCAAATTCCCCGTAGGGACCCCACCTCCTCTATAGTTGTTTCGTTGGATGCCGCTAAGGCTTTCGACTCTGTGGAGTGGGCCTACCTGTGGGAAGTTATGCGTAGATTCGGTATAGGCCCGAACTTCATTAAATATGTCCGACTGATGTATTCCTCCCCTTCAGCGAGAGTGGCGGTCAATGGATTCGTATCTAATTCCTTCCCCCTGTCTAGAGGTACGCGACAGGGCTGCCCATTGTCTCCTACCCTGTTTGCTATAGCCATAGAGCCCCTCGCGTGCCTCCTGAGAGCGGATACGGGGATCTCTGGCTTTAAGGTGGGTGCTCGTGAAGACAGGGTGGCCCTATACGCCGATGATGTTCTACTGTTTGTGGATCGCTATGCGGAGTCTATGCCTAGGATTTTAGAAATTATTGGTGGGTTTGGGTGATACTCTGGGCTTTTGATCAATTGGGAGAAATCCTTTATTATCCCACTTCAGGGCGAAGTTCCTAATTCCCCGTTGGTGGCTCTCCCGTTGCGGTGGGTGGACTCCTTCAAATATCTGGGTATTTGGGTGTCTAACGATCCTCAAAAATTCCCCTCCCTAAATATTACCCCACAAATAACATATCTCCGCAGTCGGGTGAAGGCGTGGGGAAAATTACCTTTAACGGTCACGGGGAGGGTTAACATGGTAAAAATGGTCTTCCAGCCCAAACTTCTATATGTCCTACAGCACTCTCCCGTTTATATCCCGCAGAGGACCTTTCAACAAATAAATGGGCTGCTTTCCTCTCTGGTGTGGGCTAGTAACCGGGCACGGTTGAAAATAGATACCCTGACCAGGTCACGGGAAATGGGGGGACTGGCTCTCCCCAACTTCCGTTTTTACTATTACGCGGCACAGTTGGCACATGTCTGGGAGTGGGTTACCGACCTCGATGCCCTGGCTCTGCACTCGCTGATGCTGCACCATGACTACCCAGGGGGCTCCCCATTACAGCTACTCCTTTGTGGTAGTATCAAAATGTCCACATTGCCACTTATTAAGCAATCCATCCTAATATGGAAATTGGTGCACTCTGTGATGCGGGGTCACGGTGTTGATCCGGATACCCCACTGGATAATGCTTACGGGCTGCCGGAACTGTGTCATCTTCAGGTCCGAGAGGTTTGGGGTAACTGGGGAGTGCACTCTTTAGGACATTTATATAAAGATGAGACCCTTACCTCATTCCAACAACTCCAGCAGACACATAATGTCCCCTCAGGGTTTTTTTTCCGATTCCTTCAGCTGAGACATGCTCTGGCTGCCCAGTTTCCACATGGTCCCCCAGCCCTCGTTGATTCCCCGGTCAAATTAATGATGCAGAAGCTGGACTCGGGACACCTGGTTTCTAAAATTTATGGTCGTATTCTCCAGATGCATCATATAGATCCACTAACTACTCTTCGAGATAGGTGGGAATCAGACGTGGGTACATTATCAGACGATGCTTGGAATACTGCTGTGGGAGCCCATCGGATCTCCACTTCATCTGTTAGGTACCAACAAATACAACTATACATCCTGCATAGAGTATATATGACCCCGGTGAGGTTAGCACATATTGGGGGGTCCCATAACTCGCAATACCCCAAATGTGGAGCCGCGGGTGCCGACTTCTGGCATCTAATTTGGGTATGCCCTGGCGTGTCTCGGTTCTGGACGGCTGTTATACGCACCATGTGTGATACGGGTGTTCCATCTTCCATATGTACGCCTGCATTGTGTACACTGTTGATTGTGGACGAGGAGGCCTTAGATCCACCCTGTAGGAGATATGTTACTAATCTTTGTGCTCTAGCTAGGGTCTGTATAGCCCGGCTGTGGCTGGCGGGCGAGGCCCCGTCAATTAAGGCTTGGATATCCCTGGTCAATGAAACTGTTGCACACGAAAAATTTGTGTTTCTGGCGAGGAAGGTGGAGAGGAAATTATTTACGATATGGGGTAGGTGGATAGACTCTAAATACTTCAAGGAGAGATAGGGTCTTGAGTTGCATCTCTCGCCTTATTTCACTCTGGGATTTTTGGGGGTGGGCACCCTCGCGGCCGGCCTTGTTGAGCTGTATTGAGATGTATTATGCTTGTTCTGCTATGCTTATGCCTATACTGGAAGGAATAAGATAGAGGTTTGCTACTCTCAGACGCTGTGACTATGTGATTGTCTGACTTACGTGACATTATTTTCGCAAAAGTTACTATGTGCCTTATGTATTTACAGCTGTTTCCATGCATTCCGTGTATGTATGTAGTTTTATGTTTGTTTTGAGTGAAGTGTTGATGTAAAATTTGAAAATTCAAATAAAAACTATTGAATTTAAAAAAAAAAACATGCTTCTCAAAAGCAGGTCTACTATTTTTTCCGTGATATTTTACGATTTGTATCTTTTTACGACCGCAAATGCACTTTCATGGTGGAAATTACAAATACGAATGAATAGTAAATGACCGAGTTCTATATCTAATCATCCGTGTTTGACCAATGGTGTATTCATTCGTATTTCTGATCTTGGGCAGGGCAAAAAATATGAATGCCCTCATCACTCCTGAGATTTGAGTTTAGTAAATTCCCGAGATGACACTTTGAAGAAAAAACACTAAATCGGTCAAAATCGGGAGCTTAGTAAATATACCCCAATGTCTCAATCCCCGTCAAGCTAGATGGGCACTTTTTTTCTAGGTTCGACTTTAAACTCCAGTTCTGTCCAGGGTCACAGAATCGCAAGGCTGATGCCCTTTCCCGCTCCTGGGAGCAAGAAAATGAGTCTGAGTCTACGGACAAGCATCCTATTATTAATTCTGTGGCAATCTCCACGGTAAGGATGGACTCTACGCCCCCATCAGGGAAAAGTTTTGTTAAGCCGACTCTAAGGAAGAAGCTCATGCATTGAGCACATGCTTCCCATTTTTCCGGACACGCTGGCATCCAGAAAACCCTTGAATTTATCTCCAGATCATACTGGTGGCCGACCCTGAAAAAATATGTTACAGAGTTTATTGCTTCCTGTCCAAAACGTGCCTAACACAAAGTACCTCGCCAGTCACCCACTGGGCAACTGGTTCCTCTAGCTGTTCCTCATCATCCATGGACCCATCTGTCAATGGACTTCATTACAGATCTTCCTATGTGTAACAAGTTTAATACCATCTGGGTGGTAGTTGACCGGTTCACCAAGATGGCTCATTTCATTCCCCTCACCAGTCTTCCGTCAGCTTCAAAGTTGGCTCAAGTGTTTATTCAAGAGATTTTCAGACTGCATGGCCTCCCTGAGGAGATCATTTCTGACAGAGGAGTACAGTTCGTAGCCAAGTTTTGGCGAAGTCTATGTCTGGCCCTTCAAGTCAAATTAAAATTCTCCACAGCATATCACCCCCAAACTAATGGTCAAACTGAGAGGGTGAATCAGGACTTGGAGGCCTTCCTCCGAATTTATGTATCTTCATCCCAGGATGACTGGGTTCAACTTCTTCCTTGGGCCGAGTTCTGTCATAACAACCAATATCACTCATCATCCTCTTCCACGCCTTTCTTCACTAATTATGGATTCCACCCCAAAGTTCTGGAATTTCAACCGCTTCCAGCAACTTCAGTGCCAGCAGCTAATATCACTCTTCGTCGGTTTTCAAATAACTGTAAGAACTTTCGAGCGGCTCTACTCAAGGCATCTTTTAGATATAAGAAGTTTGCAGATAGGAAGCGTAGGACTGACCATCTCCTTAACTCCCAAGCTAGTCTTGTGGGGATACCACACCTAAGGGAATATTGCAGCTGCTACTGTTTGTGGAACCATGTACTGTTTCTAATCATTGCTCATTTTATCTTGTGCAAACTGCCTGTGTACCACCAGAACTGTGTTTAATAAACACACATTTATTTTATCTTTGTTGTCATGTTCACAACTTCAGGCATTGGTGGTAGAAGTCCTCTATGTCTAGGAGTCCTATTCAAGCCACCCAGATTCACCTTTACACCAGCCCCTACAACTGAGGCGGCCTCACACCAACACCAGCCCTCAGTTGTGACACACTCTTCTTGGCAAACTATCCAAAAGTTCATGGATAATATCAGGCAGTATGCTTTGCTATTCCGCAATAAGTACAGCGACCAAATGTGACACTGAAGAAGGTCGAGTTGGTCTAGAAAGCACCCATTGCTCCAATTCACCCCAGAGGTTCTCAATTGGATTAAGATCTGGACTCTGAGTTGACCAGTCCATCCTGGTTACCAAATTTTCTGTATACCAGTCCTGGGAAACATGCCTGGGAAACATGACATCGTGCAGTCTACAGTGATCCCCTTTTCAAACTTGGTTAGCAGCTTCTAGCAAGCCATTTCGTTAGCAAATGATCTAATCAGTGCCCCTCTACCCATTTTATACCTTCACGAGCACGTGTCTGCTGCAGGGGCATCCAATTTCATTTGCGTGTGGGGGGAAGGTTTCAATCACTATTGTCTACAGTGTAGTATCAATATGGAGGTTGCAGCATTGGACACAGCAACAGATCATAGAAGCAGGCAGTGGGTATCCAAGACACCTCCTGTGGCTTTTGAATATTTTCTCTCAACCACTGTGTACAAAGATGCAGGGGCTGTTCCATTTGCATCCACCTCTGAATCAGGCATAGAGACAAAGGCTTTCATTAACAGCATTGTCAATGGTTTATTGTTAGCTACATTGTCATTGTCCCGAAATTATTCTGCTGCTAAATGTCCACACCCTATTTGAACTTTATACACTTTACAGTACATTATTATTATATATACATTTCTAAAAGAGAAGCGCTTGTAATAAATTGTGAATGCTCTCAAGACGAGCATTCACAATTTATTACAAGTGCTTCTCTTTTAGAAATGTATATATAACATATTTTATTGAAGCTGCTAATATACACAAGCACAGTATTAATTGTATTTTTAACGGGATCCGGTCTGAAGATCGACAGTGGCTAGGTCGACAATGTTTAGGTCGACCACTATAGGTCGACAGTCACTAGGTCGACATGGATGGAAGGTCGACAGGGTTTCTAGGTCGACATGTGCTAGGTCGACAGGTCTAAAGGTCGACATGAGTTTTTTTTTTAAATTGGGGGGGGGGTTTCATACTTAACGATCCACGTGGACTACGATTGGAACGGTAAAGTGTGCCGAGCAAAGCGGTAGCAGAGCGAAGGCACCATGCCCGAAGCATGGCGAGCGAAGCGAGCCATGCGAGGGGACGCGGTGCACTAAATTGGGATCCCGGTCACTTTACGAAGAAAACGACACAAAAAAATATATCCTCATGTCGACCGTTAGACCTGATGACCTAGCACATGTCGACCTAGAAACCCTGTCGACCTTCCATCCATGTCGACCTAGTGACTGTCGACCTATAGTGGTCGACCTAAACATTGTCGACCTAGATACTGTCGATAAAACGAACCACACCCATTTTTAACATTATTATTATTATTATACATTGAATTAATTTTCATTGTATACAGAAATAATAATAAAAAATATTTTAAGGAATCCAAGAAGGTCAAAGGGGACCAGAAAAAGAAAGAAAAGAAAAGAAGAAAATTGTTAGAAGCTGCTAGTCAGTCTGCTATGTTGGATAATTTTATTGTAAAACAACCTAGCGCTACTCAGTCTGTTCAGTCAGTAGAAATGGAATGTGTACTGCCAGGTGAACTACAGCCATCAACTGACCCTGTTGCTGCTTCATTGCTTGAACTTTCTGAATCTGAAACTCCAAGTAGCATCTCATCTCAGTTGGATAGCTATGTGTATCCTTATAGACCTGGCCAATCAACAGATCATAGTGACATGATGTTATCTGTTGGCTATCTGTGCCTGTAATGGAGAGTGGAGAGAATGTTGAAAGCTCTGCCAGGGCAGTAGAATGTGCAGGTAGTGTGGATGATGTTGAGACTGTCTATAATCTCTTTGCAAGACCATGACTAGGTAAGAGGCCATTCTTTTTTCAAAAACACCCTATTCAACCAGTTGACAGCCTTGATTTGACATTTGTACCTAAAAGAGTGTTTTAGAGAAAAGATAACTCACACCGTTTTTGGATTACTTATGATAAAGTTTCAAATGCTCTGTATTGTTCAGTATGTTTGGCATATAGCAAAGATACAGAAAGCAATGCATTCATTCTAGGTATGAAGACACGGTCACATGTGTTTGAAAGAATTGATGAACATGAAAACTTTAAGCATAACAATAAATGTCCTGAGGCCCATATGTATACTGTAATGCACAAAGATGTAGGAGAGCTGGTATTCTCTGTACAAAAAAAGAAACATAGAGAAGAGGTCATAGGTAACAGACAAGTTGTGGAACTAGTGATTTTATTATTATTATTATTATTATTATTATTATTATTATTATCCTTTATTTATATGGCGCCACAAGGGTTCCGCAGCACCCAATTACAGAGTACGTAAACAAATAATCAAACAGGAAAACAGCAACTTACAGTTGATGACAGTATAGGACAAGTACAGGGTAAATAAACATAGTTACATCAGCAGATGACACTGGAATAAGTATCAGGTGGCAGAAAACTGCAGGATTTGGTGCAGTTGAAGATTATTAAAGTAAGAAAAAGGATAAGCACATGAGGGAAGAGGGTCCTGCTCGTGAGAGCTTACATTCTGATTGATGATATAAAGCGTATACTGTAGGAAAAAGATGATTGAGCTACCGTGGTAAGACTGCAGAAGCCGCACATACTTTAGATGATTCTGTTTTTGATCATGGTAAATTTCTAGAGTTAATTATTCTGCTTAGCAAGTATGACCCACTGCTGAAAACCCATCTAGATAAGATTATTAAAAGTAGTCAAAAGGCATATGCTGCAGGCAGCAAAGGCAGAGGAAATCTTGTGACATTTCTATCAAAGACCCCAGTGAATCAGATCATAGTTGCTGTTTCATCTTCAATCAAACAGTTTATCGCTAATGAAGTCTAGAATGTTTTCTGTACAGTTAGACACTACCCAGGACATTTCCGTGAAGGAACAGCGCTCAGTGATTATTCATTACGTCACTGATCAATTACATGAGCGACTTCTGTCTTTATTCAGCTGCACAGATTCTTCTGGTAAGGGATTTTTGTAATTGTTTAGAAAAGTCCTGATAGAAAATGTGTGGCAAATGCAACAGATGGTGCAGCAAATTAGCAGGACACATACAAGGGGTTTTCAGCTTGGCTAGGCAAAGAGTCACCAAATCAAGTTCACGTTTGGTGCTACAGTCACATTTTAAACCTAGTCATTGGTAATGCAACTCGTTCCCCCTTAGTTTTTTAGGGAATCATATTTCCATATGGACATACTACAAAGCTTCATGACTGATAAAGGTGGAAGCCAAAGGAGATTACAGACCATAGGCCAGACACAACAGTGGGCTAAAGATACAGCTTTATCTAAAATATTTGGTACCTATAAAAACAGAGAAAAGGCACTCTTTGTAGATGTCATTCTAGCCTTGAACAATGTTAAGGAGTCAGAGAAATTTACACCTGATCTTCGTGTCAACGCCAAGTCACAAAGAGAAGCCTTACTAAAATATGAAACCATCATGCATTATGTATTTATGAATATTTTTAGATTACAACACCCTTATCTAAGTATTTGCAAACAAGTGGCCTTGATTTGATGAAGGCTCAACAGATGGTTTCCTCTTCTCTAGAGTAACTGGTAGAGATTCAGCAAAACCTTGCAAGTGTAAATCGTGAGGTTGACAACTTTATCACAGAGGTAAAAGAAGAACTAGTTAGAAGATTACCTAAAAACTTACTAGAAGTCCAGGAGGATTTCCCTGAGAAAAGAATCCAAAGGGAAAAAAAGAATGCATGGAGAACAGATTCCGGATGATGTCATTACTGATCCACTGAAGGATTTTGAGGTTTGCATTTACAACAGGTTCTTGGATGCAGCAATTGATAGCCTGAAAAGCAGGTTTGTGAAGAATAGTGCAATTTACAGAGATCTAGCTTGTTTATCTCCTACGCAGTGTGATGAGGCGAAAGAACATTTGCCAGCCGATGCCTTGGAGAAACTTGGAGATATTCTGACACAATATGATGAGAAAGCAACAACAGCCAGTCTGCAGTTAGAATTAGCCAGTTTAGCTAAAAACTGGCATCGATTAAAGCTTGCACTACCAGAAGAGTATCGTCTTACCAGGCTTGATGAGGAGGTAAATGAAATTGAAGAACTGTCATCAACACATATTTCTAAAGAGGTTTGCCTAAACTGTGCTGTTTGTGTATATGACACTCTGAAACGCTACAGTTTATATTCAATGGTGTACAAGAATACAGTCCTGTTGGCTGTTGAGAGAGATATTTTGATGAACAATGTGGACAGTGACACTGTTGTGGACATTGACAATTTGGCTACCCAGAGTGCATTATTACAAAAATAATTAATTTTTGGACTGAGCTAATATAAACCAAAGGTTATATATATTTGTTGGCTATTTTTAATTGGTTTCTAAATACACTGCTTAGTAAATACAGGGTTGTAATTCTATAATTCTAATGGTAAAACAATGCTAGTGAGCTGATGTTCAGTTGGATTATAAAGTCTGGATATTCTGTCAATTTGGACTTCATTAAATCAGTGGCATGTGATCCCATAAACAAATAGCCAAAAGTGATGCTTAGAAAATATACCCCTAGGTAATATGAATTGTTTCTTGAATTTACTACTAAATAGCTGAAAATGTATTTTATTTTTTTCTGCACTTTTTTAAATTAAAATATTGGTGTTTTGAGGTTTAAAATATTCATTTTTTGTTGATTTTAGTTATTATGCCCAGTGTTTACATTTTTCTGCACTTTATTGTAGTTAATATAGTGCTGTTTTTCAGTTTAAAATGTTTTTTTTATTGTTATTTTAGTTACTATGTCCAGTGTTTACATTTTTCTGCACTTTATTGTTGTTAAAATAGTGCTGTTTTGCAGTTTAAAAGGTTTTTTTTATTTTATTTTAGTTACTATGTCCAGTGTTTACATTTTTCTGCACTTTATTGTTGTTAAAATAGTGCTGTTTTGCAGTTTAAAATGTTTTTTTTAGTTACTATGCACAGTGTTTACATTTTTCTGCACTCTATTGCTATTAAAATTGTGCTGTTTTGAAGTTTGAAATGTGTTTTTTTTTACTATGCGCAGTGCGTTTTCAGTAATTTCCAATTGTTATTTACACTGTTTGCAAATAAATACATTTATCTAATATCAATGTCTGGGCAATATATATAAAAAAATATACTGTTGTTGTAGATCAGAATAGATACAGGTAAAATGTATTGTGTATTGGCCGCGATTGAGAATCTCACTCAGTGCGTGTCGTGCATGATGTATGCACATCTAGTACAACAGTCCGAATGTGGGTACATTTGTATGAGATGTGAGTGAACGGCCACCCTGGAAGCCCAGGTAACTGATCTAGAGTAGACCGTTACACGACTGAGGAGTAGTCACAATCTCGAGCAAAGTTTAGATAGAACACTGGAGGAGTTGCAGGGGGGATCACTGGTAGACGAGGATGGTCAGGTAGACAGCTGGGTCACAGTTAGAAGGAAGAAAAAGAGGGGGAGAGGGAGGGGGAGATAGGACATCTCCGATCTGCAAAACCCCAACAAATTCGCCCGACTGGACGAAGATTCTGAAGATGGCAGTGAGGAAATGACGGAACAGGAGACTGTTCCCTCTAGCAACCAGAGGAGTGGTCCCCCTGGCACAGATGGGAAAAAAGTTAGTGAGGTACCTAGTCAGATTGTGGTGGTAGGGGATTCTATTATCAGTAGAGATGAGCGAGTTCGGATCTCAGAGAACCAAACCCTACCGGACGTCACCACCCGAGCCCGACCCGAGTCAGGTTTTCCCGTCGTACTTGGAAACCAGAATGAGGCAAAACATCATCATCCTGCTGTCGGATTCTCACGGGTTTTGGATTCCATATAAGGAGCCGCGTGTTGCCGCCATTTTCACTCCAGAATTGGAGAGTGTAGAGAGAGGACGTGTTTCCATCCTCTCAGTGTCCGTGTCTTGTGCTGCATTTGTCCAGTCACAGTGGTTGAGTCCTCTGCTGCCATATGTCCAGTGCTGCTGTATAAGTCCCTTACAGGGTTGCTGTGTTGTGGTGCATCAGTTCAGTGGTGGTGTATTGTGCTGCATCAGTCCAGTCACAGTGGTGGTGTCCTCTGCTGCCATATGTCCAGTGCTGCTGTATAAGTCCAGTCCAGTGGTGGTGTGTTGTGCTGCATCAGTCCAGTGGTGGTGTGTTGTGCTGCATCAGTCCAGTCACAGTGGTTGTGTCCTCTGCTGCCATATGTCCAGTGCTGCTGTATAAGTCCAGTCCATTGGAGTGATGCTGTGTTGTCCTGCATCAGTCCAGTGGGGGTGTCACTGTGCTGCCGTATCATATATGTCCAGTGGTACTGCCGTATACTGTATGTCCAGTGATCCTGCCGTATATGTCCAGTGATCCAGCCGTATATGTCCATTGATACTGTCGTATACTGTTT
This sequence comes from Pseudophryne corroboree, assembly GCF_028390025.1. Taxonomy (NCBI): domain Eukaryota; kingdom Metazoa; phylum Chordata; class Amphibia; order Anura; family Myobatrachidae; genus Pseudophryne; species Pseudophryne corroboree. The sequence goes on along the minus strand of NC_086444.1, from coordinate 523,638,762 downwards.
GTCCATTGATACTGCCGTATAAATCCAGTGATCCTGTCGTATAATTCCAGTGATCCTGACATATAATTACAGTGATCCTGCCATATAAGTCCAGTGATCCTGCCGTATATGTCCATTGATACTGCCGTATATGTCCAGCGGTACTGCCGTACAGTGGCGGATCCAGGGGGGGGGAGCACTCGGGCCTGTGCCCCCCCTGTCGTGATCCAGGAATTGATGTTGGGGACACAAAAAAAAAAAAATGACGGGTCCCTCAGGTCATGCTGTGAGCCACAGCGCTGTCCTGTCCTGTGCTGCGCTGTCAATCAGTCTGGTGGGAGGGACGGAACGGAGGGAGGAATTTGGATGAGGCGGAGACCATGAAGAGTGTGATCTCCCACCCTCCCCTCCTCCTCTGCTCCGCATGATCTCCCCCGCCCCCCTGATTAACGTTTCAGTCCGCTGCTGTACCTGAGGTGGGGGCAGTTCGGTCTCCTGTTCCCCCGGCTGGATGCCGCCGCCGCTCTCCCCGCTGATTCACCTCTTCTCCCTCCTCACCCATGCGGCCACCCCCTCCGCGTTTTCCGCTCACCCTGGCCGCATACTCTGACTCCAGGCTGGCGGCGGTGTGGCCTCATGCAGATCCACGGACTCTACCCCCCGGCCTGACTCCGCTGCTGCTGGCAGTGTCCATGGTAAGCGGTGGGGGCCTGGTCCCTGGAGGGTGTTGTTATGGTGGTGGGGTTTCTGGCTGCACTCTCTCCTGCCTCTATGTCCCTACCCCCTGGTGCCTCTGTCCCTACACCCTGGTGCCTCTGTCCCTACTCCTTGCTACTTCTGTCCCTACCCCCTGGTGCCTCTCTCTGTCCCTATTCCCTGGTGCCTCTCTCTGTCCCTACTCCCTGCTACCTCTGTCACTACTCCCTAAAAACGTGTATAACATGCCTGGCGCAATGTGTATAGAACACTAACTGGCGCAATGTGTGTAATGTGCTCTACCTGGTGCAATGTGTGTAACGTGTTCTACCTGGTGCAGTGTGTATAACGTGTTCTACCTGGCGCAATCTATATAACGTGTTCTACCTGGCGCAATCTATATAATGTGTTCTACCTGGCGCAATCTATATAACATGTTCTACCTGGCGCAATCTGTATAACGTGCTCTACCTGGTGCAGTGTGTATAACTTGTTGTAACTGGCGCAATCTGTATAACGTGCTCTACCTGGCGCAGTGTGTATAACGTGCTCTACCTGGTGCAATGTGTGTAACGTGCTCTACCTGGCGCAGTGTGTGTAACATGCTCTACCAGGCGCAGTGTGTATAACGTGCTCTACCTGGTGCAGTGTGTATAACGTGCTCTACCTGGTGCAATGTGTGTAACGTGCTCTACCTGGCGCAGTGTGTGTAACGTGCTCTACCTGGTGCAATGTGTATAACGTGCTCTACCTGGCGCAGTGTGTATAACATGCTCTACCTGGTGCAGTGTGTATAACGTGCTCTACCTGGTGCAATGTGTGTAACGTGCTCTACCTGGCGCAAGTGTATAGGGTGTTCTAACTGGTGCAATGTGTGTAACGTGCTCTACCTGGTGCAATGTGTATATAAGTGCTCTACCTGTGTGGTGTAATGTGAATTGGTACTGTTATGTGGCGATGCTCTTTCCCCATGAAGCCACGCCCCTAACTGTCCTTTATTTGAGGTATGGCAGGGGGAGCACCAATTTACTTTCTGCCAAAGGGCACTGAAATATCTAGTTACAGCTCTGCGGCAGAGTGTCCTGTATGCTACACAGCCCAGCAGCATTGTCACCCCCTCCTCCCCCTCGCAATACTTTTGTAGTGTCGAAATCAAGTCTGTTTTTATATTTGAATAATTAATAAGATTAATATGAACCTTCATTCCGATGGGACCCAGAAAAGGACAGCTAGGACCTAAATTTTTAAAAGTGAGGGGTCCGTGGAACTCACTTTTTTTGGGCTCAGCGCGATCACAGACACTTCTTTTTTTTCAAAAGGAGAACCACACTCCTTATCTGGGAGCACGCGTGCCTTAGGTGCATGTAAATATAACTATTACCGTTCACCTATCATGGTGCCCCCCCTTTCATTTTCTTCTGGATCCGCACCTGCTGCCGTATAAATCCAGTGATCCTGCAGTATAATTCCAGTGGTACTGGCGTATAAGTCCAGTGATCCTGCCATATAATTACAGTGGTACTGGCGTATAAGTCCAGTCCAGTGATACTGCCGTATATGTCCATTGATACTGCCGTATATGTCCAGCGGTACTGCCGTATAAATCCAGTGATCCTACCATATAATTCCAGTGATCCTGACATATAATTACAGTGGTACTGGCATATAAATCCAGTGATCCCGCCGTATAATTCCAGTGATCCTGCCGTATAATTGCAGTGATCCTGCCGTATAATTCCAATGATCCTGCCATATAATTCCAGTGGTACTGACGTATAAGTCCAATGATGCTGCCGTATAATTACAGTGGTACTGGCATATAAGTCCAGTCCAGTGATACTGCCGTATATGTACATTGATACTGCCGTATATGTCCAGCGGTACTGCCGCATATGTCCAGCGTTACTGCCGTATAAATCCAGTGATTCTGCCATATAATTACAGTGGTACTGGTGTATAAGTCCAGTCAGTGATACTGCCGTATATGTCTAGTGATACTGCTGTATATGTCCATTGATACTGCCGTATATGTCCAGCGGTACTGCCGTATACATCCAGTGATCCTGCCGTATAAGTCCAGTGATCCTACCGTATAATTCCAGTGATCCTGCCGTATAATTCCAGTGGTACTGGTGTATAAATCCAGTAATCCTGCCGTATAATTCCAGTGCTCCTGCCGTATAATTCCAGTCTTACTGGCGTATAATTCCAGTGATCCTGCCGTATAATTGCAGTGATCCTGCCATATGATTCCAGTGATCCTGCCATATAATTGCTGTGATCCTGCTGTATAATTCCATATAAATCCATATAATTCTGTATAAGTCCAGTCCAGTGGTGCTGCCATATAAGTTCAGTGGTGCTGTCCTTTGCTGTTTATTATTTACTCCAAATGAAGGGGTTATTAATATTTATAAAGGAATTACCAGCGCTATGAGTTGTATCTCCAAATCAATAAAACAATTGGATCAGTTAAATAAAAATACATTTTTAATATATATAAAAGACACATATGACTAGATAATCAATCAATACATATACAAATCAGATTCAAATAAATTAAGAACACTGGCTCTGAGATAATAGTATATCAATTTGCTGGTAGGAACCAAACCATTAGTTAGTGATCCCAGACTCCGTACAGGTAGAGATTCCCTCCTCCTTGTAGATTATTTATTTACACAGTCAGCTGGTAATAGCCTGATATTACCTCACACACAGTTCCACGAGATGATGATTAGTTACTCGTCTGCGTAGAGAGTTCAGGGTGTTTCCGTGGATGTGTTAAACACAGGAGAGGTTTATTTCCTATTTCTTGAAAATCCAAAAATGGAAATGGGAAAGTCCTTATCTGGATCAGTCTCAAGATGGTATAAGATTTAGGTTCCACAGCAATATCTTAACACCCTGAACTCTCTACGCAGACGAGTAACTAATCATCATCTCGTGGAACTGTGTGTGAGGTAATATCAGGCTATTACCAGCTGACTGTGTAAATAAATAATCTACAAGGAGGAGGGAATCTCTACCTGTACGGAGTCCGGGATCACTAACTAATGGTTTGGTTCCTACCAGCAAATTGAAATACTATTATCTCAGAGCCAGTGTTCTTAATTTATTTTAATCTGATTTGTATATGTATTGATTGATTATCTAGTCATATGCGGCTTTTATATACAGGTTGAGTCTCCCTTATCCAAAATGCTTGGGAACAGACGTATTTTGGATATCGGATTTTTCCGTACTTTGGAATAATTGCATACCATAATGAGATATCATGGTGATGGGACCTAAATCTAAGCACAGAATGTATTTATGTAACATATACACCTTATACATACAGCCTGAAGGCAATTTTAGCCAATATTTTTAATAACTTTGTGCATTAAACAAAGTGTGTCTACATTCACACAATTCATTTATGTTTCATATACACCTTATACACACAGCCTAAAGGTCATTTAATACAATATTTTTAATAACTTTGTGTATTAAACAAAGTTTGTGTACATTGAGTCATCAAAAAACAAAGGTTTCACTATCTCACTCTCATTCAAAAAAGTCTGTATTTCGGAATATTCCGTATTTCGGAATATTTGGATATGGGATACTCAACCTGTATATTAAAAATTTATTTTTATTTAACTGATCCAATTGTTTTATTGATTTGGAGATACAATTCATAGCGCTGGTAATTCCTTTATACATTGTTTATTCTTTGTGGGGTCTGATGAACCTCTTCCAGCTGCTGTGGTAATTGAGTGGGTTTCCATACCAGTTATTAATATTTAATCCAAATAATTTTCACAGAGTTTGCCCTGTGTGGTGTAGAGGTAAGCTCTCCTGTACCACATATTGTTATATAACTCCAGAAATATAGTGGAGAACAAAAATTTGTAGGATAAAATAGGGAAAGATCAAGAACCACTTCCTCCTAGTGCTGAAGCTGCTGCCACTAGTCATGACATAGATGATGAAATGCCATCAACGTCGTCTGCCAAGACCGATGCCCAATGTGATAGTAGAGGGCATGTCAAATCCAAAAAGCCAAAGTTCAGTAAAAAGACCCAAAAAAAGAAATTTAAATGGTCTGAGGAGAAACATAAACTTGCCAATATGCCATTTATGACACGGAGTGGCAAGGAACGGCTAAGGTCCTGGCCTATGTTCATGACTAGTGGTTCAGCTTCACATGATGGAAGCCCTCATCCTCCCGTTAGAAAAATGATAAGAGTTAAGATAGAAAAAGCACAGCAAAGAACTGTGCGTTCTAAGATGGTATCACAAATCCCCAAGGAGAGTCCAAGTGTGCCGGCGGTTGTGATGCCTGACCTTCCCAACACTGGACGGGAAGAGGTGGCTCCTTCCACCATTTGCACACCTCCTGCAAGTGCTGGAAGGAGCACCCACAGTCCAGTTTCAAATTGAAGATGCCACTGTTGAAGTACACCAGGAGGAGGATATGGGTGTTGCTGGCACTGAGGAGGAAGTTGACGATGAGGATTCTGATGGTGATGTGGTTTGTTTAAATCAGGCACCGGGGGAGACACCTGTTGTCCGTGGGATGAATAAGCCCATTTGTGATGCCTGGGCAAACTACCAAAAAAGCCACCTCTTCAGTGTGGAATTATTTCTCCACAAGTCGGACAACAGGTGTCAAGCTGTGTGTTGCCTCTGTCAATCTGTAAGAAGTAGGGGTAAGGATGTTAACCACCTAGGAACATCCTCCCTTGTACGTCACCTGCAGCGCATTCATCAGAAGTCAGTGTCAAGTTGTGAAACTTTGGGTAAGAGCGTAAGCAGTCCACTGACACCTAAATCCCTTCTTCCTCTTGTACCCAAGCTCCTGCAAGCCACACCACTCCCTCAACATCAACTTTCTCCTCAGTCAGGAACGTCAGTAGTCCTGCAGGCCATGTCACTGCCAAGACTGAGGAGTCCTCTCCTAACCGGGATTCCTCTGGAGGATCCTTGAGTGGTACACCTGCTGTTGCTGCCACTGCTGTTGTTGCTGCTGGGACTCGATCGTCATCCCAGAGGGGAAGTCCGAAGACCACTTGTACTACTTCAACTAAGCAATTGACTGTCCAACAGTCCTTTGTGAGGAAGATGCAAAGCGGATAACTGAGGCCTTGACAGCTATGTTGGTGTTAGACGTGCATCCGGTATCCGCCATTAGTTCAGTGGGACTTAGAGAATTGTTTGAGGTACCGTGTACATGGTATCAAATCCTATCTAGGTTCAATTTCACTAGGCAGGCGATACCGAGAATGTACAGAGACATCAGAAAAAGTGTCCACAGTGTGCTACAAAATGCAGTTGTACCCACTGTCCACTTAACCACGGACATGTGGACAAGTGGAACAGGGCAGACTAAGGACTATATGACTGTGACAGCCCACTGGGTAGATGTATGGCCTCCCGCTGCGGCACCAGTAGCAGCATCTTGCAAAGGCCAACTTATTCCTAGGCAGGCTACACTATATATCAACGCTTTCCTTAAGAGGCACACCACTGACAACCTCTTACGGAAACTGAGGGACATCATTGCACAATGGCTTACCCCAATTAGATTCTCCTGGGGATTTGTGATATCGGACAATGCCACCAATATTGTGCGTGCATTAAAGCTGGGCAAATTCCAGCACGTCCCATGTTTTGCACATACAATTTATTTGGTGGTGCAGAATTTTAAAATGACAGGGGCGTGCAGGAGATGCTGTCGGTGGCCTGAAAAATGGCAGGCTAATTTTGGCATTCAGCCACCGTGTGCTGAAGACTGGAGCACCATCAAACACACCTGAACCTGCCCTGCCATCACCTGAAGCAAGAGGTGGTAACGAGGTGGAATTCAACACTCTATATGCTTCAGAGGATGGAGGAGCAGCAAAAGGCCATTCAAGCCTATACATCCACCTACGATATAGGCAAAGGAGGGGGAATGCACCTGATTCAAGCGCAGTGGAGAATGATTTCCATCTTGTGCAGGTTCTCCAACCCTTCGCACTTGCCATACGTGAAGTCAGTTCAGACACTGCGAGCTTGAGTCAGGTCATTCTCATCAGGCTTTTGCAGAAGCAGCTGGAGAAATTGAAGGAGGAACTAAGACGGAGCGATTCTGCAAAGTATGTGGGACTTGTGGATGGAGCCCTTCATTCGCTTTGCCAGGATTCAAGGGTGGTCAATCTGTTGATACAGTATCAGAGCACTACATTTTGGCCACCGTGCTCGATCCTAGGTTTAAACCCTATGTTGTATCTCTCTTTCCGGCAGACACAAGTCTGCAGAGGTTCAAAGACCTGCTGGTGAGAAAATTGTCAACTCAAGCGGAACGTGACCCATTAACAGCTCCTCCTTCACTTTCTCCCGCAACTGGGGCTGCGAGGAAAAGGATAAGATTTCCTAGCTCACCCTCTGGCGGTGATGCAGGACAGTCAGGAGCGAGCGCTGACATCTGGTCCAGACTGAAGGACCTGCCAACGATTACTGACATGTCTACTGTCACTGCATATGATTCTGTCACCATTGAAAGAATGGTGGAGGATTATATGAGTGACAGCATCCAAGTAAGCATGCCAGACAGTCCATATGTATACTGGCAGGAAAAAGAGGCAAATTGGATGCCTTGCACAAACTGGCTTTATTTTACCTAAGTTGCCCCCCCTCCAGTGTGTTCTCCGAAAGAGTGTTTAGTGCAGCCAGTAACCTTGTCAGCGATCGGCGTAGGCGGTTACTTCGACAAAATGTGGAGAAGATGATGTTCATCAAAATGAATTATAAATTCTTCCGGGAATACCTTGACCAGCAATTGCATCCAGAAAGTACACAGGAACCTGTGATGATGGATTCCAGTGGGGACGAATTAATACTCTGTGAGGAGGAGGATGTACACATTGAAAGGGGTGAGGAATTGGAGGATGAGGAGGAGGTCGACATCTTGCCTCTGTAGAGCCAGTTTGTGCAAGGAGAGATTGATTGCTTTTTTTTTGGTGGGGCCCAAACAAACCACTCATTTCAGCCACAGTCGTGCGGCAAACCCTGTTGCTGAAATGATTGGTTTGTTAAAGTGTGCATGTCCTGTTTATACAACATAATGGTGGGTGGGAGGGCCCAAGGACAATTCCATCTTGCACCTCTTTTTCTTCTTTGCATCATGTGATGTTTAGGGCCTAGTTTTTTTAAGTGCCATCCTGTCTGCAACTGCAGGCACACTCCTAGATGGGCCAGGGGTTTGTGCCGCACACGTGTGTCGCTTAGCTTAGTCATACAGCTACCTCATTGCACCTCTTTTACTTCTTTGCATCATGTGATGTTTAGGGTCTAGTTTTTTTAAGTGCCATCCTGTCTGCAACTGCAGTGCCACTCCTAGATTGGCCAGGTGTTTGTGCCGCACACTTGTGCCGTTTAGCTTAGTCATCCAGCCACCTCGGTGCAACCTTTTGGCCTAAAAACACTATTGTGAAGTGTGAAATGAGTGGAAATGAATGTTATTGAGGTTAATAATACTGTAGGATCAAAATTACCCCCAAATTCTGTGAATTTTGCTGTTATTATGGTTTTTTTTTTTCAAAAATCATCCAGATCCAAAATCAAAACACGAAAGGGTGGTTTAGGCAAAACCAACCCAAAACTAAAACACGAGCGGGGAACCAAAACCAAACCACAAAATATGAAAAGTGCCCAAAGCACATCTCTAATTATCAGGATGACAGACAGGGCAATCTGCTACTGGGACTCTGATTGCCGTACAGTCTGTTGTCTTCTTGGTGCTCTTGTATGGAACATTGAGGACCGGGTAGATAGCTTGTTGGGTGGGGCTGGTAAAGACCCGGCGGTCTTGGTGCATGTTGGCACCAATGACAAAGTTAGTAGTAGGTTGGATGTCCTTAAGAAAGACTTTAGGGAATTAGGCAAGAAACTTAAGGCAAGGACATCTAGAGTAATATTCTTTAAAATATTACCAGTGCCACGCACTAGCCCAGGGAGGCAGAGGGAGATTAGCGAGGTAATTGTGTGGTTTAGAGACTGGTGTAGGAATCAAGGGTTTGTGTTCTTGGAACACTGGGTGGACTTTTCAGTCAGGCGCCATCTTTTTTGTCGTGATGGATTGTACCTGAATGATGAGGGGGCTGCAGTGTTGGGGGGCAGAATGGTTAGAAGGTTGGAGGAGCCTGGGGAGAGGATTTATCTAGAAGCTACAGGTAAAACAGTGAGAACAGTAAGGATGGGGGTAGTGATCAATTTGGGGGTGGAGCAGGGGGGAGTGAAAAATCAGCCAGCAAGAGTATTTGCATGGGTATTAACACTGGAAATACTGACGCAGGTATTGGGCAAGATATTCCCAATTTATCATCTAATGGCGAATATTGCTCAACAATAAGGTAAATAGAAAATTATGTCTATAGCATAAGGGAAGATACTAACATCAGGGGGAGGGTGTTTAGAAAGTCTTAATGGGTCAAATAGAGATAGTAGTGGGGAAGGCTGTATTAAGCATGATGGGGGTGGAAAGGGAGGGAAGAGAAAAACAGTCGGTAAGGGCAAGTCTAGTAAGGCACTTGTAAATATAGATACGATACCATTCAAACAAATGGGCAAGGGAGATGCTAAGCTAAAATGTATGCTTGCAAACGCAAGATGCCTATCTGGTAAAATGGGGGAATTGGAATGGCTTGTATCACAATCTCAGTATGATATTATAGGTATTACAGAAACATGATGGGACAACTCTCACAACTGGGTTGCGAATTTGGAGGAATATTCTCTTTTCAGGAGGGATAGGGCTACCAAAAGGGGAGGAGGGGTATGTCTCTATTTTAAACTATCTCTAAAACCAAACTTAACAGATGGTGTTTACCAGGGGACTGGAGATAACATAATCACTATGGGTTGAGATCACAAGTGGGGGAACAGAAGCAAAGAAACTAGTCATTGGCACATGCTACAAGCAACCAGATATTAGCGTACATGACGAGGAACAACTCACTGCAAATTGAAAAAGCTGCAGGAATGGGGGACATCCTTGTGTTAGGGGATTTTAACTATCCGGATATAAATTGCAGTAACGATTCAAGTGTAAAAACTAGGAGCAGCAGATTCTTAAATACATTAAAGGATCAATACTTGTCTCAATTAGTCGAGGACCCAACTAAAGGCAAAACTATTCTGGACCTAGCTATTACCAATAATGTGGACATTATATCAAACACTAAAGTTGAGGAGACCTTGGGAAACAGTGACCGCTATATGATCACATTCGATATCAGTTTCAAGAAGCATAGCTTTAAGGGGACAACCAGGGCTGGATTAACAATGGGGCGGATGAAGCTGCAGCTCCATGCCCCCCATTGAAAATAGGCCCACAGAGTCCTCTGCAGTGCAGCCAGCGTTGACAGGAAAAAATATTTTCCTGTCACCACACACAGCAGCTCACTCACCTCTCCAGGCAGCCCATTCAGCCTCAACACAAAGCAGACAATGTGCTGACCACGCCATGCAGGCATGGACTGGACTGAAACTGCACTTCCTGCAGTCACCTGAGGCTCTGAAGCTCCGCCCCAGGCCCATCCAAGGCCCCGCCTATTTACCACCAGAGGCTCCACCCCCTTGTTCATTCAAAATAAATCCTTATGCTTACCGTCTCAGTCCTTATGAAAGAGAAGGGTCTGGGGGAGGAGGCTGCTGTCGTTTAGGAGAGCTGGGTGCATGGATGTCAGACTCAGTACGGAGGGGGCATGCAAAACCCGGTGAGTTGCAGCACACACCAGTCCCTGGTATCTCCTCTCCTCCCATTTAAGTGATGTCTGTTTCAGTAAGTTTTGTGTGTTGTGTGTGTGTCAGTAAGTAGTGTCTGTCAGTAAGTGGTGTATGTGTCAGTAAGTTTTGTGTGTGTGTCAGTAAGTAGTGTCTGTCAGTAAGTGTAATCTGTGTCAGTAAGTGTTTGTGTGTGTGTGTGTGTGTGTCAGTAAGTAGTGTCTGTCAGTAAGTGGTGTCTGTGTCAGTAAGTGTGTGTGTGTGTGTGTGTGTGTGTGTGTCAGTAAGTAGTGTCTGTGTCAGTGCGTTTTGTGTGTCAGTAAGTTTTGTGTTAAGTGTGTGTCAGTAAGTAGTGTCTGTCAGTAAGTGGTGTCTGAGGCAGTGTCAGTAAGGGGTATCGGTCATTTAGTCATGTCTGTCAGTAAGTGGTATATGTGTGTCAGTAAGGAGTATCTATATCAGTTAGTTGTATCTGTGTCAGTAAGGGGTGTCTGTTAGTATGTATGTGCCAATAAATGGTGTCTGTGTCAGTAAGGGCTGTCTCAGTAAGTGGTCTGTGTCAGTAAGTAGAATATGTGTCAGTAAGGGGTGTCTGTCAGTAAGTATGTATGTTCCAATAAGTGGTGTGTGTCAGTAAGTGGTGTGTGTGTGTGTGTGTGGCAGTAAGTGTGTTTGTGTCAGTAAGGGGTGTCTGTGTTAGTAAGTGGTATTTGTCAGTAAATGTGTTTGTATCAGTAAGGGGTGTCTCTATCATTAAGGGGTGTCTGTCTCAGTAAGGTATGTTTGTTGTTTGTGTGTCCGTGTCAATAACTGTGTGTGTCAGTAAGTGTGTATGTATCCGTGTGTTTGTGTCAGTAAGTGGAATCTGTGTCCGTAAGTGGCATCTGTCAGTAAGAGGTGTCTGTGTCAGTAAGTGTATCTGTGTAAGTGTGTCTGTGTCAGTGAGGGGTGCCTGTGTCAGTAAGAGGTGTCTGTGTCCATAAGGGCTATCTGTGTCCATAAGAGGTGTCTGTAAAGGTAAAGGGTGTCTGTGTCCATCAGTGATATCTGTCAGTAAGTGGTGTCTGTATAAGTAAATGGTATCTTTGTCAGTAAGTGGTGTCTATGTAGGTAAGTGTCAGTAAGTGGTAATTATCAGTAAGTCTGTGTTAGTAGATGGTGTGTGTGTGTCAATAAGTGTGTCAGTAAAGCCAGTAAGGTGACATAGTAACATAGTAACTAAGGTTGAAAAAAGCTCATTGTCCATCGAATTCCACCTGTTTGTGGTCTCCTATGCAGTTTTATTTTAGGACTAATTATTTTTATGTTAGGACTAGTTATATTAACTATAATGCGTGACTACGCACCATAACCCTGAATATCTTTATCCAATAGGAATTTATCTAACCCATTCTTAAAGGTGTTGACTGAGTCCGCCGTTACTACTCTCTCAGGCAGGGAATTCCAAACACATATTGTCCTTACTGTGAGGAATTTATCTAACCCATTCTTAAAGGTGTTGACTGAGTCCGCCGTTACTACTCTCTCAGGCAGGGAATTCCAAACACGTATTGTCCTTACTGTGAAAAAACCTTTCACCTCAATGTGCGGAAACTCCTCTCTTCTAACGTAAGTGAGTGACCGCGTGTCCTCTGTGCTGATCTTATTGAAAACAGGTCCCTCTCAAGCTCTGTGTATTGACCCCTTATATATTTGTAGACGTTGATCATGTCCCCTTAGTCTCCTCTTTTCCAATGTAAACATGCCTAGCCTTGCAAGCCTTTCCTCGTATTCCTGCGTTTCCATGCCCTTGATTAGTTTGGTCGCCCGCCTCTGAACCTTTTCTAGCTCCAGGATATCATTTTTGTAATATGGTGCCCAAAATTGCACACAGTATTCAAGATGTGGCCTCACTAGTGATTTATATAAAGGGACTATAATACTCTCGTCCCTTGCATCAATTCCCCGTTTTATGCATGCTAATATCTTATTAGCCTTCTTGCTGCACTCTTACTTTGGGTACTGCTGCTTAATTTGTTATCTATGTGAACCCCTAAGTCTTTTTCCAGTACAGAATCCCCTAATATTACCCCATTTAGCATGCAGGTGTTATTTTTGGTCTTACCACCACAGTGCATTACCTTACACTTGTCTGTGTTGAATCTCATTCTCCATTTTGCTGCCCATGCTTCCAGTTAAATAAGTCATTCTGAAGAGACTCAGCATCCCCCTCCGTATTTATAACCTTACACAATTTGGTATCGTCTGCGAAAATTGACACCATGCTCTCTAGACCTACTGTTAGGTCAATGATGAAAATGTTGAACAAAAGTGGTCCAAGTACAGACCCTTGTGGCACACCACTTAGCACTTTAGTCCAATTTGAAAATGATCCATTGACCACAACACGCTGTTCCCTATAATCTAACCAATTACTTACCCAAGTGCATATTGTGCCCCCTAGCCCTATTTCTTGTAGCTTATAGATAAGTTGCGTGTGTAATACTGTGTCGAAAGCTTTGACAAAGTCTAAAAAGATTACATCCACCCGCTTACCCTGATCAAGGTTCGCACTTACTGTTTCATAAAAGCCAAGTAAGTTGGTTTGACATGATCTGTCCTTCACAAATCTATGTTGGTTCCTTTTAATGACCTTATTAGCTTCAAGGAACTTTTGAATACTGTCCCTTAGAATACCTTCCAAAACTTTCCCCAATATAGATGTAAGACTAACTGGTCTATAATTACCCGGTTCAGCTTTGCTCCCCTTTTTGAATAGCGGCACTACCTCTGCTATACGCCAGTCTTTGGGAGCCATACCCAATTTAACTGAATCCATGAAGATCAAAAATAGTGGTCTTGCTAGTTCAGCACGCAGCTCCATAAGAACCCTGAGGTGTATTCCATTGGGACCAGGTGACTTATTAATCTTTAACTTTTTAATCGGTCACAGACTACCTCCTCACATAAATAAGTTTTTAGCAGTGGGACATTATCTTTGTTGAGATTTTGTGTTAGACCCAGCATTTGGTTCTCTCTGGTAAATACCGTTGAAAAAAACTTGTTTAGTTTGTTTGCTATGTCATTATCATTTTTGATTGAGACTCCCATCTTGTCTTTTAAAGGGCCTATACTCTCCTTCTTTAGTCTCTTGCTGTTGATGTACTTAAAAAAAAATTGGGATTCGCTTTGCTTTCCTTTGCTACTAGTTTTTCAGTTTCTACTTTAGCCGCTCTTATTCCTTTTTTGCATATTTTGTTACAATCCTTATAGTGCTGAAATGACTCCTCAGATTTGTATTTTTTAAATGCTCGTCTTTTTTTGTCCACTAATTCCTTTATATTTTTGTTAAACCACATTGGTTTGGGATATTTATTCATTTGTTTGCTGCTGGTAAGAATAAATTTACGAGTATTTTTAATTAGCAGTGATTTTAATACATCCCATTTCTCTGTTGTAGTTTTTTCTTGAAACAGAATTTCCCATTCAATGTCCCTTCATCATGTCAAAGTTGGCTTTGACATGGGGCCTATATTTACTAAAAATCCGAGTTTGCCCGATTTGTGTTTTTTTTTCTAAGTCCCAATCCGGAAATTCACTAAGCACCAATCTCGGCAGTGTTTGGACTATTCGTAATGGTTTGATTTGCCAAGTTCAGAAATACGAATTAATAGACCATCGGTCAAACACGGCGGTTATTTCATCCAATACGGGAATTCACTATTCATTCGTAATTGGGTGTTAGTCTCTGAGTGCTCAAATGCGGTCGTATTTTTTTGCGAAACGTTAAAAAAAGCGACAAAAAAATAGACCTGCTTTTTTCAGGCGTGTTTACATGTGTTGCAACTCAAAAATCAATCACACCTGAATACGGATGCCTATAAAAGGATGTTAGGCCCAATTCAATCCACCTACACTCAGAAATGGCAGCAGGACTGTGGGCCAGTGATATTTTGTGTGCTGTGGGATTCCTCAGACTCAGACATCAGCCTGTAAGTAACCAGGGCCAACAAACTGAACATGGTCAGCAGGTTGTACAGGTTCCGCGGAGGCTGCGCAGGCCTCGTTTTTTTAGGGGGCGTTTAAACTTGAACTGATTATTGATTGATGATTGAACTGAATATCTGATGATATGGTCATACAGATGTTCTGTCTAAATCGTAACAACATTTTCCGTCTGTATGACCTTGTCAAACTGGGCCTAGACCCTGAGATTGCACGCTCTCGCTCTGTCTCAGGCCTGCACAAACTCCTGGCTGTGTTGCACTTTATGGCTACTGGTAGCTTTCAGGCTGTGTCTGGGGATGTCATAGGAATCTCACAGCCCTCATTTTCGAGAATATTAACACAGGTGATGTATACCTAACTACCTCTTCTTTTTTTGCTTGTGTTTTAATTTCTCGGTGGACAGTTCTGTCGTAAAATCTCATGTTTATTGTTCTTTCAAATATACACACAGGTGTTGGCTGTTTTGCAACCCCACATCGATGCCTCAATCTGCTTCCCTACACAGGAGTCTCAGTGGCATGCCGTCAGGGTAGATTTCTATGAGCTGGCTGGCATGCCCAATGTGCTTGGAGCCATAGATTGCACACACATTCAGCTGAGACCACCTAGGGGCAGGCAGCACATATATACTAATCGCCATCAAGAACACTCCATAAATGTGCAGGTAGTTTGTGATGCAAATCTCAAAATAATGAGTGTTGTTTCTGGTTACCCTGGGGGCTGCCATGACTCCTTTATCCTCAGTCAGTCATCCTTCTTTGATAAGTTTGAGGATGGACAAATGCCAGATGGATGGCTGCTGGGTATGTAATTTGATATGTGTAGGACTGCGTATACTTTGTCCAAATACAGGGGCAGATGTAACCTGTAGAAGGCATAAGGAAGTGAGAAACCAGTGATATGTGCAAGGTGATAAAGGCACCAGCCAATCAGCTCCAATATGTAAATGAACATTTAGGAACAGATTGTCCGCTGCCTTTATTACCTTGCACATATCACTGGCTTATCACTTCCCTATGCCTTCTACAGGTTAATACATCTGCCCCACAGTGTGTTACTTATGTGTTGCTGTATCTTAACATGAATCACGTTACTATATATGTCTTTTAGGTGATGGAGGATATGGCTGTTTCTCTTGGCTTCTAACTCCATTGTCCTGACCTGATACCCCTGCTGAACACAATTACAATCATGCAAATAAGTCCACGCGGAATGTGATAGAAAGATGTTTTGGTGTGCTGAAATCTAGGTTTCGGTGTCTGGATAAGTCTGGTGGCCTTTTGTTGTATAGTCCCTCGAAGGTGACTCAAATTGTGTTCTGCTGCTGCTTTCTTCATAACATGTGTTTGCAACAACATCTGCCACATGTTGAGGAGGAGGATGAAGAAAGCAGCCAGCAAGCAGAGGAATTAGAGACATCTGGTGATACTTGGAGTACAGATGTAGGGAGGCAGGTTAGGCAAGAACTCATCACTCGCTATTTCTAAGGTAAGTTTGGTTTGCTAATTTCATTTGTTGTGTAATCATAAATAGATGTTGGCCCATTTTTATTGTAAAAACCATTACTCAGAATGTGTCTGTCTCCTTGAGACATACAAACATACCCTCGATTTATGCAAAACTAATGTCGCATGTGTATTGTGTTTATTTGAAAAATCAAAGCAACAGATTATGAGTGGCATGCATTAAGTCTGGATAAGTGTTCTTAAACTTGCACTGATAATTTATTACAAGCACATATAATCCACATAGTAATTTATTTAGTATTTTACTTTATGATTGTGTGTAACGTCCTAATGCACAGGTTCTCAAACTCGGCCTTCAGGACCCCACACAGTGCATGTTTTGCAGGTAACCCAGTAGAAGCACAGGTGTATGAATTACTCACATGCACATTTTAAAAGGTTCACAGGTGGAGCTAATTATGAAACTTGTGATTCTGTGAGGAGACCTGCAAAACATGCACTGTGTGGGGTCCTGAGGGCCGAGTTTGAGAACCTGTGTTCTAAATAAACAGTCCTCAACATATAATATGTAACTAACCAACAAAATAACAGGTGGCGCTTGACAATCAAAAGAATTTAAAAAAACATTTATTTATATACAATGATTAAAGTTACAGCACACTCCCGGGAGGAATGAAATAATATATCAATGTTTCACAATATATAAAACTTCACAATAGTAAAAAACTGTGCACTGTATAGAAACTTCTTATTCAATTCCTCAGGGAACTAATTATAATCTGTGAACTTCAATGCACATGTTTATAAAAAATATGTATGTGACTGTGCCTGAAGGATTAACACTATGTTTGATACACTGTATTGCAAAAAACACAATTGAGGTGTATAATTTGTATCTGTAAATAATAAGTAAATGAATATAATGTCAAATCATAAGTCACTCACGTCTTGGTGTATCATAAGGTGCTGAATGCGTTTACAGATCCCAAAAGAATGCGGTAATTTCTTTTTTAAAAGGTGGATAGGTAAATTTCCTCCGCTGGGCAGGAGCCTGTGATTTCCTTGCTCCCTGGTGTCGTCTCGCTAAGCTAACAGAGACACACACCAGAGCCACAGCGTTGAAGGTGATGCTGCACCGTGTAGTATACCTGAGTGGGCCGTGCAGGTAGATCTGTAAACCTCCGGTATCTCCGTCCTTGCAGACAGGAGGCTGTGATGTTGGTTTTCCGGGGTGCACCCGACTACGCTGGGCAGGAGCCTATGTTGACTTTGCTCCGTGTTGTCGTCTTGCTGTTAAATATGTGACGCGCACCAGAGCCTCAGCGGGTGTAACGATGCTGCACCGTGATGTATGCCTAAATGGCCGTGCAGGTGGATTGTATCGCCTCCGGTACCTCCGTGCTTGCAGATGGGAGGCTGTGTAAGCTGGTTTTCCGGAGGTCGCCGGTCTGCGCCGGACTGCAGGGGAACAACACCCGTAAATACCTCTTCCCCAGATGACGTGGTCAGCCGTGGCAACGGGGATATGAGAGGGGGTGCAGATGCAAATGCTCCCGATGATATCACTGTAAAAGTGATCTTATCTGCACAAGTGTTGCGTGGGTGCAGCAACTGATGAAGGTGTAAGTTCTTGTAAGAACAGCCTGTATCCTAACGCGTTTCAACGCCAGCAGGGCGTCTTTTTCTAAAGGCAGGTATGTCTGAGAGTAGGAGTGTTCTCAGTTTTATACCTGTTACTCAGGTGTAGTTGATTCTTGATTAAATACCAGCTGTCTCATTAATGTAATAGACCTCTAGCATCATGAGATCAGTACATATATTTAGGAAAAACATCACCGTATTAATATATCTTAGGTGACTCAGTCTAATGCACATTGTCATAGCATAATTATTTTGATACATAGAATATTGCATAATAATATACACAGATAATATATGAGACTGGGAATGCCTATCATGATTATTAAGAAGGGATTACTTGAACAATAATATCATACTGATTTCATATATATAATCCAATACATTAGTTCTAATTATTAATAGTTGATTTTCAAAACTAAAATGAGAAGATTCATTTTCTTTTTTCTTCTTAATAATCATGATAGGCATTCCCAGTCTCATATATTATCTGTGTATATTATTATGCAATATTCTATGTATCAAAATAATTATGCTATGACAATGTGCATTAGACTGAGTCACCTAAGATATATTAATACGGTGATGTTTTTCCTAAATATATGTACTGATCTCATGATGCTAGAGGTCTATTACATTAATGAGACAGCTGGTATTTAATCAAGAATCAACTACACCTGAGTAACAGGTATAAAACTGAGAACACTCCTACTCTCAGACATACCTGCCTTTAGAAAAAGACGCCCTGCTGGCGTTGAAACGCGTTAGGATACAGGCTGTTCTTACAAGAACTTACACCTTCATCAGTTGCTGCACCCACGCAACACTTGTGCAGATAAGATCACTTTTACAGTGATATCATCGGGAGCATTTGCATCTGCACCCCCTCTCATATCCCCGTTGCCACGGCTGACCACGTCATCTGGGGAAGAGGTATTTACGGGTGTTGTTCCCCTGCAGTCCGGCGCAGACCGGCGACCTCCGGAAAACCAGCTTACACAGCCTCCCATCTGCAAGCACGGAGGTACCGGAGGCGATACAATCCACCTGCACGGCCATTTAGGCATACATCACGGTGCAGCATCGTTACACCCGCTGAGGCTCTGGTGCGCGTCACATATTTAACAGCAAGACGACAACACGGAGCAAAGTCAACATAGGCTCCTGCCCAGCGTAGTCGGGTGCACCCCGGAAAACCAACATCACAGCCTCCTGTCTGCAAGGACGGAGATACCGGAGGTTTACAGATCTACCTGCACGGCCCACTCAGGTATACTACACGGTGCAGCATCACCTTCAACGCTGTGGCTCTGGTGTGTGTCTCTGTTAGCTTAGCGAGACGACACCAGGGAGCAAGGAAATCACAGGCTCCTGCCCAGCGGAGGAAATTTACCTATCCACCTTTTAAAAAAGAAATTACCGCATTCTTTTGGGATCTGTAAACGCATTCAGCACCTTATGATACACCAAGACGTGAGTGACTTATGATTTGACATTATATTCATTTACTTATTATTTACAGATACAAATTATACACCTCAATTGTGTTTTTTGCAATACAGTGTATCAAACATAGTGTTAATCCTTCAGGCACAGTCACATACATATTTTTTATAAACATGTGCATTGAAGTTCACAGATTATAATTAGTTCCCTGAGGAATTGAATAAGAAGTTTCTATACAGTGCACAGTTTTTTACTATTGTGAAGTTTTATATA
Source organism: Pseudophryne corroboree (assembly GCF_028390025.1). Classification (NCBI taxonomy): domain Eukaryota; kingdom Metazoa; phylum Chordata; class Amphibia; order Anura; family Myobatrachidae; genus Pseudophryne; species Pseudophryne corroboree. The sequence continues at coordinate 523,619,524 of NC_086444.1, read as the reverse complement.
TTGTGAAACATTGATATATTATTTCATTCCTCCCGGGAGTGTGCTGTAACTTTAATCATTGTATATAAATAAATGTTTTTTTAAATTCTTTTGATTGTCAAGCGCCACCTGTTATTTTGTTGGTTAGTCGTTTATGCAAGGGATTGGCAATTCCCTTTATCAGGAGGCTGCTGACAATCTTAGTGCAGTGTTTTTTTACCCAAGCGCTTAGGTTCTTTTCTCTAGTATATATTTTTTTTGCCACACTATAGCAGCTAAGGTTAAGAACACTGCAACATGAATTTTTATACAGATAGAATACAGCGGAGACAAGAAGTTCTCAAACAATATGAGACTGGGAATTACTCCAATGAGGAAACACCTCACGCTGAGTTCTTGAAAAATTCAAATAGACTGGAGGAATTACTCAAGTCTGAATCCAGACATTGGTGGGACAAAACGTCTCTATCAAAATATCTAGAACATAATAAAATACCTCGTGGTCTACGAATTTTCAAGAGCTCGGCGTTTAATAATGACCCTGACCTATTAGAACAATGGGAAAAATTTTTGGACAAATGTTCTTTTGCGCTTATGCAATTAATAGTTGATTATAGGGGAAATAAACTAACTGAAATTGAGAATGAGATCAAGCAAACACAAGATGTACTACAGAAATATAAAGATGAGGAGTATTACAAAGAGAGAGAAATAGTTATGAATAAAAGATTAGAACAATACGAGAGAGACATAATAGACAGAAAAGAGAAGAAATTCTCACGTGATTTAAAAGATTATGATACCAACACAACAAAGAGTTATCACAACCAAAATAGAGCAAGAGAGGAATCTAGATCAGAGACACGACAAAAATCAAATTACAGGGAAAACGTCAGTTACCAACCTAGATCTCAAAGAGGTAGATATCGGTACAGATCTACTCAATACTCAACACGAGAACAATTGGAGAACAATAAGTACTCCAATCAAACACAAATGTCACCTGGGTGGTCAACTGTACCATACAAAAAAACTCCACAACAGCAAGAATCTTCTTTAAGAGCTGTAAATGGAGAGCCCCCCCGAGAGCGTCGTCATTTTTTAGACAGGGGAAGGAGAGACAGGATGGAACTAAATCCCAGAGGAAGCAGACACTTCCTACAAAATCGGTACGATCCCTTGACACGCACACCAAAAAGAGGAAGAGATTTCGACCAAGAGGTCGAAGAGGAGGGAAGGGGCAACAAAAATCAAAGGTTCCGTTAAAATCAGTAGGAATTTTTAATTTATCCTCAGTTATTCTTACAAACACTGAGGAAAAAATCCTTTCAAAAGGGATGAATTTTGCCCCCACCACACGCCCCAATTTTTTTGAGCTCTTTATTGAACTCAACCGATTTGTAAGAGGCCTGTGTAGAAAAAGATTTTTCATGACAAAAAATAGACAAAATATAGGGCAAAATAACACAGAGGTTGTACTAGACCAGGATGATATTTCTGGACTTAACATGCTTAATGAACTCTTATTGGAAAACGCCTCGCATGACGATTTAGAACAGCAGACTAAAATACCTGTGTTCGACGTCAATAGAGGCTTGTTTAAGAAAAAATCACAATTTTTTCCCATTCAACATAAAACTAGTGCTATAGATACTTTTTACCAGACTACCCTAGAAGAATTTCGCAATCTATGCGATCAGAAAACACATCCCTGTCTGTTCAATTTGAAGCCTGATGAAAGAAAGGCTCTTAAAAGACTATCTGATAATCAGGCACTCACTATTAAGTCTGCAGATAAGGGAGGAGGGGTAGTAGTACAAAATACTGAAGACTATATTAAGGAGGCTAAAAGACAACTTACCAACACCAATTTTTACAGAACATTAGAACAGGATCCAACCCTGGCCTACCAAAAACAGCTAAAAAATATGTTGACAACAGCTTGTGCCAGTGACATAATAACATGTGATGAGTTTGAGTTCCTCTACCCCCTCCACCCAATCACTCCCATTTATTATCACCTCCCAAAAGTTCACAAAACACTGCACGAACCACCAGGTCGCCCTATTATTTCAGGAATTGACGGACTTACATCTAATTTGTCATTTTATGTTGATCACTTTTTACAACCATGCGCTACCTCTCTGAGATCCCATATTAAAGACACAACTGAATTTATTAAATTGGTAGAAGGTATGAAATGGAGCTCTGATTATATGTTCGTCACATGTGACGTCCAAGCTCTGTATACCAATATCCCACATGCAAAGGGGATAGAATGTGTGGCAAAAAGTCTTAGTAAAGATATGGGCATCTCAGAGGGGAAACGCCAATTTATACTTTCTGCAATTGCTTTCATTCTGTCTCACAATTATTTTTTATTTGATCACTGTCACTACCTTCAGGTCCTCGGTACAGCGATGGGGACCAGGTTCGCACCCAGTTTCGCGAACATTTACATGGGCGACTTCGAGGAAACCCACATTTGGGGGGGCGCCCATAGTGCGAACCTGGTCCTCTATGGTCGCTATATCGATGACCTGTTTTTTGTTTGGAAGGGGGATTCTTTTTCAGTCACTGAATTTATCAGAGATTTAAATAACAACACTTATGGTTTAACCCTCACACACACTCACCATCCCTCACAAATGAATTTTTTAGATGTCACAGTGGAGGTGGTAGAGGACATCGTCACAATATCACCATATAGGAAATCAGTAGATGTATGTAATTATATTCCTTATTCCAGTAATCACAACAAAAACTGGCTCAAGAATGTACCAAAAAGCCAGGTACATAGAATCAGGAGGAACTGTACTTTTGATAAAAAATTCCATGAACAGGTTAATGAACTGGTGGACACATTCAAGGGCTGTGATTATCCACAAGCAGTTCTGGATGAGACTTTAGAATATGCCTCTAAACTTGTGAGAAAAGAAACACTTGTCACATACAATGAGAAATATGCGAATACACAAGAATCTGGCCATTATAGTAATGAAAATATGGAGGTTATAAATGCAAATAAAGATAAAGATAAAAATAAAAATAAAAATAAAAATAAAATAATAAAGACGAATGAAGATAGATATAGTTTGGTATTTAAATCAAAATTTAATATAGCAGCTAGTAAAATCAAAGGTATAATTAATAAAAACTATAGATTATTATTTACTGATCCAGTCCTTAAGGAACATCTGGATAAAACACCTACTATTGTTTTTAAGAAAGCAAAAAATCTGCGTAATATTCTAGCTCCCAGCTTTTTTAAAGGACAATTAGATCGATCCTTAAAAAACACACAAAGAACACTTATTGGACCAGAGGTAACAGGTTTCTTCCGTTGTAATCATAGAAAGTGCACAACGTGTTTGTTTGTTGCGAATAAAACTAAAAAAGTAATAGCAAGTGTCTCGCAAAAAGAGTACTCAATCGACACATTCATTAACTGCAGCACTCAATATGTTATTTATTTATTAATTTGCCCCTGTCACTTATATTATGTGGGCCGAACAACACGGTCCCTGAAGCTCAGATTTATGGAACACAGAAGAAACATTCTTAATAACATCAGTAATCACAGTGTACCTCGCCATTTCTCTGAGATTCACAGAGGTGATCCTACAGGCCTCCAGTTAATTGGGCTTGAACATATTCCAACCACCAATAGAGGTGGCGACCGATTTAGAACCTTATGTAGGCAGGAGGCAGCGTGGATTCTGAAACTACAAACATTAAATCCACAAGGTTTGAATGAAACCATTGATTTAGAGTTCATTTGAGCACTGGGAAATTGTATTGTGTTCTCTGTCAGCCTTGCAGCATCTGATTGCGCATCAGTGTATACATGTTTATGTGTAGGCTGATGTGCAGTCCAATTTACTGGCCATATACCCAGTGCCAATGATCATCCAGATTTAGTTGTTTGGTTTCATCTACATGGGTAATCTTTGGACAACATGCACCTTAAACTGCATGATAGGAGATCGTTTCCCTGGAATGAGAACTAAGCCATTCCTAATAAATACATATATTAAGTTGTGTTTATACGTAGTTGCTGTGTGGGTGTGCACAACATATATGGTTGTCAGTGTTTGTGCGCACAAACACACATATATTTATAACCTTTTCCTTTTATATAAATGTTTTTTTTTTGTTTTTTTCCCTTTTTTCCCCTTTTTTTTTTCTTTTTTTTTTTTTTTTTTTTCTTTGTATTTATTTTCTTTGTGAAAGTTCTTTATTTATAAACAAATTTTACAAAGGTTCATTTTTTAATAAGTTCCATCACATGTCTCTTCCTCTCTCTACATATACACATCTCTCTTTATAATAATAATTTTTCTCCTCCTTGCTTAATTGGGCCCCAAAACTATTGGTAGGGCCATCAGGATGTTTAAATGTTTTAAACATTCCTATACAAATATTGAGTACAAATAAAAGTATAGAAAGAAAAAAGAAAATGAATCTTCTCATTTTAGTTTTGAAAATCAACTATTAATAATTAGAACTAATGTATTGGATTATATATATGAAATCAGTATGATATTATTGTTCAAGTAATCCCTTCTTAATAATCATGATAGGCATTCCCAGTCTCATATATTATCTGTGTATATTATTATGCAATATTCTATGTATCAAAATAATTATGCTATGACAATGTGCATTAGACTGAGTCACCTAAGATATATTAATACGGTGATGTTTTTCCTAAATATATGTACTGATCTCATGATGCTAGAGGTCTATTACATTAATGAGACAGCTGGTATTTAATCAAGAATCAACTACACCTGAGTAACAGGTATAAAACTGAGAACACTCCTACTCTCAGACATACCTGCCTTTAGAAAAAGACGCCCTGCTGGCGTTGAAACGCGTTAGGATACAGGCTGTTCTTACAAGAACTTACACCTTCATCAGTTGCTGCACCCACGCAACACTTGTGCAGATAAGATCACTTTTACAGTGATATCATCGGGAGCATTTGCATCTGCACCCCCTCTCATATCCCCGTTGCCACGGCTGACCACGTCATCTGGGGAAGAGGTATTTACGGGTGTTGTTCCCCTGCAGTCCGGCGCAGACCGGCGACCTCCGGAAAACCAGCTTACACAGCCTCCCATCTGCAAGCACGGAGGTACCGGAGGCGATACAATCCACCTGCACGGCCATTTAGGCATACATCACGGTGCAGCATCGTTACACCCGCTGAGGCTCTGGTGCGCGTCACATATTTAACAGCAAGACGACAACACGGAGCAAAGTCAACATAGGCTCCTGCCCAGCGTAGTCGGGTGCACCCCGGAAAACCAACATCACAGCCTCCTGTCTGCAAGGACGGAGATACCGGAGGTTTACAGATCTACCTGCACGGCCCACTCAGGTATACTACACGGTGCAGCATCACCTTCAACGCTGTGGCTCTGGTGTGTGTCTCTGTTAGCTTAGCGAGACGACACCAGGGAGCAAGGAAATCACAGGCTCCTGCCCAGCGGAGGAAATTTACCTATCCACCTTTTAAAAAAGAAATTACCGCATTCTTTTGGGATCTGTAAACGCATTCAGCACCTTATGATACACCAAGACGTGAGTGACTTATGATTTGACATTATATTCATTTACTTATTATTTACAGATACAAATTATACACCTCAATTGTGTTTTTTGCAATACAGTGTATCAAACATAGTGTTAATCCTTCAGGCACAGTCACATACATATTTTTTATAAACATGTGCATTGAAGTTCACAGATTATAATTAGTTCCCTGAGGAATTGAATAAGAAGTTTCTATACAGTGCACAGTTTTTTACTATTGTGAAGTTTTATATATTGTGAAACATTGATATATTATTTCATTCCTCCCGGGAGTGTGCTGTAACTTTAATCATTGTATATAAATAAATGTTTTTTTAAATTCTTTTGATTGTCAAGCGCCACCTGTTATTTTGTTGGTTAGTCGTTTATGCAAGGGATTGGCAATTCCCTTTATCAGGAGGCTGCTGACAATCTTAGTGCAGTGTTTTTTTACCCAAGCGCTTAGGTTCTTTTCTCAACATATAATATGTTAGCCTTGAGGAATACATGTGTCCCTATGTGTGATGCTCCACCATATTTAAGGGACACAAACTTACTCTCATCCAAAATAATTTATTTCATAATGTTTGCTGCAGTAAACTTGCTGATTTGTTAGTAAATACACAGTTTGCCACATATATACATTATTATACACATTATTATTATTTTTGGTTAAAAAATTATTATTATTTTTTGTTTCTGCATCATGTGTAATAACATTATTACTCATTTTTAACACACACAAACATGGCCCAACAGTAATGACATTCATTTTGGCAATTAATTATCTCAATTCAATGACAACATATTAAAAGCTTTTTACGCAACTCAATTGTGTTATTCTTGTAATGTTGTATAGAGAAGAAAGGTAAAATAGTTAATAATCACATTGTAATGTGTATGGGCTGCAGGATATGAGAATGATTGGAATCTAGAAAGAGTAATGATTAGAAAAAAATCAAGTGGTCTGGTTACTTCCTGCTAACATGTATGTGGCTGCCTGGCAATGATTATGTGTGCAGGATAGGAGAATGATTGGAATCTAGAAAGAGTAATGATTAGAAAAAAATCAAGTGGTCTGGTTACTTCCTGCTAACATGTATGTGCAGCTCCAACAACATTTCCCTCCTCCAAAAGAAAACAAAGATAGTAAAGAATAAATGTGCGTACAAATTTTATGCTGTTGTTTGTACCACTTATAATTAATGATGTTGTATAAATTGTCAATGAGCTAAGTGTTATATATATTTTGCCAAACATACACTTACTAACTATTTTGAATTACTTCTCAGAAATGTAAAATTTGTGTGTTTTGTGTTAATTTTTTTGGGTGCCTGCTTGTCCTGCCCTTTGCCTTTAGCACTGTCATGTTGTCGTGCTCTGGTGGAGCGTCTTCGTGGTGATGAGACTGGCGTGATATTTGGAGTAGTCGTACCAGAACTGCTGCTTGTTTGCTGTTGGTGCATGGATCTGAGTGTTTCATTCAGGTTAGTGAGGGTGGCATTGAGTTCACGTGTAGCAGCATTTTGATTGTCTACAATTCGGAATAAACTTTAATGAATCTTTTGATTGTTTTGAAAAATGTTCATATAACTTTGCTGTTGTCTGTGCTGTTCTTCCATTAGTCTGTGCTGTTCTTCCATTATGCGCTGTAAGTTGCCCATGACCTGTGTAATGTCTGTACGCATGAGTTCCATGGTATTGCCAATTCTGGTTGTTTGTTCATTTTGACTACTCATATTTCTGGTTATTCTTCTGAGGTGACATGGTAGGCTTGCAAACATTTGTGTCTGCCTACGCAGGCAATCTTCATTAGTGGCCTGCTGTCTAGCCCAAATGGTCCATAACACCTGATCAGGGCCTTGTGTTACTGGTGTTGTTGGGCTGTGTTGTGGTGGTGATGTGCTTTGCTGTGGTGGTGTACTCACAGGTGCTGGGGGGCTGATTCCTTGGCTTAATGGCTGCATTTCTAAGATGATTGTCTCCCCCATGTCTCTGTGTTGCTGTTGTTGCAGAGGGATGCTGTTACCAGGACTAGAAGCTGAAATGTTGAAAAATTTGCCGTTAGCTATCCATATGTTTGATAAATGAAAACAAATCACTACACATGGAACACATGTCATTCACTGTTGCTTTCAGATATTCTGCCTAGCAACATCATCACTCATAACTTAAATACATACATATGCCTGTTTGTGGCAAATGTGTCTGGTTACTTAATTGTGAAAGCAAACACTTTAGTTTTATTGTAGATCAGACATACTCCACCATAAAAACAAATTGTAATCCATAATGTGTTACCTTATAGCTTTTCTAAAACAAACATAGTAATGTTTTTATATGTATTTGGCAATGTGAGCTCAAACACACATGTGAAAATTTGATAAACAACCTTACTATTTGCAAACATTAAACATGACTTTCTGTTGCAGCATCTTACACACAATGTGCTACTGTATGGCTCAAGTGGACATACATATCTTTACTGGATGTGGACAAGGCCATTTTGGTTGGATTCCATTTCATGTTTTACTTACTTCGGTAAGTATATAAGTTTTTGATGTGTTTTGACTTAATGCGGTTAAGAAAAAGTTTGATTACGATCTAAATTTGTTTACATTTATTTCAGTTTGATACTCACAATCAAGATGAGGGGAGGGTGGATGACGTCTTGGAGGTGTGTCCAAAATTTGGAGTGGGGGGACCGAACATACTGTCGATAATCTTCGTGGCGGGGTAGCCTGCTGTGGTTGGCCCTGGACATCAGACCTTGCTTTCTTTGCTGCCACAGGTTTTTTGTGGTGATGTCTTACAGAAGTCCCACTTCTGCTGCTCCAGACTTCTTTTGATGGACCTATTAATGAAAGTGAAATTTTGTTATGGGCATTCCTTTACAAACATACCCTATACTACAATGGACACTTTAACTGCTTCCGCAGCGTCATCATCATCAGATGTGCTGGGAGTTACTGGAGGACGAGTAGTACTGCTTTTTTCAAACACTGTAAAAAAATAAAACACTCATGTATTCATGCTATTGTTGATACATCCACCCATTATGCTTATAAACATGTATTCTTTAAGAAATGCTTGCTTTATTTTTATGATAAACATAAGGACCGGAAACAAAAAAACTACTACATAAAACAATAAACATTGTCCAATAGCCATATGCACTATGGAAAGTTCAACACAGGAAAACATGTACAGGACACTGACATAGGCCACAAGTAAAAATACATACATTAACAACCACAAACACACACATCTTCATTTTGTAATGAAAGGAAAAATATTACAGATGCAATATATAAATTGCTCTGTGCTGTGGCACTCCAAACACACATTACCACTATATGAGCCAAAAAAAAAAAAAAATTACACTGCAGTGTTGTGTCACGGTACAAATACAAACTCAAACTGAACAAACAAATAGTGTTTTTTTACTAAAAAATATTACATTCTGTAATAATGACATTACACATGTAAGTGGTTTCCAAACCACGTTCCACTACTCCAGCCTCTAACATGACAACCACTGTTTTGAAACATTGCACATGGATAACCTAAATATAAAACATAGTCCAAATTAAAAAACAAAAAATGTCCAAAAGGAAAACATTATTGCAGGACAATTCAATGACACACCAAGTCCAAACTACACATGCAAAATATACTGGAAAAAAACACATGACATACAATAAAGTAAGATGTTACATTGGCTTTTGTATAAAACATTACCCAAAACAATGTATTTGCTGACACACACTTGAAGATGGGAGTAATATGCAACGTGACATGACACACATTTAAAAAAAAAAAAAGGTCATAGAATGTTAATGCAAATACACATGCTCACCATTCTTCCTGGGCCTATCTGAATCCCGGACATGGGTTGCAGAGACTACTTCAGGAGGTATTACACTCCGCATGGGCTCCTCATACTCCAGATATCTTGCAATATAGGGCTGGCCACCACTGGTTTTTCGAGCCGACTTCGCCTCCTTGGCCATTTTGGACTTGACACGTCGCTTTATGTCATAGTACCATTTGCGGCACGTGTCCTCCGTCCGCTTGTCCACCCCCTCACTATTGACAGCAGCAACAACTTTCGCCCACAACACCGTCTTCCTCCGTGTTGGCACCTTGGCGGACTCAGGCCCAAATAGCTGCCGCTGATACTTCATCAGCTCACGCTCCAATGCAACATTTTCAGCAAAACTAAACTTTACATTCCGCCCAGTCTTAGTAGTGGTGCGTGGCTGCGTAGCTGTCTGACTGTCACTATCACTGTCACTTGAGGCTGCTGCAGCAACCTCACCCACCTCCTCCACCTGACCGACCTCCTCCCCCTCACTCACACCCTCCACCTAACCCACCTCTGAATCACACATAATTGTGTGTCTAAACACTTAACACAGAAAAAAAAATAGACAAACAACACACTCCTCCACTACCACTACACAACTCACACACACACACACCCACACACACACACACCCACACACACACACACACACACACACACACACACACAAACACTGACAAGGGAAAAATAACTTGGACAAAAAATGAGACAAAACCACAAAAAACAAGACTACAAGAATGACAAGACGACTTTCAAACACAATACCACACTCAGAAATCGCTACCAACACTCCTCACCAAACCACAAATTCTCCTACCTCCACAGCACAACCTCCCTCCTCCTCACCACTAACTAAACCCACGAGGTGCGGACGGTTTGGGGCGTATTTATATGGTTGCGCACAGACACTCCTACATCTGAAACGGGTCTGGGACTGAGGGTCGACAGCACAAAGGTCGACACACCTTAGGTCGATGCCAATTGGTCGACACACCTTAGGTCGACATGGGCAAAAGGTCGACATGGAAAAAAGGTCGACTTGCGTTTTTTATGTTTTTTTGGTGTCGTTTTCTTCGTAGAGTGACCGGGAACCCCAATTAGTGCACCGCGTCCCCTCGCATGGCTCGCTTCGCTCGCCATGCTTCGGGCATGGTGCCTTCGCTCCGCTACCGCTTTGCTCGGTACACTTTACCATTCCAAATGTAGTCCACGTGGATCGTTAAGAATGAAAAGGTTCAAAAAAAGAAAAAAATCGTGAAAAACTCATGTCGACCCTTTTCCATGTCGACCTTGTTCCTGTCGACCTTTTGTCCATGTCGACCTAAGGTGCGTCGACCAATTGGCGTCGACTTAAGGTGTGTCGACCTTTGTGCTGTCGACCTGGAGTCCGGATACCTCTGAAACACAACCAATCACGAACGGGGATGAAAAACGAAACTAAAAGTGAAAATGCGGCCGGGGTCTTAAAAAAACCCTGCCGTGTTTAACTTAGAAAAATACCGGTAAAAACAACCAAAAGATGTACGCAAATGACAATGACGGCCGAGAATGGTCCAAAAAAAATGACTGGCATCGACATCGGAAAACACGAAAACCATAAAGTCGACTGCTTCGTAACTTTGCGTATATAGTTTCAAAAAGTTGCATGAAAATGCACCCGATACAAAACGAGTTTAAACACTACACAAACCGACTCAAACACGAATATTAGTAAATATTGCCCATGGTGTTTGTTTGTCTGTGTCAGTAAGTGGGTCTGTATCATTGTGTTTCTGTCAGTAAGTGGAATCAGTAAGGGGTGTCTGTGTTGGTAAGCAGTGTCTGTCAGCAAGTCTGTCTGTGTCAGTAAGAGATGTCTGTGTCAGTAAGTGGTGTCTGTGTCAGTAATTGTGTCCCATAAGCTCTGAGTTCCCTGTCTGCTCTGCTTTACCCCATCAATGCTCCTCGTTTTTCCACACCTGCTCTATTTTGCTGCATTGTTGCTCCCCTTTCCACCTTCTTTGCATGTTGATACAGCTCTCTGTACCATATGGAGGTCACTGCAATGCTCTCTGTATCATATTGAGATCACTGATGCTCTGTATTATATGGTGGTCACAAACTTTTTCTTGTTATAGCGCCATTGTTAAGTGGTTGAAGGTAGGCATTAGCTATGACCTCCATTGAGAAAGCCACACCCATGGTACAGGCCACACACCCTATTCAGACGACACCCCCACATCAAGTCAAACCACCACAGTGCTTGTCACACCTCCTGCCGAGACGCACAATAGGCCCTTCCTAAATTTCAGCTCCAGGCCCATGTGGACCTTAATCTGGCACTGGGGACAACTAAAACATTTAACTTTAGAAAAGCTAACTTCAATATGCTGAGACAGGCACTAAACGACATTGACTGGGAAGTTTTGTTTCATGGTAAAGACACATCGGAAATGTGGATAGCTTTAAAAGGGTTGCTTGATACCAATATTCACAAATTCATTCCCATGAGCAGTAAACGAAGGAGTACTAAACATAAACCTATGTGGCTTAATAAGGAGGTCAAAGAAGCAATGGTTAAAATGAGGTGTGCTTTCAAAATATTTAAATCTAATGAAGGGGAGGAATTATTCCAGCAATAAAAAATGCAAAAAAGAAATAAGCGCAGCTAAAATTGTAAATGAAAAGCAAATCTCTATAGAGAGTAAAACCAATCCTAAAAAGTTTTAGAAATACATAAACAGTAAAAAGATGAATTGGGAGCTTTGATAAACGATGATAAAATAAAAGCTGAAATACTGAACAATTTTTTTCCCTCAGTATTCACCAGGGAGGATCGGACGGAGAGAGTAGTGCATAACAAAAATCTTGACCAGGAAAAATCAGTGGATGTGGAGTATTTAGATTTAGCAAAAACCTTCGATACAGTGCCTCACAGGAGACTGATCATCAAATTAAGGCAGGGGTGGGGAACCTCAGGCCTGCGGGCCGTATAAGTCCCACAGAGCCACTTGATCTGGCCCGGCCAGGCTCACCTAACCGAGGGAGATGCTGGGTGCCTGCTGAGATTTGTTACTAGTGGGCTCCCAGCTTCTTCCCCTAAGCTCCGGCTTCCAGCTCTGGCAGTCTACGGCTGTGCGGTGCTATGGGAGAGAGGTCATGACGTCTCTCCCATAGTTCTGAGGAGTGGGCAGCCAGGCGGAGGGCAACGGTCCGGGAGCAGGAGCAGGGCTGGTGAGTATTGTGGGTTTTTTTCTTTTAATGTGTGTGTGTGTAAGCAATGCTACTAGGGGGCATATCTAATGGGGTATATTTAATGGGGCATAACAACTGATCGGGGGCATATCTAATGAGGCATAATAACTGACTGGGGGCATATCTAACGAGGCATAACAACTGACTGGGGGTATATCTACTGGGGGCATAACTACTGACTTGGGGCATATCTACTGGAGGCATATCTACTGGGGGCAGGCTAATTTTTAAGTTGATAATTTTTGTATGGCCCCTGAAGGATTTTATAAATATCCAAATGGCCCTTGGTAGAAAAAAGGTTCCCCACTGAATTAAGGGAACTTGTCCATGGATGTACTATTTGTACACGGATAGGTAATTGGCTGGATAACAGAGTACAATGAGTAGGGGTCAACGGATTGTTCTCCAGCTGGGCACCAGTAGTCAACGGAATACCACAAGGGTCTGTACTGGGCCTGCTAATATTCAATATATTTATCAATGATCTAGGAATAGGCCTGGAAAGCACAGTGTCAATCTTTGCAGATGATGCTAAACTGTGCAAAGTAATTAAGTCAGAAAGCGATGTGGAGTCTCTACAGAATGACTTATTTAAACGTAAAACCTGGGCGTCTAAATGGGGAATGAGGTTAAATATAGAAAAATGCAAAGTTATGCATTTTGGGACAAAAAACACACATGCATCCTATACTCTTAATGGGGAAAATATAGGGGTATCTGTGGTGGAAAAAGATTTGGGCGTACTCATAGATAATAGGCTTAATAACAGTACAGAATGTCAAAATGCAGCAAAAAAGGCAAGCAAAGTGCTTGCGTGCATAAAACGGGGCATTGAGACAAGGGACGAGGAAGTAATCCTGCCACTGTACAAATCATTGGTACGTCCACATCTTGAATATTGTGTTCAGTTTTGGGCACCATAATATTAAAAAAGATATCGGGGAACTGGAAAGAGTTCAAATGCGAGCTACTAAATTGATTAAAGGGTTAGAGACACTGGAGTACGAGGAAAGGCTTACTAGGTTAAATATGTATACAGTAGAAAAGCGGCATCTAAGAGGAGACATTATTAATATCTTCAAATATGTAAAGGGTCATTACAAGGAGTTAGCAGGGGATTTGTTTATTAAAAGAACTCTGTATAGGACACGTGGGCATTTGCTGAGGCTAGAGGAGAGAAAATTCAGTATACAACGTAGGAAAGGGTTCTTCACGGTAAGGACAATAAAGATTTGGAACTCCATGCTTGAGAAGGTAATGATGGTAGACTCTGTAAATGCATTTAAGAATGGACTGGACACATTTTTAACTGGGTTATAGCTTTTAACATAGTGACATTAATATTTGGGAGTGGTAACAATCATAGTTGTCAACTGGTACTAAACCACTACTTCGCATTATAATATGAACAGCTTAACACAGAATACAGGTTGAACCCAATGGGCATTTTACCTCTTTTCAACCTCACTAACTATGTATACTATGTAACTATGTAACTATTTATAGTTTGCTCCACTGATGCACCCTTCATGGTGGGACCCATATGTATACCATAAGATTTCAGGAAGACAAACAGTTGCAGTTTTGCTTTTGACAAAGCTCTTCTGAAAAGAGAGTATCTGAGCCTGTCACCAGACCCCGCCCCTCAACAGACTCCGCACTTATTAGGGCTGCTTCCATAAATTTCCCGGGCTGTTTTTCAATCCCAATCCGCCCCTGTACATTCTCAGTAGTGATCCTGGTGGCCATCTTGGGATAGGGCATGATGCCTCTCTTGAACAGAAGAAGACTAGAGTCTGTACAGTAGCACACTGGGGCAGTTGTATTAACCTGGAGAAGGGATAAAGAAGGGATAAAGCAGTGATAAGCGCAAGGTGATAACGCGCCAGCCAATCATTATGGATTTGAAAAATGACAGGGGCTGACTGACTGGTGCATTATCACCTTCCAGTTATCACTGCTTTATCACTTCTTTATGTCTTTTCCAGGCTTAATACATCTGCCCCACTCTTCTTTCAGCACCCTCTTCCACCAAGGTACATCCCCCCTGTTCTCCACACAGCACAGGACTGTGCGATTGTACTCCTGTCACTCTCTCCCTGTCACCCACTGGCTCTCCCTGTTACCTCTGTCTGTCACTCTGTGAATCTCTCTGCCACCCACTGATTCTCCCTTATATCCTCTACCTCTCCCTGTCACCCACTGGCGTGTGACATATTATAAACTTGGGGTTGGTTAGAGAAAAAGGGCCCATATTTTTGCACCTGGGCCAACCACTCACAACTTCAGCCACTGGAACTACATACACCACACTCCTCCCAACATAGGTAAACGCAAACATAAGAAAATGCTATCACAATAAAATGTATACTTTACCCCAGAAGGCTACAGATCTAGCCTTTGGTGGTACCTTACTAACTCTGTCTGACTAATGATATTTAAAGCCCAGTGTGATGCTGCTCAACCATAATCAAACTAGAAGGTTCAGGATCAGATGTAGTCACCAAGGGAACCTCATGCTCAGGTGACCCTGTAATAGACTCAGGGGTAAATGTATGAAGCGGCGATATAGGAGGGAAGTGGTATTAGCGCACATTATGTGTGCTGATACTGCTTCACCCCATGTATTAATGCCGCATAGTGTGCAAGGTGACAGGGGTGCTATGCAACCATGTCATTATTGGCGCTACTATCTCTTAGATAGCATGTTGATATGCAGGACAATGTAAGAACAGTCAGTTGCACTGACTGTTCCAACACCTGCAGCTATCAATTTTGACAGCATCAGGTATAGTTGCCCATACACCATGGCCAGGGACAATGCTGTCCCTGGCTGTGGCGCTGCCGGCTCCGGGTTGCATGTGAGATCTCACGAGAGTAGTGAGATCTCGCACATGTGCACCGGAGAGACATATTGCATCAGCACTAGAATCATGCGCTGTGTGGTCTTGCAGCAATCGCCAGAGGGGGGAGTTTTTACTCCCCCACTTCAGCATCAGAGATGTTGATACATCTCGGCGCTGCAGCTTCCTGCTTTGCCTATCTCTCTCTCTCTCCCTGACACTCTCTCTCTCTCCTCCCCCTCTTTCACCCTATCTCCCTGACACCATCTTTGTCTTTCTCTCACTCCCCTCACTCTATCTCCTGCACTCTAAGGGGAAAAGTAGTGATACCTGTAGGGTGCAGAGTCAATTTTATTGGTGGGGACCCCCACACATTTGTTGTCCAGGGCCCCCCACTACCCTTAATCAGACTATGATAACTCATGTTCCCCTTTATTCAACCTGGGTAATTCTGGCAGTTTGTATGTGCTGCTCCTTTATACCCTACAAACATGCTGTATTAGTCCACACTCCATCCATCACCGGAGCAATGCTGAATAAGAGTTTATTCCTTGTTGGCAGTATTAAGTCTGCAACTTATATTTAAACAAAGGTTTCATTTGTTTAAATATAAGTAGTTGTAGAATGCTTTTTTAAATGTGGAACTGCAAGAAACACAAAACACAGAAGATGGATTCATACTCCAACTATGTACAGCACAAAATAAGATTCAGTGTATCCCTCCACCGACATACCTGCACAACAATAGGAACTTCATACACCACACTCTCACATCCTGTTCTACCTGGTTAATAAACCAATTTTGTGTATATGGGGCACAACTACAATGGGCATTGTGTATGTAAGCGACATAACTACCCTGGGCATTGTGTGTGTAAGTGGCACAACTACCGTGGGCATTGTGTGTGTGCAGTACTATTTTTCTGGAAAAATAGGTTCAGGAACTATGGGTCAGGGGGTGGAGCTATTAAAAAAATGATAGATAGATAGATAGATCACACACACCTTGACAAAGGGGTTACGGACCCCGAAACGTTGGAACTGTGATTCAATAAATACACTAAGATTTTTTCAAAGCCCTGGAGTGACGCTGCAATTTGTTTTAGTGTTAGATAGATAGATAGATAGATAGATAGATACATAGTTTTTAGAAAAGAAGGCACTCAAAATGGATTTTAAAATAAAATGTATCTTATGGAAAATACTGTACATTTTGGCCCAGGACAGGCCCAGGAACCTAATTCCTTATTATGTCATATTTAATGAGAGGTTCAGGAGCTGAGTTCCTGCTGAAAAATAGCATTGTGTGTGTGTAAGCAGCACAACTACCATGGGCATTATGTGAGCACTACTACCATGACTATTATGTGTATAAGGGGCACTACTACTGTGACTATTATGGGTATAAGGGGAACTACTATCATGACTATTATGTGTATAAGGGGCACTACTACCATGGTTATTATGTGTGCAAGCAGCACAACTACAGTGTGCATTATGTATGTAAGCAGTACAACTACCATGGCCATTATGTGTGCAAGTGGTGCAACTACAGTGGGTGTTATGTGTGTAAGCGGCACAACTACCGTGGGCATAATATATATAAGGGGCACAACTACCGTGAGTTTTAGGTGTATAAGGGGCGTGACTACTGTGGGTATTAGGTGTGTAAGCAGCACAACTACCATGGGCACTTTGTGTGTAAGTGGTACAACTACTGTGGGCATTAGGTTTGCAAGCGGTACAACTACCGTGGGCATTATGTGTGTAAGCGGCAGAACTATTAGTAGCATTATGTGTATAAGGGGCACAGCTACCATGGATATTAGGTGTGTAAAGGGCACAACTACCATGGACATTGTGTGTAAGCGGCACAACTACTGTGAGCATTATGTGTGTAAGTGTATAGTGGGCATTATGTGTGTATGGGGCATAACTTCCGTGGGCATTATGTGTGTGTAAGGGGCATCTCTACTTTATTTAAAAACAATCTTTATTCTATTTTTTTCCATCAGCCTAAAACCAGTCTATGAATATATACTAATCTGTTTTTTCCAAACAAAATGCAAAAAAATGGTTTTTCATAAGTCTTTTAAGTCTTTTTATTTTCATATAATATTAAACATATGGGGGCCTATTCAAATGACGTCGGAACTGCTGTCTAGTTGGAAGGACGGCAGTTTCTGACTTTTTGTGTGTCGAATCATGTTTTGACCTATTCAATAGGGAAGCCGTTTTTCCGACTTGTCGGAAAACACGTGGATCGGCAAATTAGCCGTGGATCCACATGTTTTATCAGATTTGCGGGCAAATCCGACAGGCTTTAGTCCCGTTTTCGACAATGTCAATCCGACTTTAAAAAAAGTCAGATTGGTATTGTCAAAAATGGGCAAACCCAGTCGGATTTGCCCGCAAATTGAATACTGCATTGTTGGATCCTCTCTGTTGGAGAGGATCCGAGATGCATTGAATAGACCCCTTAACCTTAAAGCTAAACAGCAGGAATGTGTGAAGGCTTAATAACACTGTCCATACCACTGCCTTACATGAGCAGTATAACAGCCAAATTAAAAAGAAACTACCAGACAACGCAGACATGCAATATCCACTTATGTAAAATAATGTATTGTTTCTGTTTCCTTGTTTAACCAGTTTACAGTCAGGTTTGGTAGACAGCTTTAGTATTGACACAATTACAGTTTATGAGCATGCCCAAACTTGAAATTTGCACATTCGGCAATGAATGGATGCAACAGACGTATAACAAAACATTAGCAGGTTACTGGAGGTAATTTCCAGGCTCAGGAAAACTGGTAAATCATGGCAACTCAATTTCCAAGCATGTTGAGAAATAAAGCTATACTGGCCAGTAAGTATCGACAAATAACTCTGAAACTGAATAAATATGGCCCTTAGGAAAATACCTTTAAAGTTCAGTACAAGTGGACTTTTTTGTGTGTAAATAAATGTGCAACCTGTAAACCATATGGATTCTAATTTCTAACTGAAGCAAAAACTTGCCTTTGTCACCTTCACGTGATCAACATTTGTACCTGACAGCTGCCAGATTATGTTTGAATAATTTAAAGTGGTGTGCCACTGGTTGATCATAGGGCCTAATTCAGACCTGATCGCAGCAGCAAATTTGGTCTCTAATGGGCAAAACCATGTGCACTGCAGGGGGGGCAGATGTAACATGCAAGGAGAGTTAGATTTGGGTGGGTTATACTGTTTCTGTGCAGGGTAAATACTGGCTGCTTTATTTTTACACTGCAATTTAGATTTCAGTTTGAACACACCCCACCCAAATCTAACTCTCTCTGTACATGTTATATCTGCCCCACCTGCCCTGCACATGGTTTTGCCCATTAGAGAACAATGGGGGTAATTCCAAGTTGATCGCAGCAGGAAATTTTTTAGCAGTTGAGCAAAACCATGTGCACTACAGGGGAGGCAGATATAACATGTGCAGAGAGAGTTAGATTTGGGTGGGTTATTTTGTTTCTGTGCAGGGTAAATACTGGCTGCTTTATTTTTACACTGCAATTTAGATTGCAGATTGAACTCACCACACCCAAATCTAACTCTCTCTGCACATGTTATATCTGCCCCCCCCTGCAGTGCACATGGTTTTGCCCAACTGCTAAAAAATGTCCTGCTGCGATCAACTTGGAGTTACCCCCCATGTTGCTGCTGCGATCAGGTCTGAATTAGGCCCATTTTCGAGTGTTTGACAGATGCACTACCAATGGAGTGCAATCTGTTCCTGAATTCTGCTTTTGGTCTTCCCTCTATAGAGAACACTTTAACATGTTGTTTTAATAATAAAAAAAATATTTCTTTCAACTAATGTGAGTGCTGTCCCTTCTCTTCCCTGCTTGATCGCGTGAGTGCTTTGCATGATTTTACTTGTGTACTGGGCACCAGAGTTTTTTTTATTGATGAGTACTGCTTCTATGCTTCTATCACTATTTATATACAGTAAATTATAGCTAGGAATCCAGCAAGAGGGCACTTTCCATTTTTTAATAAAAACAGTCTCTTTATTCCAGCATAGTTACCATAGTATAGTCGACGTTTCGACCCCGCAGGGTCATTGTCAAGACACAATACAGGGACATCAATCAGCACAGTGCAGCTGTCAGAGGTATACTGACAGAACCCTCAGAGCCCCCTCATATAGGTGAAATTAATCAATTAAACAATCAAGTGAGAATTTGCTATGGAAGGTGGTGCAGTGGAATGCATCCACCTCCATTTCTTGTGTATATATATTATATTATTAATATGGTCGGTTCAGGGCTTGTTTTTATAAATAGAAGTCCAACTATCAAAGAAATATATTTAATGGTAATATTTCATTTAATCTAGCGGGTGCCACCATATTTAGATTGTAAGTCCATTTAGACTCAAGTCTTTTAAAAAGTAAAGGGGGTACACACAAAGTGATCCATGCTTAAAGTCTAAGCAATCTAACTAGATTGCTTGGAAATGTAGCATGGATCTCTCCGTGTGTATGCCCATAGCGATAGCGATGTGCGGCCCCGCGTGTGCTATTGCTGACTCTAGATTTGGCATGCATGCATGCCAAATCTAGGAGGTCACTCACTTCACTGCTGTGTGAAGTGAGTGTCCCCCCCCCGCCCCCTCGCTCAGCACACATCGCGGAGAGATGTGTACTGAGTAGTCTGTACTAGATCGCACAGCACACATCTCCCCCGTGTGTATGGGCTCTAACTCTCGGTCACCTCCACACTTTGGCTTCGGGACATGATCAATCATCATGCACCGGAGAGTTGAAACGTTGATGACCAGCCCTTAGGAAAGGTTTCACAACTGGTTTGTCTGTGGAGATACTCAGAAAAGCTTCGTGTAGAGTAGGCATGAATGTTCATTCGTTCACAGAATTGTCCAGTTGTAAGTCCCACATAATACAGCCCACATGGGCAGGTTAGAAAATAGATTATATATTTCATAGTGCAGGACAATTTATGTCAAATCTTCATCTTCTTACCAATGTGTTACTACATATCACGAATCGACAAGTTGTGCTAACAGCTGAAGCATCCCATCCTCTCATTGCCAAGCCAAGTTGATGTCATATTTCTTGGTTGTAGTGTGGGTCGCAGAAGTGTGTCACTGCAAACATGCTGAACAATAACTGCAAAGGCACTTCCTGTATAACAAGCACTTCCTGTATGTCAGAATGGATGGCAATGATGTAACCTTTGCCCATCCACATACAGCATACATTTACAATTGATATGGTCAAAAGGAGGCACAAAACAAGTGAGGTCTTCCTATATGAAATAGATCCACATAGGCACCTCAAGCCCAGAAACAAGTGATTAAAACAGTATAACACTCTCTCATGACAACATCCTCATGATTTTCTACACTGTTATCTTGTTAGTATGGAAATGTGTTCCCACTTCAAATAGTCTAATATAACTGTGTAATGACTTGTAAAAGAATCATGTTGTTACAGTGACATTGGTAATTGTGCCTTGTAGCCTAGTAACTGATGTTCGATCTCTATAACATAGTATGATGGACTTGTTATACATATTTTTAAAACAACATAACGTTAAAGGGCTGTTTTTACATAACAATGAAAATTTTATACATAAATCACTTCATTTTATGTTATATTAGTTATTTATTATTTAGTAACAGTTTCTACTATAGCGTAGCAAATTCCTTTGGGCTTTGCAATTGGAAACAACAGTGATAAAATAAAACTGGGTAATAACAGACAGACATAGAGATAGGAAGGCCCTGCGCAAGTTTACAATCTATAGGGATATAGATAGTTGATACCCAAGGATAGGTGCTATATCTATTGCATAAAGGTCCACCTGACTGCAAAGGTTCTTGGCAGTGGCGAATTTCCCATTAGTCACGTGCCTAAGGAGCGGCATTTGTTTGGGGGTGGCACTTGTTTGGGGACGGCACTTGGATGCTTGTGTTGGTACTGTCAGCTGAAAAAATACCAGTAACTGCAAAATATTTCCACTGTACTGTACCTTATGCCATCTTGAATGAAGTGTACATCGGTAGAACATGCACATACTGCCCCTGTAGGCTGTCCAACTTATGTATACATCAGTAAAAATGTCATAGATAGTGGCTTTCTTTATTATTCTATTAAATTGACTATCATCAATTGAGGTCTTTTAACCAATCAATATAAATAATGAACTTAGGCAGTCAGAGGCAGCAATTGCTGTTGTGCCTAGGGGCACCCTTATCCCTAAATCTGCCTGTGGTTTTTAGTGGGCTGTATGATATGTCACACGGCGATGTTGGCCAGGGGTCAGGAGGATGTTAAAGTGAAGAAGAGAAAATATGTAAGGATATGTGTAGACTCTACAGTCGGGATGTAATTGGATGGGAAAGTTTGTGAAGGTTATATGGGTGGTTCTGGAATTTGATAAGCTTGTCTGAAAAGATGAGTTTTCGGGGAACGCTTGAAGGTTTGGAGACTAGAGGAGAGTCTAATTGTGCATGGGAGGGCATTCCACAGAGTGGGTGCAGCCTGAAGGAAGTTCTGCAATTGTAAAAGGGAGCAAATAATGAGTGTGGATAAGAGATGTAGACCTTGTGAAGAGCAAAAAGGTCGGGTTGAGAGATGTTTTGAGATTAGCAATATTTTGAGATTTTGAGATTAGCAACGAGATGTACGTTGGTTAGAGATGAGCGGGTTTGGTTTGTCAAGATCCGAACCCCCCCGGACTTCATGTGTTTTACATGGGTCCGAGGCAGCCTCGGATCTTCCCGCCTTGCTCGATTAACCCAAACAAGGCAAAACGTCATCATCCCGCTGTCGGATTCTCGCGAGATTCGTATTCCATATAAAGAACCGCGCGTTGCCGCCATTTTCACTCGTGCATTGAAGATTGAGCAGAGAGGACGTAGCTACGTTCTCTGCCTGAAAATCTCAATATCTGTGCTCAGTGTGCTGCATTGTGGTGACCACCAGTATATTATAGTAGTAAAGTACAGTATGCCATTGCTGTATCTTGCAGCTCCGTGTCAGACTCAGTTCTAGTATCCTGATCAGTGCTCAATATCTGCTGCATTGTTGTGACCAGTATATAGTAGTACAGTGCAGCATTGTGGTGACCACCAGTATATAGTAGTACAGTACACTAGGCCATTGCTGTATCTTGCAGCTCTGTGTCACTGCAAGTATCCATATCTGTGCTGCATTGTTGTGACCAGTATATAGTAGTACAGTGCTGCATTGTGGTGACCACCAGTATATAGTAGTACAGTACAGTAGGCCATCACTGTATCTTGCAGCTCTGTGTCACTTCTAGTATCCATATCTGTGCTGCATTGTTGTGACCAGTATATAGTAGTACAGTACAGCATTGTGGTGACCACCAGTATATAGTAGTACAGTACAGTAGGCCATTGCTGTTTCTTGCTGCTCTGTGTCACTTCTAGTATCCTGATCAGTGGTCAATATCTGCTGCATTGTTGTGACCAGTATATAGTAGTACAGTGCAGCATTGTGGTGACCACCAGTATATAGTAGTACAGTACAGTAGGCCATTGCTGTATCTTGCAGCTCTGTGTCACTGCAAGTATCCATATCTGTGCTGCATTGTTGTGACCAGTATATACAGGTTGAGTATCCCATATCCAATTATTCCGAAATACGGAATATACTGAAACACAAAATTTTGTGAGTGAGAGTGAGATAGTGAAACCTTTGTTTTCTGATGGCTCAATATACAGAAACTTTGTTTAATACACAAAGTTATTAAAAATATTGCATTAACTGACCTCCAGGCTGTATGTATAAGGTGTATATGAAACATAAATGAATTGTGTGAATGTGTACACACACTTTGTTTAATGCACAAAGTTATTAAAAATATTGGTTAAAATTACCTTCAGGCTGTGTGTATAAGGTGTATATGAAACATAAATACATTCTGTGCTTAGACTTGGGTCCCATCACCATGATATCTCATTATGGTATGCAGTTATTCCAAAATACGAAAAAAATCCGATATCCAAAATACTTCTGGTCCCAAGCATTTTGGATAAGGGATACTCAACCTGTAGTAGTACAGTGCAGCATTGTGGTGACCACCAGTATATAGTAGTACAGTACAGTAGGCCATTGCTGTATCTTGCAGCTCTGTGTCACTGCAAATATCCATATCTGTGCTGCATTGTTGTGACCAGTATATAGTAGTACAGTGCAGCATTGTGGTGACCACCAGTATATAGTAGTACAGTACAGTAGGCCATTGCTGTATCTTTCAGCTCTGTGTCACTGCAAATATCCATATCTGTGCTGCATTGTTGTGACCAGTATATAGTAGTACAGTGCAGCATTGTGGTGACCACCAGTATATAGTAGTATAGTACAGTAGGCCATTTCTGTTTCTTGCTGCTCTGTGTCACTTCTAGTGTCCTGAACAGTGCTCATTATCTGCTGCATTGTTGTGACCAGTATATAGTAGTACAGTTCAGCATTGTGGTGACCACCAGTATATAGTAGTACAGTACAGTAGGCCATTGCTATTGATATATTACTGGCATATAATTCCACACATTAAAAAATGGAGAACAAAAATGTGAAGGGTAAAATAGGGAAAGATCAAGATCCACTTCCACCTAGTGCTGAAGCTGCTGCCACTAGTCATGGCAGAGACGATTCAATGCCATCAACGTCGTCTGCCAAGGCCGATGCCCAATGTCATAGTAGAGAGCATGTAAAATAAAAAAAACAAAAGTTCAGTAAAATGACCCAAAAATCTAAATTAAATGCGTCTGAGGAGAAGCGTAAACTTGCCAATATGCCATTTACAACACGGAGTGACAAGGAACGGCTGAGGCCCTGGCCTATGTTCATGGCTAGTGGTTCAGCTTCACATGAGGATGGAAGCACTCATCCTCCCGCTAAAATAATGAAAAGAGTTTAACTGGAAAAAGCACAGTAAAGAACTGTGTGTTCTTCTAAATCACAAATCCCCAAGGAGAGTCCAATTGTGTCGGTTGCGATGCCTGACCTTCCCAACACTGGACGGGAAGATGTAGCTCCTTCCACCATTTGCACGCCCCCTGCAAGTGCTGGAAGGAGCACCCGCAGCCCAGTTCCTGATATTCAAATTGAAGATGCCACTGTTGAAGTACACCAGGATGAGGATATGGGTGTTGCTGGCGCTGAGGAGGAAATTGACAAGGAGGAATCTGATGGAGAGGTGGTTTGTTTAAGTCAGGCACCCGCGGAGACACCTGTTGACCGTGGGATGAATAAGGCCATTGATATGCCTGATCAAAATACCAAAAAAAATCACCTCTTCGATGTGGAATTATTTCAACAGAAATGCGGACAACTGGTGTCAAGCCGTGTGTTGCCTTTGTCAAACTGTAATAAGTAGGGGTAAGGACGTTAACCACCTAGGAACATCCTCCCTTATACGTCACCTGGAGCGTATTCATCAGAAGTCATTGACAAGTTCAAAAACTTTGGGTGGCAGCGGAAGCAGTCCACTGACAACTAAATCCCTTCTTCCTCTTGTACCCAAGCTCCTGCAAACCACACCACCAACTCCCTCAGTGTCAATTTCCTCCTTAGACAGGAAAGCCAACACTCCTGCAGGCCATGACACTGGCAAGTCCTCTCCTGCCTGGGATTCCTCCGATGGATCCTTGAGTGTAACGCCTACTGCTCCTGGCTCTGCTGCTGTTGCTGCTGGGAGTCGATCATCATCCCAGAGGGGAAGTCGGAAGACCACTTGCACTACTTCCAGTAAGCAATTGACTGTCCAACAGTCCTTTGCGAGGAAGATGAAATATCACAGCAGTCATCCTGTTGCAAAGCGGATAACTCAGGCCTTGGCAGCTGTGTTGGTGTTAGATGTGCGTCCGGTATCCGCCGTTAGTTCACAGGGACTTAGAGAATTTCTTGAGGTAGTGTGTCCCCGGTACCAAATGCCATCTAGGTTCCACTTCTCTAGGCAGGCGATACCGAGAATGTACACAGACGTCAGAAAAAGAGTCACCAGTATCCTAAAAAATGCAATTGTACCCAATGTCCACTTAACCACGGACATGTGGACAAGTGGAGCAGGGCAGACTGAGGACTATATGACTGTGACAGCCCACTGGGTAGATGTATTGCTTCCCGCAGCAACAACATCAGCGGCGGCACCAGTAGCAGCATCTCGCAAACGCCAACTCATTCCTAGGCAGGTTACGCTTTGTATTACCGCTTTCCATAAGAGGCACAAGAGCTGACAACCTCTTACGGAAACTGAGGAACATCATTGCAGATTGGCTTACCCCAATTGGACTCTCCTGGGGATTTGAGACATCGGACAACGCCACCAATATTGTGCGTGCATTACATGTGGGCAAATTCCAGCACGTCCCATGTTTTGCACATACAATGAATTTGGTGGTGCAGAATTTTTTTTAAAATGACAGGGGCGTGCAAGAGATGCTGTCGGTGGCCCGAAGAATTGCGGGCCACTTTTGGCATTCAGCCACCACGTGCTGAAGACTGGAGCACCAACAAACACTCCTGAACCTGCCCCGCCATCAGCTGAAGCAAGAGGTGGTAGCGAGGTGGAATTCAACCCTCTATATGCTTCAGAGGATGGAGGAGCAGCAAAAGGCCATTCAAGCCTATACATCTGCCTACGATATAGGCAAAGGAGGGGGAATGCACCTGACTCAAGCGCAGTGGAGAATGATTTCAACATTGTGCAAGGTTCTGCAACCCTTTGAACTTCAAGAAAAGGGAAAAAAAGCTCTGCACACCAAAAATCAATTAATTGATTAATTAAGTGCAGTCTAGCAAGTAGAATGATTGACTCAATGATGCTTGACCTTTTTTAAATAAAAAATATTTTATCAAACAATAAATGACACAAAACAAAATATATAGAACAAACAATACATATATATATATATATATATGGCAGTTTGAAAACCAGAGGTTTTCACCTCTTGTATATATAAACAGAAACACTGTATTAGGCTTTATAAACGTGCTGTTTAAACTTTTCGGGAGTTGAATCACTCACTTCTAATTTATCACATTTCGTTGATTATCATTTACAGAGTCACGTCGTTTCCTTGAGATCTTATGTTAAAGATACCCAAAGTATTTTACAACAAACTGTGGGTAGGGATTGGACTAATGGGTGGGGTTTCCTCACCCTGGATGTCCAATCTCTTTACACCAATATACCTCATGATAAGGGAATTGATTCAGTCAAATATTATTTGGATAGAGATTCTAACATCACCCAAGGACGACGTGATTTTGTTTTACAAGCTATATTGTTTATCCTTACACATAATTATTTTTTATTTGAAGATCACTATTATTTACAGCGTCTTGGGACGGCCATGGGGACCAGGTTTGCACCAAGTTTTGCCAACCTCTATATGGGCCGCTTCGAGGAAGATTACATCTGGAGCGGCCCGTATAGAGAGAACCTGGTCCTCTATGGCCGTTACATTGACAATTTATTTATTATTTGGAATGGGGGTTATCAAAAAGCACTTGATTTTGTTAATTTTTTGAATAATAATTCCTTTAACCTTTTAAATTCACTCATAATTTTGATTTAGCATCAATTAACTTCCTTGATGTCACCTTTTCTATAGCCAATAATAAAATCATTTCAACTAACTACAATAAACCAGTAGGATCAGGAAATTACTTACATTTTACAAGTGGTCATTATAGACCATGGGTCAAAAATATTCCAGAAAATCAAATCATTAGATTAAGACGTAATTGCTCATTGGATACAGCCTTCCTCTTACAAGTTGAAACTTTATTAAAACAGTTTCAGGAAAGAGGTTACCCATTGTATATGTTAGAAGAGTCTAGGATATATGCAAATTCCCTTTTAGGGAATGAGAATTCATCACCAAAAATAGCTAAGTTAAAGAAAAGGCAGGCTAATCATATAGAAGACGAGGTCCCCACAAGGGAGTCAATTAAATTCATTTCTAAGTTTAATAAACAATCTAATGCTATCAAAAAAATAGTTCACACAAATTATCAAATAATTAAACAAGATCCAGTTTTAAATAAATGTTTAGCTGATAAGCCTTCAGTTATATTTAGAAGAAACACCAACCTGAAAGAAATGTTAGCACCTAGCTTCCTCAAACCAGTTATTCCGGTTAAAAATCCATCTTGGTTACCAACTAAACCTTTGGGTAATTTTCGTTGTAACAAACAAATCTGTCTTACTTGTAAACATATGAGAAATAAAATGTCATCCATTGTATCTACTGTTAATGGGAACTCCTTTCAAATCAAACAGTTCATTAATTGTGATTCTGAATACTGTGTATATGTATTGCAATGTTCATGTTCTCTTCAATATATAGGGAGAACTACCCGATCTCTTAAATCAAGGTTTAGAGAACATAGATTAAATATCTTAAAAAAATTACAAACCCACAGTGTATCACGCCATTTTTCGAGAGTACACAATGGCGATCCAACTTCTTTGACACTAATGGGTTTGGAACAATTTTCCAGCACTAAAAGAGGGGGAGATAGATTTCGTAAACTATGCTTAGGAGAATCTACATGGATATTCAAGTTAGATACGTTGTATCCTAAAGGCCTAAATGAAGCCCTAGATTACACCTGTTTGGATTAATTTAGGATGTTCATATTTACAGATACTTGTATTTAGATAAATATAGAACTATGTATATGTTTGTGTGTTCTGCCCTGTGTCAATGACTTTCTATAGCACTCAAAAGTCTAATCTTTAGTGGTCCTTTTCTTCCTCTTTTGGGGTATCTATAACTTTATAGGTTTATTGAGGTTCATTTTCATGTCTTATACATCTAAGTCCTATGAAGACATATGTTAGCCCTTAATTGGGCCTGTCTGCTCCTTACTAGTTTTTTATTTTTATTTTTACTTTTTATTTATTTTTGATTTTTCATGTTGTACTTAAAGTTCCTTCCCATTGGTATAGTTATTAATATCCATTTATATTGATAAGGGTTTGTAATAAGATATGTCCCACTTAACCTAGAACTCATGTTAATATCATAGTGACCTAATAAATTCAATCATGATTATACAGATTTAATGTCATCACCTCATCCTAAAAATAAAAAATATTACTGATCATACATTTATACTTATATGCATGTAATTCTTATTTATGCGTATAGGTATAATTGTTTAAGATAGATATCTGTCTGAATACACGCCCATAAATTAATCTAGTGGAATCTTACAATTTTATGCCAACAATTTGTGTTATTGGCACCACCTTAAACTTTTTGTATTGTTCACTTATATAGGGCTGTAAGATAGTGGAATTGAGATCTTATCTATTAAATTAATCAGTAAATAAACAGATAGTTTTCATTTAGATGGTAGCTGGTAGTAATTGTACTAACACCTATATTAGTTGCCAGAGAAATTTGGAGACTTTGTGTAATATAATAGATTCACATTAATTCCAAAAAATGTTTTCTGCTAAAGTACAGAGAGGGTTAAAGCATGACTATCTTTCCCCCTCATGTTTTAGAATGGTTGGGTTAATTTAGACTTGATTAAGTTTATATACATAAAGATAGATTTTTTATGATTCTTTACTGCCCTGCTTTCACTCAATTGATGATATGGCACTATTGACTCAATGTTCCGTTGACCTTTATGTTTACTTTATTGTAATTGTGACTGTTTTAGATATTTGTTTAATCAGGATTATGCCTATTGCGTGTCTGATTACTAATTGACACACCAGATTTAATTTATACAATCAGTTAGGTATAAATGCTGTAGCTCTCAGCAGCAAGGTATTCGTCTTGAGGAAGTCTCCGTTGCTAGGAGACGAAACGCGTTGACGCCCCTTTTTACAAGTTCAGTGCAGTGGATATCTGTTACTCCACAGACGGGCTCCTATTATCTCGGCTCCGATACTTCGGTTTTTTTTACATCTAAGCCTACCTCCGCAGTGAGGTTAAAGGGAGTTCAGTTGCTAACGGCGTTCCTGCATCAGAGTCCTGCAGCGATCAGCTGGACACAGACGGATCTCCGCTGTGAGACCATCGCGGCGCCAGCCATCAGCTGCCGTTTCATGCTGTTATTGCTAGCTATACGGATCACGTCCCTCGCTGGGAAACTCCCTATATCTCATCATCTGATGGTCAACTGACGGCTTTTCACAACGGAGAATTAGTATTCCAGCAAGTCTGTCCTTTAATTAATATTGTGGCAGCAATCACAAATCTTTACATCTTCCTCGTGCAAATGCATACAGGACTCTGCATTACATCTCAGGTATCAGCACGGGGGTAATTATTACCGTTTGCTTTGCTTTTAATAATTTCATATTGTGGAGCCATCTGTGGACATTATATATGATTCCACACTGGGACGCCAGTGTCAGAATCAATTGTTGTTCTCTGTAGAGAGCTTCTTTTACTTAAGATATCTGATCTGCATTTTAGATACATTGTATGCTGTTTAAACAGCACGTTTATAAAGCCTAATACAGTGTTTCTGTTCATATATACAAGAGGTGAAAACCTCTGGTTTTTAAACTGCCATATATATATATATGTATTGTTTGTTCTATATATTTTGTTTTGTGTCATTTATTGTTTGATAAAATATTTTTTATTTAAAAAAGGTCAAGCATCATTGAGTCAATCATTCTACTTGCTAGACTGCACTTAATTAATCAATTAATTAATTCTAAGTGATTTTTGGTGCGCAGCGCATTTTTTTCCCTTTTTTCCCTTTTCTTGTGCTTCAATTAGTTGTTCAGCCTAACCAGCTGTTTTGCTCAGCAGCCCATTAGGTCACGATTTTTATTGATCACCATCTGGTAAATTATCACCATATATTGTATTTCAGCGCCAGATATATATACAGTTTGAGATCTATCTCTAGCTGTATGTGTTTATAACCCTTTGAACTTGCCACATGTGAAGTCAGTTCAGACACTGCCAGCCTGAGTCAGGTCATTCCCCTCATCAGGCTTTTGCAGATGCAGCTGGAGAGATTGAAGGAGGAGCTAAAATGGAGCGATTCCGCTAGGCATGTGGGACTTGTGGATGGAGCCCTTCATTCGCTTAACCAGGATTCACGGGTGATCAATCTGTTGAAATCAGAGCACTACATTTTGGCAACCGTGCTCGATTCTAGGTTTAAAGCCTACGTTTGTATCTCTCTTTCTGGCAGACACAACTCTGCAGATGTTCAAAGACCTGTAAAGTCAAGTGGAACGTGACCCGCCAACAGCTCCTCCTTCATTTTCTACCGCCACTGGAGCTGCCAGGAAAAGGATCAGATTTCCAAAACCACCCGCTGGCGGTGATGCAGGGCAGTCAGGAGCGATAACTGACATCTGGTCCGGACTGAAGGACCTGCCAATGATTACTGACATGTTGTCTACTGTCACTGCATATGATTCTGTCACCATTGAAAGAATGGTGGAGGATTATATGAGTGACAGCATCCAAGTAGGCACGTCAGACAGTCCGTACGTATACTGGCAGGAAAAAGAGGCAATTTGGAGGCCCTTGCACAAACTGGCTTTATTTTACCTAAGTTGCCCCCCCTCCAGTGTGTACTCCGAAAGAGTGTTTAGTGCAGCCGGTCACCTTGTCAGCGATCGGCTTACGAGGTTACTTCCACAAAATGTGGAGAAGATGATGTTCATCAAAATGAATTATAATCAATTCCTCCGTGGAGACATTTACCAGCAATTGCGTCCAGAAAGTACACAGGGACCTGTGATGGTGAATTCCAGTGGGGACGAATTAATACTCTGTGAGGAGGGGGATGTACACAATGAAAGTGGTGAGGAATCGGAGGATGATGATGAGGTCGACATCTTGCCTCTGTAGAGCCAGTTTGAGCAAGGAGAGATTGATTGCTTCTTTTTTTGGTGGGGGCCCAAACCAACCAGTCATTTCAGCCAGAGTCGTGTGTCAGACCCTGTCGCTGAAATGATTGGTTTGTTAAAGTGTGCATGTCCTGTTTATACAACGTAAGGGTGGGTGGGAAGGCCCAAAGACAATTCCATCTTGCACCTCTTTTTTTATTTATTTATCTTTGCATCATGTGATGTTTGGGGTCAATTTTTTTAAGTGCCATCCTGTCTGACACTGCAGTGCCACTCCTAGATGAGCCAGGTGTTTGTGCCGCCCACTTGGGTCGCTTAGCTTAGTCATCCAGCGACCTCAGTGCAAATTTTAGTACTAAAAATAATATTGTGAGGTGTGAGGTGTTCAGAATAGACTGGAAATTATGGTTATTGAGGTTAATAATGCTATAGGATCAAAATGACCCCAAAATTCTATGACTTAAGCTGTTTTTGAGGGGTTTTTGAAAAAAAAACACCCGAATCCAAAACACACCCGAATCCGATAAAAAAAATTTAAGGGAGGTTTTGCCAAAACGCGTCCGAATCCAAAACACGGCCGCGGAACCGAATCCAAAACCAAAACAGAAAACCCAAAAAAT
The DNA here is from genome assembly GCF_028390025.1 of Pseudophryne corroboree. NCBI lineage: Eukaryota > Metazoa > Chordata > Amphibia > Anura > Myobatrachidae > Pseudophryne > Pseudophryne corroboree. The sequence goes on along the minus strand of NC_086444.1, from coordinate 523,587,522 downwards.
TTCCGGTGCACATCTCTAACGTTGGTGCAGTTTGGTTAGTGGATTTGTGTGTGCGTAAAAGTATTTTGTATTGAATACGATAGCATACAGGTAACCATTGGAGGGACTGACAGAGTGGATCCGCAAATGATAAATGACTATTGCAATAATCAATGCAGAAGATATTGAGAGCATGGATTAAAGTTTCTGCAGTGCCTTGTGTAAGGTATGGTCATATTTTGGATATGTTTTTTGTATGCATGTCGCAAGATTTAGAGACACATTGAATGTGGAGGAACTAAGGACAGTTCAGAGTCGGGGATGACACCTAGGCAGCGAACTTGTGTAGGAGGATTAATTTTGTTGAGTTCTCAACAGTGATAGAGATATCAGGTTGGTAACTACTATTGGTCAGTGGAAATATAATTAATTTTGTTTTTGAAATATTGTGTTATAACACAATAAAATACATGTTTTCCTATCACTTGAACTACCATGACTTACAAACATATATAAATATCTGCATATTCATACATTGTACAGGACACTCTGGTTATGTGGTTGAAGTACTGCACAAAAAAAAGCAAGTAACTGTGCAACTTGGTAAAACGATGCTGCGCGGCAGGTTGGGCAGATATAAAATGAGCAATGCTTTAGATATGAGAGGGACATGTCCAAACGGGAAGCATTCGATTTCCTGGCTGTCAAGATTCCGGCGCTCAGCATACCGACGCCAGGATCCAGACCGCCAGGATACCGACTATTCTCCCTCTTGGGGTGTCCACGACACCCCTGGAAGAGAATAAATAGCGTGGCGCACGTACTGCACCACCATGCCCGCATCATGGCGAGCGCAGCAAGTTCGCAAGGGGCTCTTTTGCACTCACCCCACTGCCGGCATTCCTGCGGTCGGGATCCCGGCGCCAGTATGCTGGGCGCCGAGATCCCGAATGCCGAGATAACGTAGTAGACCCATCCAAACTGAATTATAAATTGCTGTGCAAAAATAAAGCTGCCAAACATTTGTGGGCAACTTGCAAAAGCAGCCAGTATTTTACCCTGTAGACAAATAATTCATGTATTTGCACCCCTTGCATTGCAGCATGGTTTGTGCGAGTGCACAGTTACTTGCTCAGAATCAGGCCCGATTCAATGGTTTTCAAAAGGTACAGTAACCTCCTTGTGACACATAAGTGATGTAAAGGATAAGCTGTAGAAATCACTTGAGCTCAAAGTCATTATTCAAGCCATGTGGTATAAAGTTGCTAATTTATATACAGTGCATCCGGAAAGTATTCACAGCGCTTCACTTTGTACACATTTTGTTATGTTACAGCCTTATTCCAAAATGGAATAAATTATTTTTTTCCCTAAAAAATCTACACACAATACCCAATAATGACAACGTGAAAACAGTTTTTTTGAGATTTTTGCAAATTTATTAAAAATAAAAAATGATGAAATCACATGTACATAAGTATTCACAGCCTTTGCTCAATACATTGTAGATGCACCTTTAGCAGCAATTACAGCCTCAAGTCTTTGTGAATATGATGCCACAAGCTTGGCACACCTAAGCTTCATCAGGTTGGATGGGAAGCGTCGGTGCACAGCCATTTTCAGATCTCTCCAGAAATGTTCAATCGGATTCAAGTCTGGGCTCTGGCTGGGCTACTCAAGGACATTCACAGAGTTGTCCTGAAGCCACTCCTTTGAGATCTTGGCTGTGTGCTTAGGGTCATTGTCCTGCTGAAAGATGAACCGTCGCCCAAGTCTGAGGTCAAGAGCTCTCTGGAGCAGGTTTTCATCCAGGATGTCTCTGTACATTGCTGTATTCATCTTTCCCTCTATTCTGACTAGTCCCCCAGTTCCTGCCACTGAAAACATCCCCACAGCATGATGCTGCCACCACCATGCTTCACTGTAGGGATGGTATTGGCCTGGTGATGAGCGGTGCCTGGTTTTCTCCAAACATGATGCCTGGCATTCAATCTTTGTATCATCAGACCAGAGAATTTTGTTTCTCATGGTCTGAGAGTCCTTCAGGTGCATTTTGGCAAACTCCAGGTGGGCTGCCATGTGCTTTTTACTAAGGAGTGGCTTCTGTCTGGCCATACAGGCCTGATTGGTGGATTGCTGCAGAGATGGTTGTCTTCAGGAAGGTTCTTCTCTCTCCACAGAGGAATGCTGTAGCTCTGATAGAGTGCCCATTGGGTTTTTGGTCACCTCCCTGACTAAGGCCCTTCTCCCCCGATAGCTCAGTATAGACAGCCGGGCAGCTCTAGGAAGAGTCCTGGTGGTTCTGAACTTCTTCCATTTATGGATTATGAAGGCCAGTGTGTTCATTGGGACCTTCAAAGCAGCAGATATTTTTCTGTACCCTTCCCCAGATTTGTGCCTTGAGACAATCCTGTCTCGGAGGTCTACAGACAACTCCTTTGACTTCATGCTTGGTTTGTGCTCAGATATGCACTGTCAAGTGTGGGACCTTATATAGACAGGTGTGTGCCTTTCCAGATCATGTCCAATCAACTGAATTTCCCACAGGTGGACACCAATTAAGCTGTAGGAACATCTCAAGGATGATCAGTGGAAACAGGATGCACCTGAGCTCAATTTTGAGCTTTATGGCAAAATCTGTTAATATATTTATGTACATGTGATTTTTTAGTCTTTTATTTTTATTAAATTTGCGAAAATCTCAAAAAACTTTTTTCATGTTGTCATTATGGGGTATTGTGTGTAGAATTTTTTTGGGAAAAATGAATTTATTCCATTTTAGAAAAGGCTGTAACATAACAAAATGTGGAAAAAGTGAAGTGCTGTAAATACTTTCCAGATGCAAGGGGGCCCCGGTGAAAGGTGGGGGATGTCTATTAGATTGTGCATACCTCCCAACATGTTCCATTTCAGGATGGGAAAAATGCTCTCTATCTGGACTTCCCACTTAAGATATGATTGGCGCCACTTGTGTTGAAATATTTAGTTGATAAGAAAGGTATTTCAACAAAGGTGTTTTGCAATCATAAATTAAGAAGGACGTCCAGGTAGATACCAATTTGTCCCTTCTGGAATGGGCCATGGTGGGAGTTATTACATTTAAACCAATGGTGTATATTAGTTTTAAACTAATGGTTTAATAATGCCTGTGTACTGTTTATACAGTAGCTCCACCTAACTAAATGACAACTATTTTATAAAATTTTCTTGTAGTGGAACAAAGAAAACTTAAACAACCTTAAAATACACATAGAAATATAAAATAATTTATCTTGTCACATGGAAGAATAGCATCAGCCTCTGTACTACTTACACACTGGGACAGGACTCAGGAGTACTGTGTGTGTCTCTATCTCTAGACCCAAATGGTTTAGTTGCATGAAAGTTTACATAGGATTCAGATACCCAGGCAGGGATGAGGAGAAGCTGGGATCCCTGTGTCGCTTACAGCTCTCTCCACCCTCCTATCTCTCCTCTGGTCAGAAAGCTCCGTCAGTAGCTCATGAAACATGATATTCCTGTGTCTCTGCCTGCACTGCATACTGTCCTGCTCGCATTAAGGGGAAAGCTAGTGATATCAGTGTGCTTTGGCCGGGGGGTCCCCTGACAAAGGGGGGCCCAGGGTATAGTATGCCCTGCATCCCCTTCTTATTCTGGCTATGTCCGGATGCACTGTATCTCATCTCTGTCCTTACTAATAACCTTTGCTATATTGTTACTCCTCCAGTGTCATCTCTGATACTTTCTGTATCCCTGCACAGCTTTTGAGGGATTCAGTAGACATCTTTAAAGTGACATGATAAAGAGGCATATAAAGATATGTCCCAAAACTCTGTAGCTTCAGCTGTCCCCAAAAGACTCTCATGGCGCACTAGGTCCTTTGCCACTATGCCACGCTGAGTATCATTCTCGCTCAGAATGTGCATCTTATTCACACAAAACTGGAAATGACAAAACTACTCTGAAAGATTACAGTGATCAATTTGATGTGCGACATTTGTGAATTTGTATACAAGTGCTGTGAAGCAGAGGACACAGCTTTTTCTTATGGCCTGCCTATTGTGCTTCATTTGCGACTTTGTGTCTGTTTCAAATTAATTCTTGTGCACTTAAATTTTCATCCCATCATCTTTAGTATTCATTGGGCGAGATTCAAACGCTGCCGCCTCCTCCCACCCACGATCATGCCCGCTGGCAGCTATTGAAATGTTGCTGCCGAGAGGCGCAAAATCAGCATTTCAGCGAGCTACCCCCAGGGGTGGCGAGCTGAAATGCGTGAAAAGTGACCCGTTTGGGCACCCAATGGGACTTTTCACATCGCACCCAATAGCTTAGTCTGGTTTAACCGCTTTACATGGCTAAACCCAACTGCTATGGGCCCGATCAGAGTGAAAATGGGGGACATTTGTATATTGCCCCCTCTGATCTCTCATCACTTTAGACGGGAGATCGGGGGCAATAACATTTGAATCTCGCCCTTTGAGTGATGTTTTGTGGACACATCTGTATGTTCCACCCAGCATGTTTCCAGAGGGCAAGTTGTGAAGCCACAATATTGTTTGTTACACTGACATGGATTGATATAAATCACATATTTACTGTTACATATGTTGTTAGTTTGATTGTTTAAACTAGAAAAAAAAATGAAATTTTCAGTTCTGTACATGCCACACAGGAGATAGAGATGACCCTGAACTTTTATAGTGCTGTCTTTATTAGTGTTGTAGAAGGCACTATTAAGAAGGTGTTGTTAAGATTATGTGACCTTCGATTGAGAAATGTACATGTGTCAGAGATAGTTTTTGATAAGACAAGATCTTTACTTAGAATTTACCAGTGCTTTCTGATTTTTTTCTACATTCTTATGACATGTATTACTGCTGTATATTGTGTATTAAAAACAGTTTGAAGATAATTGTCTCAGTGGCCCTTGAATTTAGGGATACATGCAGTCCTGACTTTCCTTCTAAGCAACCTTTCTGCAGTAATTCATATTTTGCCTCATAGACTTGAATTTAACAAATGATTGTTTCAATTCAACAAGTAGTGAGGGGAGCAAGATGCTGTTTTAATGGCCTGGAAACACAGCTAATGGCACCACAACTTGCCCTGGTCTATGAGTCCTGTGCTATGTTTTGACTGAGAGAAAAGGTTAAATTAATATAAACTCTGCTCTTAATATAATGTTGAATTTCACTAACATTGGAGGTAATTCAGAGTTCATCGCAGCAGCAAATTTGATAGCAGTTGGGCAAAACCATGTGCACTGCAGGTGGGGCAGATATAACATTTGCAGATAGAGTTAGATTTGGGTGGGTTATTCTGTTTCTGTGCAGGGTAAATACTGGCTGCTTTACTTTTACTCTGCAATTTAGATTTCAGTTTGAACACAACACCCCCAAATCTAATTCTTTCTGCACATGTTATATCTGCCCTCCTGCAGTGCACATGGTTTTGCCCAACTGCTAACAAATTTGCTGCTGCGATCAACTCTGAAATAGGGATCTAATGAAGGCCCTTTCTGTTATTACAGTTGAGTTAGTACCTTTGAAAAAAAAATTTCCAAAAGAGATTCTCTTTTATCTTATATAACAAAAGGTTAAGACTGCGCCTCACCTCTATTATGTGTGCCGGCGGCCACTAGAGGACGCCACATGGACCAAATGACTCACAGCTGCAAGTGAAAGTGGTACTGCAGGGAAATGTTACAGCATCCTACCCTGCTGCTAATATTTATAATAGTGATCTGACTGTTTCACACTTGCTGCATGCGGAGAGAGAGGGCTGGGGAGAGAGAGGGGGATGGGTTGGGGTAGATAGGGACTGGGGAGAGTGGAGTGGTAGGGGCAGATAGGGACAGTGGAGAGAGATGCATATTTTTTCAATATAGTCACCTCTGTGGTGCTGCCGGTGTGACACACATACACAGACACCCCTATATATACTGCAATCCCATCCTCTTCTATATTCTGCATTCCTCACCATATCCTGCCCCCATATATACAAACTGCACCCCCATATCCCTCCATATAATGCCCCCTATATAAGTGCCCCCCTCTCCCAATATTCCAGTCCTGGTGTCCATCATTTTGATGAGCTTTTAACTAGTGTGTATATATTCTGAGTTAAATTTATCATTATACACTCACTGCGTGAAATTGTAATTTTGCATTGTTTATCACCTGCATCTTGAATTATTGGTACACTTGGTGCATTAATATAATGCATAACTGAATTATTTTTTTCTGGGTTTGTTTAGCTGCTGTGAGGTGATGTGGTATCTCCTAAGATTTCCGTTAGGCTGGGTGGCTCACAGAGCTAGACAAGGTTCTTCTTTTATTATTATCTTAGACCATGTCCACCAAGCCCTTGCCCAAATCTGCAGTTGGACGGCCTCTCTGTGAAACCTTACTTTAACTTCATTATTACAATACAAAATTCTAGTGTCATACAGAAGGGTGTCAGGCATTTATTACAAAGAAAGATATTTTTATCTTCCATGATCTCGCTTCAACCACACTCAAGAAAAGGGGATATATATACGGATGACCGGCTGACGGGATGCCGGCTGTCACTATAAGACCAGATAGGCAGTAGCAAATGGTCAGGTAAGCTAAGAGCATGGTCCAAGGCAGTTCCAGGAGTCTGATACACAGTAGAAGCTTGTTCTGGAGCAGTAGCAAGAGTTTGGTATACTTTAGAGTGCAGGTAAAACGTATTGGGATCAACCATTGAGAGTAACCAGAATTACAAAGCATTATTAGTACACAGATAGACATTCAGGAGAACAGAGATCAGCAGCCAGACTAGATACACACATGACAATCATCTAATAGTGCTAGGTCCAAACTCCTATATACCTCATTATATCTCTGCTGAGAAACATGTAAATTACTAATCAGCTTTTCCTAAATCTCTCTTAGATTTGTCTTACACAGTAGGAACATCACTATGAGTACTGGAAGCAGGAAAAAGTTGCAGATCTATAGTTAATTAAAAAATGGGCTGAACAAAAAGAGTGTTGACTGTTGTTATAAGCAAATTCAACCAATGCAAGATATTCTGCTCAGTTATCATGCTAGAAATTGTGGTAAGCACACAAATATTGCTCAAGACATTGGTTTACTCTTTTGGCATTTCCATTTGAATGTAGATGAAAAACTGAAGACATAATTAACTGGACATGTAAATGTTCACAGAACATCTGATTTGAGTGCTATGATGATACTGGATTCAGAACAACCATGCAATTTGTAAATGTGTTTGATAAAATGGAGAACAATCTACTGTGCTATGGGTTATTTAGCTAGAGAAACAAAGTAAACTATCTTCATAAACCAATTAACAATTGTCCATCAGATTGATGGCAAACTGCTTGGATGACAATAAAGTTCTGCCAAAGTCTACAAGGACCACAACTAATTAGCAAAGGCTGTAAATGTTTACTGGTAATGTAATGCAAAGGTTTATTGATGGACCATACTAAACAATCTTTGATATGCTGATGAATAGACTTAGCAAACTATGGCAACCAATAGACCTTCTCTAACATCTTATTTATTTTGGGTTGACCCCAGTAGGAAAGTCATGCCATTACGATAGTTTGTCTTTTTGAAGATGCGTAGTAGGCCAACAGCCAACAATCCAGCTTGTATGTCCAACTAACATGGTGCTCTATACACCTAGCCAACTTTATCATCAGACAAGCTAAACAGACAAATTTTTTTAGCACACCAGCCAACTTCTCCCCAACTTGTGATGTCACAGAAGTAGGTGGACAATGTTTGCCTACTTCTGCATGCTTTAAATAAATAAATATTTGTTTGTGAAAATCAAAACAAAAACATTTATATGTATATGTCTTTATTATTGTTTTTCAATATAACTGGGGACTTTGTAAAAAAATATATATGTATATATATATATATATATATATTAGTGAACTACATGTTCTAGCATGAACTGACATGAGGTCCCCAAGTTGATTCCAGACAGCCCCAGGCCAGTTGGTACTCAGACTGAGTTAACCAGAAAAAGAAGACCCACAAAAAATGCCCAGCCCAGCATCAATAATGCCAAAGTGGTGGGTATGGGGGTAATAGACGATGGCAAATAAATAATTACAAAAAAAGCATGGAGCTCCCCACACCATCTAACTAGCACTGGCACTTACAACCCAGTTTTGGCTTTTCTAATATCAGGGGGAAAACTGATGTGGTGTCCATACTGATTTTGTGGTAACCAGCAATGGACATTGCTGGCCTAATCCGTAGAAGGGTTCCCAGGGACCCCACAATGCCTCCACCAACCCCAGGCTAATTGGTGCCAGCACTGATTTCTCCAGGAAAGTAAAACCCGCAAAAAGCTTGAGGTTCACCACCACCACCACCACCACCACCACCACCACCACCAGGTATAACATGGGCAGTAGGTACTGGGTGGGGAGATAATTAAATGGATAAAAAGAAAATGCACTTTGTCTTGGTGAACTACATGTCCCAGCATGGCCTGACAGACAGAAATGGCTGTCATGGCCTGCTGGTACTTTGTGAACCACAAGGGCCAGCTTGCCCTGGCATCAGGGCACCCTGGCACCTGTAGATCACCAAAGAAAAATGCAAATAAACACATGGAGACAGTTTAAGAATTTTTTTTAAATAAATAAACAAACACACAATGCAGTTTATTTTCAGTCACCTTTCATTCTTTAAAAAGAAAAAAATAATCCAGATGCCAGACTGCAATGGATGTCCATATAGACTAGATGAAAGTAGCTGCTGCACACCTGCTGAGAGAATTGCCACTTCTCTCACAAAGAATAGATTTTATTATTTACTTGCCTGTTGACATCGGACCACAAAAATTCCTCTGGGCATAGCTTATAAATGCGCTCACTTCTTAAACAACAATATCAGGCAACAAGAACAATCACTTTTACCACCATCAAACCATAGCAAAGTTCATTGGTCTCTGTGAATAGCTTTATTTAGTGTAAAGGCCCGTATTCACGGGCAGATCTAATGAGAGATGTGTGCTGAGCAAACCGCTCAGCACACATCTCTCCCCCCGCTCAGTACAGCGCAATGTGTGCTGAGCGTGCGGGGGGAGATGGGGGGGCGCTCATTTCGGGTGAAGTGAGCGACCTGCTAGGCCAATCTAGCACCAGCGATAGCGATGTGCGGGGCTGCGCATTGCTATCTCTGTGAGGAATACACACGGAGTGATCGCTGCTTAAAATCTAAGCAATCTAGTCAGATTGCTTAGATTTTAAGCAGCGATCGCTCCGTGAGTACCCCCCTTTAGTCTTGAGAAATCCTTCTTCTTTAGATATCATTATCTACATGGTGTTATCCTCAGAGTATATGTAACAACAATCAAAGGGAAATATATAGTGTAGTATTGTCTAGTCCCAGTTTCTTTTTCAGGAGTGAGGGATCTCTATGGATGGTGTCAATGCCCAAAAAAGATATTGTACCATACTCACAATAAAGTGGAGTAGGTTCCTCCCATAAAGGTATCTTTTTACTTCCCTCTCAGTTACCACTTTCTCAAGGAATGTCACCTTCTATAGGATCACCACGTGGTATCTAGTTTAGATGTACACATAAACGTATCTTTATAGCAGCCGTATCCCTCCAAGTCTCTTATTTTCCATGATGTTATCCTCAGAATATAGTTAATAAGAAACAAGGAAAATATATAGTGTAATATTGTCTGTACTCAATTTCTTTTTCAGGGGTGAGGGATCTCTATGTCGGGTGCTAACGTTAAAAACAAATGTCATAACGTACTCACAATAAGATGAAATAAGTTCCTCCCATAAAAGTATCTTTTTTACTTCCCTCTCCATCACCATTTCCTTAAAAATACCACCTTCTATAGGTTCACCATGTGGTTTCTAAGAAGGAAAAGTGGGCATACCCAACTTACAGATTTAAACGTTTAGATGTACACGTAAAGGTATCTTTGTGACAACCGTATTTCTCCAGGTCTCTTATTTCCCTCTGGAGTCCACAGATGGTCATGGTGCAAATGACGGCAGTTAGACATCTGCTAACCATCCATAACAGGACCAGACAGCTGTTTCTCCCTTGTGGGAGCTTCTTCAGTGGTAGCCTGAAGGAGTTACTTTCTTAAGGGCACCTGAAAGAATGCACTTATCTGCTTTCACTGCTGCTCCAGTGCCTACTGTGTTCTCCTTGCCGCATCTCAGCTGGCTCCAAGAGAATCTGAATTCAGGATGGATGAGGTTAAACTGCTCTATAGATAAACCAGTTTAACCTCGGTCATCTTGGATTCAAAAAGAGGTTGTCTCTGTCCTGGTAACAGAGGAGAGATACGGGGAGGAGCAGCAGTTACCAGGGCCCCATAGAGCAGGTAAGTGCTGCAATCTGGGGAGTGAGGGAGCATGTCAAATAGCAGCAGCACCAGGATCAGAAGTAGACAGACAGTTTAATTTAGGGGAAGTTGCCCAACTTTCCCGCTATGAAGAATCAATTATCGGCCAATGAGTTGGGAGAAATCAAATATGTTTAATTTTTTCCTGCTAGTTGGAATGACCATTTTATCCATTTTCTAGCACATGGGAGTAAACATTCAATTATATTTGCTCCCACATACCAGCAGATTATTGTTCTTTTTTTTTTTTTTTTTTCCCCCAAAATGTTTTTATTGGATTTTTAACATTTTAATTACAATAGCAATAGACATTACAATCGCAATATCAGATAAGTATATAACAGTACACCAGTGTCGGACTGGGGCATGAAGGGCCCACCGAGGGGAATGCAGTGGTAGAGGCCCATGTTTAGGAGTGTGACGAGTATCTGAAAGGGGTGTGGCCAGCCACCACATTAGTTTGCCTAACTATTAGAGAGTCCATGGTCTGGGCCCCTTGATAAATACATATAGTAAATACTGCTAGTGCATACATGACATTGTACCAGATTAGTAACTGCAATGTACTGTAAAAAATAGACCATAGTCCTGTGCAGTATAAGGCAAAATATGTATATGTATATAAGTGCATAGTCCGGAACCTGATCCCTAGAGGAAGAGGGGGGGGTTGTTAGTCAATGGGGTCCCCCGGGGGTTTCCCCTGTGCCACTGTGGGCCAGTCCAACCCTGCAGTACACAATACCAAAACACAAAATCTTTTGCTTATAACATAGAATTTACTAAAATATCAGTAGTTTGTTAGGTAGAAATGTGCAATTAAAGAATGATGAACAATCTTCCAAAGGGAGAAAAAAAAGAAAGTATAGAATTAAATGAACAAAAAGAGAAAGAAAAGAAGAGAGAGAAAGAAAAGGAAAAGGATCACCTGCAGCCCATTAATTCCCTGTAGATTATACAGGGTATCAACTATATTGTATAGGAGGATCGGCTAAAAATATTTTAGTCTCATATCACACAGTTGTACTTGAAATGTTATTAAAAATTAGACTAAAAATGTCTCACTTAAAAAGGTTATTTTTCATGCATATACATAAGCAACAAGTGGGAAATTATTTTTATAACTTTTATAATTTTTGTTATGAGTTATAAAAATTCCTACTTGTTGCTTAAGTATATGCATGAAAAATTACCTTTTTAAGTGATCTATTTTTAGTCATATTTTTAATATAATAAACAATAGTGTTTTTTAATCGAACCAGCGGCCGCTTATGTGTATTTTTTCTTGAGAGTAATCAAATCACTACATCAATCTATACTACTGTGCGCCTTCATTACATTTCTTTTTTGTGCATTTTGGTTGGTGGATACCCAGATCCACTCTGTGAAGGCAGCCAACAGATGATGATGATTGTCCTCCAACAAATTTAGTAGTATTTTATAATCTAGCGCCCACTTTATATATATATATATATATATATATATATATATATTAGTGATGTGCACCTGAAATTTTTTGGGTTTTGTGTTTTGGTTTTGGGTTCGGTTCCGTGGCCGTGTTTTGGGTTCGAACACGTTTTGGCAAAACCTCACCGAATTTTTTTTGTCGGATTCGGGTGTGTTTTGGATTCGGGTGTTTTTTTCAAAAAACCCTAAAAAACAGCTTAAATCATAGAATTTGGGGGTCATTTTGATCCCATAGTATTATTAACCTCAATAACCATAATTTCCACTCATTTTCAGTCTATTCTGAACACCTCACAATATTATTTTTAGTCCTAAAATTTGCACCGAGGTCGCTGGATGGCTAAGCTAAGCGACACAAGTGGCCGACACAAACACCTGGCCCATCTAGGAGTGGCACTGCAGTATCAGGCAGGATGGCACTTAAAAAAATAGTCCCCAAACAGCACATGATGCAAAGAAAAAATGAGCTGCACCAAAGTCGTTGTGTGACTAAGCTAAGCGACCCAAGTGGCCGACACAAACACCTGGCCCATCTAGGAGTGGCACTGCAGTGTCACGCAGGATGGCCCTTCCAAAAAATACTCCCCAAACAGCACATGACGCAAAGAAAAAAAGAGGCGCAATGAGGTAGCTGTGTGACGACTAAGCTAAGCGACCCTAGTGGCCGACACAAACACCTGGCCCATCTAGGAGTGGCACTGCAGTGTCAGACAGGATGGCACTTAAAAAAATAGTCCCCAAACAGCACATGATGCAAAGAAAAAAAGAGCTGCACCAAAGTCGTTGTGTGACTAAGCTAAGCGACCCAAGTGGCCGACACAAACACCTGGCCCATCTAGGAGTGGCACTGCAGTGTCACGCAGGATGGCCCTTCCAAAAAATACTCCCCAAACAGCACATGACGCAAAGAAAAAAAGAGGCGCAATGAGGTAGCTGTGTGACGACTAAGCTAAGCGACCCTAGTGGCCGACACAAACACCTGGCCCATCTAGGAGTGGCACTGCAGTGTCAGACAGGATGGCACTTAAAAAAATAGTCCCCAAACAGCACATGATGCAAAGAAAAAATGAGCTGCACCAAAGTCGTTGTGTGACTAAGCTAAGCGACCCAAGTGGCCGACACAAACACCTGGCCCATCTAGGAGTGGCACTGCAGTGTCACGCAGGATGGCCCTTCCAAAAACATACTCCCCAAACAGCACATGACGCAAAGAAAAAAAGAGGCGCAATGAGGTAGCTGTGTGACGACTAAGCTAAGCGACCCTAGTGGCCGACACAAACACCTGGCCCATCTAGGAGTGTCACTGCAGTGTCACGCAGGATGGCCCTTCCAAAAAATACTCCCCAAACAGCACATGACGCAAAGAAAAAAAGAGGCGCAATGAGGTAGCTGTGTGACGACTAAGCTAAGCGACCCTAGTGGCCGACACAAACACCTGGCCCATCTTGGAGTGGCACTGCAGTGTCAGACAGGATGCACTTAAAAAAATAGTCCCCAAACAGCACATGATGCAAAGAAAAAAAGAGCTGCACCAAAGTCGTTGTGTGACTAAGCTAAGCGACCCAAGTGGCCGACACAAACACCTGGCCCATCTAGGAGTGGCACTGCAGTGTCACGCAGGATGGCCCTTCCAAAAAATAGTCCCCAAACAGCACATGACGCAAAGAAAAAAAGAGGCGCAATGAGGTAGCTGTGTGATGACTAAGCTAAGCGACCCTAGTGGCCAACACAAACACCTGGCCCATCTAGGAGTGGCACTGCAGTGTCACGCAGGATGGCCCTTCCAAAAAATACTCCCCAAACAGCACATGACGCAAAGAAAAAAAGAGGCGCAATGAGGTAGCTGTGTGACGACTAAGCTAAGCGACCCTAGTGGCCGACACAAACACCTGGCCCATCTAGGAGTGGCACTGCAGTGTCAGACAGGATGGCACTTAAAAAAATAGTCCCCAAACAGCACATGATGCAAAGAAAAAAAGAGTTGCACCAAAGTCGCTGTGTGACTAAGCTAAGCGACCCAAGTGGCCGACACAAACACCTGGCCCATCTAGGAGTGGCACTGCAGTGTCACGCAGGATGGCCCTTCCAAAAAATACTCCCCAAACAGCACATGACGCAAAGAAAAAAAGAGGCGCAATGAGGTAGCTGTGTGACGACTAAGCTAAGTGACCCTAGTGGCCGACACAAACACCTGGCCCATCTAGGAGTGGCACTGCAGTGTCACGCAGGATGGCCCTTCCAAAAAATACTCCCCAAACAGCACATGACGCAAAGAAAAAAAGAGGCGCAAGCTCTTCCCATCCAGTGTTGGGAAGGTCAGGCATCGCAACCGACACAATTGGACTCTCCTTTGGGATTTGTGATTTCGAAGAACGCACAGTTCTTTGCTGTGCTTTTGCCGCAAGTCTTTTCTTTTTTCTAGCGAGAGGATGAGTGCTTTCATCCTCATGTGAAGCTGAACCACTAGCCATGAACATAGGCCATGGCCTCAGCCGTTCCTTGCCACTCCGTGTCGTAAATGGCATATTGGCAAGTTTACGCTTCTCCTCAGACGCTTTTAATTTTGATTTTTGGGTCATTTTTTTTACTGATCTTTTGTGTTTTGGATTTTACATGCTCTGTACTATGACATTGGGCATCGGCCTTGGCAGACGACGTTGATGGCATTTCATCGTCTCGGCCATGACTAGTGTCAGCAGCTTCAGCACGAGGTGGAAGTTGATCTTGATCTTTCCCTATTTTTTTAACCTCCACATTTTTGTTCTCCATATTTTAATGCGCACAACTAAAAGCCACCACAGGTATACAATGTAGATGGATGGATAGTATAGTATTATATTACTTATGGAGGACGAGTGCACTGACGACACAGAGGTAGGTACAGCCGTGGCCTACCGTACTGCTTATATATATAATATACTGTATATAACGGACCTGGTGGACACTGTCAGCAGACTGCTAAACTAGTATGAAGAAAAAAAAAACACCACAGGTAGGTATACAATACAATGTAGATGGATGGATAGTAAGTATAGTATTATATTACTTATGGAGGACGAGTGCACTGACGACACAGAGGTAGGTACAGCCGTGGCCTACCGTACTGCTTATATATATAATATACTCTATATAACGGACCTGGTGGACACTGTCAGCAGACTGCTAAACTAGTATGAAGGAAAAAAAAAACACCACAGGTAGGTATACAATACAATGTAGATGGATGGATAGTAAGTATAGTATTATATTACTTATGGACGACGAGTGCACTGACGACACAGAGGTAGGTACAGCCGTGGCCTACCGTACTGCTTATATATATAATATACTGTATATAACGGACCTGGTGGACACTGTCAGCAGACTGCTAAACTAGTATGAAGAAAAAAAAACCCACCACAGGTAGGTATACAATACAATGTAAATGGATGGATAGTAAGTATAGTATTATATTACTTATGGACGACGAGTGCACTGACGACACAGAGGTAGGTACAGCCGTGGCCTACCGTACTGCTAATATATATAATATACTGTATATAACGGACCTGGTGGACACTGTCAGCAGATTGCTAAACTAGTATGAAGAAAAAAAAAACCACCACATGTAGGTATACAATAATGTAGATGGATGGATGGATAGTATAGTATTATATTACTTATGGAGGACGAGTGCACTGACGACACAGAGGTAGGTACAGCCGTGGCCTACCGTACTGCTTATATATATAATATACTGTATATAACGGACCTGGTGGACACTGTCAGCAGACTGCTAAACTAGTATGAAGAAGAAAAAAAAAGCCACCACAGGAGTGTTTTTCAGGCAGACAAACGTATACTGGACTGGTGGTCACTGTCAGCAAAACTGTGCACTGTACTCCTGCTATAACTGCTCCCCAGTCCCCACAATTAGGCAGTGTGAGCAGTGCACTCAGCACAGATATATCATGCAGCAGTGCAGCACACTGAGCACAGATATGGTGGAGCGTTTTTTTTAAGGCAGAGAAAAAAAGGATTAAACTAACTCACTGGTGGTAAACCCTGCACTGTACTACCTAACAGCTGCTCCCCGTCCCCAATCCTCCCCACATAACTAAGTCACTCAGTTTACTCTGTTCTTTTCTAATATAACGGAGAGGACGCCAGCCACGTCCTCTCCCTATCAATCTCAATGCACGTGTGAAAATGGCGGCGAAGCGCGGCTCCTTATATAGAATCCGAATCTCGCGAGAATCCGACAGCAGGATGATGACGTTCGGGCGCGCTCGGGTTAACCGAGCAAGGCGGGAGGATCCGAGTCGCTCGGACCCGTGTAAAAAAAAGGTGAAGTTCGGGCGGGTCGGATCCCGAGGATCCGAACCCGCTCATCACTAATATATATATATATATATATACACTGCTCAAAAAAATAAAGGGAACACTAAAATAACACATCCTAGACCTGAATGAATTAAATATTCTTATTAAATAGTTTGTTCTTTACATAGTTGAATGTGCTGACAACAACATCACATAAAAATTATCAATGGTAATCAAATTTATTAACCCATGGAGGTCTGGATTTGGAGTCACACTCAAAATTAAAGTGGAAAAACACACTACAGGCTGATCCAACTTTGATGTAATGTCCTTAAAACAAGTCAACATGAGGCTCAGTAGTGTGTGTGGCCTCCACGTGCCTGTATGACCTCCCTACAATGCTTGGGCATGCTCCTGATGAGGTGGCGGATGGTCTCCTGAGGGATCTCCTCCCAGACCTGGACTAAAGCATCCGCCAACTCCTGGACAGTCTGTGGTGCAACGTGGCGCTGGTGGATGGAGCGAGACATGATGTCCCAGATGTGCTCAATTGGATTCAGGTCTGGGGAACGGGCGGGCCAGTCCATAGCATCAATGCCTTCATCTTGCAGGAACTGCTGACACACTCCAGCCACATGAGGTCTAGCATTTTCTTGTATTAGGAAAAACCCAGGGCCAACCGCACCGGCATATGGTATCACAAGGGGTCTGAGGATCTCATCTCGGTACCTAATGGCAGTCAGGCTACCTCTGGCGAGCACATGGAGGGCTTTGCGGCCCCCCAAAGAAATGCCACCGCACACCATTACAAACCCACTGCCAAACCGGTCATGCTGGAGGATGTTGCAGGCAGCAGAACATTCTCCTTGGGGTCTCCAGACTCTGTCATGTCTGTCACATGTGCTCAGTGAGAACCTGCTTTCATCTGTGAAGAGCACAGGGCGCCAGTGGCGAATTTGCCAATCTTGGTGTTCTCTGGCAAATGCCAAACGTCCTGCACGGTGTTGGGCTGTAAGCACAACCCCCACCTGTGGACGTCGGGCCCTCATACCACCCTCATAGAGTCTGTTTCTGATCGTTTGAGTAGACACATGCACATTTGTGGCTTGCTGGAGGTCATTTTGCAGGGCTCTGGCAGTGCTCCTCCTGTTCCTCCTTGCACAAAGGCGGAGGTAGCGGTCCTGCTGCTGGGTTGTTGCCCTCCTCCACGTCTCCTGATGTACTGGCCTGTCTCCTGGTAGCGCCTCCATGCTCTGGACACTACGCTGACAGACACAGCAAACCTTCTTGCCACAGCTCGCATTGATGTGCCATCCTGGATGAGCTGCACTATCTGAGCCACTTGTGTCGGTTGTAGACTCCGTCTCATGCTACCACTAAAGTTAAAGCACCGCCAGCTTTCAAAAGTGACCAAAACATCAGCCAGAAAGCATAGGAGCTGAGAAGTGGTCTGTGGTCACCACCTGCAGAACAACTCCTTTATTGGGGGTGTCTTGCTAATTGCCTATAAATTCCTGCTGTTGTCTATTCCATTTGCACAACAGCAAGTGAAATTGATTGTCAATCAGTGTTGCTTACCAAGTGGACAGTTTGACTTCACAGAAGTGTGATTGACTTGGAGTTACATTGTGTTTTTTAAGTGTTCCCTTTATTTTTTTGAGCAGTGTATATATATATATATATAGTACCAGTCAACGTTTGGACACACCTTCTCATTCCATAGTTTTTATTTATTTTAATTATTTTCTACATTGTAGATTAATACTGAAGAATATGAAAGAACACATATGGAATTATGTAGTAAACAAAAACACGATTAGAATATGAGTGCTTTTAAAATGGTCAATTCACGAAGACTAGGAAAGTGTCTCTGCCACTGAGTGATGCCAGTTTCATAGTGACCCTCATAATATGGGGTTCGCAGTATCTTATAAACCATAGAGATGGCTCCCCTAATATTAATTGAGGATTGAAAGGCCAAATCCAATCATCAAGTCCACGGGAGAAAGGTAAGATATCTCCTTTGGTACATAATGTTGTGCCTGTAGAGAGGCTAGATTGTGAATTTGTAAAAAGAAAAATTGAGAGTGTGCCTGAGAAAAATTATGGGTACAATGTGTTTTTGGATTCATAAATTGTAATGAGACCTTTTGCAGCCCAAATATTAAAAGAGGTAGAGTCCAGTCCATGTTGGAAGTTTTTATTATTACTCAATAAAGGAAGGAATAAATAATGATTCCATTAAGATTCTATTTATTGTGGGCCGTGGGCCAAACTGACCATGATGACATTAAGATGGGGTTATCTAATATATCTGAAGGGATTTCAAATTTGTGAAGATGTAAGAAACAAACCAGGTCCATATTTGTAAGAAAGGACTTCTCAACTGCATAGTTAGAGTTTAGTTCAGAATGGGAAATCCAATCTTTGTAAATTTCCATATTTGGGAAATTAATGCCACCTTCAGACCTATATCTCTGTAATCATTGAAGACTTAGGCGAGGTTTCTGTTTTTTTCCAGATGAATTGTTTAAAGGCCATGTAAATGTATTTAATATCTGTTTTAGTAAATACTATTGGTAAGACCTGAATAGGAAACAGCAATTTCGGAAAAGTAATCATTTTTATAAGGTTTGTTCTTCCTAAATAAGATAGTTGCAAATGTTGGCAAGCATCCTATTCCTTAAGAGCTGCATCCATAGTTTGTTTAATGTTTATATTATATAAATCATAGATATTTTTAGGAAGACAAATACCTAAATAGGAGATATCAGTATTTGCCCAGTTTAAATTACCTACATTTAACATATGCCTACGAAGGGAGGGACTCGAGGCCGTTACAGTAGACTTGGAATGATTCATAGAGAAACCAGAAATTTTACCAAAGTATTCCAGTTTGGAAAGGAGAGGTGATAAACAAGTACATGGATTGGAGATAAAAAGAAGATCATCAGCAAAGGCTGCTATCTTGACTTCTGTATTACCATAAGATATACCTTGGAAAAAAGACCAAAACTGTAGAACACTTAACAAGGGGTCAAAAGCAAAATGAAAGCAGATTACTGAAACATTAATTGTTTAGAGTATGACCAGTTTAAGATCAGTAACTTGAATTTCCTTGATACTCTCATCCACCGTGTAGCTATGTAAATACATTTTTTGAATGTGAGGTGAGAGGACTGCTAAGTCTTTAATTATTGGAAATAAGATAGTCTTGAGACTTCTCTAATTGTGTAGAGATTGCATCTGCCTTATTATTGCAAGATCCAGAATGTCCTTTTAGGTGCCCATTCTTAGGTCTGTAGCCAGCCACCAAAGGGGTATGGCCAGCCCACACAGAGGCTTGGATAAGCATCAAAGAATGCATGGTCTGGGTACCTTGATAAATAGTTATAGTAAATACTGTTGATAATATATGATAATGTACTAGATTAATCATGGCAATGCCCTGTAGAAAATATACCACATTTCTGTGTAGTATAGTGTCAAATATGTATAATGTATAATTCAAGTGCACAGACTGGAACCTAGGTGGACCCAGAGGCAGTAGGAGCCACCAAGGATTTGCCCTGTACCCCTGAGGGCCAATCCAACCCTGGAGCCAGGTCTATAAGTTAAGATGCCTACACACTTTTGCTATCACTTGGTCGATCGGGAAAACGCTCCCGATCAGTCAAGTACTGTGTATCCAGCTTGACCCCCTGCAAGTCCTGTATACACTGTGCTAGAAATAGCTCAGTGTGTACATTCTTCTATGGAATCATCAGGTTGGCATATTAAATATAAAACAGCACATAAGATGCACCTGGCTAACGTTCCTGAAATGGACATGCATACACACCTATTCAATAGAAATTAGGCAAACACTTGTATATTTTTGTGCAGTGGCGCCGAGAGATGGTGGGAGAGGGTACAAATTACCTGGGCCCAGGTCTGATGGAAAGGCCCAGTGGGGGATCAGGTCCCATCCTCCCCCCCCCCCCCCCTTACCTGGAAGCAGCAGCTGCAGTTTTTCTTCTCAGTTCAGCATGCGCTGCTGTGTGCTGGGTTGCAGTGTGGCCAGGGAAGTGCTTAAAATACAATTTTTCTGTATTTTTTTCTAAGGGTGCATGGCCATGCCTTCTGTGGTTAGGCCATGCCCCCTGAAAAGTACCTGGGCCCAGCCAGGCTCTCTACAGCCCTGGCTGGGAGGCATGCCATGTTCCTGTGAATGGGTACTTCTGATGTGCTAGTCACGCCCCCAAAGAGGTGTGGCTATGCCTCCAACATGCTGTGGTAACACCCCCTCCAGGGTGGGGGGGGGGGCAGGGAGCCCAAGGAAGTTGTTGTAATGGGGCCCAGGATTTCTCTTGGCAACCGTGTGTGTGTGTGTGTGTGTGTGTGTGTGTGTGTACCAACTTTCACAATTAAATGAATAAGCAAAGCAATGTCCATCTGTCATGGCTGGCTGATGGTCCTGGTTGTTGCTAAGAAGCTGGGATGTCTTTCCTAACCACCCAGTCGCTGCAGCTTTTGACACTTGTCATGAACCACGCTATCACTATTTGTAGCCTGGATGATAACCCTTTAGCCAGTGGTTAGACCCCTCCTCTTCATTTATCTGTGGGATCTCTACATACTGACCTTTTTCCTGATCAACTTATCCATGGCTTCCCTTATTATGAGTAATCAATGATGCTATCACCACTCTGTTATCGACTGGAAATTAGGGGAGATCATTTGGGTCCTGAATGTGCTGCCATCTGTTTGTCATTGTCAATTCAAGTGCTTCAATTTGTTCCCAAAGTCTTCCTTGTCACTCCCATGATTTCCTAGATGTCTTTTTTAAGAGAAACTCTGATTCGTTGCCCCCACACCATAGCTATGACTGTGTCATTCATTTAATTTGTGGGTCCAGACTACCTAAGGGAAAACTTTACACCTCATCAGTTCCTGAGATTAAAGCAATGGATGAATATATTAAAGAAAACCTCAGTAAAGGCTTTATTAGGCCTTACAAATCTTCTACGGGTGCAGGATTTCTTTTTTTTTTCAAGAAGGATGGAAGCCTGCGGGTGTGCAGTGATTAGAGGGCTAAATAAAATCATAATCAAAAACATATATCGGTTACCTCTGATTTCGGTTCTCTTTGACCAACTCAAGGAGGCCACCACCTTCTCTAAGATTGATCTTCTTAAACCAAAAAATCTCATTTAAATTAACGAGGGGGATGAGTAGAAGACGGCTTTCAATACACAGTCCAGTCATTATGAGTATCTAGTAATGCCCTTTGTGCCAAGTAACACTCTGTCAGTCTTTCAGGACTTTATTACTGATGTTCACCAAGATCTCCTAGGAAAATGTGTCATTGTATACTTAAAAAAAATCTTAATTTATTCCCGCTCCATTGATCTCCATCGCTGACATGTCAAACAAGTACTTCAGAAATTCCGTGGACATCACCTTTTCGTTATACTGGAAAAATGCAAATTGCACTTAAAAAACAATCCAGAGATTCCTTGGAGTAGCAAATTATTTACAGGATGTGTATTCACTCATTTTAAGTTTGGAAGCCCCCATTATCACTCTAACCAAAAAGGGAGCAAATACTTCCAACTGGCCTCCTCAAGCTTTGGAAGACTTTGATGCCTTGAAACAAGCTATTGTTTCAGCTCCTGTACTCCGTCATCCAAATACTGAGTTACCTTTTATTGTTGAAGTGAATGTCTCTGAAGTAGCGGTCAGCGCTATTTTTTAACAAAGAAATCCTCTTGATAACAAGTTGATCCCTTGTGCTTTCCTCTCCCGCATGTTTTTTTCCTGCCAAGACCAATTATGGTGTTGGAAACAAAGTGGGCCTTCGAAGATTGGAGACATTGATTAGAGGGAGCTGCACAAACTATTACAGTCATTAGAGATCATAAAAAAAACTATTTTATATCGAGTCAACCAAAAGTCTCAACTCCGGGCAGGCACAATAGGCACTGTCCTTTACCCGGTTTAATTAATTATCTAGGAAACTCAAAGCTGAGCTTTGTCCCACAGTTTCCTTCCAAATCATAATTCCTCTTCAGCAAATCTGCCTATTGCTGCTGCTTCAGCTATTCATGCTGGCTTGGCACAAGACCTATCTTCACATCCTCTAGAGACTTCTCCTGGATTGTTGTTCATTCCAGAACAATTCAAGTTTACTATTCTCTCTGAATTTCACTCAAGTAAAGCATCAGGGTACCCTGGAATTCCAAATCACAAGAACTTCTGTCTTGCTCTGTCTGGTGGTTAATTATTATTTTGAATGTAAAAGAATTTGTTCAAGTGCGTGAAATTTGCATCAGAAATAAGTCACTCTGGAGCCCTCTTTCTGGTCAACTTTTGCACCTGCCAATAATGGGAAGATCTTGGAACCACATATCAATGGATTTTATTGTGGACTTATCTGTGGCTGGTGGTCATAATATGAATTGTTTCATGGCCGACCAGTTCAGTAAATTGCCTCATTTTATTCCTGTTACCCAGTGCTAAATCCTTTGCATTTATTATTTATACAATATATAATCAGATTACATGGTTTGCCTCTTGGTATTGTCTTTGATAGAGGATCTTAATTTGTTGCTCAATTCTTAAAGACTTTTTGCACTCTGCTAGGCATCAGCAGTAGTGTGTCATTTGCATACCACCCATAGTCCAATGGACAGACTGAAAGAGTGAATGAGTCCTTAGAACAATACCTCCATTTTTACATCTCCAAATTCCATAATAATTGGGCAGAATATCTACCTTTGGCCGAATTTTGCTTTTAATGATGGCTGCCATTCTCCTACCAACATGTCTGCCTTCTTTTGCATTTATGAGCATCACTCTAGAGCCAAATACTTTTATTCCCTTGCACCCATTTATTTACCTGAAGTAAGCAACATTGCTACCCAGATTAAGTTTGGTCGGAACATGGTCCATATTGCTCTGCACAATTCTTCAGTTCATTGTAAACTCTTTTCAGATCGGCATCGTAAGGTTTGCAAGTGGGTGATATGGCTTGGTTGTCCACCTGAAATATTAGACTTCATCAACCCTCTAAAAAATGGTCCTATGTACATTGGTCCACTCAAGATTACCAAGCAAGTGAACCCTGTTGCTTTTTATTTGAAACTTCCAGGATCCAATGTTTCATTATGCTCTCTTTAAATTGATCATCCTTTCCAAGAAATTGAAGTACCTCCTCCATTTAATTTAAGGACCGCCATAGTTGAAATTGATGGACATCAAGAATACTGTAAGTTGTAGAAAAGATTCTGGATTCCAAGAGAGTACAAGCCCAAATCCACTTATTAGTCCACTGAAAAGGCTATAAGCCTGATTAGAGGTCTTGGATTCCAGGAAAGTACTTACATGCAGTAAAGGTGGGAAGCCTTTTTTTGAGAATACTGTTTTCTTAAATGGATCATAGGTACATAAATCAGATAGATTACATGATTACAAAAATCACTAAGTACAACTATACCTCAGAATCTATTAAAATTAGCAATGACAAAAAAAATAAAAAATTTTTAGAAAGCATATCGGCAAGAAACGATTTTGCTGAATATGGAGTGGTAGGCCATCAGGGAAATAAAGAAATGGATAAAAAAGATAAAAGAGGAGAATCAGATGAAAAAGGAGAGGGAGTTGGGGGGGAGACCTCAATACCAAAGGATTATAAACACATCAAATTTAGAAGATTAAATACCAAATGAGGAGGAAGCATTTTGGGAGGCCAACCAAGGGCCCCATACCTTACCAAATGATCTAGACAAGTGACTTATTATAACTGTAATATATTCCATTCTATGAACATATCAGATACGTGACACAACTGCCTGCAGAGACAACATGTCGTAGCAATTTATTTTGGTGTCTAGAAAGCATGGAAAGAGTCAAAGAGAGAAGGCAGAAGTAATCTTAACCTCAAATAGGTGTGAGAGGAGAGTAATAACCTACTACCATATACTAAAAAAATTTGGGCAGGTCCAAAGAAGACTTTTTTTTAAAGTAATTTACATGGCAGTTATAGCGTTCCAACTCATGGTACCTGCTGCTGGACTCTTCTGCTATTCTTGGCTCCCTACTGTTTGCAGAGCCTTGGCTGCTTCTCGAATTAATGGTTCCTGACTACTTTTTAGCTGTATTATATTCTTTGTGCTATACTCTATAGTTACTCTCTGCTACAGATTAAGAGCCTATTCCTGACAATAGACCAGCTGCATTGTTTCCTGGCTGCCCTGCTAGTCTGCCTGTACCGTTGATTCAGCTCCAGTCCCTGGCTCCTGACCCTGCATTATTGTTTGTGACTGTTTGGGTGCTTTCAGTTCAATACCCACTCCAGACTTCCTCACTGCTGCCTGTATTCTAGCATAAAGTCCTACTACCTTGAGTTTAAATCCTGGGGGTATCCAAATACCTGTGAGAATATCAATCTCTATGGGAAACACTGCTGTTGTAGGTGAAGACCTCTCTAGCCAGGCTCTAGGAGTTCATGTGATTCCATGGTGTGTTTTTCTATTAACTTTTATTTCACAATTTAAATTAATAAATTAATGAAATTTTTGAAAAGAGAGTAAAGTGATTACAAGGGCAAATGTTCTTCACCAATCCAATTTATTGCATAACATTGCTCAAGTTATTACAAGTGCAAATGTTCATCAATAATCTTATTTATTGCATATAATTGTCCAATTGTACAATTGTATGCAATAAATAAGATTAGGGAAGAACATTTGTACTTGTAATCACTTTTAATCTCTTTTCAAATGTGTAATGATTCAGTCATTTTTTCACATAACTCGTGAAAAGTTAATAGAAGTGTCTTGGTTATAAAATCAGATATGCAAAACTAGAAATACAACTATTGGGCTTATTTTTTTCCAAAAAAATGTGTTTTCAACTAATTAACTGTGTGTGTTGTAGACTCAGAAACATATTAGATTCAGTCCTTTTTAATTAACTTTAATTGCACCACTAGATAAGAAATCACAATTACAGTCGGTCTTGAAAAAGTTCTGCTTGGTAGAATGAAACACGTTGACCTTTATTAACCCTGTGAGTCACTTCTGCGAATTAGAAAATGTAAATGAGATGCCACTGATGCTGCATACTATAGTGCATCTCTATCCACTGATTTCCAGATAAAATCATTTTGCAATTGAGCCAGATGCAGTCCTTGAGACTGCACTGGCTTCACTGTGACTGGCAGTGACTTTCTTGAGGAAGTCCTACCTGCCAGTCACTCGCAGGACAGGCAGTCCCATTGGAGGTGTTTCCTCCCTCTGGGACTGCCAGACCGGGCTGCGAGTAGCAGAGAGTTGGCTTCCAGTAGGAAGCCATTCCCTGTTCATTGTCAGCCCTACCCGGCTTCTTAGGGCTTCTGCTGATGCAGTCCATAGAAGCCGGGGGTTTGCACATGTGCAGTCAAGCTGCCACTTGTGCGCATGCATTGTACAGGTGCTAGGAAACAGGGACCAGGGCAGCACATCAGGTGCAGAGGATGAGGCAGCACAGCCAACGGCAGCCCTCCCTCCACCGCTCAGGTAGGAGCCGCCACTGGACGCTCTACAACAGTCACTGTACTACAGTGTGTCTTTATACACCAGCTGGCTGCAAGCTGCTTATTGGAGCGGATGATTTGAAGCGCTAGATGAATAATTTTCCCTACTTTTAAAACAGTGCATGATTTACTATGAATTGCAAATTGATAGTAAAAATTGGAAATTGCCTTCTCCATCACAGTGATTGAATACCTAGTTTAAATATATTTCTGGGACCATTTCACTTAGAGGACATTACCCCCTATTTGGACCTACTTGGTATTACCATTTGATGTTTTATAGCTCATGCAAATTATTTGTTGTTAAAACTAAAACTTCCAATTGAATTGTACTTTGAAGTTACAGTATAGTTCCAGCATGATATTTACTTATATTACTATTTTAATTTTTCTATATTTTATAAATATACTTTTTACTTATTGTATATTTTGTTGTATTTTAGATATTGATTGATTAAAGAAGTCTAGAGGTTCTTGACTCAAAGCTGATTTATATATTTTATTATTTATACTTGTATCAGTGCAGTGGCATCACACTTGTTTTTGTTTTCAAAATACATAAATATCAATGCCAGAATAAAATACATACTCAACTGAAATCCAGCCAATGTGATCAGCAGATAAGTGATAAGCACATCATTTTATATATATAAATATATATATATATATACAAACAAAAAGTTCAGCACTCACCATAGCAAGCTCACTTATCCTCACAACATCAATAAATAAATGATGGGGGTTTAGTTAGTGAATTGGCCAATGCACGGAAGCCTGCATACCGCTCGCCAAGGTACCCCACCTTCATGCAGGTCCTACACTATCACAAAGTCTCAAAAATTAAAACCTGGCAACTGTATCACGCATAATATACTGCACACATGCCCACTAGGTTTAATGTGTATCTGCCATGCATCTTATGGCTTTTAAAAGGTACACTAGTCACCTGACACTGGCTGATAAATTACTAAGGAGCAGCTGACACAGGTTTAGAACAAGTGAGATTACACAGGGGTGCATGTAAAGGCCTGTGACCACGGTTAATATGAGTTAACCAAAGATTAACCCTGTAATACTGTATGTATATATATATATATATATATATATATATATCAGGTGTATTGACTGTAGGCTGCATGTGAACTCTCAAACAGGATAAACGGCCATAATCTTTACTGACTCAGTTCATAACACAATAACCCAAAAGGATAAGGAAGAAATGTTTTTGATACTGCAAATTATCTTCAGGTATTTAGTTAGCAAGATCAAAACAACTCTGTTACATACACATACAATAAAAACAGAATATATGAAGTACTAATTTAACCAGATTGGCCTCCTACTAGATAAAGAAATAAATAGGACATTCAGAAGGAGAGACGGACTGGGCTGGGGCGTAAGGTGTCATCTGCCCCCCGGCCAGTGCATTTCTACTATTGCATACCTCCCAACATGACCCTCTCCAGGAGGGACAGAATTCTCTCAGCATGTATAATAAGCTTGATGCATCAAGATATCTTACACGCATTACATGGCAGCGAGAACCTGCGGCGTCCTAAACTCTAGCTTCTTCTTACAGTAATCAATGAACTCCCTCCCTGCAGCATAATGACGTCTGCATATTGTATAGGAGTCAGGAGCCAGCCAGTCCTACACACACAGCGGCTGAAACATAGAGGAAGAGGAGCGGAACAGAGAAGTGGAATCAGACATGTAAAAGAAACTGTAGTAAGAGGAAGAGAAGTTGAAGGAAGAGGAAAAGCTGAGAAGCCTTGAGGTACAGTGAGTAGAACCGGGGGGGGGGGTTGGAATGTAATTTGAGATGGAGGCACTGTGTTTTGGGCAGGTTTGGAGGGGATGGGAGGGGTTAGTTTGGGGTAGACCAAGGAAGCTGCAGTTCAGGAGGAGGGGATGGGTAAGGGGCAAGTCAGTAGGAGGAGGTGATGACATGTTGGAAGGAGTAGGAGATGAGGTAACCACTGGTTGAGAGGGAGAGATGAGTAAGTGGCAAGTCGGAAGGAGGATGCATAGAAGCAACAAGTTGGGAGGAAAAGATGGGGAGCTGCAGGTCAGAGGGAAGAGATAAGTAAGGGGCAGGCCAGGAGGAGGAGATTGAGAGGAAGAGATTAGTAAATTATAGGTCGGGCGGAAAAGGTGGGGAAGTGAGAGGTCGGGGTGAGGAGATAGGAAAGTTGCAGGTCAAGAGGAAGAGATGAGTAAGTGACAGGTCAGGAGGAGGAGATGGGGAAGTGTTGTGTCAAGAGGAGGACATGGGGAAGCAACAGTTTAGGGCAAATACCAACTGCAATTATTTATATTAACAAATACAGTGTATGCACATTTATTACGTGCTTGACTACTGTAATAAGCACACACATACATAACATTGGCTGTGCTTAATGCTAAGGGGTTTGGGGGGAGCAACACACAAAATTGGGGAGAAAATAGAAAGTAAATAAACATCACTGCTTTTCTCCTCCAGCGAGGCTGTACTTAATATTTGCAGGTATCCCCTGAAAAGGCCATCCCACAAATAGTTTTTGATGCTTTTGCCCTATAATGTGGAGGTTTACATAGGGATATTTCAGAATATTTTTCAGGGACACTCTAAATTTCTAATCCTCCCCTGTATATTGGTTACTAGAAATGGCACATGTGTTTTATTTGGGTCTTATCGATGCTTCCTATAGTATATATTGGTAACTAGAATCCTTTCTATCTTGTATAGAGATAAAGGAACACTCTTTTTATAATATTGGGCATTCTATAGTCTATGCTTTGTCAGATGAGATTAAAAGGTGTTATATTTGTTTTTAGCTCTTTGACATAGCAAATATCTTGTATAGGTTATTACCTATTAAGCCACACCCACATTATATAACCCATATCCACATGCTTTCTTACCTGACCAATTTTTCCATTGCAATGTGCTGGGGTCACTTGCTTGTGTTTGTTCCCTAGGCTGAAAGTTGCAGCTAGCCCCTGTTCAACAGTCTTTCAAGATGGAAGCAAGCTCATGCAATAAGAAAACTGGTACAAAATTGGAATTTGAAGTAGGTGAAAAGTCTCTTTTGTGGTTAGACTTTACTCTAAACATAAACCCTAATACCCTATCCCTGGCCCTAATACCCTAACAACCCTAACTTTAAACATCACTCTACTATGACTTCTAATCCCTAACCCTAATACCCCAACCCTAACCCAAACCCCTAACCCCTGACCCTAACACCCTATCCCTGGCCCTAATACCATAACAACCCTAACTTTAAACCTCACCCTACTATAACCTCTAACCCCTAACCCTAATACCACAGCCCTAACCCAAACCCCTAACCCTAATACCCTATCCCTAAAGGGGCAGACTAGATGGGCTACATGGTTCTTATCTGCCGTCAAATTATATGTTTCTATGAGTGTTTATCAAGGCAGAATTGTGAGGTATCTGATTCAGTCCATTATTATATAATTATCCAAATAGCAATAACAATATTAAAGTTAGTATATATAGATAAAATTCCTCTACGCAATAATAAAAACTACATCACACCATATCATAATAATGCCTACTTTGAAACAGATATATGTGTGCAAAATTGTCGTTCTATCAATAGTGTTTATGATTATGGGAAAAAAGACTCAAACAACAACCAGCACATATTGTTACACTGGAAAGGTTTGGGTGCAAAATTCCGGCAGCTGGGATGCCAACAGTCAGGAGACCAACAGAGGGATCCCAATGGCCAGAATCCTGACACATAATTATTTTCTCCCTACCTCTACCCCAAATTCTACCACTAACCCCAACCCACCCCTCTTGCAGCCTAACCCTAACCATTCACCATTCACCTAATGCCTAGCTCCAACCCTTGTACTTACCTCTGGGATGTGTTGGGATCTTGCTTTCAGTCTCCTGCTGGTATTTTTACCACATACCCCTGTAAAGTTGGGAAACTCTGGAAGGTAAACAAGACAATATGTTCATGGAGACCTGGACTTCCACTTTCCTATAATCCAGTTGACAGAGTTAGATGCAGTCATCACTACATAATAGCCAGAAGGATCCTCTAATTAGAGGTCACATCTCTTTCCGGGCAAGATGTATTAAACCTTCAAGAGAGATATGTGAGAAGTTACCCATAGGAACTTTCTGTCATTTTATAAAATGTGCAAGATAAATGATAAATAGAAGCCGCTTAGTTGCCACGGGCAATATCTCCACTATCTCTCCTGAAGGTGTAATACATCTCACCTTCCATGTTGCTATGGGAATTAGAAAGCCCAACCTCTACTATCATGTCAGCTAAAGACATGCAAACTATTACATTACATCAAAAGCATTATTTATCAATCTTTTCCCCATAAATACTGTAAGTGAAAATAGATTAAAACATTAAAATGGTAAATACAATTAATCAATATAACTAACATAAGGTCAGTATTCTGATTTTTAATATACTGGATCATAATACAATTTTTTTTTTACATTCCAGATTCTATTAATGCATTACATCAATGACAATATGCATAATGTATAGTACATATGTAAATATTGAGATAATTCCAGGAACTATTTATCTCAAAATTGCTTAACCATCAGATTTTATTGGGCCAAGTTATCATTATATATTTGTGACATATGCCTGACAACATCCATTATCAGGGGATGCTCACAAATATTATGTATCACCCTAATGCAGAGGTTCACAAACTGTTTAATTTTATGACATCTTTAGTGTCATCAATCTTTTTTTGTGGCACCACTAAGCCAAAATAAAATACCAAACTTTATAGCCCAACAACTAAGTAGCCGTTCGAAAGGACAACATAAATACAGGTTGAGTATCCCTTAGCTGTAATTAAGTTTCTGGCAGCCCAGTGACCAGTGTAATAAAGATTTGTTTGTATTCCCAGCACAGCGTACGTGATGTCATCATGACTCGCTGTAGGCTGGCAGCAGTAGCGACTTTACCACAAGGCAACCAAAGCGGCTGCTTAGGGCCCTGTGGGTCCCAAGTCCCACCAACAGGGCTGTATAAAGGGCATTTACGGTATTCTGCGAGCTCTGATGAAATTGTCAGAGAGCTGGATGAATACTCCCGATAGACTGTCAGTGATTAGAAAGCTGTTGGGTGCCAGCTCTAGGGTATGCCTGTGTCTCCAGTCCTGCAGTATTGTGTGTGTGACCCATCATGACACACGTGTGTATGATGTCATACACGCAGAGAGAGGAGCTGGGATGTGCATAGAGAAAAACATGATGTCTTCCAGTGTACATTATTACCGTTTTGTTTTTTAATTTTGAATAACATCAAACTACTTCAAATGACATACCATGTGCTGCACACAAACAAATAAATTCGGTAGCAGTTGGGTACAGAGCAACCATATTGAAATCTCCCCACAAATAATTGGGCATCAACAAAGGGGTATAGTTTCATCAACATACACTGAAAATATATATATAAAAAAATATTAAAAACAATTAAAAAAAACTTGTGTGTGTTCAGGTCCAGGCAGTGGCACAGTGCTACAATAATGCTCAGTAGGTGCTGTGCCACTGCATTAATAATATAAGTGCTGGGTCAGTCACACTATGAAGTTGTTGTCATTTGTTAAAACATTTTTTTTTCTAAAACTTGTGTGTATTCAGGGCCAGGCAGTGGCACTGTGTTACAGTAATTCTCAGTTGGTGCCATGCCTATGAGTTAATAATATAAGCAATGTGAGTCAATCTAGCTCAAAATCAGTTGATGGAAGAGCAGAAGCAGCAACCAAGTACCAGTGCTGTGGCTGCTGCTAGTTATTATAGTGCTACAACATCTACTAAAGGTATTCCATCTGGTAGAAAGTTTAAGAAAGGGCACCTGAAATTGAAATATTTCTCAATGTTAAAAAAGAGATAGAGGTGTAACCTTTAAAACTGACAAATCAGTTCCCAAAAATGAGAACACTAAGGCTGAATAACAAACTGTGTTCACAAATCCCTGAGGAGAGTCTGGGGGTTAGCTATGTGTGAGTCTGACATTTCTCCCACTGTACTCATAGAGAAGTTTCCTTCCACCATTTCTGCACCCAGTGGGGATAAGCAGTACAAGTAAAGATGGTGATGATGGCATAATAGAAATTGAGGATGCTAGTGTGAAAGTGCAACAGGATGAGGAGGATATTTGTATACTATCTGATGCTAATGAGGATATTAATTATGTTGTTTTGCCCATTAGCTAACAAATTTGCTGCTGCGATCAACTCTGAATTAGGCCCTGTGTTACGGCATTTGCTATGAGTTCATTAAATTTATTTTACTAAATTATAATAATTTGTAAAATTATAATAAGCAGTGAAGTATCAGCTAGCAGCAGTTTGGACTGGTCCATGCAACCTTCCCATTAATGAAAGGAGGTAGTCCTTAAAAAAAAAAAAGGATTTGTGGGGGTCCAAACAAACCAAGCACTTCAGCCACAAAAGTGTCAGTCCATGTTTGTCTGATTCTGAGTTTCGGATGTCTCCTGACTGGTGTCAGAGATGCTGGTTCTCTGGGTATTGTTTTACTAGAAGCTAGAAGGCTGGAGATAGTGCTTTCGAATGGAATTAATTAGTCCTTGGTGATTGCTGGAATATGGGCAGAACTAGTACCAGGAGGTTGATGAGAACCAGAACAGGGGCGCGGAGTCTTACTCCAATGGTGGTCTTCAACAGGAAGCCCCACAAGGAACTTTGGGCTTTGCTGCACCCATTAAGCCGGTCACGGCCCCCTGCCTGGGTTACCTGGTGTAGATGTTCGGGAAAGGTTTGGCTTTTGTCTCTGAAGTGTGTGGTGGGTTATACTGTGCATGTCCATTTTAATATACAAGAAAAGGAAGAGTGCAGCTGCAGTATATATATATATATATATATATATTTATTTTTAAAAAATTTTTAACTTGCAGCTCGGTTCAAACTGCATGGATCTCAGGGCTTATAGATGCATGTGAACAAACAGTACAATTTACAGCAGAGTATAGCACAGCACACAGCAGTGTGCCCCCTATACACAGTCACTATATAGCACAGCCAGTTGTGAGTCTGGACACAGCACAGCCAGTATAGCGGAGTATTGCGCAGCACACAACAGCGTGCAGCATGCCACCTATACACAGTGACTATACAGTACAGCCAGTATAGCAGAGTACAGCACAGCACACAGCAGCATGCAGCATGCCACCTATACGCAGTCACTATACAGCACAGTCACTTATGAATCTGGACACAGCACAGCCAGTATAGCAGAGTATAGCACAGCACACAGTAGCATGCAGCATGCCACCTATAAACATTTACTAATATACAGCATAGCCACTTGTGAATCTGGACACAGTACAGCCAGGATAGCAGAGTATAGTGCAGAATGCATTAGCAGTGTGTCCCATATACACATTAGACAGTCACTATCCAGTTCAGCCACTACAGCAGAGTATAATGCAGCAAACGGCAGCGTGCATTCCAGTGAAATGGCGCTGAGTCCCAGTCGCATCGCCTTATATTCACGTCCTACGAGATTCCGACGCCGGTAAGATGACGTTCAGCCCCGGCGTCAGCCGTGAAGCTCCGAGCCGTGGCTCATATGCGGCTTGGATCCCTGGCAATCCGGACCGCTCATCTCTAGTGTTGACATCAGGGTTGGCCCTAGGCCTAGGCAAACTAGGCAACTGCCTAGGGCATTTGGTATGCCTAGGGGCACAAGCAGCTTCTGCTGATTAAAATGATATGCGGCATGCCTGTATTCTGTGTGTAACTGCGGCTGTATCTGCATACGAAGTGTATTCCTGGAAATAACTGTAACATAGCATTTCATATGCAGATACAGCCACAGTAACACACAGTATATAGGCATGCCGCATATCATTTGAGCCACTTAACTGATGATTTTTCCCTTCAAAAGCGTTAACATTGTTTTTTAAAATGTATTTTATTTAATAAAGTTGAAAAAGTATTTTTTCAATATTTAAACATTTTATTTTGCACATCTGCAGAATGGATCTCATCGTCAAAAACGGGGGGGCATGGTGGGACGGCGCAGTTTCATGAAATCTGACCATGCCAGTTAAGTGGTTAATCAGCAAAAGCTGCTTGTCATCTTAGCAACATAGCAATGCAAATAAGATGCATTTTCATCAAAAAGGGTGCCCGACGTTAGCAGAGCTGCTAGCTGACTCATGCCAGCCAACTCCTGCTTCATGGCATATTGAGGCAAGATGTATATGGACACATCTGTATCCAAGCAGAGGCAGAGGTCACAGTGTCAGCGGCTAGGTGAGTGCTGTGTATGGGAGGGTTGGTTGTGCAGTAGTTTCTGCATATGTGTGATGGGCATTATGTGTGTCATTTTGTGTATAAGGGCATTAATAATGTGCGGCTTAATATGCAAGGTGCATTATATTTATAAGGACATTAATAATCTGTGTCATATGTGTAAGGGGCATTACTGTGTGGTATTATGTGTATAAAGGCATTACTCATGTGTGGCATTAGGTGTATAAAGTGCTCTACTGTGTGGCATAACATATACAGTAGAAAGGGTACTACAATGTGGTCTAATGTGAATAAAGAGCAATATGGTGTGCTGTAATGTGAATAAGGAGCTATTCAGTGTGATGTAATGTGAATAAGGAGCTTTACTGTGAGGAGTAACGTTTATAAGGTAAAGTGGTACTACTGTGTGATGTAATGTGAAGAAAGGACACTATTACATGATATAATGTGAATAAAGCTGTAATACTGTGTGGCGTAATTTGAATTGGGGGTACTATAGTGTGGCCATGCCCCTTCCCAGCAAGAACACACTCCTTTTTGAGTGCCGAATGTGCACACTGCTCCTATTTAAAATATAGGGGGTAGAAACACCAAAATGAGGACTGCTATGGGTGAGGAGTGATGGTGCTGGGAAAGGGACGCAAGGTCAGAAGCAGAACTAGCGGCGGTGCTAGGGGGCACAAGCAAAAATCTTGCCTGGGGCATCATATTGGTTAGGCCCGGCTCTGGTTGACATCATTCCCCTGAGTGCTCACTGACTTTTGTGCACAACGAGAGGCCAACCAAGTGGTCAAGTGAGTTTCAGAACTGTCCAGCAGACAGTTTTATGTATATTTATGATACATTGGATTATCCACAGCTGTTTCTCTCTCATGTGTGCCCCCACAAAGAGTCCTGTTTGCCAATTTCATTAGGATGTCTGTTGTGTGATAGGATCACTGTTTGCACCCTCAATGGGACACTATGGAGGAGATGTACTAAGCAGTGAAAAAAGTTGAGAAGTGAGCCACCTTTCTTGTATATTTGTCCATTAGTGCTGGTCGACATAATTGTATATGTGTCGACATTTTGTTTTTTTATATTATGACTGTGCCAACGTTTTTGTGGTGAACATTTTGAACATATCACGGCATGTCAACGTTTTGACTGTCATTTTGACAATATCAATATGGCAACATATAAATTATAGGTAACTGCACATTGTTAGCAAACCAAAAAAGCTAGCAATTTGGACTGCAGGTGGGGAAGACGTAACATGTGCAGAGAGATTTAGATTTGGGTGAGTTATATTGTTTCCGTGCATGGTAAATACTGGCTGCTTTATTTTTACACCTGCAGTGCAGCATCACGTGATGTCTGATCATGGGACCTCCTGAACAGGGATCTCCAGAACTGTTTGGAATTGTCCCTTTACAAATGAACACTGGCCTTCATTCTGAGTTGATCGCTCGCTAGCTACTTTTAGCAGCTGTGCAAACGCATAGTCGCCGCCCACGGGGGAGTGTATTTTCGCTTTGCAAGTGTGCGAACGCCTTTGCAGCCGAGTTCTGCAAAAACATTTTGTGCAGTTTCAGAGTAGGTCTGGACTTACTCAGCCCTTGTGATTACTTCAGCCTGTTCATGTGCGGAATTGACGTCAGACAACCGCCCTGCAAACACTTGGACACGCAAATCTAACTCTCTCTGCAAATGTTATATCTGCCACACCTGCAGTGCACATGGTTTTGCTGCTATGATGAGGTCTGAATTAGGCCCTAGGGGGGTCATTCCGAGCTGATCGCTCGCTGCCGATTTTTGCAGTGCAGCGATCAGGTTAAAAACCGGCAAAACTGCACATGCGTATGCACCGCAATGCGCAGGCGTGCCATACAGGTACATAGAGGATCGGTGCTGGGCAATGGATTTAGCGAAGATTCCATTCGCACAGCCGATCTCAAAGAGATTGACAGGAAGAAGGCGTTTATGGGTGTCAACTGACCGTTTTCTGAGAGTGTTTGGAAAAATGCAGGCATGTCCATGCATTTGCAGGGAGGGTTCCTGACGTCAATTCCGGTCCCGGACAAGCTGATGTGATCGCAGCGGCTGAGTAAGTCCTGGGCTGCGCAGAGACTGCACAAATTCTTTTTGTACAGCTCTGCTACACATGCATTTGCACGCTTGCACAGCTAAAATACACTCCCCCTGTAAGCAGCAACTATCTGATCGCAGCAGTGCAAAAATCGCTTGCTAGGGGTCTATTTGCTAAAGTCACGATTTTTTCAGAGTTTTTTTTTTTCAAAGTGTCAACACAGGAATTTACTAACCACAAAACTTGACAGTCTTGGGGCTATTCGTATTGTTTTCATGACAGAGGTCTGAAATACGAATGAATAGACCATCGGTCAAACGCGGCTGTTTGTTCATACAGCACGGTAATTTACTATTCTTTCGTATTTTGTTTGTCATCCGTGAAAGTTTCATTGTGGCCGTATTTTTTTGCAAATCGTAAAAAAACGCTGCAAAAAAATAGACCTGCTTTTTCCTGTGTGTCAACTTCAACATCAATCACACCTGTATTAGGATGCCTATAAAAGGGCCCTAGACACATTTGAAACATCCCTCACTCAGAAATGGCTGCTGTTCTATGGTGCAGTGATGTTTTGTGTGCTGTGGGGTTCCTGAGACTGCGACATCAGCCTGGAAGAGACCAGGGCCAGGAAACTGAACATGGTCAGCAGGTTGTACAGGTGCCATGGAGGTTGCACAGGCCTCGTTTTTTCAGGGAGCATTTAAACTTAATCGCATTGGCTGATGACAAGGTAATACAGATGTTCCAGCTAATTTGAGGCAACATTTTCCATCTGTATGACCTTGTCAAACTGGACATAGACCCTGAGACAGCACGCTCTTGCACTGGCTCCTGTCTGTGTTGCACTTTATGGCTACTGGCAGCTTTCAGGCTGTGTCTGGCGATGTCACTGGGATCTCACAGCCCTGCTTTTCCAGAATCCTAATCCGGGTGACGTAAACCTTACCTCCTCATCTGTTAGTTTGTTGTTGTAGTAATGTCAGTACACAGTGATGTTTTTTTTTTACTCTCACTACCCTCCTTTTTCTTTTAAATATACACACAGGTGTTGATGCTTTGCAGCCCCACATCGATGCCCCTATCTGCTTCCCTACCCAGGAGTCTAAGTGGCATGCCATCAGGGTAGCTTTTCTATGGCCTTGCTGGCATGCCCAATGTGCTGGAAGCCATAGATTGCACACACGTTGAGCTGAGACCACCTAGGGGCAGGCAGCATATATATACAAATCTACATCTTGACCACTCTACAAATGTACAGGTGGTTTGTGATGCAAAACTCAAAATCATAAGTGTTGTGGCTGGTTACCCTGGTGGCTGCCATGACTCCTTCATCCTCAGTCTGTCATCCCTCTTTGATAAATTTAAGGATGGACAAATGCCAGATGGATGGCTGCTGGGTATGTGACTTGATATGTGTTGGACTTTATATACTAGTCCGAAATCCACTCTGTTAGCTATGTGTTGCTGTATATGTACATTACACATGTTACTATATCTGTCTTTCAGGTGAGGGGGAGATGGCTGTTTCTCTTGGCATCTGACTCCATTGTCCCATCCTGATTCCCATGCTGAACACAATTACAATCATGCACATAAGTCCACGCGGAATATGATAGAAAGATGTTTTGGTGTGCTGAAATCTAGGTTTCGGTGTCTGGATAAGTCTGCAGGACTTTTGTTGGGGTGTAGTATGGCTGACCGGCGGTCAGGAGACCGCCAGTCAGCATACGGACGCCGGGATCCCGGCAGGATACCGATGCCGGGATTGCGGGGGGGGAGGGGCGAGTGCAGCAAGCCCCTTGCGGGCTCGCTGCACTCACCGCGCTGCAGGCTCGAGTGGAAATAGTCCCTGTTGGTTGGCATGCCGACCATCGGGATAGTGAGGGGTAGGGATGCTGGCGGAGGTCATGTGACTGTCAGTCTTCCGACCGCCGGTCACATGAATACCACCCCTTTTGTTGTATAGTCCCTTAAAGCTGATCAGGATTGTGTTCTGCTGCTGTTTTCTTCATAACATGTGTTTGCAACAACATCTGCCACATGCTGATGAGGATGAAGAAAACAGTCAGCAAGCAGAAGAGTTAGATACATCTGGCGACACTTGGAGTACAGATGTAGGGAGGCAGGTAAGGCATATGTGTATCACAATGTTTGTCATTTTGAAGTTGTAACATACATTGTTTTTTGGACAAACTCAAACATGTATTTCCCACAGAATGTGTAATTTTTAAAAAAACATACCAACATACACAGCATTACTGGACATACAAATGCAGCATGTGCATTGTGTGTTGTTGCTTGGAGTACACATCATATTATGGGGCAGATAGCGTAATGCTGGAGAAGTGATTAAGCAGTGATAAGTGGAAGGTGATAACACACCATATAATCCATTTTTTTTTTTACAAATGCAAGTTACTATTTGATTGGCAGCTTTACACTTATCATTGCTTGATCACTTCTCCATGTTGAATACATCTGGCCCTATGTGTGGTGTTCCTGTGTGTTTAAGTGACACAAACTTCGTAGCCTCCAAAATATTTTTATTGTTTCATTTTGCTTGTTAAAGGCAGCATGTTTTAAAGGGAAACAACATGAAACAATATGTATACATTATTACACACATTGCTTTCAGTGTTGCAATACAAACGGAGATTTGTTTAAACCATCCAAAAAAATGATTACATAGCACCTTTTGATCACGGTCAAACATGGCAGAACATTAATGTCAAACCAGGCCAAAAGCTCAAAACACAAACCTGCCAGTGTCGTTTGGCCATAATCGGTCACTTGCTCTGTGAACAATACTGTTATTGTCGTAATTAACTGATTTTGCAAATAAATCAACTTTCTCACACACCAAAAAAATAAGGTGGTATGGGTAATGTGATAATGAGCATGTCTGTGTTGTAGACAGGATGTTATATTGTTGATAATCTAATTTTGGAGTTATGGAAAGATGACAAAAGACTGCATGCACATTAATTCATGCAACTCATAATGTCAAAAACACATGGAATAACCATAAAAACCTATACCCAAAGACTGGTAAGAAGCGGTGGGTAAACCAAATACACCTGAAAACGTATTTGCATGAAAAATAATAATGTAGTTTGAACTAGTAATCTTCTAACAGACAATCTATAGTGTCTGTCATACACTTATTAAAGCCATTTTTCTTTTGTCTTCAAACAGAAACAAAAATACCTGACTTTTATTTTTTTGGGATGCCTGCTTGGATGAACTTTTCCCTTTACCACTGTCGTGTGCCCGTGTTTGGGTGGAGCGCCTTGGTGGTGAGGTCATTGGCGAAATAAGTGGAGTGGGTGTCCCAGAACTGTTGGTTGGTTGTTTTGGCTGCTGGGAACTGAGGGTTTGATTGAGGTTAGTGAGTGTCGCATTCAGTTCACATGTTGCTGCAGTGTGAGTCTCTATTATGCATGTGATTGATTCAATTAGCATTTGATTTATTTCTAAAATGTTTAGGTAGCTTTGGTGTTGTCTGTGATGGTCATCCAGTAGACGGAAGTTGTCCATTACATGTGTCATGTCTGCCCGCATTATTTCCATGGTGTTTGCCATTCGCGTTGTTTGCTCATTTTGCCGGCTGATATTGCGGCTTATTCTTTTTAGGTGATATGGCAGATTAGTGAAAATTTGTGTCTGTCTACGCAGGCAATCCTGGTTAGTGTCCTGCTGTGTAGCCCAATTGGCCCAAAAAACATGATCTGGCCCTTGCGCTACTGGTGTTGTTGGGCTCTGTTCTGGTGGTGGTGTGTTGCAGGGGAGGTGTACTCACAGGTGGTGTGGGTGTTCTTGGTTGACTGATTGGCTGAAGTTGCAAAACAATTGTCTCCTCCATTTCACTGTCCTGCTGGTGGGACGGAGGGATGCTGGACTTGTTTTAGTTTCTGGAAAGACAAAGCATTTTTGGCTGGCTTTACATATATGTTTCTAATATGTTTGACAAACAAAGGCGCCTCGACACATGTGAATGCATATTGTAATTGTTCTGCCTTTCAACATCACTACTGCCTTTAAAGGCGCACATGCCTCTCTCATTGTTGCTTTGGTGTTTACATCAATGTAAGAACAACCACATTATTTGGTTTGGGTGTCCTACATACTCCACGAAAAGTGTGTCTGGTTTTCATTAAAGTATTTTTTTTGGTGTGGCCTAATAAAACATATCTGACATTATACATGTTGTCAACAATGTAGTCAAATACATCAACACACAACAATGTTT
Organism: Pseudophryne corroboree; assembly: GCF_028390025.1. Classification (NCBI taxonomy): domain Eukaryota; kingdom Metazoa; phylum Chordata; class Amphibia; order Anura; family Myobatrachidae; genus Pseudophryne; species Pseudophryne corroboree. The sequence goes on along the minus strand of NC_086444.1, from coordinate 523,547,217 downwards.
ACAGTCTTGTCAAGCTTGCCCATCTGTTTGTGTTGCAGCATCTTCCTGACAATATGCTACTGTATGGCTGAAGTGTACACACATATCTTTACTGGAGTACGGTATCTATGTTCCACTTTGAAGCCATTTTGTGGATGGTGTTCTTCATTATGTATTGTTGTTTCTGGTGTGGCTCCAGTTTATGATTGTCAAAAACTGTATAATATATATATATGACTAATGTATTTTTGTCTTTTAGATTTGTACTCACCAGCCAGATGAGGGGAGTGTGGTTGGCGTCTTGGTGGAGTATCCAATATTTGGCGTGGTGGCTTGGAAGACACAATTGAAATTCTGCATTGTGGTGGAGACTCATGTGGTTTTGAGGGAACATCCGGCCTTGGTCTCTTGGGTGCCACATGTGGTCTTTTTGGGTGTGCTTCAGGAGGGCATCTTCTGGGCCCAAAGCCTTGTGTTAATGGACCTATTCATAAAGGCACAATTAATGTTGGGCCATTTCTTTCCAAACATAACATGTACTACAAAAGAAAAAATTCTACCACCTAAACGCGCTACCCAACCAGGTTACAATATTGCATGTATAGTGAAAATGTCCAAACAATGGATGACAAATGTCCCAAATGATGGAAGAATGTGAAAATCTTGAAGAAAAAGTTCCTGGAAGCGGAGAACAAATCCACGGGGTACACACCGTACTCACGTCGACAAGGGAAGATCAGTATTCATAAAGGTTTCTTTTCTCATCACGAGTCCATGGGGTGGATGTCCGTGAAGAGGGGGAGATCTTCCAAAACTGGTAGGTGATTTCCTCGGAGATACAAATAACAGAGAGACTAATGGTGTAGTATGTCTCAACCAAAACTTAAAAGATGATAAAAGGGGGCTGGGGATATTCTGAACAGTGAATGCAATTTCGGCGTACCAAACTTACGATAATACGTAAGCAAATCCTCATATAAAGGTATCTTTGGTGAGTGGGGAAGTGGGTGTTATTTTTCTTTGGGTACACACCGTACTCACGTAGCATCAAGATGTTTGAAGTTCATAAAGGTTTCTTTTTCCCAGTCGGTAACTCGTTTGGTTAATGTCCTTCTAGTGATGCCTCTTCATATCAATATGCAGTCTACCAGGTGAGACAAGTAATAAGCAGTCTCCCAGGTGGAACCGAGAAAATAAGCAAATAAAAAAACCAATGGTATGGTATATCCCACCCGTGAAAGGAGGGCAAGGGAAAGATTCAAAATAATGTAAACAAAGGAGACGTACCAAACTTACATAAACATAAGTAAGGATCCTCATATAATGGTATCTTTAACAGGTGAAGGAGAGAGGGACATAAAAAGAGGAAGGATCTCTAGGTGAGGCGTACCCTACTCATGTGAAAACAATGAAGGACGAAACTCATAAAGGTATCTTTAGGGGATTTTTCCACCAGTGTATTATCTTTCTGGAACCAGCACTGGTTTATTGCCAGGGTGGATCTTCTTGCAGCCTCCTTCTTTCTGCTTTCTCTCGTGATCCCACAAAAAACAAGCAGAAACAGGGAACCAGCGTTGGTGGTCACTAGCCAATATAAATGTCAGAGTGTATGGAGGGGATTATCCCTCCTTTATACAAATGAAAGGTTTATCCAAGTTATGTAAAAAAGGAAATTTAATCATAATCCATTAAAAATACATCTGTAGTGATGTGTATAGAAGCACATGATACCTGGGGGGCAGATGAAATAAACAGAACCTGGATTGTGGTGATGTCCAGATCGTCACACTCCCAGGGACTTTACCCCCAAGTAGACAGATGTCCTCCAAATAAAACCAACGCGTTTCGACATACAGTCTTTCTCAAGGTTAGTGTGCAAGATAAATCATATCCTTTTATCTCATAAAATATCAGTCCTTCCCCCTATGGGGCGGGGAGAGATAATTAATTCTAAAACGCAATATGAATCCCTTATATTGGGCTATGGGAGTCAAATACAATTGTGTATAGGAAGAGCAGATGGTAACTTATAAATAATGTACAGAAAACGTGGTTTTAAACAGTGTTTAAATGATAAAAACACCTTTAAACTATCAATTACTGGCTTGCGTTCCAGTTCGTGGAACGCAAGCCACTTCCGGCGGATGTCCGGTGCGGCCCTTACAAGGTCACTAAGATCCTCAAGTGGGGATATGACGAGGAAAGGGGGGGCCGTGTGTGCTAAACCTCAGTCACTAACAAGTGACGTGAAGGGAGAGCTGTAACGCCCCGCGCGCTATGCACAGATTACGTGCAGTCCGCGCCGGGACGGGGATCACTGCGTTCCACTCTGAACTACGTCACTGACATGTGACCGGAGCGGGCGCATTAAATGTAAGATCTCACGCGCACTGCATACTTAACGTGCAGTACGCGCTGATGTAAGATGCGGCGTGCGTTCCACGAACCCGGAAGTGGGGTCTCATAGCAGGGTGCATTCCACGTACCAGGGGGCCCCCTGGTGTCTGGGAGCAATATGGTTAATAAATGTATATAACATCCTGGGACACTAATGGAGCCATTGTATAGTAGAAAATTAACATTGTATGATAAACAGAAATTTTTGAACATGGTATAATAACCCAAAAAAATATAGTAACACATCCCAAAGGACCCTATATTTTTAGGAATGAAAGAACCTGAAAGGCTGGTGGAGCTATAGTATAATATACTATAGAGGATATCTCTTATAAATGCACCCTATAGAAATGGGGCAATATTAAACATATACAAAGGGTAAAATGGTGAAAAAAAGGAAGGGGGATGTAAACCATAAGAACTGTGCTGATAATGCAACAGCAGAGGAGCAGAATTTTTTTTTTTTATTAAAAGGCAATATTTTGTTTTCCGTCACACATAGAATCTGGGGTGTTCAAAAAATATTTGGACCTCTAAAGGAAGTTACAGAAACCATTTCATCTCAAAGTCCAGATTTACACCTTTAGGGACCAATGAACTGAGGTTAAAGATGGTTTCCATTTCTTTTCGTGCCAATCTCTCTTCTGTATCAGTTTTTCTCCAATTGTTCCGGATGGAATGAATCCCACAAAAGGAGACTAGATGGGCAGTATTACACTGGTGTTCATTCATAAAGTGAGATGATAATCCATGTGTGCTCAGTCCCTTCTTAATATTCTGCAAATGTTCACTAGTCCTTTCTTTCAACTTGCGTGTAGTTCTACCTACGTACTGTTTTTTACAGACACATTCCAGTAGATAGACTACTTTCTTACTGTCGCAAGTGATGAAATCATTAATAGCAAATTCCTTAGAGTTGGTGGTGGAAATATATTTTGTAATCGCAGACTGGGTTCCCTTGCAATTTCTGCACATTTGGCAGGACCCACAACGATAAAAACCTTTGGATTTAATGGGGTTCTTTTTCTTCCCTGTGTCTAGCGTGCTGGTGACCACCTTGGATCGAATATTGTCAGCTCTTCGGTAGACAAACCTTGGTTGTTCTGTAATATATTCTCGCAAAATGGGATCTTGTAACAACACATTGCAATGTTTCTTTATAATTCATTCAAGATCTTTGTATTGGCTGTTATATTTAGTGATAAACGTGATCCCGGGTTTTTCTCTACTTGATTTGATCTTTTTGTTTTCTATTGGTCCCATACTGGTACTCTCAATGGTTGTATCGGTGTTGATGATGATCATATCCTCCCTGTTTTTGTTTTCATATTGCAAAAAAGGTTCCACCACCTTATTCTCTTTGTAGCCTTTATTCAGAAATTGTCTCTTGAGTGTAGATCCTTGTATAAGGTAATCTTCCATCCTAGAACAATTCTTTCTAACTCTATAGAACTGACTCTTTGGGACCGATGCCAGCCAATTAGGATGGTGATTACTGGAGAATGGTATAAAAGAGTTACAATTCGTGGGTTTTACATATGTCTTGGTCTCCATTTTTCCATCCTTAATAAAGATGGTTAAATCTAGTAAATGGATCTGTTCTTGACTTTAGACGAAAGTGAGTTTGATATTTTTATTATTAGCATTGAGATGCTCACAAAATTCATCCAATGATTTGGAATCTCTTCTCCAGATGAAAAGGACATCCTCAATGTATCTGACCCATAGTACCAGGCTTTCCCCCATGTCATGGCCCCGGAAGACAGACTCCTCCTCCCAATGGGCCATGAACAAGTTGGCATAACTGGGGGCAAACCTGGTACCCATGGCAGTCCCATGTTGTTGTAAGTAAAATGTATCATCAAAACTGAAAAAATTATTTGTGAGTATTAATTCAATACCTTCCGTAATAAAGGTTTTGAGATCCTCATTTACATTTTCATGGTCTAAGAAGAAAGATGTTGCCTCAACACCATGTTTGTGGTCAATAACCGTGTATAGGGAGGTCACATCTGTGGTGACTAATATAAAATCTGTATTCCAAGATATCTTACTAAGTAGTTGAATTACTGAGGTGGAATCCTTTAGATGGGATTTGGTTTTCTGAACGAGAGGTTGTAGCAGATGGTCAATATACTGGGAAAGATTCGAAGTGATGGAGTTCGTACCAGCAATTATAGGTCTCCCTGGTGGATGTTCTTCATCCTTGTGAATTTTAGGGAGGGTATACATCACTGGAATTGATGGATGCGTAATATCTATATACTTCCGTTCATTTTCAGTTATGACCTTCTTCCGTTCATATTTCTCCAGTAGATGATTAAGTTTCCTTTTTATTCCTTCTGTAGGATTCCCTCATAGTTTTTTGTATGTTTTGCCATCATTGAGTTGTCTCTCAATTTCTGTTTTATATTCCTCCACATTTTGTATAACCACAGATCCCCCCTTATCAGCTGGTTTTATGATGATCAATTTGTTGTTACACAAATCCTTGAGGGCTTTCCTTTCTTTGTATTTGAGGTTCTGTCTCTGTATTTCTTTAAATGGTCTGTTTTCAATTTCGTCTTTGACGATTTTCTCGAAGGTTTCTATGAAACAGCCCTTCTTGTGTGTCGGATAAAAAACCGACTTGGGTTTGAATGGGGTGGGGATATTGTTTTCTGGACCTGTTGTCGACGGTTGATCATGGAAAAAAAATTTCAACGGGAGCTTTCGAATACATTTCTGGAGGTCCACATATGACTTGACGGTGCATATTTTAATCCCTTCTTGAGTACATTCTCTTCATCTTTAGTCAGTACATGTTGACTCAAGTTGAAGATTTTAATGTACTCCATATGCTCTCCTTCAGCTGGGATTTTGGGATCAAGATTCTCTTTCTGAAGAGCCATTCTATTACATTTCTCTCTTCTTTTTTTGGTCTGATAAATTTTATGATGAGCCTTACGTGAATTGGATCCCCGTGTTCCTCGTTTGTTGTATTTTATATTCCTTTTCACCTTCTTCCCCTTCGTGGCCTGTCCTGATCTAAAAAAAACCTCCTCATTTTCTGGTTGTTCCTTCCATGATACTGAACTTCTTGGTTTACGAGTGGGAGTCTTCCTCCTAAAAGATGGTCCGGGATTTTGTTCTCTATCTGGAGCGATTGTTATAGGTGATGGTCTACGGTAGGAATCTTTTCTCTGAATGGGAGAGTGTTCCCTCTGGGGGTACCTATTCCTCTCAATGTTCTGTTTCCACGAGTTTCTCCAGTGAGGGAGTTTTTGTTCCCTATAGGATCCATATCTATCTTTCCTAGATGGACTCCAGTGGGCGAAGTTTCGTTCTTTATAGGATTCATAATCATATCTCTCTCTCCTGGGTGGACTTTTCCCCGTATATTCAATCCTTTGGTTGTAGGTTCTCCTTCCTGATTCTCAAAATTTTGTATAATGGGTATCAGGACCTTGGACTTTGGGTTTGAAGAAATTCCTTTCCTTTCTTGTAATGAGATGTTCTTTCCCTTATTTAAAATCCATTAGGTCCCGGGTGTATTTTTTCTTCTTTTTTTGCATAAGTTCTTTTTCATTTTGCGCTACCTTCTCTATAATCTCCCTCTCTATATCTTTGAAATCCTGTAGATCCTGAAATGGTTCTACGTTATTTTTAATGGAATCTATTTCAGTTTCTAGATCTTTTAACTCCTTACTTCTTTCTCTTACAATGAGCTTCATGAGGGAGATGGAACAAGAATCCGCAGCCATTCTTTTTCAAAGGTAGGGGATTTATTGGTAAAGGAAGGTAGCTTATCTATTCTTAGACCTCATGGGATGATGTCTTCTGCAATATATCTTTCTAAAGATAGAATTTCCCACCATATTCTACCCTCTTTCAGCAGGGAATTTTCTAGTTTAGCCATGATTTCCTCTAGATCTTCATCTATAAGGTCTGTAGAAGTACATCTCTCAGAGAAGATTTCATCAAACCTTTCTTTCCTGACATCTCTATGTGCAAACATGTTGGCTGATAGGGCAGCAGTGGATTAATTCCTGCAGTGACTTCGAATACTTATGGATACAGAAAATGGAAAAAATCTTACCGCGCCCTCTGGGTGGCAGCGATGGGTGTGTAGAGGGAGATGTCACACAACCTCCAAGGGGGCAAATGATCAAAAGAAAAAATTCTACCACCTAAACGCGCTACCCAACACAGGTTACAATATTGCATGTATAGTGAATATGTCCAAACAAAGAACGAATATCCTATATCCTATATCCTATAAAGAACGAAAATTCGCCCACTGGAGTCCATCTAGGAAAGATAGATATGGATCCTACAGGGAACAAAATCTCCCCCACTGGAGAAACTCGTGGAAACAGAACATTGGGAGGAATATGTACCCCCAGAGGGAACACTCTCCCATTCAGAGAAAAGATTCCTACCGTAGACCATCACCTAGAACGATCGCTCCAGATAGAGAACAAAATCCCGGACCATCTTTTAGGAGGAAGACTCCCACTCGTAAACCAAGAAGTTCAGTATCATGGAAGGAACAACCAGAAAATGAGGAGGTTTTTTTTAGATCAGGACAGGCCACGAAGGGGAAGAAGGTGAAAAGGAATATAAGATACAACAAACGAGGAACATCGGGATCCAATTCACGTAAGGCTCATCGTAAAATTTATCAGACCAAAAAAAGAAGAGAGAAACATAATAGAATGGCTCTTCAGAAAGAGAATCTTGATCCCAAAATCCCAGCTGAAGGAGAGCATATGGAGTACATTAAAATCTTCAACTTGAGTCAACATGTACTGACTAAAGATGAAGAGAATGTACTCAAAAAGGGATTAAAATATGCACCGTCAAGTCAAATGGATCGGTTTGGGGCATATGTGGACCTCCAGAAATGTATTCGAAAGCTCCCGTTGAAATTTTTTTTCCATGATCAACCGTCGACAACAGGTCCAGAAAACAATACCCCCACCCCATTCAAACCCAAGTCGGTTTTCTATCCGACACACAAGAAGGGCTGTTTCATAGAAACCTTCGAGAAAATCGTCAAAGACAAAATTGAAAACAGACCATTTAAAGAAATACAGAGACAGAACCTCAAATACAAAGAAAGGAAAGCCCTCAAGGATTTGCGTAACAACAAATTGATCATCATAAAACCAGCTGATAAGGGAGGCTCTGTGGTTATACAAAATGTGGAGGAATATAAAACAGAAATTGAGAGACAACTCAATGATGGCAAAACATACAAAAAACTATGAGGGAATCCTACAGAAGGAATAAAAAGGAAACTTAATCATCTACTGGAGAAATATGAACGGAAGAAGGTCATAACTGAAAATGAACGGAAGTATATAGATAGTACGCATCCATCAATTCCAGTGATGTATACCCTCCCTAAAATTCACAAGGATGAAGAACATCTACCACCCATCGCTGCCACATGTACTACAATTGACACTTTACCTGATGCTGCAGCATCATCATCAGATGTTGTTGGACTGGCTGAAGCTCGCCCAGTTTTGGACTTTTTCGTCACTGTCTAACAAGATAAATGTTTGTTATTTTTAGGAAATTGAACAATGCAGTTGAGATGCATTTTTGGCATTTTGATTAAAAGCTAAAACAAACTTTTGATTTTGTGTGCTTCACAATTTGTATTAATTTGAACATAAAAAAAACAGTTGATATGGGCCCCAGAGCCAATAGCATTAGCAAAACAATTGTGGCAAATTGGCCATGTGCACTAATTACAGTGCAAGCCATCACAAAAAGGAGATCTCTCAAACATGGGCGTACATTACAACTCAAAAAGACAACACTATAAAGCACACACATATTGTGGGTCATTTTTACACATACAAATACGAAAGGATATTTGTCTAAACCTGTGTGATGTGGCACCAACTAGTCCAACATACCAACGAAGCTAAAGAAAATTTGATAGACATAAGTCAGTGAGAAACCAGTGATAAGCACAAGGCGAAAAATGCGCCAGCCTGTCAGCTCCTAACTGCCAATTTGCATATTGTAGGTGATTGCCTGGTGTGTTTTGCAGCTTCTGCTTTTACTTGGCTTGCCATTTCCTTATGCCATCTCCAGGTTAATACATCTGGACCATTGTTTGTTAAATATAAAAACTAACACACCATAACACAATGTACTCCACACTCAAACTACTGAATTTGGCTCCAGCCAAAACATGGCAAAAAATGACAACCACCACAATGGTAAATATTTAGTCCAAAAAAACATTATTTACCAATGAGTTTAAAAAACCACTGTGGCAGACGGCGTAACCAGGAGAAGCCCTGAGGAAGTGAGAAGCCAGTGTTGTGTAAGGTGAGAAATGCAGCAGCCAAGCTTCACCAATATGGCCATTTAATTTTTGGACAGATTATATGGTGCTTGTATTAGCTTCATAGTTGCCTACCTGACCCTCTCCATGAGGGAGAAAATGCTCTGTTTCTGGACTTTCCTGGTAATGTAAGATTGCCATCACCTGTAGTGAGCTAGTTAATTGATAAGAAAGGTGTTTTACCACAGGTGATGGCAATCATACATTACCAGGAAAGTCCAGGAACAGAGCATTTTCTCCCTCATGGAGAGGGTCAGGTAGGCAGGTATGATTAGCTTGCACATGTCACTGGTTTATCAGTTACTTATGTGTTCTCCTGGTTAATACATCTGACCCACTGTGTGTGATACATTGCACCTGGCAAACTGCTACAAATTTCAGCGCTACATGCATATTGTGTTAAATGTGTTGAAGGCCAAGCTTGTTGGTAGCAATACAAACGTCTGGCAAAAAAACAAGTAAACACTCAAAAAACAAAAATACCTTTTAAAGTCGAATTACACATACAATACTGTTATATGCAAAATATGCTTTTTGGTTAGCAAACCAATATCAAAATGGTTTTGCAGCAATGTAATCCAAGCAGAGAGTAAGGGCCTATGCTACATGAGCCACAATACCCAAACCAAAAAAAAAAAAAAAGAATTAGGCAAAAAAAAATACATGCTCACCATCCTGCCTGGGCTGATCAGAATCCCGGACATTTGTTGCTGCAACAACTTCAGGAGGTATTAAGCTCCGCATGGGCTCCTCGTAGTCAAGATATTTTGCAATGAAGGGCTGACCCCCACCGGTTTGCCGAGCAGGCATCACCTCCTTGGCCATTTTGGACTTCACACAGCGCTTTATATCATAGTAGCGCTTGCGGCACGTGTCCTCGGTCCACTTGACCACCCCCTTACTGCTGACAGCAGCAACAACTCTAGCCCACAATACACTCTTCTTGCGTGATGTGACCTTTGAGGAATCCGGCCCAAATAGCTGATGCTGATATTTCATCAGCTCACGCACCAAAGCCACATTATTAGCATAACTAAACTCGACATTGCGGCCTGTCTTAGTAGTGGTGCATGGCTGCGGAGCAGCATCACTGTCACTAGAGGCTGCAGCAACAACCTCACCTATCTCCTCCACCTCACTAACCTCCTCACTCTCACTCAGCCCCTCCACCTTACCCACCTCCTCCACCTCTCTCACCTCCCCCACCTCTCTCACCTCCCCCACCTCACTCACCTCCCCCACCTCACTCACCTCCCCCACCTCACCCACCTCTGACTCAGACATAATTTGGACAAACAACAATTAACAGTGAAAAAATAAAAGACAAACAACATGCTCCTCCACTACCACTACACAATACACAACAAACACACACACACACACACACACACACACACACACACACACACACACTAATAAGAGACTCAAAAAAATGACAAGGACATAAATTAAGACAAACCCAAAAGAAGCAAGACTACAAGAATGACAAGACTGCTTTCAAACACAATACAGCACTCAGAACTCTCCAACAAAACTCCAAAACCTCCAAACTACTCACCAACTCAACAACACTACCTCTCTCCTCACCACTAACTAAACCTACGAGGTGCGGACGGTTTGGGGCATATTTATATGGTTGCGCACAGACACCCCTACATCAGAAACGCAACCAATCACAAACGAGTGACAAAATCGAAACTACAAGTCGAAATGCGGCCGTAGTTCAGAAAAATCCTGCCGCGTTTAAAATAGTAGGAATCCGTAAAACAACAACCCATCTACGGCCGAAAAACATAATTGCGGCTGGGGGAAAAAATACGAAAAACATCGCCATCGGAAAATACGAAAACACAAAACTCGACAGCTTAGTAAATTAGCGTAGATGAATTAAAAAAGTTACAGTAAAATATGTCCGATAAAAATCGAGAATAAAATCCCATCAAATCGGCTCAAACACGAATTTTAGTAAATATACCCCCAGGTCTGAATTAGGCTCTAAGCGAAGTCACCCTGCAAGCGGGACAATGGGCCTAATTCAGCATGGATCATTATTCTGAGAAATTGCAGTTGTCTGCAAGTAGAAAGGTGCCTCAACAACAGGAAGAAAAATTGCCCCGTGCAAGTTTGCGAATGCATCGCAGATTGATATCCATACGCAGATGCAAATGCAATTTCCAGAACATCAAAGATTTTTTTCTGTCTGAACAAATGTGAGTAGGTCTGAGGCTGCAACTAATCTGTGACTGAGACGGCCTGGAAGTGGTCTGCGCTGACGTCAGAGACCCTCTGAAAAATGACTGGGCACGCCTGCATTTTTCCTGACACATCGAGAAAACGGGGAAACGCCAGCTTCCTGTCAAACAGCGGCTACATTGCGATTGCGATATATACGTGCGCAATGCAAACACTACGCATGCGCAGTTGTTCGATAATAGCTCAATTTGCAAATTCTCTGAAGAGCGATCCATGTTGAATTAGGCTCTATATGGACTGCATAACTCTGAATGGGTAATAATGTCTCTTGCTGGGTATTATACCGGATCTTTCTGGCACCAATAACATTGCTTCCTAAGACCGTATGCCTTGATGTCCAAAAAGGGTTACATTTCTTTCATTATCTCTAAACAAGGAACTGCAACATTTTTGAGTTCATTTACCAAGTGAACGGCATTATACTACTAAAACTTACCTGACTTATAGTTATATTGTGTGTTTTTAAATTAACAATTGTATTTTTAAACTAAACCGCAGTATATTTGGATTTTAATATATCCCCAAAGCGTGACTTCTTTCCAGATTTATATGAAGGGGATTATCACTACGTTCATGGGGAGTAATGTTACTGTGACGGGGCATAGTGCGATGGTCGCTGCAATTCATTTGTGGGTTGGCAAATAATGGGTGATCAGTTAGTTGGTGAAAAGTTCTCTAGCAAGGTGGTAACAATGGCTTTTATTGGGTAACATTAAGGAAATCTCTCTGTATAAGTGATATGATAGAATCTGTGTTTGTGCTTGTGCAGTGGATTTCCCTCAGTAGGCAACCCGTGACAGTACAGCTGCGTGGTACTACACATGCATGTTGCATGCCCTGCAACAGTTTTAGTATACCCTAACAGGAAACCTTTGGCAGGGCATGCTGTCATGTGTAGTTCCAGAGCAGCTGGACTGTCACAGGTTGTCTACTGAGGGAAATCCACTGCACAAGCACAAACACTGATTCTATCATATCACCCATAAAGTCAGATTTTTTTAAATGTGTTTGCTCATGTGCAGTGCTCTGCCCTCAGTGGGACACCATCTTGTACATTTATCCATTATGAATGGTCAGCACTATCTATCTGTCTACATTTTACTTGTTGACATTTTGACTGTTGACATTTATTCTGACATTGTCAATATTTTGACTCCATCTACATTTTAACCGTTGACCTAATAACCCTAGACATGGGAAAGAAAAGAAAGACTCTTTGTTGGGCCACTCTTCAGTTGTTAATTCCAATATATAGGTAAAATACAGTATTACTTTTATTTTTGAATTTTGAAATTATTGTCAGTATTATCCATATAAAAGGGGGATAACAAAATTCATATTACTATAGTAGAGGGGAGGATAGGAATAGTACAAGTATACAGATATACTGATTATAGTTCCCCTGCAAGACTAGATAGATGCACCCTGTGTGATGAGCAGGGAACTGTTGTATCACAGGTTCGGTGCTAGTCTAATCACAAGTAATGTGTGAAGAGTGGAATGATCTAGATAATTCTTATAAATATATGTATGTATGGTTGAATATACTGTATATAACCTTCTATAGGCACTTGTCTAATATTACTGTAAATGTAATGACATTATTTTTATAATAAACTTGTTATGTGATCCCTGATGTTTGTCAATCTGATCCCAGTGATTACTCATGCTTTACATTATCACACAATCCTCATTTAAACAGCTATATATATCTTAGCATCTGGCAGTAGTGTGTACCATGTTAACCTGTCGTGCAGTTTTTGCATGCACAGTATACAGTGATAACGACTAATGTGACCACATGGATGATATACAGATATGGTCTTGATTTTTGGATAATATTGCATCTTTGATCTCAGTATCACACCTACTAGCTATTTAACCATCCTGTCAGTCAGACTCTCATTGAGTCATTAATTCACCCCTGCGCTGGGCTTTCTCATCAGGGGTGATTTCTTAAGGGCCTCATACACTAAGACGACATGACGGTCCGTCATGTCGTCTAGGATTTCCCTTCAATCTCCCGGCAGCCTCCCGGGCGGCAGGATAGTAAAAGATACATTGTATGCTGTCCTTTTGCATATGATGTATCTTTTACTATCCCAGCCATTCTTGCGAGATCCGACATATCACGAGTGCAGCTCTCATGATATGTCGGATCTAGGGTGTTCCGATCTGATGCTCATGGGAACACGCATCGTATTGTATAGGCAGTAAAGCACAACGAAAATGCCCGGTTTCACCCAATATACTGGCCCGAATTGGGCTGAAATTGTGCATTATCGTTCTAGTGTATGGGGCCCTTTATGCTCTCCCAAAAGCAGATCTCACCCTTTCCTTTTTCAGCTTAGAATCTCAGTACGTTCTCTTACCAACGGTGTTCGCTGCATATGCAGACTACTGCATTTACAAACACATGGGTATCAGATATGGAAGGGCATCCTTATAACTGTGCATCACTTTAAACTCCTCTATAGTAAAGCACTCTACTTGATATATGCTGTTACCATTGGCAATCATGCAATTGATAACAAAAAGAGATTTGTGTTCCAGAAACAGTGATGAGCACAATAATTTTATGAAGAAAGTGTGTATATAGGGAGCATTTCTGCTCTAAAATTGCTTTGACATAAATTGACAATATGCTTGATGTATGCTGTTACCACGGACAACCACACAATTGATTTCAAAAGGCGTTTTGCATCTCAGAAACGGTGATGAGCACAATAATGGATAAATGCTTATAAGTACCTTAGCAGTGATATTTTGTTTTAAATTCTGCATGTGTTCTGACTCAACTGATGATTGGCTACATTCAGCGGTTACCGCTGACAATCACATTTACTGCACATATAAGGATTTCTACCTGTTTATAATTGAAGGTATAAGAACCTTGCATGATGTATCTCACCTTATAAAAACTGTTATACCATACCTTGGTATCTCAGCATCATGAGCTAATACTTACCCCTTCCCTTATATTTTGCATATGATTAAATCAGCTGAAGTTAGGATGTGTTGTGTAATTGCCCTTGACAACCACGTTAAAATTAGAGATGAGCGCCGGAAATTTTTCGGGTTTTGTGTAGAGATGAGCGCCTGAAATTTTTCGGGTTTTGTGTTTTGGTTTTGGGTTCGGTTCCGCGGCCGTGTTTTGGGTTCGAACGCGTTTTGGCAAAACCTCACCGAATTATTTTTGTCGGATTCGGGTGTGTTTTGGATTCGGGTGTTTTTTTCAAAAAACACTAAAAAACAGCTTAAATCATAGAATTTGGGGGTCATTTTGATCCCAAAGTATTATTAACCTCAAAAACCATAATTTACACTCATTTTCAGTCTATTCTGAATACCTCACACCTCACAATATTATTTTTAGTCCTAAAATTTGCACCGAGGTCGCTGTGTGAGTAAGATAAGCGACCCTAGTGGCCGACACAAACACCGGGCCCATCTAGGAGTGGCACTGCAGTGTCACGCAGGATGGCCCTTCCAAAAAACCCTCCCCAAACAGCACATGACGCAAAGAAAAAAAGAGGCGCAATGAGGTAGCTGTGTGAGTAAGATTAGCGACCCTAGTGGCCGACACAAACACCGGGCCCATCTAGGAGTGGCACTGCAGTGTCACGCAGGATGGCCCTTCCAAAAAACCCTCCCCAAACAGCACATGACGCAAAGAAAAAAAGAGGCGCAATGAGGTAGCTGTGTGAGTAAGATTAGCGACCCTAGTGGCCGACACAAACACCGGGCCCATCTAGGAGTGTCACTGCAGTGTCACGCAGGATGGCCCTTCCAAAAAACCCTCCCCAAACAGCACATGACGCAAAGAAAAAAAGAGGCGCAATGAGGTAGCTGACTGTGTGAGTAAGATTAGCGACCCTAGTGGCCGACACAAACACCGGGCCCATCTAGGAGTGGCACTGCAGTGTCACGCAGGATGTCCCTTCCAAAAAACCCTCCCCAAACAGCACATGACGCAAAGAAAAAAAGAGGCGCAATGAGGTAGCTGTGTGAGTAAGATTAGCGACCCTAGTGGCCGACACAAACACCGGGCACATCTAGGAGTGGCACTGCAGTGTCACGCAGGATGTCCCTTCCAAAAAACCCTCCCCAAACAGCACATGACGCAAAGAAAAAAAGAGGCGCAATGAGGTAGCTGTGTGAGTAAGATTAGCGACCCTAGTGGCCGACACAAACACCGGGCCCATCTAGGAGTGGCACTGCAGTGTCACGCAGGATGTCCCTTCCAAAAAACCCTCCCCAATCAGCACATGATGCAAAGAAAAAGAAAAGAAAAAAGAGGTGCAAGATGGAATTATCCTTGGGCCCTCCCACCCACCCTTATGTTGTATAAACAAAACAGGACATGCACACTTTAACCAACCCATCATTTCAGTGACAGGGTCTGCCACACGACTGTGACTGATATGACGGGTTGGTTTGGACCCCCCCCAAAAAAGAAGCAATTAATCTCTCCTTGCACAAACTGGCTCTACAGAGGCAAGATGTCCACCTCATCTTCACCCTCCGATATATCACCGTGTACATCCCCCTCCTCACAGATTATCAATTCGTCCCCACTGGAATCCACCATCTCAGCTCCCTGTGTACTTTGTGGAGGCAATTGCTGCTGGTCAATGTCTCCGCGGAGGAATTGATTATAATTCATTTTAATGAACATCATCTTCTCCACATTTTCTGGATGTAACCTCGTACGCCGATTGCTGACAAGGTGAGCGGCGGCACTAAACACTCTTTCGGAGTACACACTTGTGGGAGGGCAACTTAGGTAGAATAAAGCCAGTTTGTGCAAGGGCCTCCAAATTGCCTCTTTTTCCTGCCAGTATAAGTACGGACTGTGTGACGTGCCTACTTGGATGCGGTCACTCATATAATCCTCCACCATTCTATCAATGTTGAGAGAATCATATGCAGTGACAGTAGACGACATGTCCGTAATCGTTGTCAGGTCCTTCAGTCCGGACCAGATGTCAGCATCAGCAGTCGCTCCAGACTGCCCTGCATCACCGCCAGCGGGTGGGCTCGGAATTCTGAGCCTTTTCCTCGCACCCCCAGTTGCGGGAGAATGTGAAGGAGGAGATGTTGACAGGTCGCGTTCCGCTTGACTTGACAATTTTGTCACCAGCAGGTCTTTCAACCCCAGCAGACCTGTGTCTGCCGGAAAGAGAGATCCAAGGTAGGCTTTAAATCTAGGATCGAGCACGGTGGCCAAAATGTAGTGCTCTGATTTCAACAGATTGACCACCCGTGAATCCTTGTTAAGCGAATTAAGGGCTGCATCCACAAGTCCCACATGCCTAGCGGAATCGCTCCCTTTTAGCTCCTTCTTCAATGCCTCCAGCTTCTTCTGCAAAAGCCTGATGAGGGGAATGACCTGACTCAGGCTGGCAGTGTCTGAACTGACTTCACGTGTGGCAAGTTCAAAGGGCATCAGAACCTTGCACAACGTTGAAATCATTCTCCACTGCACTTGAGACAGGTGCATTCCATCTCCTATATCGTGCTCAATTGTATAGGCTTGAATGGCCTTTTGCTGCTCCTCCAACCTCTGAAGCATATAGAGGGTTGAATTCCACCTCGTTACCACTTCTTGCTTCAGATGATGGCAGGGCAGGTTCAGTAGTTTTTGGTGGTGCTCCAGTCTTCTGTACGTGGTGCCTGTACGCCGAAAGTGTCCCGCAATTTTTCTGGCCACCGACAGCATCTCTTGCACGCCCCTGTCGTTTTTAAAAAAATTCTGCACCACCAAATTCAAGGTATGTGCAAAACATGGGACGTGCTGGAATTTGCCCATATTTAATGCACACACAATATTGCTGGCGTTGTCCGATGCCACAAATCCACAGGAGAGTCCAATTGGGGTAAGCCATTCCGCGATGATCTTCCTCAGTTGCCGTAAGAGGTTTTCAGCTGTGTGCGTATTCTGGAAAGCGGTGATACAAAGCGTAGCCTGCCTAGGAAAGAGTTGGCGTTTGCGAGATGCTGCTACTGGTGCCGCCGCTGCTGTTCTTGCGGCGGGAGTCCATACATCTACCCAGTGGGCTGTCACAGTCATATAGTCCTGACCCTGCCCTGCTCCACTTGTCCACATGTCCGTGGTTAAGTGGACATTGGGTACAACTGCATTTTTTAGGAGACTGGTGAGTCTTTTTCTGACGTCCGTGTACATTCTCGGTATCGCCTGCCTAGAGAAGTGGAACCTAGATGGTATTTGGTAACGGGGGCACACTGCCTCAATAAATTGTCTAGTTCCCTGGGAACTAACGGCGGATACCGGACGCACGTCTAACACCGACATAGTTGTCAAGGACTCAGTTATCCGCTTTGCAGTAGGATGACTGCTGTGATATTTCATCTTCCTCGCAAAGGACTGTTGAACAGTCAATTGCTTACTGGAAGTAGTACAAGTGGGCTTACGACTTCCCCTCTGGGATGACCATCGACTCCCAGCGGCAACAACAGCAGCGCCAGCAGCAGTAGGCGTTACACGCAAGGATGCATCGGAGGAATCCCAGGCAGGAGAGGACTCGTCAGACTTGCCAGTGACATGGCCTGCAGGACTATTGGCATTCCTGGGGAAGGAGGAAATTGACACTGAGGGAGTTGGTGGGGTGGTTTGCGTGAGCTTGGTTACAAGAGGAAGGGATTTACTGGTCAGTGGACTGCTTCCGCTGTCACCCAAAGTTTTTGAACTTGTCACTGACTTATTATGAATGCGCTGCAGGTGACGTATAAGGGAGGATGTTCCGAGGTGGTTAACGTCCTTACCCCTACTTATTACAGCTTGACAAAGGGAACACACGGCTTGACACCTGTTGTCCGCATTTCTGGTGAAATACCTCCACACCGAAGAGCTGATTTTTTTGGTATTTTCACCTGGCATGTCAACGGCCATATTCCTCCCACGGACAACAGGTGTCTCCCCGGGTGCCTGACTTAAACAAACCACCTCACCATCAGAATCCTCCTGGTCAATTTCCTCCCCAGCGCCAGCAACACCCATATCCTCCTCATCCTGGTGTACTTCAACACTGACATCTTCAATCTGACTATCAGGAACTGGACTGCGGGTGCTCCTTCCAGCACTTGCAGGGGGCGTGCAAATGGTGGAAGGCGCATGCTCTTCACGTCCAGTGTTGGGAAGGTCAGGCATCGCAACCGACACAATTGGACTCTCCTTGTGGATTTGGGATTTCAAAGAACGCACAGTTCTTTGCGGTGCTTTTGCCAGCTTGAGTCTTTTCAGTTTTCTAGCGAGAGGCTGAGTGCTTCCATCCTCATGTGAAGCTGAACCACTAGCCATGAACATAGGCCAGGGCCTCAGCCGTTCCTTGCCACTCCGTGTGGTAAATGGCATATTGGCAAGTTTACGCTTCTCCTCCGACAATTTTATTTTAGGTTTTGGAGTCCTTTTTTTACTGATATTTGGTGTTTTGGTTTTGACATGCTCTGTACTATGCCATTGGGCATCGGCCTTGGCAGACGACGTTGCTGGCATTTCATCGTCTCGGCCATGACTAGTGGCAGCAGCTTCAGCACGAGGTGGAAGTGGATCTTGATCTTTCCCTAATTTTGGAACCTCAACATTTTTGTTCTCCATATTTTAATAGGCACAACTAAAAGGCACCTCAGGTAAACAATGGAGATGGATGGATTGGATACTAGTATACAATTATGGACGGGCTGCCGAGTGCCGACACAGAGGTAGCCACAGCCGTGAACTACCGCACTGTACTGTGTCTGCTGCTAATATATAGACTGGTTGATAAAGAGATAGTATACTCGTAACTAGTATGTATGTATAAAGAAAGAAAAAAAAAACACGGTTAGGTGGTATATACAATTATGGACGGGCTGCCGAGTGCCGACACAGAGGTAGCCACAGCCGTGAACTACCGCACTGTACTGTGTCTGCTGCTAATATATAGACTGGTTGATAAAGAGATAGTATACTCGTAACTAGTATGTATGTATAAAGAAAGAAAAAAAAAACACGGTTAGGTCACTGGTATATACAATTATGGACGGGCTGCCGAGTGCCGACACAGAGGTAGCCACAGCCGTGAACTACCGCACTGTACTGTGTCTGCTGCTAATATATAGACTGGTTGATAAAGAGATAGTATACTCGTAACTAGTATGTATGTATAAAAAAAGAAAAAAAAACCACGGTTAGGTCACTGGTATATACAATTAT
Source organism: Pseudophryne corroboree (assembly GCF_028390025.1). Lineage (NCBI taxonomy): Eukaryota > Metazoa > Chordata > Amphibia > Anura > Myobatrachidae > Pseudophryne > Pseudophryne corroboree. The sequence continues at coordinate 523,528,024 of NC_086444.1, read as the reverse complement.
GGACGGGCTGCCGAGTGCCGACACAGAGGTAGCCACAGCCGTGAACTACCGCACTGTACTGTGTCTGCTGCTAATATATAGACTGGTTGATAAAGAGATAGTATACTCGTAACTAGTATGTATGTATAAAGAAAGAAAAAAAAACCACGGTTAGGTCACTGGTATATACAATTATGGACGGGCTGCCGAGTGCCGACACAGAGGTAGCCACAGCCGTGAACTACCGCACTGTACTGTGTCTGCTGCTAATATATAGACTGGTTGATAAAGAGATAGTATACTCGTAACTAGTATGTATGTATAAAGAAAGAAAAAAAAACCACGGTTAGGTCACTGGTATATACAATTATGGACGGGCTGCCGAGTGCCGACACAGAGGTAGCCACAGCCGTGAACTACCGCACTGTACTGTGTCTGCTGCTAATATATAGACTGGTTGATAAAGAGATAGTATACTCGTAACTAGTATGTATGTATAAAGAAAGAAAAAAAAACCACGGTTAGGTCACTGGTATATACAATTATGGACGGGCTGCCGAGTGCCGACACAGAGGTAGCCACAGCCGTGAACTACCGCACTGTACTGTGTCTGCTGCTAATATATAGACTGGTTGATAAAGAGATAGTATACTCGTAACTAGTATGTATGTATAAAGAAAGAAAAAAAAACCACGGTTAGGTCACTGGTATATACAATTATGGACGGGCTGCGGAGTGCCGACACAGAGGTAGCCACAGCCGTGAACTACCGCACTGTACTGTGTCTGCTGCTAATATATAGACTGGTTGATAAAGAGATAGTATACTCGTAACTAGTATGTATGTATAAAGAAAGAAAAAAAAACCACGGTTAGGTGGTATATACAATTATGGACGGGCTGCCGAGTGCCGACACAGAGGTAGCCACAGCCGTGAACTACCGCACTGTACTGTGTCTGCTGCTAATATATAGACTGGTTGATAAAGAGATAGTATACTCGTAACTAGTATGTATGTATAAAGAAAGAAAAAAAAACCACGGTTAGGTCACTGGTATATACAATTATGGACGGGCTGCCGAGTGCCGACACAGAGGTAGCCACAGCCGTGAACTACCGCACTGTACTGTGTCTGCTGCTAATATATAGACTGGTTGATAAAGAGATAGTATACTCGTAACTAGTATGTATGTATAAAGAAAGAAAAAAAAACCACGGTTAGGTCACTGGTATATACAATTATGGACGGGCTGCCGAGTGCCGACACAGAGGTAGCCACAGCCGTGAACTACCGCACTGTACTGTGTCTGCTGCTAATATATAGACTGGTTGATAAAGAGATAGTATACTCGTAACTAGTATGTATGTATAAAGAAAGAAAAAAAAACCACGGTTAGGTCACTGGTATATACAATTATGGACGGGCTGCCGAGTGCCGACACAGAGGTAGCCACAGCCGTGAACTACCGCACTGTACTGTGTCTGCTGCTAATATAGACTGGTTGATAAAGAGATAGTATACTACTAATATTATATACTGGTGGTCAGGTCACTGGTCACTAGTCACACTGGCAGTGGCACTCCTGCAGCAAAAGTGTGCACTGTTTAATTTTAATATAATATTATGTACTCCTGGCTCCTGCTATAACCTATAACTGGCACTGCAGTAGTGCTCCCCAGTCTCCCCCACAATTATAAGCTGTGTGAGCTGAGCAGTCAGACAGATATATAATATATATAGATGATGCAGCACACTGGCCTGAGCCTGAGCAGTGCACACAGATATGGTATGTATGTGACTGAGTCACTGTGTGCTGTGTATCGCTTTTTTCAGGCAGAGAACGGATTATAAATAAAAGTGGTGGTCACTGGTCACTATCAGCAAAACTCTGCACTGTACACTACTGAGTACTCCTAATGCTCCCCAAAATTAGTAAATCAAGTGTCTAAACGGAGAGGACGCCAGCCACGTCCTCTCCCTATCAATCTCAATGCACGTGTGAAAATGGCGGCGACGCGCGGCTCCTTATATAGAATCCGAGTCTCGCGATAGAATCCGAGCCTCGCGAGAATCCGACAGCGTCATGATGACGTTCGGGCGCGCTCGGGTTAACCGAGCAAGGCGGGAAGATCCGAGTCGCTCGGACTCGTGAAAAAAAACATGAAGTTCTGGCGGGTTCGGATTCAGAGAAACCGAACCCGCTCATCTCTAGTTTTGTGTTTTGGTTTTGGGTTCGGTTCCGCGGCCGTGTTTTGGGTTCGACCGCGTTTTGGAAAAACCTAACCGAATTTTTTTTGTCGGATTCGGGTGTGTTTTGGATTCGGGTGTTTTTTTCCAAAAAACCTAAAAAACAGCTTAAATCATAGAATTTGGGGGTCATTTTGATCCCAAAGTATTATTAACCTCAAAAACCATCATTTCCACTCATTTTCAGTCTATTCTGAATACTTCACACCTCACAATATTATTTTTAGTCCTAAAATTTGCACCGAGGTCGCTGGATGACTAAGCTAAGCGACCCTAGTGGCCGACACAAACACCTAGCCCATCTAGGAGTGGCACTGCAGTGTCACGCAGGATGTCCCTTCCAAAAAACCCTCCCCAAACAGCACATGACGCAAAGAAAAAAAGAGGCGCAATGAGGTAGCTGTGTGAGTAAGATAAGCGACCCTAGTGGCCGACACAAACACCGGGCCCATCTAGGAGTGTCACTGCAGTGTCACGCAGGATGTCCCTTCCAAAAAACCCTCCCCAAACAGCACATGACGCAAAGAAAAAAAGAGGCGCAATGAGGTAGCTGTGTGAGTAAGATAAGCGACCCTAGTGGCCGACACAAACACCGGGCCCATCTAGGAGTGTCACTGCAGTGTCACGCAGGATGTCCCTTCCAAAAAACCCTCCCCAAACAGCACATGACGCAAAGAAAAAAAGAGGCGCAATGAGGTAGCTGTGTGAGTAAGATAAGCGACCCTAGTGGCCGACACAAACACCGGGCCCATCTAGGAGTGGCACTGCAGTGTCACGCAGGATGTCCCTTCCAAAAAACCCTCCCCAAACAGCACATGACGCAAAGAAAAAAAGAGGCGCAATGAGGTAGCTGTGTGAGTAAGATAAGCGACCCTAGTGGCCGACACAAACACCGGGCCCATCTAGGAGTGTCACTGCAGTGTCACGCAGGATGTCCCTTCCAAAAAACCCTCCCCAAACAGCACATGACGCAAAGAAAAAAAGAGGCGCAATGAGGTAGCTGTGTGAGTAAGATAAGCGACCCTAGTGGCCGACACAAACACCGGGCCCATCTAGGAGTGAAACTGCAGTGTCACGCAGGATGTCCCTTCCAAAAAACCCTCCCCAAACAGCACATGACGCAAAGAAAAAAAGAGGCGCAATGAGGTAGCTGTGTGAGTAAGATAAGCGACCCTAGTGGCCGACACAAACACCGGGCCCATCTAGGAGTGTCACTGCAGTGTCACGCAGGATGTCCCTTCCAAAAAACCCTCCCCAAACAGCACATGACGCAAAGAAAAAAAGAGGCGCAATGAGGTAGCTGTGTGAGTAAGATAAGCGACCCTAGTGGCCGACACAAACACCGGGCCCATCTAGGAGTGTCACTGCAGTGTCACGCAGGATGTCCCTTCCAAAAAACCCTCCCCAAACAGCACATGACGCAAAGAAAAAAAGAGGCGCAATGAGGTAGCTGTGTGAGTAAGATAAGCGACCCTAGTGGCCGACACAAACACCGGGCCCATCTAGGAGTGGCACTGCAGTGTCACGCAGGATGTCCCTTCCAAAAAACCCTCCCCAAACAGCACATGATGCAAAGAAAAAAAGAGGCGCAATGAGGTAGCTGTGTGAGTAAGATAAGCGACCCTAGTGGCCGACACAAACACCGGGCCCATCTAGGAGTGTCACTGCAGTGTCACGCAGGATGTCCCTTCCAAAAAACCCTCCCCAAACAGCACATGACGCAAAGAAAAAAAGAGGCGCAATGAGGTAGCTGTGTGAGTAAGATAAGCGACCCTAGTGGCCGACACAAACACCGGGCCCATCTAGGAGTGGCACTGCAGTGTCACGCAGGATGTCCCTTCCAAAAAACCCTCCCCAAACAGCACATGACGCAAAGAAAAATTAAAGAAAAAAGAGGTGCAAGATGGAATTGTCCTTGGGCCCTCCCACCCACCCTTATGTTGTATAAACAGGACATGCACACTTTAACCAACCCATCATTTCAGTGACAGGGTCTGCCACACGACTGTGACTGATATGACGGGTTGGTTTGGACCCCCACCAAAAAAGAAGCAATTAATCTCTCCTTGCACAAACTGGCTCTACAGAGGCAAGATGTCCACCTCATCATCATCCTCCGATATATCACCGTGTACATCCCCCTCCTCACAGATTATCAATTCGTCCCCACTGGAATCCACCATCTCAGCTCCCTGTGTACTTTGTGGAGGCAATTGCTGCTGGTCAATGTCTCTGCGGAGGAATTGATTATAATTCATTTTAATGAACATCATCTTCTCCACATTTTCTGGAAGTAACCTCGTACGCCGATTGCTGACAAGGTGAGCGGCGGCACTAAACACTCTTTCGGAGTACACACTTGTGGGAGGGCAACTTAGGTAGAATAAAGCCAGTTTGTGCAAGGGCCTCCAAATTGCCTCTTTTTCCTGCCAGTATAAGTACGGACTGTGTGACGTGCCTACTTGGATGCGGTCACTCATATAATCCTCCACCATTCTTTCAATGTTGAGAGAATCATATGCAGTGACAGTAGACGACATGTCCGTAATCGTTGTCAGGTCCTTCAGTCCGGACCAGATGTCAGCATCAGCAGTCGCTCCAGACTGCCCTGCATCACCGCCAGCGGGTGGGCTCGGAATTCTGAGCCTTTTCCTCGCACCCCCAGTTGCGGGAGAATGTGAAGGAGGAGATGTTGACAGGTCGCGTTCCGCTTGACTTGACAATTTTCTCACCAGCAGGTCTTTCAACCCCAGCAGACTTGTGTCTGCCGGAAAGAGAGATCCAAGGTAGGCTTTAAATCTAGGATCGAGCACGGTGGCCAAAATGTAGTGCTCTGATTTCAACAGATTGACCACCCGTGAATCCTTGTTAAGCGAATTAAGGGCTCCATCCACAAGTCCCACATGCCTAGCGGAATCGCTCCGTGTTAGCTCCTCCTTCAATGTCTCCAGCTTCTTCTGCAAAAGCCTGATGAGGGGAATGACCTGACTCAGGCTGGCAGTGTCTGAACTGACTTCACGTGTGGCAAGTTCAAAGGGCATCAGAACCTTGCACAACGTTGAAATCATTCTCCACTGCGCTTGAGACAGGTGCATTCCACCTCCTATATCGTGCTCAATTGTATAGGCTTGAATGGCCTTTTGCTGCTCCTCCAACCTCTGAAGCATATAGAGGGTTGAATTCCACCTCGTTACCACTTCTTGCTTCAGATGATGGCAGGGCAGGTTCAGTAGTTTTTGGTGGTGCTCCAGTCTTCTGTACGTGGTGCCTGTATGCCGAAAGTGTCCCGCAATTCTTCTGGCCACCGACAGCATCTCTTGCACGCCCCTGTCGTTTTTTAAAAAATTCTGCACCACCAAATTCAAGGTATGTGCAAAACATGGGACGTGCTGGAATTTGCCCAGATTTAATGCACACACAATATTGCTGGCGTTGTCCGATGCCACAAATCCACAGGAGAGTCCAATTGGGGTAAGCCATTCCGCGATGATCTTCCTCAGTTGCCGTAAGAGGTTTTCAGCTGTGTGCGTATTCTGGAAAGCGGTGATACAAAGCGTAGCCTGCCTAGGAAAGAGTTGGCGTTTGCGAGATGCTGCTACTGGTGCCGCTGCTGCTGTTCTTGCGGCGGGAGTCCATACATCTACCCAGTGGGCTGTCACAGTCATATAGTCCTGACCCTGCCCTGCTCCACTTGTCCACATGTCCGTGGTTAAGTGGACATTGGGTACAACTGCATTTTTTAGGACACTGGTGAGTCTTTTTCTGACGTCCGTGTACATTCTCGGTATCGCCTGCCTAGAGAAGTGGAACCTAGATGGTATTTGGTAACGGGGGCACACTGCCTCAATAAATTGTCTAGTTCCCTGTGAACTAATGGCGGATACCGGACGCACGTCTAACACCAACATAGTTGTCAAGGCCTCAGTTATCCGCTTTGCAGCAGGATGACTGCTGTGATATTTCATCTTCCTCGCAAAGGACTGTTGAACAGTCAATTGCTTACTGGAAGTAGTACAAGTGGGCTTACGACTTCCCCTCTGGGATGACCATCGACTCCCAGCAGCAACAACAGCAGCGCCAGCAGCAGTAGGCGTTACACGCAAGGATGCATCGGAGGAATCCCAGGCAGGAGAGGACTCGTCAGAATTGCCAGTGACATGGCCTGCAGGACTATTGGCATTCCTGGGGAAGGAGGAAATTGACACTGAGGGAGTTGGTGGGGTGGTTTGCGTGAGCTTGGTTACAAGAGGAAGGGATTTACTGGTCAGTGGACTGCTTCCGCTGTCGCCCAAAGTTTTTGAACTTGTCACTGACTTATTATGAATGCGCTGCAGGTGACGTATAAGGGAGGATGTTCCGAGGTGGTTAACGTCCTTACCCCTACTTATTACAGCTTGACAAAGGCAACACACGGCTTGACACCTGTTGTCCGCTTTTCTGTTGAAATACCTCCACACTGAAGAGCTGATTTTTTTGGTATTTTCACCAGGCATGTCAACGGCCATATTCCTCCCACGGACAACAGGTGTCTCCCCGGGTGCCTGACTTAAACAAACCACCTCACCATCAGAATCCTCCTGGTCAATTTCCTCCCCAGCGCCAGCAACACCCATATCCTCCTCATCCTGGTGTACTTCAACACTGACATCTTCAATCTGACTATCAGGAACTGGACTGCGGGTGCTCCTTCCAGCACTTGCAGGGGGCGTGCAAATGGTGGAAGGCGCATGCTCTTCACGTCCAGTGTTGGGAAGGTCAGGCATCGCAACCGACACAATTGGACTCTCCTTGTGGATTTGGGATTTCGAAGAACGCACAGTTCTTTGCGGTGCTTTTGCCAGCTTGAGTCTTTTCAGTTTTCTAGCGAGAGGCTGAGTGCTTCCATCCTCATGTGAAGCTGAACCACTAGCCATGAACATAGGCCAGGGCCTCAGCCGTTCCTTGCCACTCCGTGTGGTAAATGGCATATTGGCAAGTTTACGCTTCTCCTCCGACAATTTTATTTTAGGTTTTGGAGTCCTTTTTTTACTGATATTTGGTGTTTTGGATTTGACATGCTCTGTACTATGACATTGGGCATCGGCCTTGGCAGACGACGTTGCTGGCATTTCATCGTCTCGGCCATGACTAGTGGCAGCAGCTTCAGCACGAGGTGGAAGTGGATCTTGATCTTTCCCTAATTTTGGAACCTCAACATTTTTGTTCTCCATATTTTAATAGGCACAACTAAAAGGCACCTCAGGTAAACAATGGAGATGGATGGATACTAGTATACAATTATGGATGGACTGCCGAGTGCTGACACAGAGGTAGCTACAGCCGTGGACTACCGTACTGTACTGTGTCTGCTGCTAATATAGACTGGTTGATAATGAGATGTAGTATGTATAAAGAAGAAAGAAAAAAAAAACCACGGGTAGGTGGTATACAATTATGGATGGACTGCCGAGTGCCGACACAGAGGTAGCTACAGCCGTGGACTACCGTACTGTACTGTGTCTGCTGCTAATATAGACTGGATGATAATGAGATGTAGTATGTATAAAGAAGAAAGAAAAAAAAAACCACGGGTAGGTGGTATACAATTATGGATGGACTGCCGAGTGCCGACACAGAGGTAGCTACAGCCGTGGACTACCGTACTGTACTGTGTCTGCTGCTAATATAGACTGGTTGATAATGAGATGTAGTATGTATAAAGAAGAAAGAAAAAAAAAACACGGGTAGGTGGTATACAATTATGGATGGACTGCCGAGTGCCGACACAGAGGTAGCTACAGCCGTGGACTACCGTACTGTACTGTGTCTGCTGCTAATATAGACTGGATGATAATGAGATGTAGTATGTATAAAGAAGAAAGAAAAAAAAAACCACGGGTAGGTGGTATACAATTATGGATGGACTGCCGAGTGCCGACACAGAGGTAGCTACAGCCGTGGACTACCGTACTGTACTGTGTCTGCTGCTAATATAGACTGGATGATAATGAGATGTAGTATGTATGTATAAAGAAGAAAGAAAAAAAACCACGGGTAGGTGGTATACAATTATGGATGGACTGCCGAGTGCCGACACAGAGGTAGCTACAGCCGTGAACTACCGTACTGTGTCTGCTGCTAATATAGACTGGTTGATAATGAGATGTAGTATGTATAAAGAAGAAAGAAAAAAAAAACCACGGGTAGGTGGTATACAATTATGGATGGACTGCCGAGTGCCGACACAGAGATAGCTACAGCCGTGGACTACCGTACTGTACTGTGTCTGCTGCTAATATAGACTGGATGATAATGAGATGTAGTATGTATAAAGAAGAAAGAAAAAGAAAACCACGGGTAGGTGGTATACAATTATGGATGGACTGCCGAGTGCCGACACAGAGGTAGCTACAGCCGTGGACTACCGTACTGTACTGTGTCTGCTGCTAATATAGACTGGATGATAATGAGATGTAGTATGTATAAAGAAGAAAGAAAAAAAAAACCACGGGTAGGTGGTATACAATTATGGATGGACTGCCGAGTGCCGACACAGAGGTAGCTACAGCCGTGGACTACCGTACTGTACTGTGTCTGCTGCTAATATAGACTGGTTGATAATGAGATGTAGTATGTATAAAGAAGAAAGAAAAAAAAACCACGGGTAGGTGGTATACAATTATGGATGGACTGCCGAGTGCCGACACAGAGGTAGCTACAGCCGTGGACTACCGTACTGTACTGTGTCTGCTGCTAATATAGACTGGATGATAATGAGATGTAGTATGTATAAAGAAGAAAGAAAAAAAAACCACGGGTAGGTGGTATACAATTATGGATGGACTGCCGAGTGCCGACACAGATGTAGCTACAGCCGTGGACTACCGTACTGTACTGTGTCTGCTGCTAATATAGACTGGATGATAATGAGATGTAGTATGTATGTATAAAGAAGAAAGAAAAAAAAAACACGGGTAGGTGGTATACAATTATGGATGGACTGCCGAGTGCCGACACAGAGGTAGCTACAGCCGTGAACTACCGTACTGTGTCTGCTGCTAATATAGACTGGTTGATAATGAGATGTAGTATGTATAAAGAAGAAAGAAAAAAAAAACACGGGTAGGTGGTATACAATTATGGATGGACTGCCGAGTGCCGACACAGAGGTAGCTACAGCCGTGGACTACCGTACTGTACTGTGTCTGCTGCTAATATAGACTGGTTGATAATGAGATGTAGTATGTATAAAGAAGAAAGAAAAAAAAAACCACGGGTAGGTGGTATACAATTATGGATGGACTGCCGAGTGCCGACACAGAGATAGCTACAGCCGTGGACTACCGTACTGTACTGTGTCTGCTGCTAATATAGACTGGATGATAATGAGATGTAGTATGTATAAAGAAGAAAGAAAAAAAAAACCACGGGTAGGTGGTATACAATTATGGATGGACTGCCGAGTGCCGACACAGAGGTAGCTACAGCCGTGAACTACCGTACTGTGTCTGCTGCTAGTATAGACTGGATGATAAATAATGATATAAAAAATATATATATATCACTACTGCAGCCGGACAGGTATATATTATATAATGACGGACCTGCTGGACACTGTCTGTCAGCAGAATGAGTTTTTTAATTTTTATAGAATAAAAAAACACCACACAAGTCACACGACGAGTGTACTTTTTCAGGCAGACATTCAATCACAATATATATACTATACTGGTGGTCAGTGTGGTCAGGTCACTGGTCACAGTGGTCAGTGGTCAGTCACACTGGCAGTGGCACTCTGGCAGCAAAAGTGTGCACTGTTTAATATGTACTCCTGGCTCCTGCTATAACCTATAACTGCTCCCCAGTCTCCCCCACAATTAAGCTGTGTGAGCACAGTCAGATATTATACATAGATGATGCAGCACACTGGGCTGAGCACAGATATGGTATGTGAGTGTGACTGAGTCACTGTGTATCGTTTTTTTCAGGCAGAGAACAAGAACAGAACGGATTATTAAATAATAATAAATTATAAAACTGCACTGGTGGTCAGGTCACTGGTCATCAGTCACTAGTATAACTCCTCCTAAGCTCCAGTAAGTAAATGAAGTGTCTCACTCTCACTCTCCTATCTATTTTAATTTCTAAACGGAGAGGACGCCAGCCACGTCCTCTCCCTATCAATCTCAATGCACGTGTGAAAATGGCCGCGACGCGCGGCTCCTTATATAGAATCCGAGTCTCGCGATAGAATCCGAGCCTCGCGAGAATCCGACAGCGTGATGATGACGTTCGGGCGCGCTCGGGTTAACCGAGCAAGGCGGGAAGATCCGAGTCGCTCGGACCCGTGTAAAAAAACATGAAGTTCGGGCGGGTTCGGATTCAGAGAAACCGAACCCGCTCATCTCTAGTTAAAATGTCTATATAAAGAGGCTTATGACATATTATATATGCCACTGTGAGCCCCTAAACTACCTCTGAGCACCCATTGTTTAATCTTTGTATAATCTTTTAGAGTTGACAAGAACACAATAAAGATAACAAACAATACAACTTTTGTCTGTCTTTCCCTTGATTTAATTTATGAAATGATTAGTATATTAACCACACATATAATACATATTATCCTTTCTATTCAGCAATGTTAATACACAAATTAACTACTCACATCAGGGATCATATAACAAATTCATTTGATTACATTTACAATAATATTTTACAAGTGCCTATTTATAAGAATTATCTAGATCAGTGGTTCTCAAACTCGGTCCTCAGGACCCCACACAGTGCATGTTTTGCAGGTAACCCAGCAAGTGCACAGGTGTATTAATTACTCACTGACACATTTTAAAAGGTCCACAGGTGGAGCTAATTATGTCACTTGTGATTCTGTGAGGAGATCTGCAAAACATGCACTGTGTGGGGTCCTGAGGACCGAGTTTGAGAACCTGTGATCTAGATCATTCCACCCTCCATACAAAATTTGTGGCTAGACTAGCACCGAACCTGTGATAGAACAGTTCCCTGCTCATCACACAGGGTGCATTTATCTAGTCTTGGAGGGGAACTATTATCAGTATATTTGTATACTTGAACTATTCCTATACTCCCCTCTACTATAGTAATATTATTTTTGTTATCCACAGTTTTATGGCTACTAATGACAATAATTTTTAAATTAAAAAAATATAACTTTTATTATATTTCAGAATCAGAATCAGTTTATTGCCAAGTATATCAGTACAAAAATACACAATACACAAGGAATTGGTTTCCGATAGCTACAGCTCCCAACAACATATGATGAACAGCAAAGAAAAAAAGAGGAAGGAGAACGTGTGACGTATAACTAGAATACACAAGTAGGGATTCGAATATGATAGTAATGCTAGGCGAGTGTCGAGTTGAACAGTTTGATTGCTTGGGGAAAGAAGCTGTTCCTGTGTCTAGCAGTCCGAGCTAGTTGCGAGCAGTACCGTCTGCCAGACGGTAGCAGACGGAACATATCATGAGCAGGATGAGAATGGTCATCAATAATCCTCCCCGCCCTCTTCATTACCCTTGCCCGATAGATATCCTTGACTGCCGGAAGGTTTGTCCCTATGATTTTTTCAGCAAACCTTACAACCCGCTGTAGCCTATTTTTGTCGTGGATTGAGGCAGAGCTAAACCACACTATTATTGAGGAGCAGAGGACAGATTGAATGATTGTCGAGTAGAAGAGGATTAGAAGTTCTTGCGGCAATTTGAACTTCCTAAGCTGACGTTGAAAGTACAGTCTCTGCTGCGCTTTCCCCAGAATACCCTCGATATTAGACTTCGACTTAAGGTCGTTGGAGATTGAGGAACCCAGGAATCGGAAGGTTTCCACCATAGTTACTACGTTGTCTGCAATTGTGAGTGGGGGGAGTGGTGGGGGGTGTTTCCTGAAGTCGATAATCATTTCAACCATTTTTAGTGTGTTTAACTCGAGATTATTAGCCTTGCACCAGGTGTCCAGCCGCATAACCTCCCTCCTATAAGCCAACTCTTCGTTATCCCTGATGAGTCCAATAAAAGTGGTATTGTCCGCAAATTTGAGGAGTTTCACAGATTTGTCTTCAGAAATGCAGTCGTTGGTGTACAGTGAGAATAGGAAGGGGGAAAGAACACATCCCTGCGGAGCGCCCGTGCTAGTTGTCCGAGCAGTATCGTGGCAGCCATCCTTGGCGCCATCTTCTATTTTACCTGTATATTGGATTTAACAACTGAAGATTACCCCAACAAAGGGTCTTTCTTTTCTTTCCCATGACTAATGTTGCATACTACTGAATCTGGGCACACTACCAACAACTAAATTAAATATTCCCTAAGAGGAACCTTATAAAGGCTAAAGTTGGTTCCTTTTCACATGTATATGTGAATTACAGTACTTACAAGGTCCTGTGCGGAATCGTCCACTTGTTTTGGACCTAATAACCCTGTCAACCTAATGTTCATGTGACTTTTTGGTTGTCTACATTTCGACCATGTCACAATATGTCAGTCGACCTTGGGAGTGTCTAGATTTTCACTGTCTAGATTTGACTACAACTCGTTTTGTACAGCTGTAAAAAGGGTCTGTGAAGATGTGAAATATTGGTTACGTATTTGCATGGAGTACCATTCTTCTATACCTAATATACTCTAAGTTACTCTTCTGTCTTATCACCGTATTGGCATATTCTCTTTCTGCTGGCAGCAGAGCAATCAAAAGATAAGATAATTTATTACATATTTATAGATATCCTAATTGGTCTGATTTCTGTGAGGTTTTCCGATAGACCTGAGGTGAAATCCCACAGGTCAGTGGAAAAGAAAGCATTATAGGAAGATAATTATTTTAGAGTAAGTAAAAGCTGCCAAGTATGGCAGTCCATTTAAACTGTTGTCAAGTAAATAAATGATTCAACGTCAATTAATTTATATTTATATCAATTAACTTAAGTGGTAACTTGCTAAGCTTGGGAATGGGAAGAATGATTGCAGCTCTTTGCAGAGGTTTGAGTATCATCAGCTATTACTACAGTGTTCAAGACAGTAAATTGACCCAGGCTGTACTGTCCAGAGCTATAAATGGAATAAAAAAAACCTTTGAATTTTGCACAGTGCTGGAACTTAATTGTCCTTCAGAAATAATAGATATGTCACCAGGAAACTGCAATGCTTTGCAAGTTTGTTATTGCATGCAATATTCTGTATGATGTATGTTCTACTGGCCTCAAATAACATTTACTTCTATTACATTATACCTCTGTATAGTTAATTGTCTCACATGAAAAATAGTATAGATGATCTTATATATAGTCACATATTTAGATTCCATTAAATGTGTTTAATTATGATATTGCAAATATTGCAATTGAAAATTTGATTTCAACAATCAAACTGAATGGAAAAGGAAAGTTCATAATTGAATTATAAAAAACAGAACAGAAATTAAAAGAATGTAGCTACAATTTACCATCATGTATAAAGTTCTACAATTAACACTCAAAATGCTTTACATTGTATTATTAGCATGTCGCCTTGCCGTGTTCTACATAACAATGTCCCTGTTCTCATTCACATTGCATAATAATCCTAATAACAAATAGTGATGAGCGGGTTCGGTTCCTCGGAATCCGAACCCCCCCGAACTTCATCCATTTTACACGGTTCCGAGGCGGACTCGAATCTTCCCGCCTTGCTCGGTTAACCCGAGCACGCACGAACGTCATCATCCCGCTGTCGGATTCTCGCGAGAGTCGTATTCTATATAAGGAGCCGCGCGTCGCCGCCATTTTCACTCGTGCATTGGAGATGATAGGGAGAGGACGTGTACAGCGTTCTCTCAGTTGTGCTCAGTGTGCTGCAAATATCTGTGCTCAGTGTGCTTGTAAATATCTGTGCTCAGTGTGCTGAAAATACCTACGTTCTCTGCCTGAAAAACGCTCCATATCTGTGCTGCATTGTAGTATTAAGTAGGAGGACAGTGCAGAATTTTGCTAACCAGTGACCACCAGTATTATATAGCAGTACGGTACAGTAGTCCACTGCTCTACCTACCTCTGTGTCGTCAAGTATACTATCCATCAATACCTGTGGTGCATTTAAGTTTTGCGCAGTAGTAGGAGGACAGTGCATCATTTTGCTGACCACCAGTATATAATATATAGCAGTACGGTACAGTAGTCCACTGCTCTACCTACCGCTGTGTCGTCAAGTATACTATCCATCCATACCTGTGGTGCATTTAAGTTTTGTGCAGTAGTAGGACAGTGCAGAATTTTGCTGACCACCAGTATATAATATATAGCAGTACGGTACAGTAGTCCACTGCTCTACCTACCTCTGTGTCAAGTATACTATCCATCCATACCTGTGGTGCATTTAAGTTTTGCGCAGTAGTAGGAGGACAGTGCAGAATTTTGCTGACCACCAGTATATAATATATAGCATTACGGTACAGTAGTCCACTGCTCTACCTACTTCTGTGTCGTCAAGTATACTATCCATCCATACCTGTGGTGCATTTAAGTTTTGCGCAGTAGTAGGAGGACAGTGCAGAATTTTGCTGACCACCAGTATATAATATATAGCAGTACGGTACAGTAGTCCACTGCTCTACCTACCTCTGTGTCATCTAGTATACTATCCATCCATACCTGTGGTGCATTTTAGTTGTTGTGCGCAGTATATATAGTAGGAGGACAGTGCATAATTTTGCTGACCACCAGTATATAATATATTGCAGTACGGTACAGTAGTCCACTGCTCTACCTACCTCTGTGTTGTCAAGTATACTATCTATCCATACCTGTGGTGCATTTAAGTTTTGCGCAGTAGTAGGAGGACAGTGCAGAATTTTGCTGACCACCAGTATATAATATATAGCAGTACGGTACAGTAGTCCACTGCTCTACTTACCTCTGTGTCGTCAAGTATACTTTCCACCCATACCTGTGGTGCATTTTAGTTGTTGTGCGCAGTATATATAGTAGGAGGACAGTGCATAATTTTGCTAACCACCAGTATATAATATATAGAAGTATGGTACAGTAGTCCACTGCTCTACCTACATATGTGTCGTCAAGTATACTATCCATCCATACCTGTGGTACATTTAAGTTTTGCGCAGTAGTAGGAGGACAGTGCAGAATTATACTGACCACCAGTATATAATATATAGCAGTAAGGTACAGTAGTCCACTGCTCTACCTACATCTGTGTCATCAAGTATACTATCCATCCATACCTGTGGTGCATTTAAGTTTTGCGCAGTAGTAGGAGGACAGTGCATAATTTTGCTGACCACCAGTATATAATATATAGCAGTACGGTACAGTAGTCCACTGCTCTACCTACCTCTGTGTCGTCAAGTATACTATCCATCCATACCTGTGGTGCATTTTAGTTTTGTGCAGTATATATAGTAGGAGGACAGTGCAGAATTTTGCTGACCACCAGTATATAATATATAGCAGTACGGTACAGTAGTCCACTGCTCTACCTACCTCTGTTTCGTCAAGTATACTATCCATCCATACCTGTGGTGCATTTAAGTTTTGCGCAGTAGTAGGAGGACATTGCAGAATTTTGCTGACCACCAGTATATAATATATAGCAGTACGGTACAGTAGTCCACTGCTCTGGCAAATAACAAGAAAAAAGGTTTTGCGCTGTAGTAGGAGGACAGTGCAGAATTATACTGACCACCAGTATATAATATATAGCAGTACGGTACAGTAGTCCACTGCTCTACCTACCTCTGTGTCATCAAGTATACTATCCATCCATACCTGTAGTGCATTTAAGTTTTGCGCAGTAGTAGGAGGACAGTGCATAATTTTGCTGACCACCAGTATATAATATATAGCAGTACGGTACAGTAGTCCACTGCTCTACCTACCTCTGTGTCGTCAAGTATACTATCCATCCATACCTGTGGTGCATTTAAGTTTTGCGCTGTATATACAGTAGGAGGACAGTGCAGAATTTTGCTGACCACTAGTATATAATATATAGCAAAACGGTACAGTAGTCCACTGCTCTACCTACCTCTGTGTCTTCAAGTATACTATCCATCTATACCTGTGGTGCATTTAAGTTTTGCGCAGTAGTAGGAGGACAGTGCAGAATTTTGCTGACCACCAGTATATAATATATAGCAGTACGGTACAGTAGTCCACTGCTCTACCTACCTCTGTGTCGTCAAGTATACTATCCATCCATACCTGTGGTGCATTTAAGTTTTGCGCAGTATTAGGAGGACAGTGCATATTTTGCTGACCACCAGTATATAATATATAGCAGTACGGTACAGTAGTCCACTGCTCTACCTACCTCTGTGTCGTCAAGTATACTATCCATCCATACCTGTGGTGCATTTAAGTTTTGCACAGTAGTAGGAGGACAGTGCATAATTTTGCTGACCACCAGTATATAATATATAGCAGTACGGTACAGTAGTCTACTGCTCTACCTACCTCTGTGTCGTCAAGTATGCTATCCATCCATACCTGTGGTGCATTTAAGTTTTGCGCAGTATATATAGTAGGAGGACAGTGCAGAATTTTGCTGACCACCAGTATATAATATATAGCAGTATGGTACAGTAGTCCACTGCTCTACCTACCTCTGTGTAGTCAAGTATACTATCCATCCATACCTGTGGTGCATTTAAGTTTTGCGCAGTAGTAGGAGGACAGTGCAGAATTTTGCTGACTACCAGTATATAATATATAGCAGTACGGTACAGTAGTCCACTGCTCTACCTACCTCTGTGTCATCAAGTATACTATCCATCCATACCTGTGGTGCATTTTAGTTGTTGTGCGCAGTATATATAGTAGGAGGACAGTGCATAATTTTGCTGACCACCAGTATGTAATATATAGCAGTACGGTACAGTAGTCCACTGCTCTACCTACCTCTGTGTCAAGTATACTATCCATCCATACCTGTGGTGCATTTAAGTTCTTGTGCGCAGTATATGTAGTAGGAGGACAGTGCATAATTTTGCTGACCACCAGTATATAATATATTGCAGTACGGTACAGTAGACCACTGCTCTACCTACCTCTGTGTCAAGTATACTATCCATCCATACCTGTAGTGCATTTAAGTTTTGCGCAGTATATATAGTAGAAGGACAGTGCAGAATTTTGCTGACCACCAGTATAAAATATATAGCAGTACGGTACAGTAGTCCACTGCTCTAACTACCTATGTGTCGTCAAGTGTACTATCCATCCATACCTGTGGTGCATTTAAGTTTTGCGCAGTAGTAGGAGGACAGTGCAGAATTATACTGACCACCAGTATATAATATATAGCAGTACGATACAGTAGTCCACTGCTCTACCTACCTCTGTGTAGTCAAGTATACTATCCATCCATACCTGTGGTGCATTTAAGTTTTGCGCAGTAGTAGGAGGACAGTGCAGAATTTTGCTGACCACCAGTATATAATATATAGCAGTACGGTACAGTAGTCCACTGCTCTACCTACCTCTGTGTCGTCAAGTATACTATCCATCCATACCTGTGGTGCATTTTAGTTGTTGTGCGCAGTATATATAGTAGGAGGACAGTGCATAATTTTGCTGACCACCAGTATATAACATATAGCAGTACGGTACAGTAGTCCACTGCTCTACCTACCTCTGTGTCGTCAAGTATACTATCCATCCATACCTGTGGTGCATTTTAGTTGTTGTGCGCAGTATACATAGTAGGAGGACAGTGCATAATTTTGCTGACCACCAGTGTATAATATATAGCAGTACGGTACAGTAGTCCACTGCTCTACCTACCTCTGTGTCGTCAAGTATACTATCCATCCATACCTGTGGTGCATTTAAGTTTTGCACAGTATATATAGTAGGAGGACAGTGCCGAATTTTGCTGACCACCAGTATATAATATATTGCAGTACGGTACAGTAGTCTACTGCTCTACCTACCTCTGTGTCGTCAAGTATACTATTCATCCATACCTGTGGTGCATTTAAGTTTTGCGCAGTATATATAGTAGAAGGACAGTGCAGAATTTTGCTGACCACCAGTATATAATATATAGCAGTACGGTACAGTAGTCCACTGCTCTAACTACCTATGTGTCGTCAAGTGTACTATCCATCCATACCTGTGGTGCTTTTAAGTTTTGCACAGTAGTAGGCGGACAGTGCATAATTTTGCTGACCACCAGTATATAATATATAGCAGTATGGTACAATTGTCCACTGCTCTACCTACCTCTGTGTCGTCCAGTATACTATCCATCCATACCTGTGGTGCATTTAAGTTTTGCGCAGTAAATATAGTAGGAGAACAGAGCAGAATTTTGCTGACCACCAGTATATAATATATAGCAGTACGGTACAGTAGTCCACTGCTCTACCTACCTCTGTGTCGTCAAGTATACTATCCATCCATACCTGTGGTGCATTTAAGTTTTGCGCAGTTTATATAGTAGGAGGACAGTGCAGAATTTTGCTGACCACCAGTATATAATATATAGCAGTACGGTACAGTAGTCCACTGCTCTACCTACCTCTGTGTCGTCAAGTATACTATCCATCCATACCTGTGGTGCATTTAAGTTTTGCGCAGTAGTAGGAGGACAGTGCATAATTTTGCTGACCACCAGTATATAATATATAGCAGTACGGTACAGTAGTCCACTGCTCTACCTACCTCTGTGTCGTCAAGTATACTATCCATCCATACCTGTGGTGCATTTAAGTTTTGCGCTGTATATACAGTAGGAGGACAGTGCAGAATTTTGCTGACGACCAGTATATAATATATAGCAGTACGGTACAGTAGTCCACTGCTCTACCTACCTCTGAGTCTTCAAGTATACTATCCATCCATACCTGTGGTGCATTTAAGTTTTGCGCAGTAGTAGGAGGACAGTGCAGAATTTTGCTGACCACCAGTATATAATATATAGCAGTACGGTACAGTAGTCCACTGCTCTACCTACCTCTGTGTCGTCAAGTATACTATCCATCCATACCTGTGGTGCATTTAAGTTTTGCGCAGTATTAGGAGGACAGTGCATAATTTTGCTGACCACCACTATATAATATATAGCAGTACGGTACAGTAGTCCACTGCTCTACCTACCTCTGTGTCGTCAAGTATACTATCCATCCATACCTGTGGTGCATTTAAGTTTTGCACAGTAGTAGGAGGACAGTGCAGGATTTTGCTGACCACTAGTATATAATATATAGCAGTACGGTACAGTAGTCCACTGCTCTACCTACCTCTGTGTCGTCAAGTATACTATCCATCCATACCTGTGGTGCATTTAAGTTTTGCGCAGTATATATAGTAGGAGGACAGTGCAAAATTTTGCTGACCACTAGTATATAATATATAGCAGTACGGTACAGTAGTCCACTGCTCTACCTACCTCTGTGTAGTCAAGTATACTATCCATCCATACCTGTGGTGCATTTAAGTTTTGCGCAGTAGTAGGAGGACTGCAGAATTTTGCTGACCACCAGTATATAATATATAGCAGTACGGTACAGTAGTCCACTGCTCTACCAACCTCTGTGTCATGAAGTATACTATCCATCCATACCTGTGGTGCATTTTAGTTGTTGTGCGCAGTATATATAGTAGGAGGACAGTGCTTAATTTTGCTGACCACCAGTATATAAAATATAGAAGTACGGTACAGTAGTCCACTGCTCTACCTACCTCTGTGTCGTCAAGCATTCTATCCATCCATACCTGTGGTGCATTTAAGTTTTGCACAGTATATACAGTAGGAGGACAGTGCATAATTTTGCTGACCACCAGTATATAATATATAGCAGTCTGGTACAGTAGTCCACTGCTCTACCTACCTCTGTGTCATCAAGTATACTATCCATCTATACCTGTGGTGCATTTAAGTTTTGCACAGTAGTAGGAGGACAGTGCATAGATTTGCTGACCACCAGTATATAATATATAGCAGTACGGTACAGTAGTCCACTGCTCTACCTACCTCTGTGTCGTCAAGTATACTATCCATCCATACCTGTGGTGCATTTTAGTTGTTGTGCGCAGTATATATAGTAAGAGGACAGTGCATAATTTTGCTGACCACCAGTATATAATATATAGCAGTACGGTACAGTAGGCCATTGCTATTGATATATTACTGGCATATAATTCCACACATTAAAACATGGAGAACAAAAATGTGGAGGGTAAAATAGGAAAAGATCAAGATCCACTTCCACCTCGTGCTGAAGTTGCTGCCACTAGTCATGGCCGAGACGATGAAATACCATCAACGTCGTCTGCCAAGGCCGATGCCCAATGCCATAGTAGAGAGCATGTAAAATCCAAAAAACAAAAGTTCAGTAAAATGACCCAAAAATCTAAATTAAAAGCATCTGAGGAGAAACGTAAACTTGCCAATATGCCATTTACGACACGGAGTGGCAAGGAACGGCTGAGACCCTGGCCTATGTTCATGGCTAGTGGTTCAGATTCACATGAGGATGAAAGCACTCATCCTCTCGCTAGAAAAATGAAAAGACTTAAGCTGGCAAAAGCACAACAAAGAACTGTGCGTTCTTCTAAATCACAAATCCCCAAGGAGAGTCCAATTGTGTCGGTTGCGATGCCTGATCTTCCCAACACTGGACGGGAAAAGGTGGCGTCTTCCACCATTTGCACGCCCCCTGCACGTGCTGGAAGGAGCACCCGCAGTCCAGTTCCTGATAGTCAAATTGAAGATGTCACACCACGATGAGGATATGGGTGTTGCTGGCGCTGAGGAGGAAATTGACAAGGAGGATTCTGATGGTGAGGTGGTTTGTTTAAGTCAGGCACCCGGGGAGACACCTGTTGTCCATGGGACAAATATGGCCATTGACATGCCTGGTCAAATTACAAAAAAAAAATCAGCTCTTCGGTGTGGAATTATTTCAACAGAAATGCGGACAATTGGTGTCAAGCCGTGTGTTGCCTTTGTCAAGCTGTAATAAGTAGGGGTAAGGATGTTAACCACCTAGGAACATCCTCCCTTATACGTCACCTGGAGCGCATTAATCAGAAGTCATTGACAAGTTCAAAAACTTTGGGTGACAGCGGAAGGAGTCCACTGACAACTAAATCCCTACCTCTGGTAACCAAGCTCCTGCAAACCACACCACCAACTCCCTCAGTGTCAATTTCCTCCTTAGACAGGAAAGCCAATAGTCCTGCAGGCCATGTCACTGTCAAGTCTAACGAGTCCTCTCCTGCCTTGGATTCCTCCGATGCATCCTTGAGTGTAACGCCTACTGCTGCTGGCGCTGCTGTTGTTGCTGCTGGGAGTCGATCGTCATCCCAGAGGGGAAGTCGGAAGACCACTTGTACTACTTCCAGTACTGTCCAACAGTCCTTTGCGAGGAAGATGAAATATCACAGCAGTCATCCTGCTGCAAAGAGGATAACTCAGGCCTTGGCAGCCTGGGTGGTGTTAAACGTGTTTCCGGTATCCACCGTTAATTCACAGGAAACTAGAGATTTGCTTGAGGTACTGTGTCCCCGGTACCAAATACCATCTAGGTTCCATTTCTCTAGGCAGGCGATACCGAGAATGTACAGACCTCAGAAAAAGAGTCACCAGTGTCCTAAAAAATGCAGTTGTACCCAATGTCCACTTAACCACGGATATGTGGACAAGTGGAGCAGGGCAGACTAAGGACTATATGACTGTGACAGCCCACTGGGTAGATGTATTGCCTCCCGCAGCAACAACAGCAGCGGCGGCACCAGTAGCAGCATCTCGCAAATGCCAACTCGTTCCTAGGCAGGCTACGCTTTGTATCACCGCTTTCCATAAGAGGCACACAGCTGACAACCTCTTACGGAAACTGAGGAACATCATCGCAGAATGGCTTACCCCAATTGGACTCTCTTGGGGATTTGTGACATCGGACAACGCCACCAATATTGTGCGTGAATTACATGTGGGCAAATTCCAGCACATCCCATGTTTTGCACATACAATGAATTTGGTGGTGCAGAATTATTTAAAAAACGACAGGGGCGTGCAAGAGATGCTGTCGGTGGCCCAAAGAATTGCGGGCCACTTTCGGCATTCAGCCATCGCGTGCCGAAGACTGGAGCACCAGCAAACACTCCTGAACCTGCCCCGCCATCATCTGAAGCAAGAGGTGGTACCGAGGTGGAATTCAACCCTCTATATTCTTCAGAGGATGGAGGAGCAGCAAAAGGCCATTCAAGACTATACAGCTACCTAAGATATAGGCAAAGGAGGGGGAATGCACCTGACTCAAGCACAGTGGAGAATGATTTCAACGTTGTGCAAGGTTCTGCAACCCTTTGAACTTGCCACACGTGAGGTCAGTTCAGACACTGCCAGCCTGAGTCAGGTCATTCCCCTCATCAGGCTTTTGCAGAAGAAGCTGGAGAGATTGAAGGAGGAGCTAAAACAGAGTGATTCCGCTAGGCATGTGGGACTTGTGGATGGAGCCCTTAATTCGCTTAACCAGGATTCACGGGTGGTCAATCTGTTGAAATCAGAGCACTACATTTTGGCCACCGTGCTCGATCCTAGATTTAAAACCTACGTTGGATCTCTTTCCGGCAGACACAAGTCTGCAGAGGTTCAAAGACCTGCTGGTGAGAAAATTGTCAAGTCAAGCGGAACGTGACCCATCAACAGCTCCTCCTTCACATTCTCCCGCATCTGGGGCTGCGAGGAAAAGGCTAAGAATTCCGAGCCCACCCGCTGGCGGTGATGCAGGGCAGTCTGGAGCGAGTGCTGACATCTGGTCCAGACTGAAGGACCTGCCAACGATTACTGACATGTCGTCTACTGTCACTGCATATGATTCTGTCACCATTGAAAGAATGGTGGAGGATTATATGAGTGACCGCATCCAAGTAGGCACGTAAGACAGTCCGTACGTATACTGGCAGGAAAAAGAGGCAATTTGGAGGACCTTGCACAAACTGGCTTTATTTTACCTAAGTTGCCCCCCCTCCAGTGTGTACTCCGAAAGAGTGTTTAGTGCAGCCGCTCACTTTGTCAGCAATCGGCATACGAGGTTACTTCCAGAAAATGTGGAGAAGATGATGTTCATCAAAATGAATTATAATCAATTCCTCCGTGGAGACATTCACCAGCAATTGCCTCCAGAAAGTACACAGGGACCTGAGATGGTGGATTCCAGTGGGGACGAATTAATAATCTGCGAGGAGGGGGATGTACACAGTGAAAGGGGTGAGGAATCGGATGATGAGGAGGAGGCGGACATCTTGCCTCTGTAGAACCAGTTTGTGCATGGAGAGATTGATTGCTTCTTTTTTGGTGGGAGCCCAAACCAACCAGTCATTTCAGTCACAGTCATGTGGCAGACCCTGTGGCTGTAATGATGGGTTTGTTAAAGTGTGCATGTCCTGTTTATACAACATAAGGGTGGGTGGGAGGGCCCAAGCACAATTCCATCTTGCACCTCTTTTTTTCTTTAATTTATCTTTGCATCATGTGCTGTTTGGGGACTATTTTTTGAAGTGCCATCCTGTCTGGCACTGCAGTGCCACTCCTAGATGGGCCAGTTGTTTGTTTCGGCCACTTGGGTCGCTTAGCTTAACCATCCAGCAACCTTGGTGCACCTCTTTTTTTCTTTGCATCATGTGCTGTTTGGGGACTATTTTTTAAATCTGCCATCCTGTCTGACACTGCAGTGCCACTCCTAGATGGGCCAGGTGTTTGTGTCGGCCACTTGGGTCGCTTAGCTTAGTCACACAGCGACCTTGGTGCATCTCTTTTTTTCTGTGCATCATGTGCTGTTTGGGGACTATTTTTTGAAGTGCCATCCTATCTGACACTGCAGTGCCACTCCTAGATGGGCCAGGTGTTTGTGTCGGCCACTTGGGTCGCTTAGCTTAGTCATCCAGCGACCTCGGTGCAAATTTTAGGACTAAAAATAATATTGTGAGGTGTGAGGTGTTCAGAATAGACTGGAAATGAGTGGAAATTATGGTTATTGAGGTTAATAATACTATGGGATCAAAATGACCCCCAGATTCTATGATTTAAGCTGTTTTTGAGGGTTTTTTGTAAAAAAAACACCCGAATCCAAAACACCCCCGAATCCGACAAAAATGTTCAGGGAGGTTTTGCCAAAACGCGTCCGAATCCAAAACACGGCCGCTGAACCAAATCCAAAATCAAAACACAAAACCCGAAAAATGTGCACATCTCTAATAACAAACAGTATGCAGTCATCTCTTCAGTACAGTAAAAGCACAGAGTTTAAAGTGGAATTAAACTAAAGGTGTCTGGGAGGAATGCAGCTGGCGGGATGCCGGCGCCGGATTACCAACGGCTGACAATGGATTATCGAAAGTTTAGGTTTAGTATTAGGTGCCGGGGGGGGGGGGGGGGTGTTAGGGCATTAGGTAGGATTAGGCCACACCCAAGGGTTATGATAGGGGATGGACGGATGGGGGGGGTGTTTGAGTAAGAAATACATCCCCCTCTAGTGTTGACATTCCGACCACCAACAAATCATATGTCTTTCCACCTGGGAGATGTAGTAGCAAAATGTCCTGACTTTAGGTTTAAATGTGCACTTTAATTCAGCCTTTTTTTTTTTTTAAGATGTGTTTATTAAAGCTTTCAAGAGAAAGACAAAATAGTACATTGCATACACATCAATGCAGATAAACCAGTTTGAATCATGACTGGGCATACAAAATCCAATGACAGAAGATGTATTGTAGTTAAGACAATCAATGATGGTCAAACATACCATACAGCATAAAAAAACATGATAACATGAAATAAGTACATTGAGCATACTGTACTCTAAAGGTAAAGATAAATACACCAAATATTAGTTTTGCTGACCTGAGTAGAAATGACATTTTGTTTGTGAAACCAGGATCCTTTTAAATTACTGTAAAAGTATTGTATGAGATAAACATGTGTAGAGGGTTTACTCTTCGTGACATTGCTTGCCATGCAGAAGGGAGCACAGCCATTTCCACCAAACAAAAAGTTACATGTATGTATGTATGTATGTATGTATGTATGAATGTACTGTATATGGAAATGTTTAATAAGGGTATATGTTAATAGCAACTAAGCTAAAGCACTGCAAGGGTGTGTGGCAGATATCGGGCCCATTGGAGAAAGGGTCCAAGCGTTGACTGCACATCTGGCCCTAAGGCCCAATATGCTCTCCTACACAAGCAACATGGTTGACGCATGCAGAGTGAGTCCCATTTCAGCTTTCGGTTCTGGAACCCAAGGCAGTTACACATTTTGCTAAGACCTGGTGATGGAGTGTTATGTCCATCACACACACTGTAGGTTTAGTTACCCTAACGTTCAAAGTGTAAACTCCTAATGCATCCCAGCAGAATATAATTTTCTAAGGGAACGCCCTCATGTAAAGAGATTCCATTTACAAATCCAATAGTATGCTACAGAAACTTAGTAAACATGTTCTTCCATCCCAAAAGTGGCCTATGTTGGGAATTCCTGACTACACAGCTACATTTACCAAGGGGAGTAATCTCACAATCTCAGCAGAAGAAAGAAATGGAATACTTCATGTCTGGATACAAAACAACTCCACCAACACTGGTGTTATTAAGCGAAAAATATGTTTTTACCCATTTAAATGGTTTTTCAGCAAACAAAATTGTACGTTGTATGCCTTAGGGCAAGCCTACACAAACTGGAGCAAACAGAAAGACTTTAATAATTAATAGCAATTTTTTTGTGCAATAGAACATCTATTTTGCACTTATATAAGGGTCTCTGGTGCCCATGAATGTAGCCTACAAAGTATGTGCAGAAATATGTCATGATTTGTTGATTTGAAATTTGCTCTAGTGTCACCCAAAAGGCCTTATGTACCCACTAATGACTGACCAATTATAGGGTAGATATTTTTATATTTAAAAAGAAACAATTTATGCCAAATTCCAAAATCAGAAAGTCAGAGTATTATTTAAAGTTGAAAGAGACAATATGCATCCTAGGTAGAGTCAAAATATATTTTAGATATGCATTATAGAATTTGTATCTTTGGTGTGTCCATATTCATATATACAGATGATGATGATGATGATGATGGTGATATACTCTTTAAGATATATCAAACTTGGGGCGTGGCCTGGAGGCTGAGGTGGAAGGAAGCTCACATAAGGAGCTCCGCAAAGAAAAAGAAATAAAACCCATTTATTTCTCCCCCTGCTCCGCTGAACCCCACCAAAATTAACCCCCCTGACAGTGGGAGCACTCCGCTGTAGTAATACAGAGCCGCGGAATCGGGGAGCCGGTTTACTGGCTCCCGCGGAATTTCGGCCTACCCGCCACCTCGAAGCCGGGGCCTAAATTTGGGAGACTACCGCCACGGACCGGACGGAATATCAGGCCGGAAGGCATCTTCGGAACACGCCTGATCGTGCCATCTGAAACCAGCCTTACTCCCCGGGACTCCGAGTCGGCCGGCCCCACGAGAGAGAGGAGCAATGACTGGAGCGCGACCCTGAGCACCGGAGGCAGCGGACGTCTTGACCCTCGGAGCCCACAGAGCGGGAAGTCGTCATACCAGACATGCAGCCCGGCAGCTCCACACAGCGGTAAAGGTGAGCCGATAACCTAAAACACTCACCCCCCGCTAATGACACCTGCACCGCTCATCAGCGGGCGGCCGCAACCAGAGGCCCGGAACTAGATACCCGGGAAAACGAGACAGCACGGCGGACCCTGCCCTGCGGCTAGCCCTTACTGCCCCGTGGGGACTGAATAGCGGTGGCCTGACCCACCGTTATCCGGAGATAAAGAGCAAACCCTATCAATATAGACACCCGGTGCCCGCTGCTGAAAACAGAGTGCTGAACCAGAACACACAGGCGTACACCATATCACCAAGCACCTACCCTCCCAACACCAAGAGGAGTGCTCCACACCATTAACCCTCGGACAGGGGTGAGACCTGAAGCAGATCACACACACCTGCACTATCCACCCGGTGCTAAATCGTGATCCGCTCACCCATCCCCCCACCACCTCCCCCACTGAAACGCACACAAACAAGTGTGCAAATAAATGACGGCGGCCATTTTGGGTCTCAAAGAAAGTGTTGACCCGGTTGCCTGAGAGATCCCTGGCATCCTATAACAACGTGCGGTTGTTGCCTGCTAGCCCCTTGGATCCCACGCTACCCCTCTCCCCCAACCCAACGCAACACAACACAACCAAGTGCAACAAAAATACATCACACCACCACAGAAGCAGTGGTTCCTTACTTCATAACTCGAGATTTTAAAACGTCTAAAACCTACTACCACATTGGAGAATATATCCCCCGCCATGGAAAGATACGTGGCCAAAACACCACGCACGAATAAAAATTCTCAAAACAAAAATAAGGCAACGGCCAAAGAAAGGGAACCCAGCCTTATCTCCCAAGGATCCCCTTATTCACCAAACAAGCGAACCGCCGACGACACGATACCCACCGACACCCAAGCTAGCCCGTCTTCAGTACAAAGGGCCAGAGAAATATCAGACATCATATCTCCTTTGCTAGACGCAAAATTAGCGCCCCTAATGGAAGCTATCACATCAGCAGCAGCGCAACTGACCCAACACACGCAACGCCTGGCTGAAGCCGAAGATCGAATATCTACATTGGAAGACGACTATCAAACAATTCACTCCCAACAACAAACACATGATAACACCCTAGTGGCCATGGCCGACAAGATCGAAGATTTAGAAAACCGAAATCGTCGGAACAACCTGCGCATGATTGGCCTTCCAGAAAACATCAGACAAACAGATCTAATGGACTTGGTCACACATTGGCTCCCCTCAACTCTTAATCTTCCCTCATCCCCCACCTCGTATCTGGTGGAAAGAGTCCACCGCATCGGTCCTGATAAACAATCTTCACAATCCTCTTCACCACGTCCCAGGCCAGTCATTTTCCGGCTATTAAATTACCTCGACAAAGTCAAAATCATGGAAGCCTATCGCAAATGCCCTGACCTACGATACAAGGAATCCAAACTTCTTTTGTTTCAGGACTTCTCCTTTCAAGTCTCGACACAACGGAGGGAGTTCTCCCCAATATGCAAAGAACTTCATACCAAAAACATCAGATTTGCCCTCCTATACCCGGCAAAACTGAGAATCCATCATGACGGCAAACCTTACTTCTTCGACAACCCAGATGCAGCTCGGAATTTCCTCAAATCACTACCATCATCGCAATCTGATCCTCGAATGGACGATGCGGACTGACTTTCCTAAACCCAAGTATCTCCCTCCGCTGCTACATCTTTATCCCTTGTTCAATGGATAGCACATGGTTGACAGTTGTTTTGTGGTTATTATCACCTTTCTTTCCCCCCCCCCCCCCCCCTACTAACCATCCTAAAGCTTCTGTTACAGATGGACAGTCACTACGGCTGTCTTCCTGGGTTCAAAAAATTGTAAAATGTTATGACTGGTGGCCTATACTATATCGGCTGCCATTTTCTTTCTGCATTGCATTGTTCAGTTATTTTATATATATCTTAACTCCGTTAATTTACTCTACACATGATTCTAGTCCTCCCCATGCGAGCTGGGACCGGGGAAAGGACTGCCGCTTATGGATACTTCTTCTACGTTCCGCTAGAATGGGAATTGGATAATGACGACTCCTAGGGACACTAGGACCCCCAAAGATGGCTCAAAGACGTCCCTTAAGTTAGCCTCATGGAACGTAGAGGGTCTAAACACACCAATCAAGAGGAAAAAGGTATTAACCCACCTTAAAAAGTTTCACCCTGATATAGTGTTCCTACAGGAAACACACTGGCGTCTCAATGACCCCAATACACTCAGGGACGCTTGGGTTGGAGACTTAAAGAGCGCCTCCTATACTACTAAAACAAGGGGAGTACTTCTTCTATTTCGCAGATCTTTAAACTATAAGATCAAAGACGACTGGGTAGACCCCGAGGGCAGGTTTTTGTTCATAAAGGTGGAGGTAGAGGGAGAACTTTTTACGCTGGCATGTATTTATGCCCCTACGGGGCTGAACACCTCCTTCTTCTCAGACATCTATGTTAAATTGCAAGATTGGACAGAGGGAATCTTGATCATGGGATGAGACCTCAATATCGTATTAGACCCATTACTAGACGTATCAGGCGGCCCCAGACAACTGAATTACAGTAGATCCACGCCACCAGCCCTGTCACTACTACAAGACTCCCTACAACTGCTAGACCCTTGGAGATTCCTCCACCCTGACTCTAGGGAATACTCCTTCTTCTCACACCCACACAAAATATTCTCCAGATTGGACTATTGGCTAGTACCGACCTCTGCCATACATAGAGTCCTGGATTCCACCATAGCCGCTATACTCATATCAGACCACGCTCCCATTACCCTAACAATTAAGCTAATCACACCCCGACAACACTCCAATACCTGGCGGTTCCCTGAATACCTTGCCCACTCCGAAGACTTCAAATTATTTCTGACACAATCATATCTCAACTACACACTAGATAACACAGAACATATCAATGACCCAAACCTTTTCTGGCAGGCTTCCAAACCTGTACTCAGAGGACAGATCATTTCTTATGTAGCGGCCAGGAAAAGGCAACTTCGGGAGAGGATGACAGAGGCATCCCTCCAGGTAGCCGCGACCTATTCCCAACTACTAGCTGACCCAACCGAGACTAACAGGAAATTATATAAGGACACCAAATCAGTATATGACACTCTATGTACTGAACGGGCCAAACTATTCCTCTCCTTTCAATCTAATAAATACTTTCGCTGGGGTAATCGCCCAGGAAAATTATTAGCTAATATGGTAAAAACTTATACAACACCTAAGTACATCCCCACAATTAGAGACACAGCTGGACCTCTCTCAACGACACAAGAACAGATTAGTGACACTTTCCTAACTTTCTTTGAGAAATTATACACTGCACCACCTGATAACCCTACAGCAGGCATGGAATTTTTGATACAGGCAAACCTCCCCACACTACCAGAGAGTGATAGGGACCTACTTACTAGTCCCGTCACCGCAGCTGAACTGAAATCAACCATCAAATCCCTTACAAATGGGAAATCCCCAGGGCCTGACGGTATGTCAGCGTCCTATTACAAATTACTCCTCCCACACTTAAGCGAACACCTTAGACAATTGTATAATGCGCTTTTAGAGGGACACCCTGCCCCCGATAGATTTTAACATGGCCCGAGTTATAGTCCTTCCTAAACCCAACAAGGATCACACTTTAGTATCATCCTATCGTCCAATCTCATTGCTGAACCAAGATTTTAAAATATTCACAAAAATCCTTGCTACTCGCCTCCAAGCAGTTCTACCAAAACTATTACATCCTGCGCAAACAGGTTTTATGCGTCACAAACACTCGGTACACAATGTTCGCTCATTGCTGGCAGCTATGTACAAAACTCACGACTCATCAGAGCTAGACAATATGGTACTAAGCTGTGACGCAGACAAAGCCTTTGACCGAGTGTCATGGGCCCACATTGACAGAATACTCACACTTCAGAACTTTGGCACTGCGTTTGTTAAGGTGTTTCATATTATCTATCAAACGCCACAAGCCTTTCTGACGGTGAATGGCCACAATTCAAGACTATTCTCCCTATAGCGAGGCACCAGACAAGGTTGCCCCCTATCCCCCCTATTATTCAACTTAGCCTTGGACCCCCTCCTTCGCCACTTCTGCAGAGAAAATAGATGGCACGGAATAAAACTGGCCACTCACGAAATCAAATTCTCAGCGTTTGCAGATGACATCCTACTTTACTTCAGCAACCCCCGGAAAGCCATGCCATACCTACTCAACATCCTAGACTCATTTGAACTAGTTTCTGGCTTTAAAATTAATCCCTCCAAAACAGAAGCCTTAGCCTTCTTTCCCTCAATAAAGACAGGCTGGGATGACACATTCCCATTCCACTGGGCCACAAACAATTGCATTACATACCTAGGCATTAAATTCCCCGATCACCCATCCAAACTATACTCGCTTAATTTCCCCCCATTATTGACCAGGACATATACGGACTTCACCAGATGGTCACATCTCCCTCTTACGTATACTGGCAGAAGCCACCTCTACAAAATGATTAGTTTCCCCCGCTTCCTTTATGTGCTCCAGATGCTCCCACTGATCCCACCCAAACACGCACTAATTCAACTGGACAAAGCACTGTCCAAATTTATTTGGGCGGACAAACATCCCAGATTTTCATTATTCAAACTACGCCAACCCCGCTCGCTTGGAGGCCTTAATTTACCATGCCTCTACTCCTACGCCCTGGCTGCCAACTACCGGATAGCTTTGGACTGGATTGGCGGACGAGACATATATGCCAACACTCAGTTGGAACAGTCTTTTGTTCCATCCCAGGCTCTGGTATCCTTACTACACACCACATCTGCCTCCATTCCACATAGTGTATCAGACAACATACTCATATCCACTACCTGCCTTGCATGGAGAAAGACCCGCTCACGATTGAAATTATCCCGACATACATCACTATTTCTACCTCTCTGGAACAACCCAGAATTTAAGCCTCATAACACCTCCCCCATATTTCAGATCTGGCACGATGGTGGGCTGAAATTCATCCATCACTTCTTACATGCAGAAACACTAACCTTACTTACACACTCTCAACTCATAACACGTTTCCCATCCTTACCAATCCCATTTTTTCCTTTCCTTCAAGCATGCAGCTATGTGCAAAAGGTTACATCTTCTTTATCCATACAGGACAAATCCCATGCCCTAGACAACACATTACGACGCACCCGAGATGGTAACTTTTCCACAGCACTCATATACACATATTCCCGTGCTCTGCTAGATGTAGACACCGGCTCAACAGGCCTCCTAAAATGGAAACTGGAATTCCCGGAACTCACAATGAAGCAGATCCTGGAGGCCAACACCTACTTAGACAAAACACTAGGCTCAGTTACATACTCAGAAATGCACCAAAAAATTTTACATAGAGCTTATATCACCCCCAAGCTACGACACCTTATTGGAGCAGCCCCATCCTCTCACTGCTTTAAATGCACTGCTCCAGAAGCTGACCTCGTGCACTGCCTATGGTCATGCCCCAAGGTGTATACACTCTGGCAGGCACTCCAAACGTATATCACAACAGACTTACAACTACAATTTACCATTACCAAGACTTGGGCGTTCTGGGGTATTTTCCCGAAACAACACCCCCCCAACCTGTCCAAGGGACAACGTATTCTCTTAACTAAACTAGCAGCGGCCACAAAAAAAACGATCCTCTCACAATGGATATCCACTGACCCAACCCCCATCTCCTTACTACATCCTAGGATCTCTCATCTATTCCACCTAGACTGGACCAATACCACTTTACAGAAAGACAAATTAACCGAGAAATTTTTCCTGACTTGGCTACCCTATGTCCAGGTCCTCCCCCAGGTTGCAAAGGAAGCCCTGCGAAAATGCTTCAAAGACACGAAATGGTACCTGCAGGAGACACTAGACTCCACACCTCCCCCTTTCTGAACCCCTGACTCTATACTAATAAATATCAGACATGTTTAATACCTAAACCTCCCACACTCCAGTAGTTGACATACTTCCTCTGCAGTTTCGATATTATCACTACCTTGGGCTCCTACGGTATATACGGAGTATAATAACATTTACTGTAACTACTTGTTTGCAATGTATTGTTTGTATAATGCATACTGTTAATCCAATTGTACTAGTATTTCACTGGTCAATAAAAAACACTTTGAAAAAAAAAAAGATATATCAAACTCAAAATATACATGTAAAAGAGCAAGTGTGCAAGTTGTAACTTCTTCTCATTGTCTCTCCCTAGCTTACAACACTAATATAGGCGCACATTTTCATAGACAGTGCTAGATCACTTAGGGTTGTCCATATACTCGGCGTCTGGCAGCGTTTTGCTTCTTTTCTCATACATATCCTAGGACACTGGCCTTTATTGGTTCTAATCCTACATATCTTACTGCTTATTCAGTGTCTGCTTCTCTGAATCCATCTCCTCTTTGCTGCCTCTATCAGTTGGAGTACCGGAGGTCCTCTGCTGTTTTCAATCTATACTCCATCTCTTGGCAAATTAATCAGCTCATTTGGATTTCAGTATTATCTGTATGCGGATGATACGCAAATCTACCTATACTCCCCAGATTTGTCACCATTTGTATTGGTCCGTGTTTGGAAATCCTTTCTGTTGTTTCTTCTTGGATGTCTTCTCGCCACCTCAAACTTAATATTTCCGAAACAGAATTAATTAACTTTCCAAACATCAATAGTAGCTACCAACATGATATCTCTATCACTGTTGAGAACTCGACAATCAATCCTACCCCACAAGCTCGCTGCCTAGGTGTCATCCTTGATTCTGATCTTTCCTTTGTTCCTCCGCATTCAATCTCTCTCAAAATCATGTTACATGCATCTAAAAAACATATCCAAAATATGACCATACCTTACACAAGACGCTGCAAAAACTCTAATCCATGCTCTCATTATCTCCCGCATAGATTATAGCAATATTGTTCTTGCTGGTCTTACCAAAAAGAGACTCTCACCACAACAATCCATTCTGAATGCAGCTGCGAGGCTAATAGTCCTCGCTAGACATTCATAGTTTGCAGACCCACTCAGTCAGTCCCTCCATTGGTTACCTGCATTCTGTAGTATTCAATATAAAATACTTTTACTTACACACAAAGCCATTAACTTATCTACACTAACATACATTTCTTCGCGTATCTCAAAATATCTCCCAACCATTGTATTATTCAGCTATTTTCTCTGTGTATGCCTGTGATTCCAGATTTAGGGGAATATTTATTATAACATTCAGTCTGCCCATGAATATAAAGAATCCTTTTTGCCGCATTGGATCAATAAAGATTATTTTTCCACTAAATGTTTCAATTTAAATCTCTGGGACACAGGCTCCGATAATAGCCCATCCCAGTGATCAGGAAGAAGTAAAGTGATCACTGACCTCTGGCAAGGCAGCCTCACTGTAGTCAATGGACTGACTCCATGGTATTAGCCCTCTCAAGCAAGATCTGCAAAATTTAGCTTTGCATATCTTGTTAAATACCATCCCCACTGGAAACAATGAGGATGGCTCTTGAGGAGGTACTCCAGATCAATATATAAGCAGAGTTCTTTAAACTGGCTAATTTATACAGTCATTTTATAGAGTATGCTAAAAGCTGTATGCTTAACCTCTCCACTTTATCTCTCTATAAGGTTTGATACATTTCACCATATGTGTAATAGAAAACTGCTGCTTTAGATGGCAAAAATCAGTGCTGTAACTAGGCATTGAAGCACCCTGCTAGAGAAATAATTGCCCCCCCCCCCTTTTTTTTCAATAGGGACACAAAATGCATTCTTCGTGGGGAAGGGGCATGACAAGATTGATTCCAGAGAAAAGCCCATGCTATGATGCGCTTTCCCACATTGTATATATATATATATATATATAAATTGGCAGGATGGCGGCACTCAGAGACTTTTACTCACGTAAGTAGCAGATAACTTTTATTTAAGGCATCAACGTTTCGGGTAGGCACCCGTCGTCAGGATAGCATAACAACAAATAAAACAGCTTAACACATTTATATACCAAGGCATACCTTCATTAGATCACCTGGCCAGGTACAGCTGGGCGCCGCAGTGTCAGATTCCGGCTGCTGTGCGGGCGTGCGGCGTGGACGCAGCTCCGTCCCGCTCAGTGACGTCATCCCTATGCGTCCACCCAGCTTGTCCGGCCGGGCGTCATCAGGATATCACCATGGTAACTGATACAAATACATAAACAAAGACAAGAATAGACAAAAAACATTATCAGTTAAAAACAATATTAAAAAAGTGTTACAATCAGTAACCAATGGTAATGATACGCAACTACTTTGTATTGATAAGGGTATTAAATATCGTTACCACTTAATGTTTATGCTCTAACAAATGCTCATTTATTAAATAATATAACCGGCTCAATTAGGCCCTATGTCTTGGCTGTGGTAGCGAAAATTATTCTCGAATCCATTAATGGATGAATAAATGACTGCTGTATTACATGAAACACTTCAGTCCCAGTGTATCGTTATGTCCCCTAGGGGCTATGGTATCCAACTGGAAAATTCATCTGCTCTTTAATTGGAGAAGCGCTTTACCTCGATTGCCTCCCCTAATAGTAGCTGGTACATGGTCGATCAATTTTGATCGCAAGCTGGCTATACTATGTTTGGCCTGGGCGAAATGTCGCGCTACAGGTTGGTCGCTGTCTCCTGACTCAAGAGCCGCCCTGATGGCGGATCTGTGTCCAGCCATCCTTTCCCTAAATTGTCGTTCAGTTTTACCTATATAGCTTAGTCCACACGGACAAGTTAAAATATAAACGACAAATTTGGTGGTGCAAGTCAATGCATGTCTAATTGTATATTTTTTTCCGGAATGGGGATGATTTTCCGGCTGCCGTGCGGGCGTGCGGCGTGGACGCAGCTCCGTCCCGTTCAGTGACGTCATCCCTATGCAATCGAGGTAAAGCGCTTCTCCAATTGGAGAGCAGATGGATTTTCCAGTTGGATACCATAGCCCCTAGGGGACTTAACGATACACTGGGACTGAAGTGTTTCATGTAATACAGCAGTCATTTATTCATCCATTAATGATTCGAGAATAATTTTCGCTACCACAGCCAAGACATGGGGCCTAATTGAGCCGGTTATATTATTTAATAAATGAGCATTTGTTAGAGCATAAACATTAAGTGGTAACGATATTTAATACCCTTATCAATACAAAGTAGTTTCGTATCATTACCATTGGTTACTGATTGTAACACTTTTTTAATATTGTTTTTAACTGATAATGTTTTTTGTCTATTCTTGTCTTTGTTTATGTATTTGTATCAGTTACCATGGTGATATCCTGATGACGCCTGGCCGGACAAGCTGGGTGGACGCATAGGGATGACGTCACTGAGCGGGACGGAGCTGCGTCCACGCTGCACGCCCGCACGGCAGCCGGAATCTGACACTGCGGCGCCCAGCTGTACCTGGCCAGGTGATCTAATGAAGGTATGCCTTGGTATATAAATGTGTTAAGCTGTTTTATTTGTTGTTATGCTATCCTGACGACGGGTGCCTACCCGAAACGTTGATGCCTTAAATAAAAGTTATCTGCTACTTACGTGAGTAAAAGTCTCTGAGTGCCGCCATCCTGCCAATTTATACTTTAGGATTATTTCCTTATGGAGGGCACCGGAGCAATTACAGCTGCTTAAATACTAGTGCCGGATGATTCTGTCTATTTGTATTGGGAAGGCTGAGCCTGCAGCCCGGCTTCTCTATCATGGCACAGTGAAATTTTAACCGACAGCATATCAAGCACTGTTTTGTATTGGAGGATTATAAAGGAACAACACCTTGCTGAGTGTTGTTTACATCCAATATGACTGCAAGAAACATGGACACTACTGATATGGCCCAGCAATTGATGGATATGGACACACAAGATCAGTTTAGCTACAGTGATTCTGAAGTTTATATTTTGTCGTTTATATTTTAACTTGTCCGTGTGGACTAAGCTATATAGGTAAAACTGAACGACAATTTAGGGAAAGGATGGCTGGACACAGATCCGCCATCAGGGCGGCTCTTGAGTCAGGAGACAGCGACCAACCTGTAGCGCGACATTTCGCCCAGGCCAAACATAGTATAGCCAGCTTGCGATCAAAATTGATCGACCATGTACCAGCTACTATTAGGGGAGGCAATCGAGGTAAAGCGCTTCTCCAATTGGAGTGCAGATGGATTTTCCAGTTGGATACCATAGCCCCTAGGGGACTTAACGATACACTGGGACTGAAGTGTTTCATGTAATACAGCAGTCATTTATTCATCCATTAATGATTCGAGAATAATTTTCGCTACCACAGCCAAGACATAGGGCCTAATTGAGCCGGTTATATTATTTAATAAATGAGCATTTGTTAGAGCATAAACATTAAGTGGTAACGATATTTAATACCCTTATCAATACAAAGTAGTTGCGTATCATTACCATTGGTTACTGATTGTAACACTTTTTTAATATTGTTTTTAACTGATAATGTTTTTTGTCTATTCTTGTCTTTGTTTATGTATTTGTATCAGTTACCATGGTGATATCCTGATGACGCCCGGCCGGACAAGCTGGGTGGACGCATAGGGATGACGTCACTGAGCGGGACGGAGCTGCGTCCACGCTGCACGCCCGCACAGCAGCCGGAATCTGACACTGCGGCGCCCAGCTGTACCTGGCCAGGTGATCTAATTAAGGTATGCCTTGGTATATAAATGTGTTAAGCTGTTTTATTTGTTGTTATGCTATCCTGACGACGGGTGCCTACCCGAAACGTTGATGCCTTAAATAAAAGTTATCTGCTACTTACGTGAGTAAAAGTCTCTGAGTGCCGCCATCCTGCCAATTGTACTTTAGGATTATTTCCTTATGGAGGGCACCGGAGCAATTACAGCTGCTTAAATACTAGTGCCGGATGATTCTGTCTATATATATATATATATATATCTATACATACACACACAGAGAACTCTCTCTCCTTAGTAGTTTCATTCACTTCATTCACCTTAATACTTTAATATACAACTGGATAAACAATGGGGTTTTAGTTCATGAATTGTCCAATGCATTTAACCTTGCAGCCCTCTTCAAGGGACCCCATCTCACTGCAAGTCCTACTCTATCACATACATATTCCCATTTTTGGGGGGGGAAACCTGTCAATTGCTATCTCATAGGAGAAAATAAGAATTTACTTACCGATAATTCTATTTCTCGTAGTCCGTAGTGGATGCTGGGGACTCCGTCAGGACCATGGGGAATAGCGGCTCCGCAGGAGACAGGGCACAAAAGTAAAAGCTTTAGGATCAGGTGGTGTGCACTGGCTCCTCCCCCTATGACCCTCCTCCAAGCCTCAGTTAGGATACTGTGCCCGGACGAGCGTACACAATAAGGAAGGATTTTGAATCCCGGGTAAGACTCATACCAGCCACACCAATCACACTGTACAACCTGTGATCTGAACCCAGTTAACAGCATGATAACAGCGGAGCCTCTGAAAAGATGGCTCACAACAATAATAACCCGATTTTTGTAACAATAACTATGTACAAGTATTGCAGACAATCCGCACTTGGGATGGGCGCCCAGCATCCACTACGGACTACGAGAAATAGAATTATCGGTAAGTAAATTCTTATTTTCTCTGACGTCCTAAGTGGATGCTGGGGACTCCGTCAGGACCATGGGGATTATACCAAAGCTCCCAAACGGGCGGGAGAGTGCGGATGACTCTGCAGCACCGAGTGAGAGAACTCCAGGTCCTCCTCAGCCAGGGTGTGCCCCTGACCAAGTAGCAGCTCGGCAAAGTTGTAAAGCCGAGACCCCTCGGGCAGCCGCCCAAGATGAGCCCACCTTCCTTGTGGAATGGGCATTTACATATTTTGGCTGTGGCAGGCCTGCCACAGAATGTGCAAGCTGAATTGTACTACACATCCAACTAGCAATCGTCTGCTTAGAAGCAAGAGCACCCAGTTTGTTGGGTGCATACAGGATAACAGCAAGTCAGTTTTCCTGACTCCAGCCGTCCTGGAAACCTATATTTTCAGGGCCCTGACAACATCTAGCAACTTGGAGTCCTCCAAGTCCCTAGTAGCCGCAGGTACCACAATAAGCTGGTTCAGGTGAAAC
This sequence comes from Pseudophryne corroboree, assembly GCF_028390025.1. Taxonomy (NCBI): domain Eukaryota; kingdom Metazoa; phylum Chordata; class Amphibia; order Anura; family Myobatrachidae; genus Pseudophryne; species Pseudophryne corroboree. The sequence goes on along the minus strand of NC_086444.1, from coordinate 523,488,962 downwards.
GCTGACACCACCTTAGGGAGAAACTGGGGACGAGTCCGCAGCTCTGCCCTGTCCGAATGGACAATCAGATATGGTCTTTTGTGAGACAAAGCCGCCAATTCTGACACTCGCCTGGCCGAGGCCAGGGCCAACATCATGGTCACTTTCCATGTGAGATATTTCAAATCCACAGATTTGAGCGGTTTAAACCAATGTGATTTGAGGAATCCCAGAACTACGTTGAGATCCCACAGTGCCACTGGAGGCACAAAAGGGGGTTGTATATGCAGTACTCCCTTGACAAACTTCTGGACTTCAGGAACTGAAGCCAATTCTTTCTGGAAGAAAATCGACAGGGCCGAAATTTGAACCTTAATGGACCCCAATTTGAGGCCCATAGACACTCCTGTTTGCAGGAAATGCAGGAATCGACCGAGTTGAAATTTCTTCGTGGGGCCTTCCTGGCCTCACACCACGCAACATATTTTCGCCACATGTGGTGATAATGTTGTGCGGTCACCTCCTTCCTGGCTTTGACCAGGGTAGGAATGACCTCTTCCGGAATGCCTTTTTCCCTTAGGATCCGGCGTTCAACCGCCATGCCGTCAAACGCAGCCGCGGTAAGTCTTGGAACAGACATGGTACTTGCTGAAGCAAGTCCCTTCTTAGCGGCAGAGGCCATGAGTCCTCTGTGAGCATCTCTTGAAGTTCCGGGTACCAAGTCCTTGGCCAATCCGGAGCCACGAGTATAGTTCTTACTCCTCTACGTCTTATAATTCTCAGTACCTTAGGTATGAGAAGCAGAGGAGGGAACACATACACCGACTGGTACACCCACGGTGTTACCAGAACGTCCACAGCTATTGCCTGAGGGTCTCTTGACCTGGCGCAATACCTGTCCAGTTTTTTGTTCAGGCGGGACGCCATCATGTCCACCTTTGGTCTTTCCCAACGGTTCACAATCATGTGGAAGACTTCCCGATGAAGTCCCCACTCTCCCGGGTGGAGGTCGTGCTGAGGAAGTCTGCTTCCCAGTTGTCCACTCCCGGAATGAACACTGCTGACAGTGCTATCACATGATTTTCCGCCCAGCGAAGAATCCTTGCAGTTTCTGCCATTGCCCTCCTGCTTCTTGTGCCGCCCTGTCTGTTTACGTGGGCGACTGCCGTGATGTTGTCCCACTGGATCAATACCGGCTGACCTTGAAGCAGAGGTCTTGCTAAGCTTAGAGCATTGTAAATTGCTCTTAGCTCCAGTATATTTATGTGGAGAGAAGTCTCCAGACTTGATCACACTCCCTGGAAATTTTTTCCTTGTGTGACTGCTCCCCAGCCTTTCAGGCTGGCATCCGTGGTCACCAGGACCCAGTCCTGAATGCCGAATCTGTGGCCCTTTAGTAGATGAGCACTCTGCAGCCACCACAGAAGAGACACCCTTGTCCTTGGAGACAGGGTTATCCGCTGATGCATCTGAAGATGCGATCCGGACCATTTTTCCAGCAGATCCCACTGAAAAGTTCTTGCGTGAAATCTGCCGAATGGAATCGCTTCGTAAGAAGCCACCATTTTTCCCAGGACCCTTGTGCAATGATGCACTGACACTTTTCCTGGTTTTAGGAGGTTCCTGACTAGCTCGGATAACTCCCTGGCTTTCTCCTCCGGGAGAAACACCTTTTTCTGGACTGTGTCCAGAATCATCCCTAGGAACAGCAGACGTGTCGTCGGAGACAGCTGCGATTTTGGAATATTTAGAATCCACCCGTGCTGTCGTAGAACTACTTGAGATAGTGCTACTCCGACCTCCAACTGTTGTCTGGACCTTGCCCTTATCAGGAGATCGTCCAAGTAAGGGATAATTAAGACGCCTTTTCTTTGAAGAAGAATCATCATTTCGGCCATTACCTTGGTAAAGACCCGGGGTGCCGTGGACAATCCAAACGGCAGCGTCTGAAACTGATAGTGACAGTTTTGTACCACGAACCTGAGGTACCCTTGGTGAGAAGGGTAAATTGGGACATGGAGGTAAGCATCCTTGATGTCCAGGGACACCATATAGTCCCCTTCTTCCTGGTTCGCTATCACTGCTCTGAGTGACTCCATCTTGATTTGAACCTTTGTATGTAAGTGTTCAAATATTTCAGATTTAGAATAGGTCTCACCGAGCAGTCTGGCTTCAGTACCACAATATAGTGTGGAATAATACCCCTTTCCTTGTTGTCGGAGGGGTACTTTGATTATCACCTGCTGGGAATACAGCTTGTGAATTGTTTCCAATACTGCCTCCCTGTCGGAGGGAGACGTTGGTAAAACAGACTTCAGGAACCTGCGAGGGGGAGACGTCTCGAATCTCCAATCTGTACCCCTGGGATACTACTTGTAGGATCCAGGGGTCCACTTGCGAGTGAGACCACTGCGCGCTGAAACTCTTGAGACGACCCCCCACCGCACCTGAGTCCGCTTGTACGGCCCCAGCGTCATGCTGAGGACTTGGCAAAAGCGGTGGAGGGCTTCTGTTCCTGGGAATGGGCTGCCTGCTGCAGTCTTCTTCCCTTTCCTCTATCCCTGGGCAGATATGACTGGCCTTTTGCCTGCTTGCCCTTATGGGGACGAAAGGACTGAGGCTGAAAAGACGGTGTCTTTTTCTGCTGAGATGTGACTTGGGGTAAAAAAGGTGGATTTTCCAGCTGTTGCCGTGGCCACCAGGTCCGATGGACCGACCCCAAATAACTCCTCCCCTTTATACGGCAATACTTCCATGTGCCGTTTGGAATCTGCATCACCTGACCACTGTCGTGTCCATAAACATCTTCTGGCAGATATGGACATCGCACTTACTCTTGATGCCAGAGTGCAAATATCCCTCTGTGCATCTCGCATATATAGAAAAGCATCCTTTAAATGCTCTATAGTCAATAAAATACTGTCCCTGTCAAGGGTATCAATATTTTCAGTCAGGGAATCCGACCAAGCCACCCCAGCGCTGCACATCCAGGCTGAGGCGATCGCTGGTCGCAGTATAACACCAGTATGTGTGTATATACTTTTTAGGATATTTTCCAGCCTCCTATCAGCTGGCTCCTTGAGGGCGGCCGTATCTGGAGACGGTAACGCCACTTGTTTTGATAAGCGTGTGAGCGCCTTATCCACCCTAAGGGGTGTTTCCCAACGCGCCCTAACTTCTGGCGGGAAAGGGTATAACGCCAATAATTTTCTATCGGGGGAACCCACGCATCATCACACACTTCATTTAATTTATCTGATTCAGGAAAAACTACAGGTAGTTTTTTCACACCCCACATAATACCCTCTTTTGTGGTACTTGTAGTATCAGAAATATGTAACACCTCCTTCATTGCCCTTAACATGTAACGTGTGGCCCAAATGGAAAATACGTTTGTTTCTTCACCGTCGACACTGGAGTCAGTGTCCGTGTCTGTGTCTGTGTCGACCGACTGAGGTAAATGGGCGTTTTAAAGCCCCTGACGGTGTTTGAGACGCCTGGACAGGTACTAATTGCGTCTCATGTCGTCAACCGACCTTGCAGCGTGTTGACATTATCACGTAATTCCCTAAATAAACCATCCATTCCGGTGTCGACTCCCTAGAGAGTGACATCACCATTACAGGCAATTGCTCCGCCTCCTCACCAACATCGTCCTCATACATGTCGACACACACGTACCGACACACAGCACACACACAGGGAATGCTCTGATAGAGGACAGGACCCCACTAGCCCTTTGGGGAGACAGAGGGAGAGTTTGCCAGCACACACCAAAACGCTATATTATACAGGGACAACCTTATATAAGTGTTTTCCCTTATAGCATCTTAATATATAATAATATCGCCAAATAAGTGCCCCCCCTCTCTGTTTTAACCCTGTTTCTGTAGTGCAGTGCAGGGGAGAGCCTGGGAGCCTTCCTAGCAGCGGAGCTGTGTAGGAAAATGGCGCTGTGTGCTGAGGAGAATAGGCCCCGCCCCCTTTTCGGCGGGCTTCTTCTCCCGTTTTTCTGACAACCTGGCAGGGGTTAAATACATCCATATAGCCCCAGGGGCTATATGTGATGTATTTTTAGCCAGCATAGGTACTTTCATTGCTACCCAGGGCGCCCCCCCAAGCGCCCTGCACCCTCAGTGACCGTTGGTGTGAAGTGTGCTGAGAGCAATGGCGCACAGCTGCAGTGCTGTGCGCTACCTCATGAAGACTGAGAAGTCTTCAGCCGCCGATTTCTGGACCTCTTCTCTCTTCAGCATCTGCAAGGGGGTCGGCGGCGCGGCTCCGGTGACCCATCCAGGCTGTACCTGTGATCGTCCCTCTGGAGCTAGTGTCCAGTAGCCTAAGAAGCCAATCCATCCTGCACGCAGGTGAGTTCACTTCTTCTCCCCTAAGTCCCTTGTTGCAGTGAGCCTGTTGCCAGCAGGACTCACTGAAAATAAAAAACCTAACAAAACTTTTACTCTAAGCAGCTCTTTAGGAGAGCCACCTAGATTGCACCCTTCTCGGCCGGGCACAAAAACCTAACTGAGGCTTGGAGGAGGGTCATAGGGGGAGGAGCCAGTGCACACCACCTGATCCTAAAGCTTTTACTTTTGTGCCCTGTCTCCTGCGGAGCCGCTATTCCCCATGGTCCTGACGGAGTCCCCAGCATCCACTTAGGACGTCAGAGAAAATGTGCTTAAAATATTAAGGTGAATAAAACTACTAAGGAGAGTGCAGGGATCTCTGTATATGTATATTTGAGCAGGTGGTCACAGCCCACTGCACCCCCACCTAGGGGTGGGGGTACATGGGTGCACTCCTCTCCTGGGAATGGCAAGTGCCATGGGTTCCTGTATGTGTACACATATATTTATATATATATATATATATATATATATATATATATATATTCTAGTGATGAGCAGGTTCGGTTTTACTCGGATTTACCCGAATCTCCTTATTGGCTATCGGAAGTCACATGTTTTGGTTAGCCAATAAGAAAAATCCAGAAAATAAGAAATGGCGATGATTCTGGCGTAAAGAACTGAGTAAATCTGAACCCACTCATCTCTAATATATACTCGTATATAAAATACACATTTATAGGCCACTGCCAGAAAATTAATTTGGATACAAAAAATCCTCTTTAGGATGTCCCTACAGACCAGCTGTTTAAGCTTTTTCATTTCTCCTCTGGGCCCATCTCCAGCTACAAACAATCATTATTATGTCACCAAAACAATGCGGCAAAAGCAGTTATTCCTGTTCGCTGGCGCTCCCCCTCTCCTCCAACGGTGTTAGACTGGTACCATAGGATTGATCTTTACATGGAAATGGACGACATAATGTCCTCTATGGATAATGGCTATACACATTTTAGGGATACTTGGTTTCAATGGTTGACTTTTAAAGATTCTTCTACATTTAGGAAGATCCTTGCTCATAGCTGTTATTGGTTCCCCTAAACATACCCCTACATGGCGTTTTTCTTTTCTTTTGTACAAGATTGAATCTGACGGATTTTACTTCTTTTTATCAAGTTACGGATCAGGTCTTTTCTCATTTTCTTTTTGTACTACTTATATTATTTGTACTACTAATTCTATTTGAGAACATGGTTTATTGTTTTTCTTTTACATATATATCTTTGAAGTCAGGTTTGTTTATATTTCTGTTCTTTTTATAAGATATTATTGATGTTTTATTAGTTGTTCTGGTGCTTTATTTGCGGATACCCAGGCCAATAAGTGAGCCTCTGATATGATTAATGTATCTGAAGATAGTACTGAATATTGTTGTTAAATGTATTTCCCTTGTTATGCAAAAAAAATTCCAACAAAACTTAATTTGTACTAAAAAAAATCCTCTTTATACCACATTCATGCACTTAACTTGAGAGCTTGTTGTTATTCAGTTACAATATCATTTATTAAATAACACTTTTCAATATACTGCCATAACCAGGGTTACAACCTGTAACCTGCTGAATTGTAATCAAACACCCTACTCATTGAGCTATTTGATCCTGCATAAAAACTATGAGAACTATGTGAAGCCACTGGTACTTTGTAAAAAAAATAGTCAGCATTGCAATTGAGCAGATCTATGTAGTGTGTAGCCACACATCCAATCTTTTGCAGCCACACACTACATAGATCTGCTCAGCCTCAATCTGATCATTTTTTCACAAAGTACAAGGTAAGCTTCAAATAGAATTATCTACCTTATAATCTCTAGCTTTCTATGCAAGGGCAGATAGCTCAACGAATAGATTGTCAGACTGCAATGCCACAAGCAATGGGTTACAATCCTGGGCATGTCAGGACAGTGTGACTGAATAACAAAGAAATCTGAAGTTGAGTTCATGAATGTTGTATAGGTATTAGTGAAAGAAGGGGTCAGGGTAGGAGACAGAGGCGGTCAGGAGATGTTGATCTTCAAAATGGGGAGAAGCTGCAAGCGAAAGTAATTAAAACAGAAAATTGACAGGTGCCGCCAACAGCGCCCCCTACCCTGCAGCGCTATGTGTGGTGCCCCCTCCGCACACACCTAGTTATGGCCCTGGCAAAAAGTATAACATTCTCTATCCCTCTTAGTCACTGACACTTACACTGTAGGTGATGAGAAAGACGCTATATCTTACACATTTATGCAGTATTATAATAGTGCATCATCTTTGTTTCTTGTGGGTGCGGATTATTAGAGCTACACTAAAAAGTTCTACAGTCAATAGATTTACCACTAATGGTAGACATGCACTAGGTCGACAGGGTCAAACTGTCGACATAGAATAGGTCGACAGTAGAAAATGTCGACAGGGTTAAAGGGTCGACATGGAAATGGTCGACACAAAAAAGGTAGACACAATTTTTTCTGTTTTTTGGGGTGTTTTTCACGTTTCTGCCACAAACAAGCCCCATTAGTGTACATCCTCTCGCATGGCTCGTTTTGATTGTCATGCTTCGGGCAAGGCAGATTACTATTCCCAATCGACCTTTTGATCCTGTTGATCTAATACATGTCTACCATTAATGGATGACCTATTGACTGTAGACCTTTTTAGCGTACATCTATAGCGCTGATACGGTTTCTTGCACCCTTATACAGTTTTGTAACTAAGAAAATAAATCCTGCACCAAAAATCCGTAAATATCCAATCTTAGATTAATTTTCTAGCCTGCAGTGCTACCCAGTAGCTTAATTATCATTATAACAGCAAAATAAAAAGATAAAAGAAAAGCTATTTGAAGGTGCACACATTTGTATACAGTAAGTTCTAATATATACTATTAAAAAACAGAATGGAAGTATAAATATCATCTCCATTCCCAAATACTACACACAGAAATAACAGTATTAAAACAATAATAATGTTAATGCCTTAAATTGAGAAAATACTACAATTACCATATAATATTCAAAATATAGAGGGGCAGATGTACTAAGCCTTGGAGAGTGATAAAAAGAGATAATCTACCAACCAATCAGCTCCTACTGTAACTGTAATTTTTCAAACCAGCCTGTACCATGGCAGTCAGAAGCTGATTGGTTGGTACTTTATCTCTCTACACTGTATCTCTCTCCAAGGCTAAGTACATCTCTCACAGAGAGTGAAAAGAAGCACAAAAATGATGTGTATTAAAAAAAAGCTGTGCCTTGTCCTCATAAATGTATCTAATTTGAAAATAATCAGGCATATGTTGTGTGATCAAAACTTAGAGCTACTACATATATGGTGGTAACTACAGCAGGGGTGGGTTGGTCATAAAACCCACAGGTAAGATTCCTGTTGGGCCAGTGTGCACGCAGGGCCTGTTTTGTTTGTTGACATGTGAGAAGGGGTAGTGGTAGTGCTGTCGCAATGGTTACGCGGTAACCATGGCGGTTACTATTTAACTAATAGCAACTGTTAAATCAACAAGCTCCAAAATACAAATCTTCTTGATTCAGAAGTACTGAACCTATATGACAGTTCTAATGTAACATTTTATTGTTGACAGATCATGAGAAACTATATCACAAAAGTTGTAGTAAACTCAAGCATTCAAAATTGTTCCACTGCACTATTGCTATTAATAATAAAAAAAACAAATAGGTCAATATACAGCTATGTAGGGTACACACTTCAACAATGTAACTGCTGACTGACCGACCAGACGATTTTCCTAACAATCACGTACAAACGATGTATCATTCATTCACACTAAACAATTCCATTTTGAACAAATGTCTGTTCAGTGGATTGTGAGCTACAGTACAACTGTGTCACTGTATACCCTGTCATATCATACATACATTATAAACAACATTATAAACAACATATCTTTTAAATATATCGCACCTGCCATCCGGGCATATCTAGGCTAGATTATTCGGACTACTAGGGAATGGTGGCGTGCGGTGAGATGAGGCAGGTGGCTCAGAGCCTTTCCTGTCAAACGAATGTACAAGCCAGAGTTTTGACTATATAAAGTATATGAAAAATACAAAGAATATATTAGAAATATCTTCTTTGTATTATTCTAATCATTTTTATAGTCAAAACTCTGGAGCAAAAAGTCTATGGCAAATGTCTCACCAGCCTACCTTTTCTGCACATCTCTGATCAAAACACAGCAAATTTCCAGTAGTATATACTGCTGCACCTGTGTATAATGCCCATATGAACCCTTGGGCTCATATCTTGCATGTAAATCAGGCTCTAGTACTAGCCAGTGCCTCCTGAGCCATTTACCTCACCACACGTTCCTAGGGAAACTCTGATACTATGGGTCAGTGTATTATTCTTTACTAGCAAATTTTTGAAGGCAGTGTGCCCAAATCTTGTGAAAAGTTAGAAAGAGTTTGGAGCAAGTCAATAAACACAAGCACATAACGACTCTATTTCTGAAGCAATAACTAGCTCTTACTGTCTGTTGCTTTTGACAATAAACATCAAAAAAAGCTTGTGTTACACCAGGGATTCCTAACCCCAGGGAATGATAACAGTTACAGACAATAAAGAGCAGGGCAATATTTAACATTTTTGACTATAGTATTTTTTTTCTCAGGCCCATATGCTCACATTCCAGGCTATCCCATCTGTATGAAGAAATTACTGATATGGGTATAGCAAGAATGACTTATCAGAACAGTTTGCTCAATTTTAACATTTTTACACATAGCTAAACTAGTTATTGTAGCAAAAATTATGTACATCTGCTGTATACAGTGATGTATTAAGAACTGGGTGACCCATATGCAGCAGGCACTATGAAGAGCCCATACCTGTTTGAATGTGTGTGCTGCACAGTACACCATCTTCCCATGCTTCTCCCAAGGTGCTATGATGTTTCTAAGTACATTGCTAAAAGGTGGAAGCATAGGGAACTAGAACGCCACACGGGAGAACCAGTGGTCAGTCCACGGTGCAGGGTATGCATTTAGATACACCATTGCATTAATAAAATGAGGAATAAGCACCCCAATTATTGCAGTAACAAAGTTAAAAGAAGATACAATACTTGTTCAGATCTATCTTATGTACATATTTCCTGCAAAGAACAGTAAATAGTGCAAGAAAAAAGCAATCAGCTTTCTGTGTGGAGGAAATAAAAAATACTGAGGTATTGGAGTGCCATCATGTGAACAAATAGAGTAGCTGCAGGCACAGACAATATCATATTTTGTGTAAAAAAAATACAAAAGTAAATGGGAAAATGGTAACAGAAGAGTCACAATATTAAGGGCGTAGCTACCATAGGTGCAGGCAGTGCAGCTGCTATGGGGCCCAGAGCTGAGAGGGGCCACCTTCCCTGTCACAGTTACATGTGTTATATACTGTACATGTTTCACCATTTGGTGGTACATAGCGATCCTTTCAAACTTTTTCTTTGGGGCCTGTAATATATCTAGGTATGCCCCTGGACCTGCTCATTGTGGTGTGGTATAAAATGAACTGGAGGGCATTTTAATGTTATATAATATGAACCTGGGCACTGTAATGAGGCACAATATGAACAGGGAGCACTATATATCATAATGTGAATTGTGGGTACTGCGCGGCATAATGTGTACTGGCAGCTGTGAAATGTGACATAGGGTGAACTTAAGCACTACTGCGATTCATAAAAGAGAGAAAAAATTGAAAGCGCTGTCCAGAATAAAGACTTAATCATAAAAAAATGTAATTGTATAATAAAAACACTTCATATATAATATATTATAATACACCTAAATGTCTATAACATGTTGCATAAGACTTCAAAGCCTGTCTCCTTGTAAATTGATAGTACTTAACACAGCTAACACAATCGTTACACTGGCAAAAATTGTTTCTTTTCTAATTGAAACACTGTGCCATTAAATAAGTGATACAATTAACTCCACAGTGCAGTCTTTAGTGCTCAATGGCCACACTAAAATACACAGCCTCCTGAAAACATTTACTATTTCACAGCCCAATCATATCTAGAGGAAATGCATAAGATCATGAATCGCTTTTAACCTCCCGCTGGGACAACGTTGTGATATAATAAGTCCAGAGTGTCTCTGATGTTTAAACAAGCTGGATTAATACTTAGTGACTAGTACTCACAAGTCTCTTTTCAGAAACTAATCAAGTCAGCTGCGTATATTCTGACGGGTGTCCCCATCTATTGCAGATAATATAAGTGGAGGTTCTTAATGGAACTATTCATATGACTATGGGGTCTATTCATGTAGAAAACGAAAACATAATTGCTACTTATCACTATACATCGCATTTCTTCGATGCGATGTATAGCTGTGATAAGTAGCAATTCATGTATACTCACCCTTCCGACGATGCGCTGCGGTGTCTGGGGCTCCTGCGGTGAGGTCTTCTCCAGAGATCCCTCCCGGCGATGCGCGGAGTCCAGCGGCGGGTCCCTTTGCGCATGCGCAGGGTGTTGACCTCCCGGCCGGCCGCAGTGGTTGCTGGGAGGTCGGGGGGCGGAGCCAGCGCGAGGTGCAGAGCAGCGATCAGGGAAGCATTGAGCTTCCCTGACGTCTCCGCACTACAGTTCAGGTTACGCCGTCCTCAGATGGCGAACCTGAACTCCATGGAGAAGCGGAAAGCAGAGCTTTCCGCACCTTCATGAATTGCACTCACCATACAAAGGTATGGTGATGCGATTCAGGCACAGAGCGGGGGTACCGCTGGAGAAGTCAGAGACTTCTCCACGGTAACCGGCTCTGTGAATTGCGGTAAGCAGAGAAAAACCCTGTTTAACGCAAAACAGGGCTTTTCACTGCTGCATGAATAGACCCCTAAATGTCCACTGTGGCTGTATCAATAAATTAGCTTATCTCACCAGTGCTCTCTGTTACCGCGTCTCTCACCGGGCATCCGTTCCCGTCCCACACAGCGATCAGCGGCTTCACCGCTAACAGTAGCGCTGGGGATCTCCTGCTAAAGCAGATTATGTGCAGGTAGCTGGGGTATTTGGAAGTCCTCCAGCCAGTAGATTCATTGCTCTCTGTTACCGCATCTCTCACTGGGCATCTGTTCCAGTCCCACAAAGCGCTCAGCGGCTTCACCGCTAGCAGCAGCGCCGGAGGTCTCCTGCTGGAATAGATTGTAACCACTAATGGTGAAGATGCTTCTGAGGAAACAGCCACAAGTACGAGGCTGAGAAACGCGTAAAGTGTCAACCCCTGTCTATGAGGACACAAGCCTCTTCTAAACAGTTATTTCTCCCAGTGCCGACGAGACTCTGTGTGATTCCGCTACTCACAGGCCAGCATTCAGCAGCTAACAGAGGTCAGAATCTACTGGCCGGAGGACTCCCAAATACCCCAGCTACCTGCATACAATCTATTCCAGCAGGAGATCTCCGGCGCTGCTGCTAGCAGTGAAGCCGCTGAGCGCTTTGTGGGACTGGAACAGATGCCCGGTGAAAGACGCGGTAACAGAGAGCACTGAATCTACTGGCTGGAGGACTTCCAAATACCCCAGCTACCTGCACATAATCTGCTTTAGCAGGAGATCCCCAGCGCTACTGTTAGCGGTGAAGCCGCTGATCGCTGTGTGGGACGGGAACGGATGCCCGGTGAGAGACGTGGTAACAGAGAGCACTGGTGAGATAAGCTAATTTATTGATATAGCCACAGTGGACATTTAGGGGTCTATTCATGTAGAAAACGAAAACATAATTGCTACTTATCACTATACATTGCATCTCTTCGATGCGATGTATAGCTGTGATAAGTAGCAATTCATGTATACTCACCCTTCCGACGATGCGCTGCGGTGTCTGGGGCTCCTGCGGTGAGGTCTTCTCCAGAGATCCCTCCCCGCGATGCGCGGAGTCCAGCGGCGGGTCCCTTTGCGCATGCGCAGGGTGTTGACCTCCCAGCCGGCCGCAGTGGTTGCTGGGAGGTCGGGGGGCGGAGCCAGCGCGAGGTGCAGAGCAGCGATCAGGGAAGGATTGAGCTTCCCTGACGTCTCCGCACTACAGTTCAGGTTACGCCGTCCTCAGATGGCGAACATGAACTCCATGGAGAAGCGGAAAGCAGAGCTTTCCGCACCTTCATGAATTGCACTCACCATACAAAGGTATGGTGATGCGATTCAAGCACAGAGCGGGGGTACCGCTGGAGAAGTCAGAGACTTCTCCACGGTAACCGGCTATGTGAATTGCGGTAAGCAGAGAAAAGCCCTGTTTAACGCAAAACAGGGCTTTTCACTGCTGCATGAATAGACCCCTTAGTCATATAAATATGGTTAGTTCCATTAAGAACCTCCACTTATATATATTATCTGCAATAGACGGGGACGCCCGTCAGAATATACGCAGCTGACTTGATTAGTTTCTGAAAAGAGACTTGTGAGTACTAGTCACTCAGTATTAATCCAGCTTGTTTAAACATCAGAGACACTCTGGACTTATTATATCACAACGTTGTCCCAGCGGGAGGTTAAAAGCGATTCATGATCTTATGCATTTCCTCTAGATATGATTGGGCTGTGAAATAGTAAACGTTTTCAGGAGGCTGTGTATTTTAGTGTGGCCATTGAGCACTAAAGACTGCACTGTGGAGTTAATTGTATCACTTATTTAATGGCACAGTGGCCCTCATTCCGAGTTGTTCGCTCGGTATTTTTCATCGCATCGCAGTGAAAATCCGCTTAGTACGCATGCGCAATGTTCGCACTGCGACTGCGCCAAGTAACTTTACTATGAAGAAAGTAATTTTACTCACGGCTTTTTCTTCGCTCCGGCGATCGTAATGTGATTGACAGGAAATGGGTGTTACTGGGCGGAAACACGGCGTTTCAGGGGCGTGTGGCTGAAAACGCTACCGTTTCCGGAAAAAACGCAGGAGTGGCCGGGGAAACGGTGGGAGTGCCTGGGCGAACGCTGGGTGTGTTTGTGACGTCAACCAGGAACGACAAGCACTGAACTGATCGCACAGGCAGAGTAAGTCTGGAGCTACTCTGAAACTGCTAAGTAGTTAGTAATCGCAATATTGCGAATACATCGGTCGCAATTTTAAGAAGCTAAGATTCACTCCCAGTAGGCGGCGGCTTAGCGTGTGTAACTCTGCTAAATTCGCCTTGCGACCGATCAACTCGGAATGAGGGCCAGTGTTTCAATTAGAAAAGAAACAATTTTTGCCAGTGTAACCATTGTGTTAGCTGTGTTAACTAGTACTATCAATTTACAAGGAGACAGGCTTTGAAGTCTTATGCAATATGTTTTAGACATTTAGGTGGATTATAATATATTTTATATGAAGTGTTTTTCTTATACAATTAACATTTTTATGATTAAGTCTTTATTCTGGACAGCGCTTTCAATTCTTGTTTCTATTTTGCTTTACTATTTATATTGGGAATCAACAACCCAATAATTTGAGAGCAGCAGTCCTTAATAAGGCAAGGAGTATTAAATAACCTTTATACCAGCATTTTAATTGGGACAGCTGACACATTTTTTAGCTTAGCGCTTTTTCTTTTGTAAGTTTGAATTGATTCATAAAAGAAACTAGGGCACTACTATGGGGCATAACATTAAATAAGACTCTACTATGGTTCAGAAAATGAACTAGGGCACTATTATAGGGCATACAATTTACTGCTGTAGAGAAGTGCCACTCTAGAAGCATTGGGAAGGGGGGGCCCTTCAAAATGTAGCTATGGGGCCCACAAAGTTCTGACTACACCCCTGCACATAATCTCTTTCTTTATTGAAATACAAGCATTCTTCATTTACTGAAATATCTAGAAATAAAGAATGAAGATGATAAAAACACAAGGGAAATTTCACTAGCCACTGATGTTTTTTTACTGTTAGCAATACCTGTGAAGAAGCAGACAATGAAATACCTTTTATTATTTAGTTATTTGTGGTTAGTTTATTGTAGTTATTAACAGTTATTTACTGTATATAGTAGTACACACTTTCTGCAGCATTTTACAGACAATATGAAGTCATTCACATAAGTCCCTGCTTCAGTGAGGCTTACAATTTACTGCATATTCCCTACTACATAGACAAACACATTCACACTAGGGATAATTTGTCCAACCAACAAGTATATTTTTGGAATGCGGGAGAACACCTGAGCACCTGGAGGAATCCCACGCAAACATAGGAAGACCATACAAACCACTGGTAGGAATTAAACCATGACCTCAGTGCTGTGAGGCAGCAATGCTAACCACTGAACCATCATGCTGCCCATTATGTCCCATTTCACCCACTGCATAATCATTTTCTTATATTCTACTTCTTTAGTAATTTCAGAAACCTAGTTTAGCTTATATTATTAATCACTAGGGCCAGAGCTGGCCTTAGGAATAGGCAAACTAGGCAAATGCTTAGGGCATTTGGAATTCCTAGGGGCACACGCGGGTTCACTACGATATGCCGGTGGCCGGGCTCCCGGCGACCAGCATACCGGCGCCGGGAGCCCGACCGCTGTCTTACCGACAGTGTGGGGAGCCCAAATGAGCCCCTTGCGGGCTCGTTGCGCTCGCCACGCTACAGGCACGGTATTCTCCCTCCAGGGGGGTCGTGGACCCCCACGAGGGAGAATAAGTGTCGGTATGCCGGCTGTCGGGCTCCCGGCGCCGGTATGCTGGTCGCCGGGAGCCCGACCGCCGGCCTACTGAAGACCACCCGGCACACGCAGCTTATGCTGATTAGAATGATATGCAGCATGCCTATATTCTGTGTGTGACTGTGGCTGTATCTGCATATGAAATGCTACATTACAGTTTATTCCTGGAAATCACTGTAATGTAGCATTTTGTATGCAGATACATCCACAGTCGCACACAGAATCTGCTTGTGCATTCTAGCCACATAGTAATGCAAATAAGATGCATTTTCAGCAAAAACCGCACACGTCTTTAGTAGAGCTGCCAGCTGACTCACGCCAGGCATCTATGGCTGCATGCTGTATTGAGGTAAGATGTATTAGGACATATCTGTATCCAAGCAGAGGCAGAGGTCACAGTGTTAGTGGCCGTGTGAGTGCTGTGTGCGGGTGGGTTGGTTGTGCAATAGTGTTCGGCATATGTGTAAGGGGCATTATGTGTGTCATCATGTGTATAAGGGCATTAACAGTGTGCAGCATATATGTAAGGGGCATTATGTGTATAAGGGCATTAATAAAGGTTGGCATAATGTGTAAGGTGCATTATGTTTATGAGGACATTAATAATGTGTGTCATATGTGTAAGGGGCATTACTGTGAGGTATTATGTGTATAAAGGCATTACTAATGTGTGGCATTATGTGTATAAGGTGCACTACTATGTGGTGTAACATATAGAAAGGGCACTACTGTGTGGTCTAATGTAAATAAGGAGCAATATGGTGTGGTGTTATGTGAATAAGGGGCACTACTGTGAGGAGTAACGTATATATGGTAAAGTGGTAATACTGTGTGATGTTACATGAATAAGGGACACTATTGCAAGACATAATGTAAATAAAGTTGCAGTACTGTGTGGCGTAATTTCAACTAGGGGTACTATGGTGTACCCATGCCCCTTCCAAGCAAGAACATGCCCCATTTTGGGCTGTGCGCAGAATGTGCCCATGTTCCTATTTAAAATATAGGGCATAGGAACACCGAAATGAGGACTGCTATGGATGAGGGGTGATGGTGCTGGGAAAGGGGTGCAAGGTCAGAGGCAGAAGTAGTGTCGGTGCTAGCGGGCACCAGACAAAATCTTGCCTAGGGCAACATATTGGTTAGGGCCAGTTCTGACTAGGGCACACCAAATGTGGATTTGTTTAAACTCATCACAGTTGATGCTGAGTGCTGCTAGGGTCATTAATATAGTAAACTAGTATCCCAACTGTGCTCATGAAGACATGTGGTGAAATGATTTACCTCTCAATGTCATTTACTGATCTATGGAATGTGAGTTGCTCGATAAAGTGTTTGGAGGTTTGAATTCATCCATGGAATATATAACCTACAACTACAGTACGAGTACATTCTCTTGTGTCAAATTACACAACACCTCTTTTAAGCTATTTTCTTTTCTGCCTGACCCACACATGTATTGTCTAAAACAGAGGTGACACAGTAACAATTATTAATTTTATGATGAATTACAAAAACTGAATAATCGCACAGTATTTTATGATGCTGTCACAACACTTTAGACACTTTTGAATCATTAAGCTAAAACTGTATGCCTTCATTAAAAATCTGATACAAAGCTTTTTTTTTTTCCAGCAGGTTTCAATATAGTATGTAAATATGGGCAATGGTATAGCCAGCTTATGACATGAGGAGGAGTGAAGTTGGGAACATAGACATCCAAGTCCACTGAATTTAAAAATTAGACTATGAACATTGGAATACAATATTTGCATCTAAATGACATATAAAATGACCTCTGATATTACATTAATAATCCCCCACCTACATAAGTACTACAGAAAAAGTATAAAGCTACACAGTCAGAACTCCATGATCGCCTCGCAAAAAAACAGAGCATCCTAGTGATCGCTATACAGTTAACAGAGCTTACTGCGATCACCATACAGTACACATGGCAGCGCAGTGACCACCATACACTACAGAGAGAATTTTTGCAACTGCCATACAATACAAAGCACGTTTTTGTGACTTCAGCAAAACAAAGAAAGGATTTTGGAGAACACCATATACTACATAGAGCAGTTTTGAGGCCACTGTACAAAATGGAAGGCAGTTTTTGACCACCACAAAAATCATCCCATCACTACTAATTAACCCCTCCTAAAAAAAAACATTAACTTTCTCAGCATCACAACAACCCATTCAACATAATTCTCCCCTTAAATCATTAACTCCTAAACATTATTTACTATCTACAACAACAATTCATTTTAATTAAAATTAAGTAACATATTCATTACTTCACTCTGTATTATCTTTTAGCTTCAATAAGTTTTATTAAGAGTTTTTCATAATCAGACATACAGAGACATATTGAAACAGAAATACAATATATAGGTAAGATCGTACAGAATACAAATTCAGGGCCATATCAATATAAATACAAAGGTAGAAATGCAAGTGATGGTGTAGAAGAAAAAAATGGGAAAACATTAACTAAAGGACCCGATTCAGGTACCTCGCTGTGCCACCGCCCGAGTGCATGGGGTGGGGGAATCAGTTGCAGTGATATGTTTAAGAGCATTAACCACATCCTCCTCGGTAACACAGAAATACCATGAGAGACATTTCATGAAAGGAAAGGATAGTGAAGTGGAATAGGGGACTGCAAAGGTATCCATTTCAAAATTATGCTACATTTTAGAAATCACTTTGAACAGAGTAGGCGGTTTGGGGGACTTCCATAATTGGGCCAATGTGGCTGTAGCAGCAAGTAAAATTTGGCCAGTGAAATACTGTAGCATTAATTTTTGGAACCAGAAAGAGGACACTAGTTTAACATAGTAAGAACCAGATTTGGGTCTACATCCACCTGAATTACTTTTGAGAGTAAATAAAAAACATCAGCCCAAAAGTGGTGAAGGACAGGGCATTCCCCCCAAAAAATGAAAGCGAGTTCCCACTTTTGAGCATAGTCTCCAGCAAAATTTCAAGCAGGATGACCACATTTTGTTCAATTTAATTGGGGTAAGATACAGTTGATGAAGCAGTTTAAAATGTATCTCCATGGGGTTAGTACATCTAGATATATGAAATGTGTTACTGTAAATGCTTTCCCATTGTAGGTGAAGGTACAATACATTGTACAGTACATGAGATTCCTAACATATTTCATCTGCAGACTTGGCAGGACATAAAAGTATATATTGGTACCAAAAGGTAATATCACCCTAGATGATTGCAAGGCTAATCACTAAAAAGCAAAGCCAGAGAGGGACAGAGCCCTAGGTAGCTTACACATGTCACAAAATCAATGGCCAATTTGAAGGTATTGATATGGGGCCTCGGTGGGAATACCATAGGTTAATTGGAGTTGGAAGAAAGATAACAGGAACAGGGTGCTGGTAACACCATTTACAGAATTATTCAACCAGTAGCTAGCAACAGGAATAATTCCAGAGAACTGGAAA
Source organism: Pseudophryne corroboree (assembly GCF_028390025.1). Classification (NCBI taxonomy): domain Eukaryota; kingdom Metazoa; phylum Chordata; class Amphibia; order Anura; family Myobatrachidae; genus Pseudophryne; species Pseudophryne corroboree. Next base: position 523,470,459 of record NC_086444.1, on the reverse strand, counting down.
AGAGAGACTGCAGTTCCACTGCACAATAGTGGTAGCAAGGAAGAGCAAAGTCACTATCAAGCAGTGAGCCTTACATCAATAGTAGGAAAATTGATGGAAACACTCATAAAAGAAAGAGCTGTAGAATATCTCATATCTAGCAAGTTACAGGATGCCAAACAGCATGCATTTACTAGGTGGAGATCATGTTAAACAATTCTTATTGACTTTTGACTGGGTGACTAAAGTAATTGATCATGGGGGCCATATATGTAGCGCATCTGGACTTTTGTGAAGCTTTTGGCACTATCCCACATCGCAGACTGTTAAATAAACTTGAAAGTTGGGATTGGATTCTAAGATGGTTGAATGGATAAGATCTTTGCTGCAGGATAGAAAACAGATAATGGTAGTAAATGGAATGCATTCATAGGAGGGAAAAGTTACTAGTGGAGTACCCCACTGATCTATACTTGGAGCAGTGCTTTTTAATATCTTTATTGGTGACACTGCAAATTATACTGAAGGGAAAGTATGCCTTATTGCAGATTACAGAAAAGTATGCAATAGGGTAGACACACCAAGAGAGGTAAAACGAATCATTGATGACCTAGATAGACTAGCGGAATGGTTAAGAGTGTGGCAACTACAGTTGAATGCCAAAAAATGCAAAATCTTGAAAATACAAAGGCTAAATATAGTATTAATTGTACTATACTGGAAACTGGAGGAGGAAAGGGACCTAGGTGTCACTATTTCAGGTGACTTAAAGGCAGGTAAGTAATATAACAAAGCAATGAGGAAGGCAAGTCAGATGTTTGGTGGCATAGGGAGAGGAATCAGTAGCAGAAAGAAAAAAGAAATAATACCACTGGTATGGCCTCATCTAGAATACTTTTATCAGTTCTGGAGGCCATATTAATACATTACAGATTGTATAAAGAAGGGCAACTGAAATGGTGTATAGTCCACACCACAAAACTTACCAGGAGAGACTAAAATCTCTTAATATGTATAATTTGGAGAAGGGAAACAGGGTGCATGACAGAACTTTCAAATATATCAATGGTTTCAACAATGTACAGGAGGGAGACATTCTTCAAAGGACGAGAAGTATTAGAACAGGGAAGGGGGTCACTAAACTGAATGAGAGTCACACAATGTGAGATTGGCTGGGGTGTTCTAGCAAGGAGGTAGTTAGATGGAGCAGTGGACTGGTTGGGGAGGGAAGTGGGGAGAAACTGAGCTAGTTGGGTAGGAGACACTGGGGTAAATGGTCAGTGATATGGTGGGGGCATTGGGCTGGATGCAAAGTAGGGGCAGTGAGATAGAGGTTGGAGGATGTACACTAGGCTGGAGAAGGGGTCACTGAGCTGAATGAGGGGGGATACTGTGACTGGACTGGTTCAGGGAGTTATAGTAATGGTGGGGGACACTGCGCTGGAGATGGGGTAGACACTGGGATGGGAGCACTGACCTGGGGTTGCTGCTGGTGTTCCATTACTGGCATGCTTGGTCAGCAGACTTATTGCAGCAATGCACTGCCACACAGCAGCCTCCTGAGCAGCTGTATGAGGGAAGGAGAGTGCAGCGAGTGCCTCTTCTGCACCTCAGTGCTCAGTCCGGTCTCCGTAATCCAGCGGTTGCGGCGTGAATCTCAAATTAGGCGCCAATTTGGTAGCAAATCAGAGCTCACAGACCAGCAGCCAATCAGGAGCTGCGGCTGCCGGTCCCCAAGCTCTGGCTAACAAACTGGTGCCTCATTTGAGATTCACGCCGCCGCCGGACTACGGAGATCGGACTGAGCACTGAGAGGCAGGAGAGGCGCTCACTGCACTCTCCTACCCTCACACAGCAGTGGCTGCAAGCATGGCGGTCGGGCCGGCAGTACTGCATACCGGCTGGCAATTTTTTACCGGTATGCAGTATCGCCCCGTACCGCCATACTTGCAGCACTGGGTCCACCTTGCTTTCTGCACTGGGCCATTCATCCTTCATTGCTCAAAATGGTCTGCAGGGGGTCCAGGGGATAACTCATTGCTGGTCTGGGCAGTAGTGGGCCCTTAGTCCAGAGGGGCCCAGTAGCAATATACCTGCTGCAACAATGGTAGTTCCACCTCTGGCGGTGTGTGAGAGAGCTGACGTTCAATACTGCAGCAGTGCCTTTACACCGAATGGAGCTTAAGATAAGCATCAAGTACTTGCCATCTGTACATGCTCTGGCAGCCGCAGGTTGTCAATATATCAATACTTTTTTCTTATTTTTTCACTATTCATCAGGTCTCTTCAGATTCAGGAGTGATGTTCATTCAGCATGTTGACATTTCTTCTAGTTTATCAGACTTAAATGAATCCTCACTGGCATTTCAAACAGTATCCATTATTTGAGTAATTACTGGACAATGGTGGTTATTCCGAGTTGTTCGCTCGTTGCCGTTTTTCGCAACACAGCGATTAGGTGGAAAATGCGCATGTTCATGGTACGCAGCGCGCATGCGCTAAGTATTTTAACATCAAACGAAGCAATTTTACACAGGTCTGAGCGACGCTTTTCAGTCGCTGTGCTGATCGGTGAGTGATTGACAGGAAAGGGGTGTTTCTGGGAGGTAACTGAGCGTTTTCAGTGAGTTTGCTAAAAAAACGCAGGCATGCCAGGTAAAAATGCAGGAGTGGCTGGAGAAACGGGGGAGTGGCTGGCCGAACGCAGGCCGTGTTTGTGACGTCAAACCAGGAACTAAACGGACTGAGGTGATCGCAATCTAGGAGTAGGTCTGGAGCTACTCAGAAACTGCAGCAAATTATTTAGTAGCCGTTCCGCTAATCTTTCGTTCGCTATTCTGCTAAGCTAAGATACACTCCCAGAGGGCGGGCGGCCTAGCGTGTGCAATGCTGCTAAAAGCAGCTAGCGAGCGAACAACTCGGAATGAGGGTCAATATCCCCTTTTAGGAAGGTTTAACACTTTGGGGTATATGCAATTACCGGCGAATCGTGGCAATTTTTCGCCCGTTTTTTAATTCGACACAATTCGACCGTCGAATTCCGGCAAGTGGGTGCCGGAATTCAACATATTCAATAAACAACGGATTCGACAGTCCCGCTGACGAAAAACGGCCGATTTGACAGATTTTGATCCGATTTTTAAAAAACGGGAAAAAACGGGAAAAAACCCGAAAAAAAATTGCGTGGGGTCCCCCCTCCAAAGCATAACCAGCCTCGGGCTCTTCGAGCCGGTCCTGGTTCTAAAAATCCGGGGGGGAAACTGACAGGGGATCCCCCGTATTTTTAAAACCAGCACCGGGCTCTGCGCCTGGTGCTGGTGCAAAAAATATGGGGGACAAAAAGAGTAGGGGTCCCCCGTATTTTTTACACCAGCATCGGGCTCCACTAGCTGGACAGATAATGCCACAGCCGGGGGTCACTTTTATACAGCGCCCTGCGGCCGTGGCATTAAATATCCAACTAGTCACCCCTGGCCGGGGTAACCTGGGGAAGTGGGGACCCCTTCAATCAAGGGGTCCCCCCCCAGCCACCCAAGGGCCAGTGGTGAAGCCCGAGGCTGTCCCCCCCATCCAAGGGCTGCGGATGGGGGGCTGATAGCCTTGAGAAAATTGAAAGAATATTGGTTTTTCCAGTAGTACTACAAGTCCCAGCAAGCCTCCCCCGCAAGCTGGTACTTGGAGAACCACAAGTACCAGCATGCGGGAGAAAAACGGGCCCGCTGGTACCTGTAGTTCTACTGAAAAAAAAAATACCCAAATAAAAACAGGACACGCACACCGTGAGAGTAAAACTTTATTTCACACATGTCGACACACACACATACTTACCTATGTTCACACGCCGACCTCTGTCCACTTGTCCAAGTAGAATCCACGTGTACCTGTGAATAAAATTATACTCACCTCAATCCAGTGTCCAGATCTTTTAAAATAATCCTCGCACTTGGCAAAACAACAAAACGAACACCCGGACCAAACGGACTGAAACCCATAGTTCATGCTGTCTGACATTTTTACACTGTCCATTACTTCTAACCTATAGTTAAAACTTCATTTTATTCTCTCTGAAAGTTTGTATTTTCTAATTTACCTTAGATTAGAAGCAATTTTCAGTGAATTAGTTATATGTCCAATGTTTGACGTCATACATATACTAAAATGTCATTGTTTTTGTTCTTATGGGTGAAGGATTTTTTACCTTGGGAGTGATCTTGAGTTTTGTACTTATTTTATTTTTACTTGTGCCTGGAAATGTGCTAGTCATTACATTTTGATCTTATTTAAGAAAATAGTTTTTTTTCTCTTTTTAGAAATAAAATATGCTGTCCTGTTTTATTTCAGTTTAGTCTCTAACCTCCAATTTAATTTTCATAATTGTGTACTTGAATTATTTGTTTCAGCATGAACATTAAAGAGATTATTAGAGCATTGACCAATTTCATCATTTATTTCTTTTTGTCATGTTCTGATTCCACTCTAGATTTTTCTGCCACCAAAATGCAGAATCCAAAAACTATTTGAGATCACAAATTAAATATGCTTCTATTGAATGTATATTAAAGGGCACTAAACCTAAAATACTATCTGGTGCAGTATAAAAAAATGCATGTTAGAACATTAAAAAAAATTCTGTTTAAGTGGTTCCATAAAACTATTGGACTTCCAATACTATCTTCTTTTCAGAGCAGTAACTAATTTTATAGTTACACTTATGATAACAAATGGGTGATTAAGCATAAACATCTTACTATTTTATTTGACTCTTTAGTAATATCTCCCCCGCTCCACTGCCTGAAGAAACCACAAAAAGGCATTCTAAAATCAATATAAGTGTTTTAAACTTATGTTTATTAATTTTCTTTCTTTCTTTCTTTCTTTCTTTCTTTCTTTCTTTCTTTCTTTCTTTCTTTCTTTCTTTCTTTCTTTCTTTCTTTCTTTCTTTCTTTCTTTCTTTCTTGTCCAATAAGTTTTTGTATGGGCAGTGGTCTAGGAGGACAGCAGTGCAACTTGCAAGTTGCAGCCTGTGACAGGAAAAAGTTTTTTTTCTTGTCGACGCTGTCAGTCTTCTGTGGGCCTATTTTCATGCGAGTCCTGGAGCTGCAGCTTCACTCACCCCATTGTTAATCCGGCCCTGTACAGAATGAGTACACCCTTGATGTCGGGAAATATGGTGGAAAAGTTTGTTATACATTCTCTCTCTCTCTCTCTCTCTCTCTCTCTCTCTGTCTCTCTCCCTCCCTCTCTCTCTCTCTCTGAGGGGTATATTCAATTTGTGTCGAATCCCTTATTTTGTCGGAAAACGGCCCATTTCCGACAAAAAAACACAGTTGAATCGCTTTCGACAATTCAATAAGCCACTTTTCGACAAAATTACTGTCGAATCCATTCCGACATTTGACTTTTCGACATTTGAGTGTCCGTAATGGTAAAAAAACAGGTTTTCGACAAAACCATATTCAATTGAAGATTGTCGAATCTGTGTCAGTGGTTTTCGATGTGACTTTCGACAATTTCACTCCGACAAGTTTTTCTGTTGTGAGCTGACAAGAAATTTTTTATACTTTCATTTTTTACTTTTTTTTCATTTGTTCTAGCATATATATTTATATTTTAAGTAATTATATGGGTTTTGTATTTATGACCCACATTATTATATTTTGATTTTTTTCTGAATATCTTTTTCTTTACTGGGCTGAGGGAAGGAATGTACCCATGATTCCCCATTTTTACCCAGGTTACACTTCACCAAAGCCATTCCTTTTTTTGAGACTTCAGGGAGAAGAGCAGCCATTACAGTCAGCTGTCTTGTGTTATCATGTTTTTGTAGGGCAATCTGCGTTTTTAACTTATATTTATATTTTTTTACACCGACTACAATAATGGAGCCTTTTTCTGACTAGATTGTATGTTTATGATCCAGGTAAGTATGGAGGAGGAACATGATCTTGAAGATCAGGATCATGGTCAGCAAATATCTGCATTGGGTGAGTTAGTGCTTGCAGAATTTCCACGTCCACACCAGTATCGCACTAGACATGCACTGGAGGATCTCTACAAGTTCGAGGTGATACAAAATTATCGCTTATTGGCTCGTGAAATATATTCACTGTACAATCTGTTGGAGCCTGACCTGGAACCTCAGGCACAGACAAATCACGCAGTCAGTGGTTTCCAGAAACTGCTGGCACATTCCAGCCTATTTTGTCTCAAACATGCAGTTTTTCACAGCCGACACTGTCGCACTGTTTAACCCAGGTCATTAAGGCGTTCTGCAAATTAACGAACCAGTTCATTAAATTACCAGATACGGACAGCGGATGGGATGAGATCAAAATTGGCTTTTACAATGAATTTGAATTCCCCAACGTTCTGGGCGCGATTGACTGTACACATGTGCGATTCAGACCGTCCAGGAATTCGGAAGAATGTTTTCGGAACCGAAAATGCTTCCATTCCATGAATGTTCAGGCGGTCGAGGTTCAGGTGACGCAAAAATTATTTTTACAAATATTTTTGTGGGATATCCTGCGTCATTTCACGGATGTCGGATGGCTGGCTGTTAGGTAAATATAATTTTTTGGGGAGATTTAATTTGTTTTTTTATATTAACCACTATTTTTTCCCCATAGGCGATGCGAGTTACCCTAACAAACCTTGGCTCTTGACCCCATTGTCTAATCCTGTAGGTGAAGCCCAAGAACGGTACCAAGAGGCACACATTACACCGTGGGGAGTAATTGAGCATGCCTTCAGTGTACTTAAAAGCCGGTTTCGAAGTTTAGACTCTTCTGGCGGTGCTCTTTTATACTCCCCGGCGAAGGTTTGCGGCATAGTTAATGCATGTTGTATCCTACACAACATTTGTGTCGCAAACCGTTTGCCGGTGACTATTCATCGCAGGGCTTTTCGCAATGGGAACCGTTCTTCTGCTCCACCTGTGGGTATGGATGAAGGAGATGGAGAGAGAAGCCATCTAATCAGGACATACTTTTCTTCATCCTGTGAGTATAATTGTTATTATATTTTGTGGTAAATCATTAATTTATAATTTTTATAAAAACATTTTTTTTTTAATTACAGAGTTATGTCCTGTTGACAGCCAGCACCCAGTTTTTCCAGTTTCTTCAAGTTGAAGGTATCCCATTGACGACTCTTTGCAAGTAACTATTTGGGTGTGTTTACCCGTTTGAATCCTGTTCTGTGTAAAGTGGCCTTCTACCATGACAGCCTACTTGTGATGTGGACCTTCCCCCACTGGGATGTTATACCCTCAGGTGAGGTGCTGGACCCCAACCTCCCTGATGTCAGTGTTACCTGTGTGTTGTTGCCTGTAGCTGCTCTTCTTTTTTTCAGGAGGGATTTCACGCTGTGAAGTATCTTGTAACTAATACTATTTTTCTCTTCCACAGGTTTCACGGAATAGCCCTTCAAGTACCCTCTCCTGTGTAAAGTGATGCTACAGTCCCCCCCCCCCCCTCTACCATGATGGCCTACTTGTGATGTGGACCTTACCGCCACTGCATTGTTACCAAAGACACCATCCAGGTGAGATGCTGGACCCCAACCTCCCTGATGTCAGTGTTACCTGTGTGTTGTTGCCTGCTGCTGCTCTTCTTCTTATTCAGGAGGGATGTCATGCTGTGAAGTACCTTCTAAATTAATACTATTTTTCTCTTCCACAGGTTTCACGGAGAAGCCCTTCAAGTACCCTCTCCCGTGTAAAGTGATGCTACAGTCCCCCCTCTACCATGACGGCCTACTTGTTATGTGGACCTTCCCGCCACTGCATTGTTAACAAAGACACCCTCCAGTTGAGATGATGGACCCCAACCTCCCTGATGTCAGTGTTACCTGTGTGTTGTTGCCTGCAGCTGCTCTTCTTTTTTTTCAGGAGGGATGTCACCTTTTGAAGTACCTTCTAAATTAATACTATTTCTCTCTTCCACAGGTTTTCCCTGGAATGTACCTCCATGACCATGATCACCAAAGTGAACAGTGGAGCTAAGACCGCTACCATGCTGGCCTGCCTCAAGACCTTCAATACCCCCACATCCCTTAAATGTCCACTTGTAAATTACATTTACTATATTTTAAAGAAAAACACAAAACTTCTAAATGTAAAATTTTAATGAAGAAAATGAAACAATTGTATTTTTTATTGTTTATAAAAAATAATTTTTTGCAATAAAAAATAAGTGTTTGTTCTTCTTCATACTTTTCTTGTTCTTGTGTAGATATCTGGAAAAAAAATAGAAAATCAGACTTAAGTAAAGGGCACTTTAATAATGTCACGTTCACATTCCTTTCCCAAGAACATTTGTGGAACCACACAGCTCAGCCAAAGGTGGAGGAGTTAGTGGTCTGTACTTTGACCCACTTCCACTTGTGGAACCACACAGCCCAGCCAAAACCCATTGCTGGACTGTGTGGCTCCACAAGTACAGGCGGGTCAAGGTGGAGGATTCGTGGGGTCAGTGGTCTGTACTTTGACCCGCCTTCACTTGTGGAACCACACAGCCCAGCCAAAACCCATTGCTGGACTGTGTGACTCCGCAAGTGCAGGCGGGTCAAGGTGGAGAGTCGTGGGGTTAGTGGTCTGTACTTTGACCCACCTCCACTTGTGGAACCACACAGCCCAGCCAAAACCCATTGCTGGACTGTGTGGCTCCACAAGTGCAGGCAGGGCAAGGTTTGTGTAAGTGTGTGTAAAGTGAACCATGCCATTACTCACCATTGTAAAGTCACCTAGAACAACACTGCCCATGCCTCTTTGTCGACCATCCCTGAAGAATTAAAAAAATATGTGAATGCTCAAGTTACATAAAAGAGAATGCTAAAGTTACACAATTTTTACAGAGGAGTATTCCTTAAAAAATAAATGTGGTAATGTGGTATCAGATTATTGCTCTTTGGCCCATCATATATGTAACCACAAGGAGCTTTCATCCTTCACCACAATCATACATGCCCACGCATGTATGGCTATATATAGCTCCTTGGTAGTACCAGCTCAGGTGGTGTGTGTGTGGGGGGGTGGGGGGAATACATATAAATAACAATGCAAAGAAAAAAAACACTATTTTGTGTGGAGGCTGTCTTGATTCTCTTCCTCCGGGGGGGGGCGACGGTGTCCTTGGTGGCTGTAGAGTGCGTTGCGTAGGCCTTGATGGGTGTGCTGGTGTAGAAGTTGAGGCCGGTTTCCGCAATGGTGGTGGAGGCATCTGGTAGATGGGGTACATCCCTTCATACCCTTGGTACTGCTGTGACTATCTGTACCAGGGTTGTGGTGAAGCAAGGGCAGGAGGCGTCAGTGTGGCTGGTGGTGGTGGAGGTGGTGGTTGAACGACATGTTGTTGACCTGTCTCTGGGAGTTTGTCATAGATCAACTGGAGAACTGTTGCGATGAGCTATGAGTTGAAAGCTGTCTGTCCCTGGATCTCTGACAGGTTCTGCAAGCTTTGTGACACACATGCTGTGTTCTCCACCAGCTTGTTCATGGATGTCGCCATAACGTTGAGGACGTCCAGAATTGCCATGTGTTCTTCGTGCCTGGTCTTTGACATTTCAGCCATGTTGTTGGCCATGTTCTTCTGCATTGCAACCATTCTGTAGGCCATCTTCTCCATTGACTTCTCACTGGCCTCCAAAAACTGTCCCGGCGCTGCTGCATCTCTGATGCCAGGTTGTCTGCCCTTTGAACTCTTGAAGGTGCCTGCCCTTGCTGAATGTCTCTCACCAATTGAACTTGTGCAGCTGTAGAAAATGTTAAAAAAATACAGAAGACCATTCCCACATATGTTTAAGGATCACAAACTTTTCAGTTTATTAAAAGAGTTATATTTATCTAATTACTTACCCAGCCACCTCATTGTCCGACTCTTCCTGTAACAGATCTGACCTGAAGTAGGGACCGATCCCTGACACGAATCCGTTGCTGGTCTGTGGCACCTCTGTTTACAAAAGTATAAAACAAAACAAAAAAAATTGTAAATAAAATTAGAAAATATGGAAAAGATCACAATGGATTAAAATATTAACCTTCTGCAACCTGTGGTGCCGATGCTCCAGGAGTTTCTCCAGACCTCAAATCTGGAGACATTTCTTGGCTTGAGATTGACGCGTCAGCTCGACTGGCATCAAACCCTTGAAAAGTCTCATCCGTGAATCCTGAGGACTCAAACAGGATGGGTCCACAGTATAAAGAGTCAGGCTTTCTTGAGGCTCTTGTGTCACAGTCTCTGAGCTCCTAGAGGATTGGTCCCGAGCTGGTGATGCCCTGCGTGCAGGTGAAGATCTGCGTACTGATGTTTGGTGTGCAGGTGATGATCCCCATCTTTTTTTTTGGTCTGTCTACGGCAGTCACTGTAACGCTTCATGCAGTTTCTGGTGTCCTGACAGGTACTGCAGTGACTTGATCCGCAATGGCCTCCCAGATCTTCCTCTTTGCCTTTGCTGCTATTGTCTGTGCCTTTGGTCAGTACAGAACGTCGTAGGACCAGTCGACGCCATCCACAAGGACACAGTTTTCCGCCTCGGTGTACTGGGGTCCACACGGAATCTTCTGCCCTGTTACTTCTCCAGAGGCTTCCTCGTCTGACTGATCCTCTGGCTGACTTGTTGGCTTTTATGAATATAAATTACATACAATTAACAATGACCTGTAGGTGTGCCTCAGGGTGTGTCAGTGTTCCTGGCAGTGTGCAAAGTGGCCCGTGGGCGTGGTAAAGTGTATACTAGTATGGCTGCAGGTGCAAAAAGTAACTTATAATTACCTGTACGCCTCACCGACGGATGAATATAGCCTTTCCTGTGTTGCACATTTCTGACATTGAAAGAGACCTATCCATTATTGAAACATTATTACACATGTATATATATATACCATCTCTTTCATGTTAACATCGAGCTGAGGAGAAAGAATCGCCTCAAGAAAGAGAAATACGTCCGTCTACACGACGATTTGAAGCTTCACCTTTCCAGTAAAACCCCACACAGGGCCGGTTCCGGGGCTTCGGGCGCCCCGGGCGGCATTGGGGGGCGTGGCTTCATACAGGGGGCGTGGTCAGTTACGCCCCCTGTACTGCTGTAGGATGTGCGGTGCGCGATGACGTCATCGCGCACCGCACAGCAAAGGTCCTTTCCACGAAGGTAAACTAGACGCTAAGCGTCTAGTTCCCTTCGTGGAGAGGACCTTTGCTGTGCGGTGCGCAATGACGTCAACGTGCACCGCACATCATTACAGTGAAGGTCCTCTCCAGGAAGGGAAATTAGATGCGTAGAGTCTAGTTTCCCTTCACTGCGGGCAGCCCACGAAGGGAAACTAGACGCGTAGCGTCTAGTTTCCCTTCACAACGGAACGGACAACGGGACAGCGGTCCACGGCAGCGGGGGGGCACCACAGCAGCAGCGGATCTTGCCATGGTGCGGCGCCCTCCGGATGGCGCCGGCGCCCTCCGGAAGGCGGCGCCCCGGGCAAAAGTCCTGCTTGCCCGTGGCAAGATCCGCTACTGACCCCACACTAAAGTCCACTAAAGCTACCGCTGCACCACCACATGACATGCTGCAATTAAACTTGTGGTCAAGCATGATCAAATAAAAACATTAGCACATCAAAAACAGTAAAAACCCACCCTAAAGTGCAATAAAGCCACCCCTGCACCACCACATGGCATGCTGCAATTAAACCAGTGGTCAAGCATGACAAAACAAAAACCACATTAGCACATCAAAAAACAGTAAAACCCCACCCTAAAGTCCAGTAAAGCCACCCCTGCACCACCACATTGCATGCTGCGATTAAACTTGTGGTCAAGCATGACCAAAAAAACATGTTAGCACATCAAAAAACAGTAAAACCCCACACTAAAGTCCACTAAAGCCACCGCTGCACCACCACATGGCATGCTGCAATTAAACCTGTGGTCAAGCATGATCAAATAAAAACATTAGCACATCAAAAACAATAAAAACCCACCCTAAAGTGCAATAAAGCCACCCCTGCACCACCACATGGCATGCTGCAATTAAACCTGTGGTCAAGCTTGACCACAAAAACACATTAGCACATCAAAAAACAGTAAAAACCCCACGCTAAAGTCCACTAAAGCTACCCCTGCACCACCACATGGCATGCTGCAATAAAACCAGTGGTCAAGCATGGCAAAAAAAAAAACATTAGCACATCAAAAACAGTAAAACCCCACTCAAACACCCCAAAGTCCACTAAAAAGACACCCCAGCACCCCCCAAAAAAATCATGCTGCAATAAAACAGGACCTAAGCATAAAATAAAACACCTGTGTACATGTTAAACATACCCCAAACACACCCAAGCAGCACCTCATGGCTCACCACCCCCACCCAAACATTACATGCTGCACTCAAACCTCATACAAAACAGGAGCCAAGCATTCAAAACAGCACCCATACACTACACAAGCAACTACATGCAATGCCATAGCACATGTTGTACTTACCTAAAAATGACGAATTCTGACCAAAAACGACTCTCCTCCGGGCTGGCTGAAGGTCTTCTGTCTGTCCTGGATGAATGTCTGCTGGGTGTAGGTTCACAAAAGTGCACGATACCACAGCAAGGAAAGCCAAATTGTTCACTCTGCAGCTCCTCACTCCGCTCTGCAGGTTCCCAAAATGGCTGCTGAGCACGCAGCAAACAAGCATTTAAGCTGTCGAGGAGCAAGGGAAGTTGAATCCGGGCCGCCCACAATCAGACCATTGGTCCCTTTCCGACTGGAGGCATGTCGAATCCATTTAAAATTTAATATGTCGATTTCAGTGCCCGGGAAGGAGGGTTTCGACAGTCAAATGCTGTTGAATCGGAAAACTGTCAAATCCACTGCGGGATTTGACACCAATTGAATATACCCCTGAGTATTTAGTGTGTCTTTGAGAAAGTGAGAAAGTTGGATAACAATGTGGAGGTGTCAGGAGGCTCATCGTTTGAGGCTCATCGTTTGGATGATCTTTGTCAAATAAGCTATATAAGAAATTAGCACCTTTTTTTTTATTTTAAGAACTGTTAAATGCATATGTATTAAATTAAATTAAATACTACACTTTGCTTTTGTTAAGAGACCCCTTCCACTTCAAGAATGATGATAAAGAAAGGAATACAGGATTTTTTTTACAGGAATTCTGATAATGTTAATGTGATTATCATATGAGGTGCTGTCACTTTGAAAAAGGAGTTGTCTATGCAGGCAGTGTTCAGCTAGGTACACACTGAAACAATGTCAGGCCAATTTGCCATTTCATAATGAGAAATTGCCTACATCGCTCAATGTGTAGAGGTGATTGCATGCTCCCACGGTCACTAGCGATGGACGGTAGGTTTGATTGCTGCATATCAAACCTAGTGATATTGCTAGCGATTTGACGCCTATCGTGCAGTGAGTATGGTGAAACGGATGACAAACGATATGTGAAATATCGTTTGGTTGTTAGCAAGCTGTCAGTGTGTGTACGCTCAATCTTGCTTGTTCTGGGCTCAAGGGAAATCTTCAGTAAAGTCGGAATGATTGCTGGTCATTACAGTGTGTACCCAGCATGGTCTAATACAGTATAATTGTGCCAATGCACAGCTCATAGGCTAATGATTTAACTCTTAACATTGACATAATTACAGTATGTGCACTGTAGTCAAACTTTTGTGTAGTTAAACGCACTGACAAACTTACAATTCTAGGTTCTTTGCTTTTAAAAAGAATTATTGTAAATAAAATTTACAATTAACGTTATTTTTATTTATAGTATTATTTGCATGTTTAGTTGTTTTTTGCCCTTTTAATCATGTTGTGGTCTATATTTTTTAGCTGTGGCACAGATCACTCTACAGACAATAATCCAACAATGACAACAACTGCCTAAGAAAAAAAAATACCAAAATTTAGTTGGGGAGGAGCATCATAACAAAACAATAAGAATGTTTAAAAAATAATAATACTATTTATAAAAATAATAATATGTTTTCTTAAAGTGAATCCTTTATACAGTTATTTATACAGTATATGATATGCAAAATGACTAGTTGATCTAGCCTGCTTCCAGTAGGTGGCACACTTTCTCCTTACACCAGAACAGCATAATGTCTTCACTTTAACATTCAAGTTTTATAGTTTCTGGAAATCTTATGGAGTTGGTTTATTGAATTATCCCTAAATATATAAGTAATGAGTTTTAGGTTCTGAGCTTACCTGATTCTCCCTAGAGCTTTGAGTATTAAGTAAGCTGTCAGATATAAACTTAGACATTTATCAGCTGTAAAGTAAGGAACAATTCAATGTTTATAATAAGCTCAACATTTCAGAATTCATTTTTACTGTACTGCTGTGTGCTCTCTAATAATTAATCTTTGCATTTTTTTTTGCAATCATACGCAACTAAAATTTAAACATAGTCATTCCACACAAAGTGCCTATAGTAATATAGATATACAAAGAGGTAACAACTTATAGAAAATTGAGCAAACTTGAATAAAACTATATGCAGCTAAAACTTTATTTAAAAAAAGGTATAGATTTACATAATGGGGGTTATTCAGATGTGGTTGGAGTTGCTTCCTGATGCACAATTGCGTGATTGACAGTCTGCTTCTGTCTGGGGGGTGGCGACGGCCTCCGTTTATGAAAACAGAGGCTTGTTGCCGTCGTTTACAGGGAAGGAAGAGGACAGGGGTCTCTGTCATAGCATGGAGATTTCCTGATCTCTGCGATGGACAGCTTGCAAGGCACCATGGATGCCACAAGCCGCTCAGTGGTGAGTCCAGTGATCTGATGCTGCATCCTACAAGGACGGTAGTATCACTACTGCAGCAGGAGGTATCTGTTTGTAATAGATGCCTCCTGCTGCATTACCATACAGAGCTAGCAACTCCAATCACATCTGAATCAGGCCCAATATGTAAATAATATGTCAGAATTTGCACTTGCAGTTTGGAGGTTAAATTATGGTTAATGTATTAATGTACAAATAAATGCAATTTGGACGCAAATTTTAATACAGTTTGGGTACAAGACATCAAGGGGCATATTTATAAAACATTATTTGCTTGCTATCCCCTGGAAACTACCTGAAACTATTCTGTATGAAGAATAGTGTTACCACCTTTATTTTCAGATTACCTGACAGGTGGATTGACCAGACAAAGTGGAGAAAACTGCATTAGTTACAGAAAGCTCTTTGTCAGAGCCTCCACATGCACCTTATATGCCATCAGACTCTCCCACATGTTGCTTTAAATGCCATCTGCTTCACATTCCCCTTTTTTATGCCTCAGAGCCTCTCTTGCCCCTTTATATGCCTCAGAGCCTCTTCTTTCGAATTTAGTTTTTATTTATTTGTGTAGATAACAATAAAGGAAAAACAGGATACATAAAAAAAAGAAAAATAAAGGATGGGGAGGGGTTATGGAGCCACAAAGCAATTTCAAACACATAAAGAATACATCTACATTTATGAAAAGACAGTTGTAATCTGTCTTAACTTTATCCTGCAGAAGATTTATACCATATGTACAATACACATTAGCCCCATGAAATAGCATGCTGAATATCTAATAATGGATATGCATGTAGGTAAAGTATTTACCTGTGGGGAGATCAATTAAGCCTGCAATGCTGCAAGTGAAATAACTGAATATCCCAGCAATAAGTTAAATAATATCCGTAATCAACCTAGAAAGTGCTTCAAGTAACAGGTTATTAGATGGCAAAACTTACCCCTTGTTCAAAGACACTACTTTGCCCCACGCTCTAAGGGAATCAATAATAGTTTGGAAAATATGTGCAGTTAATGGACATGCCTTGATAAAGAGCCAGGAGCTCGAAACGCGTCGGCTGCGTCCCTGTTGGAAGGAGTGACTCTTTACTACCTGAAAGGACACACGGCCTGCCCGGTGAATAGCTTTGGAGCCCAGCAGGGTGTCACCTAGGACATATCCCATTTCAACACCTGAGTGGCTCCATGTCTATGCACTGGGTACTGAACATCCCAGTAATAAGTTACTGAATACTGAATATCCCAGCAATAAGTTAAATATAATATCTGTAATCAACTTAGAAAGTGCTTCAAGTGACAGGTTATTAGATGGCAAAACATACCACTTACTCAAAGACACTACTTTGCCTCACGCTCTAAGGGAATCAATAATAGTTTGGGAAATATGTGCAGTTAATGGACATGCCTTGATAAGAGCCAGGAGCACAAAACTCATCGTCTGCATCCCTATTGGAAGGAGTGACTCTTTACTACCTGAAAGGACACACGGTCTGCCCGGTGAATAGCTTTGGAGCCCAGCAGGGTGTCACCCCATTTCAACACCTCAGTGGCTCCATGTCCATGCACTGGGTACACCTCCACTAAAACAAATTGATTTTGTTGTTGAAATTGTCCATTTGCTACCACTTTTTTGCTTTTGTATTTATTGGATGTTTGCTCATCACCCTATTGCCATATGTTTTATATGTTTTTATCTATTGTTATTTATGCTTTTTACCTTATAAAAAACTGACATTCAATTCAAACACGTGCATTGTCAATCTACCCAGCGCCAAGTGGGCCAAAAACGCCCATATCCTCAAGCATACTAAATAAGGGATTACAGGAAAATCTCAGTTTTTTTACCCCAGGCAGCAAAGGGTTCGGAGCGCTTTGGACTCACACAAATCACATTTAATAGACATAGCTGCCTAGGGGTTCATAACAAAACCCTGTACGGAATAACGGGTTACTAGCACTTTCTAGATCGACCTAAGGTTTTATGCCACTAAACAAGCCACTTGGTAGTCTAACAGACTAGCGACAGCCAGGCCTCCCTGTTTTTGAGCCTGATCAATCTGGAAAATGTCAATTGTTCTTCCATATCTTTTAACATTGACTTATGCGCAACGCCTAGAGTGTATCTTGAAATTTTGTAAGATATTGTACGAAATAGATACATCAGTTTTGGCAGTACATACATTTTTAAGTCTACCAGCCTTCCTAACCAAAAGATCTCTACCCTGAACAACGCTTTAGCAGAACATTTAGCTGCCTAAGGAGTGGACCAAAATTTGCTTTGCCAACATCGGCCTTGTGTTTAGTAATGTTGGTGCCCAAATACATACGGTGATATACTTTCCAATTATAACTATTACAGCTATTATTCCCTAATGTTAATGGCCAGTGCTTCTGGTTTTGAGGTCACAAATAGCAACACATCATCTGCAAAAAAAAACATATTTTGTGTATGGGGAAGATACTGAAACACCTGGAAAAGAAGTCCAATTTCTAATCATACAAGCAAATGGTTCTATAGCTAATACATACATCAGTGGAGAAAGGGGACAGCCCTATCTAGTATTGTTTTGATATAGGGAAAACCTCAGATAAAAAAATCCGTTACTAAAGACTCTAGCTGTAGGATTTGTATATAAGGCAAGAGTTGAGTTTAGTATGTTCCCAACAAAAACAAATTTCCCTAAAGTTGTTTGAAGATACAGCCAATGAAGTCAGTCAAACACCTTTTCAGTGTCTAAAGATAAAGATAAAATCAAAAAGCTCTGTTTACTACTCTCTGTATGTGTTCAGTAAAGTTAAAAACCCTTAGAATGTAGTCAGCAGCTTGTCTTCCTCTTACAAAGCCTAGTTGGTCTGGATCTATAAGATACGGTGTGATATCCTATAAGCCACTGGTTCTCAAACCTTGTGCCTAGGCCCCTTGGGGTTTGTGGTCCAGGACCAATTCAAATTATTTACAGTCAATGTAATAAACAAAATCAGTTCTTGTGGATTCCAATCATAAAATATATGGACAAACAAGTGACACCACATGCAAAAAACAGATTTGAAAATCTGACCAGTGTGCAAGTAGCTGCCTGTGTGAACTAGTTGATGTGGAGCGTCACCAACACTCCAATACCATAACAGAAAACCAAAATCATCAACATCGATTCCCTACCACACCACATAACTGAACCTAAGGCTGACATACAATTTACTTCTTGATTTCTGAATAAGAAACTTTTGACCTAGGGGTGCCGTGACAAAATAAATCTGATACTTTAGGGTCCTGTGATTAAAGAAAGTTTGTGAACCACTGCTATAAGCAATTAATGTAGCATACATTTTTTATGGCAATATTGATCAAGGCAATTGGTCTATAATTTTTTTACATATTTTTCCCTGGCTTAGGAAGTGCAATAATTTGAGCCTCTTCATACCCTATTTATTTCTCAGAGCCTTCGTGCGTTCCTGTATATGACTCAGAGAACCCTTATGCTACTGTATATGCCTTAGTGCCCCATTATGCCCCTTTCTATGACTCAGTACACCTTTATGCACCCATATGGCCTTATATTCCAGCCCAGAGCCCATCAAGCCCCTTCAAATGCTGCAGATCAATCCCCGTCATGCCCCCTTCTATGCCAAAGATCCAGTACCCTCATGCCCTTATATAGGACTCAGAGCCCACACATGGCCTTAAATGGCAGCCCAGAGCCCCACCTGCAGCTTTATATAACTCAAAGCTAGCCCCATCATGCCACTTTATATCCCTCAGAGCTGGTCCTATGTTGCCACCAAACTCTTACTTGCCAGTAAGGCAGCCCAAAGACCCCCAAACTGTGGTCCCTTGACCAGGGCTGCAAGCTTAAATGTATTGATCAATATATGAATCAGAACCCCATTGTTTATTATGGCAAGTGAGTTTATTACGGTGAGTGCTTTGTGTTTTTTCATTTAAGTAATGTAGTCACATACCATTTTGTACCCCACATCTGGAAGCGGAGAGTGCAGTGTATTAATGCTTTTTTATTTATTCAAAAAGGATTTGAGGTAACAATATGGTTAAAAAAGGGACAGACTATATGGGCCAAGTGGTTCTTATCTGCTTTCAATTTCTATGTTTCTATATAATTGTCTGTACCGGTGACATAAAAGGAGATTTATTTTTTTTACCTGCCCATACAATTAATTGTGTATTTATGTGCATTCTCCTACCATAATACCATCTAAAAATAGTGTTATCTGTTGGAGAAAAGTTTGGAGAAGAGAACTTTTTCTCTTCTCCATAAATAGCAGAACTGATCACTCCCCACTAAATCCTATGGGGGCTGTGTCACTAAGAGACAAGAAAACTGGGTGAAATCAGAAACTTCACTACTATTTTTTTTCTATAAATAAGGATAATAGGGGGAAAAAAATCTTTTTTTCCAGCTAAAATTCTTTAGAAAAGACGTTTTTATACTTACTAAATAGAGCCCTTAGCACTTTAAAATCAAACTGTTTGTATGTATAGGTAGTAATAAACTGTGACGCTTCATTGTTGATTTTTCCAACACTGCCATGTGTTTGCAAAGTTCTTTTCTTTTGAATGAGTTGTTTGACTTTTCCATGATGCAAGCTGGTCATTTGAGTTTTATATACAAATAAGGCTAGTTTATTTGATTAATTAAGACTGTCAAGTGCCTTTCCTTTAGGCCAAAACACTTAACGGATTGATACGTTATTTGTAAATATCGCTCTAAGTTAAGTGCTTTGCAGGTATTGTGTTTCAATATACTCACCACCTGTAGTATACAACGGTAACTGGCTCTTGCTTATCTTCAGTGTTAGGTAATCCGGAGGACTGATAACTGACATGTACAGACATTGTGCAACAGAAGAAGTAGAAACCAAAAATGTTCTTTTAGATAACTCTCAAATATTACATTGAAATTATAGATGCCAGCATCTATCTGAACGGGATGTTATCGGAATCCTGGCAGTCGGGACAATCAGACGTTTAGAATCCCAACGGATCACGGTAAGTATTTTAACCCTCCCACAACCTAACACTAACCCACCCCTGACACAGCATAACCCTAACCGTTCCGTGCTGCAGCCTAACCAATACCGGTGTCCCCCACCGGCAGCCTAACCCTCCCCTTAGTGCCTAACCCTGACCCCAGTACTTACTGTTGGAATTGTGACCGCCGTCACTGTCGGCATCCCGACTGCATCCCATCTCATACCCCGTTATCAAATAAAATCACGTGTCATGCACTGAATTAGAACCATTTCTGTGAATATGTATGCTTATAGCAGAGCAACAGCAAGAGAAACGGGTTGTAATACCAGAGGAAACAGACTGACATGCTGACTTAACAACTTTATATGATATCACTTAGGCAAAGTGCAAAAATGTAACTACTACCACAGCTTTGATTGTGGACACAGATCTATACACTGAAAAACAGTAACAATTTTAAAAACAAAAATTTCATGGGAAAAATCCATCAAATTTGGAATTACGGGTACATTCTGTAAAATGTAGTAGGACTTAATGCTAGATTGGTGTGAAGGCCAAGGGCCAAAACCAGGAGCACTGCCGGGTCTAGGGGATGGAACCATCGTTGCCCCATGTCACCTGCATTTTGGATACTCCAGACATGAACCCCAAATTTGCTGCCAGGAGCTTCCTTAGGATTAAACCAGGAACTGATCTTCCAGGTTTCAGCAGCCCTGCTAGATTACTGCTCGCCTCCCCTCTTTCCTCCAGATTACACAGATTTAAACATTCCCGTTTATGTGCCACAATGTTCTTGCAGCGGCAATCACAGTGTGGTTTTAGCGCACTGTGATTGACAGACTGAGAAAGTTGGAGGGCAGTGATGGGCATTTAAAATGCAGTCATATCAAGGCCATTTTGAGGGCGTGCCAAAGCCTTCATCTGCGTTTTCTGATGCAGTTTCCCTGGCCCTGGCAGCTTAGTTGAGGTGGACATTCTGAGCAATCGAATCAGAGATCCGATGGTTTCCAATGTTTACAATGACCAACTGATGCTGAGAAGCTGTCAAATAATTATCTATATTTCTTCTCAGATCAACTTTGACCGTAGACCATATTTGCATCCACTGCTGAATCAGGCCCAATGTGTAGTGTATTGCATGCACTCCTGAGGGTGAAACCAGCTGAGATTCATTTCATACAGATTTCAGATATGCTTGTATTTATACAGGTTGAGTCTCCCTTATCCAAAATGCTTGGGACCAGAGGTATTTTGGATATCGGATTTTTCCGTATTTTGGAATAATTGCATACCATAATGGGATATCATGGTGATGGGACCTAAATCTAAGCACAGAATGCATTTATGTTACATATACACCTTATACACACAGCCTGAAGGTCATTTTAACCAATATTTTATATAACTTTGTGCATTAAACAAAGTGTGTGTACATTCACACAATTCATTTATGTTTCATATACACCTTATACACACAGCCTGAGGGTCATTTAATACAATATTTTTAATAACTCTGTGTATTAAACACAGTTTTTGTACATTGAGCCATCAAAAAACAAAGGTTTCACTATCTCACTCTCACTCAAAAAAGTCCGTATTTCGGAATATTCCATATTTCGGAATATTTGGATATGGGATACTCAACCTGTAATACCATTTGGTACAGAGCCTCCTATTATTCACCTATTTGATTGACAGGCTATTTGTGATTCTGTGACATTATCACATGAGAGGGCACTAACCTCACTTCTTATCTTTCAAACTAGATCTACACCACTGGCACAGTCTGTGTCAGGCACAAAGCAAGGAGAAGCTGGCAGGGCACGTGGCCCAGGTGCTGGGTGTTGGGTGGAGCTCCAGTAGCTGTGTCAAGGGGTGGAGGGTAACAGGGTGTCAAACAGGGCCAAACAAAGGGCTGTGAGTTTGGAGTCTGGTGTATTCCCAACCTATGTCCTCCAATTCCCCTTCTGTACCACATTGTTTAAATATAAATTACAGAAGCTATGCACTAGCCATATTCAGTATAGTACAGACACTCCAAACAGTGGGGTAGATGTATTAAAGTGAAGTTTTCGATCTTTAGCAGGAGGATCCTGTTTTACCGCATTATCACACTCGTGTCAGCAGACATTATTTTACCTAGAGCCGTTACAGTAGTGTGTTATGTCACCTTACCAATGAAATGCCTCCTCCCTCTTTGGCACTTCTTATCGGCACCCGCTTAAGTACTGCGCATGCGCCAGCTTCCACTCCCAGCGAGTCCAGAGCTGTCTCTCCTCCAGCTGGCTCCCTGTGCATGTGCGAGATCTCACATACAGCCCAGAGTTGACACCCGCTGCAGCCAGGGATGGCGCTGTCTCTGGCTGTGGTGTGGGGGTAACGAAACCTGCAGCGGATGAAATCGATAGCTGCAGGTATCGGAACGGTCAGTGGGTGTTCATACATTGCCCTGCATATTGAAATGCCATCTTTTAAATGGCAGCGCAGATAATGACAGGGGCGCCCCTGTAACTGAGTGCACACTGCCGCATTAATACATAGGGGGGAAGCAATATCAGCGCACATAACATAGGTTTGGAGCGAAGTGTATTATACAATCCAAATTCTGAAGACCTATGACTTTTATACCCCTTTTACACTCGCAGAAAAATCCCGGGATATTGCACGTGAACGCGCATCATCCCGGGATTCTTCTCAGTGTAAATGGGTACAGGGACAATTTCCCGGGACGAGCATCCCGGGATTTCATCCCAGGTCAAAAGCAGGGTTGAACCCGGGACCGTCCCGGGAAGCTGCCAGTGTAAACGGGTATACCGGGTCAAGGCGACCCGGCACCCGTTCTCTTCATAGGAGGAGGCGGTGCTTGGAGAAGATTATCTCCAAGCACCGCCTCTGGGAGACTCGGCGGTGACGTCACTGACCCGGCAATATGCCGGGTCAGCCCGCTAATGTGAAAGGGTCATTCCCGGGAATGTGTCCCGGCAAATATACCGGGACACATTCCCGGGAATGAACTTTCCTGCGAGTGTAAAAGTGGTATAACTGAATCAGTTTAGCAAATTATCACCTTATTGTGACATTTCATTAACAATAACCAAATGTTTAAGAAATTAACAATTCAAATAGTAAGCTCAGAAGTCAACCTGGTTTTGTCTTGTACGATTGTACGATTGCCGCTTTAAAAATATGGCTCTCAGCTGACATCCCGCACCTCAGGCAAATTTGGACCCTATTACATATACCCTTTGCTTATTCCCCAAATATTGACCTCTTACAGCAGATTTTGTCAAAAATGTTCCATGCAAAAGTCACTCAAATCATTTTTATTTTGCCTGAACTTCTTTCTTAGTATACTGAAACCACAGCAAAGATCTGAATTAACTAACATTGTTGTACCAGCTATAAATTCTGTGAAACACAAGAATGCAGAATTTATCAATATAATTCTGGGAAATCAATAATAAAAATGAGTCCCGATGATTGTATCGCCAAAATATTACACATTAGATTCTGCAGCAACTGGGGTTACTACCGCCTCAGGATTCCTCAGGACAGTCCAGGAATCACAAGATCTATCTGGAGAATTTCTCATTCCCGGATGGATTCCAGGTATTATCTTCTAGAAGGTGCTAGATAAATGAGAAGTAGAAGCTGATTGGTTACTATGGGCAACATCCCATCTTAAAAATAACTCCCATTTTAGTAAATTTACCACGTTGAGTCAATGTGCACTGCTTGGAGTGATGTGCTGGCTAGGCATATAAAGGGCAATGATGGGCATCTGAAGCATAAAAAGGGGCATGACATAGTTTTTTATTGGAGTGGTAAGAAAATTTCCTGAAACATGACAAATAAAATAGTCGCAATCATACTGCGGTTTTGCCACACCACTTACCATGCCCCCTAACTACAACCCTTGTCCGAGGATAAGCAAACAAAAAGGTGGTAAACCTAGCAGCAACTTTGTAGGGATCTCTTCTACAGCCAACACGTCATGTAAATAATGATCGCTTGGTAAGTTATCACTGAGACTTTCTGAATAACTATGTTTTTCCATCATTTTTACCTGGACAATGTTTAAGCCGGAGGGTGTCTCATCTCATCAGATACTTGTTTTTCTGTTAAAATAGAAGGCAGTGTAAAAGAGACGCTGTATTATCACAAACTGTACGTGTTTGCTTTATCTTGTTTGGTCACACACCAGTTATACCCACATAAACACCAAAGAAATTAAATCTATTATAAATGTGCATTTACATATTGGCAAGAGTAGAGCTGTGGATTATAAAAACACAAAAATAAACATGCAGTTTGCAGCTCGCCAAAGTTTAAAACTGGAATCAACAAGCAGACACAGTTTGTAACCTTTGTTAACTCTAAATCTGCCACAAGTACTTCTCACAGTGTAATAAAAGCCATAAAAAATAACAAACTTTTTTTTACAGATAAATCTAACAAGACTAAAGATCTTTAGTCTATCAATCTTCTGTAGATGATCAGACCATATTCCTGTTTGAATTGCCTATGATATTGTGTAGACATTACTGAAAATATTTATAATCATTCAGTTTTATGAGCTCTTAAAGTAAATAACAATATGGGACAGGTTGGCAGCACTGGATAAAAACCTACACTTTGGGGTCTATTCACGAAGCAGTGAAAAGTGTGGAGAAGTGAGCCACTGGAGAAATTGTCCATGGCAACCAATCAGCATTGAAGTAACATTATCATTCGCATACTATAAAATTATACAGACTAGCTAATTGGTTGCCATGGGCAACTTCTCCACTCTTTTCACTGCTTCATGAATAGACCCCTTTGAAATAAGAAGCAACAATTTAAATTGCTACACCACTGCCATAACAAACCCTTTTTAATTAACACACACCAAATAATTAATACACTGGCACTAGCTACCATTCACACTTAGACCCTAAGTAATGTAATAAAGTGTCATATACAAAAGAGAGAACAGTATACAGTATTTGCACTTAATAATGAATGAAAAGTCTCATCTGGGAATTTTGTTTACTACAGTAGAGTGAATTTAAAAGACAATTATTGAGAATAGATGAGAGTGCCTTGATATTATATAATCATGACACAAAGTACTGTATACTGTATGCCAAGTACTATTGGATTTAGAAATCCACTATCAGCTAGTCATACGCGGATAGCTAGTACTGCTGTCATCATTAACATTGCTTATCATCCTTGCAACATACTGTAGGTACAGCCAGGGGTGTAGCCAGAACTTTGTGGGCCCCATAGCAACATTTTGAAGGGGCCCCCGTCCCAATGCTACTAGAAAGACACTTTTCTGCAGCAGTTGTTAATTTTATGCCCTAGCTATAATAGTGCCCTAGTTCATTTTCTGAACCATAGTAGTGCCTTATTTAATGTTATGCCCCATAGTAGTGCTCTAGTTATATTATGAATTGTAGTAGTGCTTAAGTTCACCCTATGTCACATTTCAGATAGAGATGAGCGCCTGAAATTTTTCGGGTTTTGTGTTTTGGTTTTGGGTTCGGTTCCGCGGCCGTGTTTTGGGTTCGAACGCGTTTTGGCAAAACCTCACCGAATTTTTTTTGTCGGATTCGGGTGTGTTTTGGATTCGGGTGTTTTTTTCAAAAAACACTAAAAAACAGCTTAAATCATAGAATTTGGGGGTCATTTTGATCCCAAAGTATTATTAACCTCAAAAACCATAATTTACACTCATTTTCAGTCTATTCTGAATACCTCACACCTCACAATATTATTTTTAGTCCTAAAATTTGCACCGAGGTCGCTGTGTGAGTAAGATAAGCGACCCTAGTGGCCGACACAAACACCGGGCCCATCTAGGAGTGGCACTGCAGTGTCACGCAGGATGTCCCTTCCAAAAAACCCTCCCCAAACAGCACATGACGCAAAGAAAAAAAGAGGCGCAATGAGGTAGCTGTGTGAGTAAGATTAGCGACCCTAGTGGCCGACACAAACACCGGGCCCATCTAGGAATGGCACTGCAGTGTCACGCAGGATGGCCCTTCCAAAAAACCCTCCCCAAACAGCACATGACGCAAAGAAAAAAAGAGGCGCAATGAGGTAGCTGTGTGAGTAAGATTAGCGACCCTAGTGGCCGACACAAACACCGGGCCCATCTAGGAGTGGCACTGCAGTGTCACGCAGGATGTCCCTTCCAAAAAACCCTCCCCAAACAGCACATGACGCAAAGAAAAAAAGAGGCGCAATGAGGTAGCTGACTGTGTGAGTAAGATTAGCGACCCTAGTGGCCGACACAAACACCGGGCCCATCTAGGAGTGGCACTGCAGTGTCACGCAGGATGTCCCTTCCAAAAAACCCTCCCCAATCAGCACATGATGCAAAGAAAAAGAAAAGAAAAAAGAGGTGCAAGATGGAATTGTCCTTGGGCCCTCCCACCCACCCTTATGTTGTATAAACAAAACAGGACATGCACACTTTAACCAACCCATCATTTCAGTGACAGGGTCTGCCACACGACTGTGACTGATATGACGGGTTGGTTTGGACCCCCCCCAAAAAAGAAGCAATTAATCTCTCCTTGCACAAACTGGCTCTACAGAGGCAAGATGTCCACCTCATCTTCACCCTCCGATATATCACCGTGTACATCCCCCTCCTCACAGATTATCAATTCGTCCCCACTGGAATCCACCATCTCAGCTCCCTGTGTACTTTGTGGAGGCAATTGCTGCTGGTCAATGTCTCCGCGGAGGAATTGATTATAATTCATTTTAATGAACATCATCTTCTCCACATTTTCTGGATGTAACCTCGTACGCCGATTGCTGACAAGGTGAGCGGCGGCACTAAACACTCTTTCGGAGTACACACTTGTGGGAGGGCAACTTAGGTAGAATAAAGCCAGTTTGTGCAAGGGCCTCCAAATTGCCTCTTTTTCCTGCCAGTATAAGTACGGACTGTGTGACGTGCCTACTTGGATGCGGTCACTCATATAATCCTCCACCATTCTATCAATGTTGAGAGAATCATATGCAGTGACAGTAGACGACATGTCCGTAATCGTTGTCAGGTCCTTCAGTCCGGACCAGATGTCAGCATCAGCAGTCGCTCCAGACTGCCCTGCATCACCGCCAGCGGGTGGGCTCGGAATTCTGAGCCTTTTCCTCGCACCCCCAGTTGCGGGAGAATGTGAAGGAGGAGATGTTGACAGGTCGCGTTCCGCTTGACTTGACAATTTTGTCACCAGCAGGTCTTTGCACCCCAGCAGACTTGTGTCTGCCGGAAAGAGAGATCCAAGGTAGGCTTTAAATCTAGGATCGAGCACGGTGGCCAAAATGTAGTGCTCTGATTTCAACAGATTGACCACCCGTGAATCCTTGTTAAGTGAATTAAGGGCTGCATCCACAAGTCCCACATGCCTAGCGGAATCGCTCCCTTTTAGCTCCTTCTTCAATGCCTCTAGCTTCTTCTGCAAAAGCCTGATGAGGGGAATGACCTGACTCAGGCTGGCAGTGTCTGAACTGACTTCACGTGTGGCAAGTTCAAAGGGCATCAGAACCTTGCACAACGTTGAAATCATTCTCCACTGCACTTGAGACAGGTGCATTCCACCTCCTATATCGTGCTCAATTGTATAGGCTTGAATGGCCTTTTGCTGCTCCTCCAACCTCTGAAGCATATAGAGGGTTGAATTCCACCTCGTTACCACTTCTTGCTTCAGATGATGGCAGGGCAGGTTCAGTAGTTTTTGGTGGTGCTCCAGTCTTCTGTACGTGGTGCCTGTACGCCGAAAGTGTCCCGCAATTTTTCTGGCCACCGACAGCATCTCTTGCACGCCCCTGTCGTTTTTTAAAAAATTCTGCACCACCAAATTCAAGGTATGTGCAAAACATGGGACGTGCTGGAATTTGCCCATATTTAATGCACACACAATATTGCTGGCGTTGTCCGATGCCACAAATCCACAGGAGAGTCCAATTGGGGTAAGCCATTCCGCGATGATCTTCCTCAGTTGCCGTAAGAGGTTTTCAGCTGTGTGCGTATTCTGGAAACCGGTGATACAAAGCGTAGCCTGCCTAGGAAAGAGTTGGCGTTTGCGAGATGCTGCTACTGGTGCCGCCGCTGCTGTTCTTGCGGCGGGAGTCCATACATCTACCCAGTGGGCTGTCACAGTCATATAGTCCTGACCCTGCCCTGCTCCACTTGTCCACATGTCCGTGGTTAAGTGGACATTGGGTACAGCTGCATTTTTTAGGACACTGGTGACTCTTTTTCTGAGGTCTGTGTACATTTTCGGTATCGCCTGCCTAGAGAAATGGAACCTAGATGGTATTTGGTACCGGGGACACAGTACCTCCAACAAGTCTCTAGTTGGCTCTGCAGTAATGATGGATACCGGAACCACGTTTCTCACCACCCAGGATGCCAAGGCCTCAGTTATCCGCTTTGCAGTAGGATGACTGCTGTGATATTTCATCTTCCTCGCAAAGGATTGTTGAACAGTCAATTGCTTACTGGAAGTAGTACAAGTGGGCTTACGACTTCCCCTCTGGGATGACCATCGACTCCCAGCGGCAACAACAGCAGCGCCAGCAGCAGTAGGCGTTACACGCAAGGATGCATCGGAGGAATCCCAGGCAGGAGAGGACTCGTCAGAATTGCCAGTGACATGGCCTGCAGGACTATTGGCATTCCTGGGGAAGGAGGAAATTGACACTGAGGGAGTTGGTGGGGTGGTTTGCGTGAGCTTGGTTACAAGAGGAAGGGATTTACTGGTCAGTGGACTGCTTCCGCTGTCACCCAAAGTTTTTGAACTTGTCACTGACTTATTATGAATGCGCTGCAGGTGACGTATAAGGGAGGATGTTCCGAGGTGGTTAACGTCCTTACCCCTACTTATTACAGCTTGACAAAGGGAACACACGGCTTGACACCTGTTGTCCGCATTTCTGGTGAAATACCTCCACACCGAAGAGCTGATTTTTTTGGTATTTTCACCTGGCATGTCAACGGCCATATTCCTCCCACGGACAACAGGTGTCTCCCCGGGTGCCTGACTTAAACAAACCACCTCACCATCAGAATCCTCCTGGTCAATTTCCTCCCCAGCGCCAGCAACACCCATATCCTCCTCATCCTGGTGTACTTCAACACTGACATCTTCACTCTGACTATCAGGAACTGGACTGCGGGTGCTCCTTCCAGCACTTGCAGGGGGCGTGCAAATGGTGGAAGGCGCATGCTCTTCGCGTCCAGTGTTGGGAAGGTCAGGCATCGCAACCGACACAATTGGACTCTCCTTGTGGATTTGGGATTTCGAAGAATGCACAGTTCTTTGCTGTGCTGCTTTTGCCAGCTTGAGTCTTTTCATTTTTCTAGCGAGAGGCTGAGTGCTTCCATCCTCATGTGAAGCTGAACCACTAGCCATGAACATAGGCCAGGGCCTCAGCCGTTCCTTGCCACTCCGTGTGGTAAATGGCATATTGGCAAGTTTACGCTTCTCCTCCGACAATTTTATTTTAGGTTTTGGAGTCCTTTTTTTTCTGATATTTGGTGTTTTGGATTTGACATGCTCTGTACTATGACATTGGGCATCGGCCTTGGCAGACGACGTTGCTGGCATTTCATCGTCTCGGCCATGACTAGTGGCAGCAGCTTCAGCACGAGGTGGAAGTGGATCTTGATCTTTCCCTAATTTTGGAACCTCAACATTTTTGTTCTCCATATTTTAATAGGCACAACTAAAAGGCACCTCAGGTAAACAATGGAGATGGATACTAGTATACAATTATGGACTGCCTGCCGACTGCAGACACAGAGGTAGCCACAGCCGTGAACTACCGTACTGTACTGTGTCTGCAGCTAATATAGACTGGTTGATAAAGAGAAGATGTCTATGTAACTATGTATGTATAAAGAAGACTGAAAAAAATCCACGGTTAGGTGGTATACAATTATGGACGGACTGCCTGCCGAGTGCAGACACAGAGGTAGCCACAGCCGTGAACTACCGTACTGTACTGTGTCTGCAGCTAATATAGACTGGTTGATAAAGAGAAGATGTCTATGTAACTATGTATGTATAAAGAAGAATGAAAAAAAACCACGGTTAGGTGGTATACAATTATGGACGGACTGCCTGCCGAGTGCAGACACAGAGGTAGCCACAGCCGTGAACTACCGTACTGTACTGTGTCTGCAGCTAATATAGACTGGTTGATAAAGAGAAGATGTCTATGTAACTATGTATGTATAAAGAAGAATGAAAAAAATCCACGGTTAGGTGGTATTACAATTATGGACGGACTGCCTGCCGAGTGCAGAGACACAGAGGTAGCCACAGCCGTGAACTACCGTACTGTGTCTGCTGCGACTGGATGATAAATGATATAAAAAATATATATATATCACTACTGCAGCCGGACAGGTATATATTATATATTATATAATGACGGACCTGCTGGACACTGTCTGTCAGCAGAATGAGTTTTATTTTTATAGAATAAAAAAAAAAAAAACACACAAGTGAAGTCACACGACGAGTGTTTAACTTTTTCAGGCAATCACAATATAAGTATACTACTAACTATACTGGTGGTCAGTGTGGTCAGGTCACTGGTCAGTCACACTGGCAGTGGCACTCCTGCAGCAAAAGTGTGCACTGTTTAATTTTAATATATTATGTACTCCTGGCTCCTGCTATAACCTATAACTGGCACTGCAGTAGTGCTCCCCAGTCTCCCCCACAATTATAAGCTGTGTGAGCTGAGCAGTCAGACAGATATATATAATATTATATATAGATAATAGATGATGCAGCACACTGGCCTGAGCCTGAGCAGTGCACACAGATATGGTATGTGACTGACTGAGTCACTGTGTGTATCGCTTTTTTCAGGCAGAGAACGGATATATTAAATAAACTGCACTGTGTGTCTGGTGGTCACTCACTATATAATATATTATGTACTCCTGGCTCCTGCTATAACCTATAACTGGCACTGCAGTAGTGCTCCCCAGTCTCCCCCACAATTATAAGCTGTGTGAGCTGAGCAGTCAGACAGATATATATAATATTATATATAGATAATAGATGATGCAGCACACTGGCCTGAGCCTGAGCAGTGCACACAGATATGGTATGTGACTGACTGAGTCACTGTGTGTATCGCTTTTTTCAGGCAGAGAACGGATATATTAAATAAACTGCACTGTGTGTCTGGTGGTCACTCACTATATAATATATTATGTACTCCTGGCTCCTGCTATAACCTATAACTGGCACTGCAGTAGTGCTCCCCAGTCTCCCCCACAATTATAAGCTGTGTGAGCTGAGCAGTCAGACAGATATATATAATATTATATATAGATAATAGATGATGCAGCACACTGGCCTGAGCCTGAGCAGTGCACACAGATATGGTATGTGACTGACTGAGTCACTGTGTGTATCGCTTTTTTCAGGCAGAGAACGGATATATTAAATAAACTGCACTGTGTGTCTGGTGGTCACTCACTATATAATATATTATGTACTCCTGGCTCCTGCTATAACCTATAACTGGCACTGCAGTAGTGCTCCCCAGTCTCCCCCACAATTATAAGCTGTGTGAGCTGAGCAGTCAGACAGATATATATAATATTATATATAGATAATAGATGATGCAGCACACTGGCCTGAGCCTGAGCAGTGCACACAGATATGGTATGTGACTGACTGAGTCACTGTGTGTATCGCTTTTTTCAGGCAGAGAACGGATATATTAAATAAACTGCACTGTGTGTCTGGTGGTCACTCACTATATAATATATTATGTACTCCTGGCTCCTGCTATAACCTATAACTGGCACTGCAGTAGTGCTCCCCAGTCTCCCCCACAATTATAAGCTGTGTGAGCTGAGCAGTCAGACAGATATATATAATATTATATATAGATAATAGATGATGCAGCACACTGGCCTGAGCCTGAGCAGTGCACACAGATATGGTATGTGACTGACTGAGTCACTGTGTGTATCGCTTTTTTCAGGCAGAGAACGGATATATTAAATAAACTGCACTGTGTGTCTGGTGGTCACTCACTATATAATATATTATGTACTCCTGGCTCCTGCTATAACCTATAACTGGCACTGCAGTAGTGCTCCCCAGTCTCCCCCACAATTATAAGCTGTGTGAGCTGAGCAGTCAGACAGATATATATAATATTATATATAGATAATAGATGATGCAGCACACTGGCCTGAGCCTGAGCAGTGCACACAGATATGGTATGTGACTGACTGAGTCACTGTGTGTATCGCTTTTTTCAGGCAGAGAACGGATATATTAAATAAACTGCACTGTGTGTCTGGTGGTCACTCACTATATAATATATTATGTACTCCTGGCTCCTGCTATAACCTATAACTGGCACTGCAGTAGTGCTCCCCAGTCTCCCCCACAATTATAAGCTGTGTGAGCTGAGCAGTCAGACAGATATATATAATATTATATATAGATAATAGATGATGCAGCACACTGGCCTGAGCCTGAGCAGTGCACACAGATATGGTATGTGACTGACTGAGTCACTGTGTGTATCGCTTTTTTCAGGCAGAGAACGGATATATTAAATAAACTGCACTGTGTGTCTGGTGGTCACTCACTATATAATATATTATGTACTCCTGGCTCCTGCTATAACCTATAACTGGCACTGCAGTAGTGCTCCCCAGTCTCCCCCACAATTATAAGCTGTGTGAGCTGAGCAGTCAGACAGATATATATAATATTATATATAGATAATAGATGATGCAGCACACTGGCCTGAGCCTGAGCAGTGCACACAGATATGGTATGTGACTGACTGAGTCACTGTGTGTATCGCTTTTTTCAGGCAGAGAACGGATATATTAAATAAACTGCACTGTGTGTCTGGTGGTCACTCACTATATAATATATTATGTACTCCTGGCTCCTGCTATAACCTATAACTGGCACTGCAGTAGTGCTCCCCAGTCTCCCCCACAATTATAAGCTGTGTGAGCTGAGCAGTCAGACAGATATATATAATATTATATATAGATAATAGATGATGCAGCACACTGGCCTGAGCCTGAGCAGTGCACACAGATATGGTATGTGACTGAGTCACTGTGTGCTGTGTATCGCTTTTTTCAGGCAGAGAACGGATTATAAAGTAAACTGCACTGTCCTCACTAGTAAACTCTCTCCACTCAGTCTCTACACTTCTACAGTAACAGTACTCCTCCTAGTCAGCTCCAGTAAATCTCTCTCAGTCTCTTATAATCTAAATGGAGAGGACGCCAGCCACGTCCTCTCCCTATCAATCTCAATGCACGTGTGAAAATGGCGGCGACGCGCGGCTCCTTATATAGAATCCGAGTCTCGCGATAGAATCCGAGCCTCGCGAGAATCCGACAGCGTCATGATGACGTTCGGGCGCGCTCGGGTTAACCGAGCAAGGCGGGAAGATCCGAGTCGCTCGGACCCGTGAAAAAAAACATGAAGTTCTGGCGGGTTCGGATTCAGAGAAACCGAACCCGCTCATCTCTAATTTCAGAGCTGCACACATTATGCCGCACAGTACCCCCAATTCACATTATGATATACTGTATAGTGCTCCCCCTTCATGTTGTGCCTCATCACAGTGCCCTGGTTCATAACATTTAAATGCCCTCCAGTTCATTTTATACCACACTATAAAAGCAGGTCCAGGGCATACCTAGATATATTGGAGGCCCCAAGGAAAAAGTTTGATAGGACCCCTACATACTACCCCATTGGCAAAAAATGTATATAACACATTTAACTTTGACAGGGAAGGTGGGCCCCTCTCAGCTCTGGGCCCCATAGCAGTTGCACTGCCTGCACCTATGGTAGCTACGCCCTTGGCTACAGCACCCGCAAGACATTTGTACATCTGCCTCCATGTCTACTTAAGTTGCAATTTAATGAAAATGCTCTTAGTGTCCTCGGCCTATGCTTAGCTGCCTCTTCCTCCTCCGTTCTGCCTCTTCAGGCATAAGGAGTTGTAAGTGTAACATGAACAAAAATCAGGACACAGACGTACTGTATGCAGAAATCTTTTGCTGCACGTAATACGGAAATTTATTTATTATGCAAAAAGGTATTTTCAGCTGTACATGAGCCTCTAAATAGGTATCTATGCACTCAGATGACCTATAAGTGCTTTGGAACAAACTACTTGCAATGTGTGTCAGTCTATTTTGCATTTTACAAATTATCTTAGCAATAAAAAACTGATACATTTCATGGGAGAGGGATAATGAGTTTATTCAAGTTCTTAATTAATTGTTAATTCTGTTTTTCTGCTCTAACGTGTGTATTTACCTTGCTCTATGACTTTACAGCTGGGAACTAAAAGAGTTAATAAAGTTGAATTGATGGAACACAATTGTGCAGGCCTCATGCTTGAAGAAATCTTTCTGCATAGCCACTCAGCTTTTGCCTAGGTAACTCTGGGACTTCACCCAGACAAACAATAATGTTGCTATGGCAACTTAATAACTGGATATCCCCTCCACAAACAGGACCAAATACAGCCTAGGAAAGTCTGCAATGTGTGCAATGACAAAACGCTGCAATGTAGAAAGACAGAGGCATTTTTAAAATACTTTCCTGTGACAGTTTTCTGCTGAACTAGTACATCTAGGCATGACAAGCGCAGAACTGTCTCAACTCTCCTTAGTGAACTATAAACCCCATTGTGATATAGTGTGTTTACATGTTCAGGTTCAATAAATATTCCATGAGAATATTCATTTATTAATTAAATAAGTTATTACATTTACGACCTTATTCAGCATCAGTTGCAGTTTTGTATAAATTAGCAAAACTGCAACTGCTTGCGATCGCATGCTGGGGGCCGCCCAGCATGCAAATGCCTGCCAGCGAAATTCAATTGCGAGCGCATTGCGGAATTAGGGATGCCCCCTGCCTGCACAGCCAGGCTGCGAAGGAAGGCACAGAGCGGCCATGTTTTCAGTTGCAGAAGCCGCACGTGACGTCATGCGGCAGACCCAAAAATGGCGCCACACACCCTCAGTTTAGCTGTCCCACCCCAGCAATGCTGCGTCGCCACCCACGAACGCCTCTGCCTGTCAATCAGGCAGAGGTGTTCCCATCAATGCCATGCAATCGCATATACCAGCCCACGCAGATCGGATCCTGTGCGTTCGCACTACACGGAACACCGGCATTATGCGTTCGCATCGCTATAGCGACACTTACTGAATGATGGCCTTAATGTGCAAAATAAGGCTTTCTATAGGGGATCCGGTCACATGGTCCACAGTTACTCAACATGTCGACAGTAACCATGTCAGAATACTCAGAATGTCAACATGTTCACAATGACATCTGAAATGTCGCCATATGAAATGTTAACATACTGTACTTACTAGAACTGCCGCTCATCAGAGGTTTGTGCTGGAATTGCTGCACACGTAACCGCCGGCACAGGTAAAACGACGCTGCAGACCCTGTTATTGAACCAGGTGGTAAGTGACCGCTTGGCCACCAGCAACGTTAGAATGACATTCTATCATGCCGAAATTATGAAAGTTTGTTCATGTTGACCTGATGCATGTAGACATGAGAACTGATGACGTAACACACCACTCCCTTCTGTACTGTGTAGTGGTGGCTGCTGAGTTGAGAAATACAGTAATGTCAGTTCTTGGTACAAATCTTTAAAAAATAGTGCAATAAATAGATATTAAGTAGACAGTAAGTAAATAGTGAGGTAAATTGAATAGGGCTAATTCAGAGGTGGACGCTAAAGGCACAGCTGCTGTGCAATTGTATGCAATAGCTGTGCTAAATTATGCAAAAGTTGCAGGAGGCGCCATAAGTAAAAAGACGCGCACAGCAAGCTGCCCTGGAAAATGCAGCATCGGATCAACTGTATGAACATCAGACATCTGAGTAACCTTCAGGATGCCCAGCAAAATCACACTGCCGGGGCAAGTGATGCTGACACTCCCCCGTTTTCATATTGCCAACCCCAAAAACCAAAAGCATGCCAATCATTTTGTGGCTTTTGGGGCACTGCGAGTGCAGTTGCAGAAACAGATCAGAACACGCACAGTGCATGCGTGGATCAAAGAAACATCAGAGATTTACATAAATATTTCATTTCTGTAAATCTCTGAATCAGGCCCAGTGTCTCTGTATGCATTGCTACATGCAATTATGGGCCTAATGCAGACCTGATCTTAGATTTTCAAAAAAATGAACATCCGCGATCCAAATCTTTGATATGCTTGGGGGACGCCCAGCACAGAGCAAGTCTGCCCCGCATGCTTGGTTCTGCCCCCCACCTTGCAGACATGCGAAAGCATTGCATGTATGTGATGACAGCCGGCTACCCGCCATGCTTTTGGATGCAACAGCTGTGTGTGACCTCACGTAGCCGACACGACTGGCCCCAGCAACGGTCCGGACTGCGCCACTCCAATGCCGCCACAACGCCATTCGAACACCTCTAACACGCTCCCGACCGCCCCACGCCTGTTTCTGCCTGTCAATCAGGCAGAGGCGATTGCACATGTGAGAGGCCGCGCATCTCACTGTGCACGCATGCTCAGTGCGGCTTCTGCACATGCGCACACTACACTGGCCTTCAGCCTGCATACGCTGCAGCGACCAGGTCTGGATTAGGCCCTATATCCATCCAGCCAGTAAATGGGCAATATCTGCAAGAATATTTAAAAATGATTGAATTATTTATTTGCTCAGAATGCCTATTGCAGCCTTTACAACTGCTCACTGCGCCAAGGCCTTTACAACTGTGTGAAAGCCTTTACATGAAAATGCAGTCACAGGCTCAGACACGCTGTTGAAATGGTCACAATACAAATGCGTTTATTTAGTCGTTTCCCATTACCTCCCAGAAACCCTCAATACCTGTCACTCACTTTGCAAATAAATCCTCACTGTGGGGGAAAATTCAGATCTGATCATAGATGTGCTAAATGTAGCCCCGCAACCGCCTCTGACTGTCAATCAGACAGTGGCGATCGCAGCCCTGAGATGCTTTTTGCATCTCACTGGGCCTCATGGGGTGTGCACGCGTAGTGCGCCCACGCTTCACACTGCAATCACTGCCGCTGCAGCGATCCAGTCTGAATTAGGCCCTTTGTCTGCAGTCTCTAATTAATCTCAACTAATCAATGCAAGCACAGTGCGACTGACGAATGCACAGTACAAAAAAACCCTAATCTGCTCAGTTTACTTTTCAGTTTACTCAGCAGGTGACTGCAGAACTGTGGATGTGCTGTAAATCAGGTAAGACTCATGGACTCTGAAGTGCAGAAGAACACCTTTTCTTGGTTTCACATCAGGAACTGAACTGACTAACAAACAAAAAAAATAAACAAACAGGAAACTCCCTCCCATCATGTATAGCCCCAGGTAGAGTCCCATTGTGCAGGGTCCTAGCATAAACGTCCTGACTTGGTGGTATACAGTTGCGTCATGGGTGGCTGTTCATTGAGAGTAATGGCTGGAGGTGCCATTGAGTCAGACGGTGTTTCACTATTGACTGAGGAAGACATAGCTGACAACCCACAGTGTGGTGTGAGGAGGGTCACTGACATCCACTGTTACACTTGGCGCAGAAATAGTCTTCTCAGGTAGACTCGACAGGTGACGATGATTAGGCTCATACACAGCTCCATCTGCCTGAACAACATAACTGTTGGGCTGGCTGGCTTCCATTAAGCTGGTGACAGGCTTGTCATACCCTCAAGTGGTCTGTATTTGAACAGCTTGTCCTGGAAGCAATTTGAGGGTGGGCGTGCGCTGTACGGTCATAATTTCTTTAATTAGACATGCGCTTAGAGGCAAGCGCCATCTGCACTTGCGTCTGTAATTGAGGTTGTAATTGATGTTTTGTAATTGGAATTTGGGTTCTAGTGCGACGTGATAATAACCATTGGGCAGGGGATGGTATTCCGTCCCGTGGTGTGTTGCATAGGTTTAAGAGCGCGAAAAAGATGTCAGTCTGGTCTTGTGTGAATTTCTCCAATAGATGTTTGGCTGAGTGGACAGCTCTCTCTGCAAGCCCATTGAATTGTGGATACAGTGGACTGCTGGTGATGCGTGTGAAATCCCAAGTGCGAGCAAACATCTTAAACTCATTGCTCATGAACTGTGTGGCATTGTCTGTGATAAGTTTCTGAGGTATTCCATGTGTAGCAAAGTGTCCTTTTAGCATGGTAATAATGGTGGTGTTTGTAAGAGTGGGCAAATTATCAATCTCAAACCACCCTGAGTAAGAGTCTACAAGAACCAGGTACTGCTTATCCCTCCATACAAAAATATCAGCTGCAGTGATGGACCACGGAAGATCTGGGATGTCATGTGGAAGCAGAGGCTCATGTGATTAGTGTACATGAAAAGCCGCATATGGGCCACAAACAGAGACCTTCGTCTCAAGGTCATTGAACATGGTGGACCAATAGAGCAGTTCCCTGGCCCTGCACTTGATGGCCTCCAGGCCGGGGTGTCCTTGGTGCAATTGCTTGGTATAGTACTTTTGTAAGGTGTAGGGTATAACAAACCTCTGACCTCTCAAGATGATCCCGTCTGACAGCGATAACTCATCTCGCATGGCAAAGAACGGGCCTAAGTCTTGGGGGAGTTCTTTGGAGGACTGAGGCCAGCCTTGCAGGATAACCTGAGATAGACGTTGACACAAGAGATTCTTTTCGCAGCTCCTCCAGGCGGGCAGAGGACAGGATTTGCACAGACATCACATCATAGTAATCGTCAACTTGTAGAGGTTCAGAATGGGGGAGGAATGCTCTGGAGAGGGCATCAGCCACAAACATTTCTTTGCCATGCTTGTAGACAATGGCTAGGTGGTATCTCTTTAATTTGAGCATCATCCTCTGGATATGGGAAGATGCATTGTGCAGCGGCTTTCTCATGATGATGATGAGCGGTCGGTGGTCAATTTCAACAGTGACTGGCTGGCCGTAGATGAAGTCGTGGAATTTGTGGCAAGCAAAAACCAATGCCAGCAGCTCTTTTTTGATCTGCGCATAACGAGATTCTGTTTCTGTCGGTGCCCTGGAATGAAAAGCAATTGGTCTATTCTTTTGGAGGCAGACTGCACCCAATCTGTGATGTGAGGCATCAGCTGAGATAACCACTAGCAAATGTACATTGAAGTACTGTAGTACAGGAGGGCTGGTGAGCATGCTTTTGTAACTCGACACCGCAGCAGTGTGTGGTTCCAACCAAAACCACTCTGTATCGTGGTGTAGAAGTTGTAGGGGTGGAGTGATCTCACTATAACTGGGGATGAATTTGGATAGGTAATTAGTCATACCTAAGAAATGTTGGAGACTGAGTTTGTCCACCGGTAGAGGCATGTGCTGGATGGCTGTCGTTTTGTCACGGTCGGGTTTAACACCTTGGTCTGTGCAGAGGTGACCCACGTACGGAACTTCAGGCACTCTGAATCTGCACTTATCTGGGTTGAGCTTTAAGTTGATTGCTAGCATTCTTTCCAATACCTGGCGGAGACGCTCATCATGCTCTTGCATATTACAGCCCCAGATGAGGATGTAATCTCACAGGGGTATCCTGCAAACAATTGTTCCATGCACCTTTGACACACCTCACTGCCAGTAGTCAGGCTGTATGGAATGAGTAAGAAGGCATATGTCCCAGCTGGTGTCATAAAACCAGTGAGAAGTGACGATTCTTTGTCCAACGGGATTTGCCAAAACCCACATTTGACATATAATGTGCTGAAGACCGTGGCTTCTGACATGTCAGCAATGACTTGTTCTACAGCTCTCAATGGGTGACGGGGTCTTAGTAACTCTTTATTGAGGTGCACAGGGTCTATGCAGATCCTTACAGTCCCCTCTTTATTTACAGCAGATACCCACTGGGTTGCTTCTTCAATAGGGGTTATGACGTCAAGTGCGGTCATGCGATCCAGCTCAGCTAGGACTTTGTCTTTCATAGCGATTGGAATCTGCTGAGGTGCACACACTGTAGGGATTCATCCAAGCACATGTGGTAAATGACAGGTACTGTAGCTTGACAATGGTGTCACAAGTGAATGTCCTTAAAGTTACGGAACTCTGGGGTATCTTGCTGTATCAGGTGTACTTCCGGCCCAGGATGTATCAACCCAAGAGAAACACTGTCAGGCAGTCCGAGCAGTGGTCTAACATCACTATCTACTATGCTACTAAGTTTACAGTGTCTGTGTGGTTTATTGTAGCCTGAGGGCTAGTTTGGTGCAGCAGGGTCCTGGATATTACGTTGCATTTGGCACCATTGTCCATTTTAATCTTCAAGGTA
The DNA here is from genome assembly GCF_028390025.1 of Pseudophryne corroboree. Taxonomy (NCBI): domain Eukaryota; kingdom Metazoa; phylum Chordata; class Amphibia; order Anura; family Myobatrachidae; genus Pseudophryne; species Pseudophryne corroboree. Next base: position 523,430,352 of record NC_086444.1, on the reverse strand, counting down.
TTGCCACTATTTTTATCACACAGGTCAGTAAAAATGTCTCCATGTTTTGCAATTAGATCTATGCTTTCACACTATATGGTCTCAGCGGTGTGTGGTGTGGACTCCATGCCCACGTGATTGACTTTATGCATTTGTCTTTCTCCCTGTGTTACATGTGGCTCACTTTGTGTCATGGTCTGCCTGAATCTGCAACACTTTGCAAAGTGGTTGAGCTTGTTGCAGTGGTTGCAGCGGTTGCAGCATTTGTTAAAAGCAGGGCCGGTCTCCCGTGCAAATTCATGGCATCCCCTACAGTTCTAACATGGCCTGTGTTCCGTTTGTGTGTGCTGTAGACTGCATATTTCAGCTTCCCTCCGTAACTTCTTTGTGCCCTGTTCTGATTGCTTGTGCTGCATGCATATGTGAATAGCAGAATCTAAGGTAAGATTGTTTTCCCGTAGTAAGTGTGCACGGACTGCGTCACTATGGGTGCCACATACAATGCGGTCTCTGATCAGCTCATCGGTCATGGCTCCAAAATTTAATTTTTTTGCTAACAGTCTCAGAGTGGACACATATGATTGTATATTTTCCCCAGTTTTCTGCTTCATAGAATTAAATGTGTGTCTGTCCATTAATAAGTTTCTAACAGGCATACACATTTCTTCAAACTTTGCAAGCAATATATCTTCCTTGTCTTCCCCCTCTGCATATGTAAATGTGTCTGCTTTAATAATTGCTTCTGCCCCTGCCAAGTTGAGCAGTGTGTAGGCTTGTACCTTGTTTGATTTGTCAGACAGTCCAGCAATGCGGTACACGGCCCATTCCTTCTTGAACTGCACCCATCTGTCAATGATGTTTTCATCAAACACAAGAGGGTCAATGCGGCAAAGTCCTTGAGCCATGGTATCCCACTTATGTCACCATGTAGATGTGCTGAAATCAGGTAAGACTCATGGACTCTGGATTGCAGAAGAACACCTTTACTTGGTTTCACATCAGGAACTGAAGTGACTTACAAACAGGAAACTCTCCCCCATTATGCATAGCCCCAGGTAGAGTCCAATCCTGCAGGGTCCTAACAAGATACACATCTACAAGAACCTTTTCCACCTGCAAATTAATCTGCTTTAACAGAATCCCTGGAGGAGCTGGTTATCGGAAGCTGTCTGGTACTTTAAGTTTGATGATTTCTGCATCTTTTGGGTGCTTTTCATGCATGAAAGCACATGGGGTCTGATTCAAACGTGATCACAGTGCCGATGTTTGCGCAGTTGAGCAATTATTTGCTACTGTGCATTTACGATATGATAAGTAAACCATTATTGTTTTATTGAAGCCACAGTGTCCCACGGAAGGGTGTGTTGATGGTTGGGGGAGCATAGCAGAGCAGCAGGTGAATAGATGCTTTACAGTGCGGCGTGAGCTTGGGGCAGAGCAGCATCCCGGGTGAAGAAAAAGAAGGGGGGGGGGTGCTGCATGGACATGCCCCTTCCCAAAAGACTAGGCCACGAGGTCATGCCCCCTACCGCAAGGTCATGTCCCCTTTTTTGGGTGCACACCTTTAGGCATGCACAAAGTATTGATTTTAAACTCCAAATGTTGGGTGGTATGGGTAAGTGTTTCTCACACTGTGGAATAGTAGGGAAAAGACAGTTCTCCTCCTGCTTTCTTCTAGAGCACACTGCATGTTGCAGGTTCATCCGCAGATACTTTTATATATATATGGTCAGGGGCATATCTAGAGAAGAGGAGGCCCATGTGCAGGCTCCGTCTGGGCCCCCTCCTCTCTAGCTGATGGCAGCGCTGTCACTCTGGGCACTAGGGTCCCTAGGGATCCATCCATTTGTATCAGAGGTCCAAAGAAAGTTGAGGGAACTTTTTACATTTCCAAATGAGTTATATTAATTATGTATTTGATCTTTATTGTTTATGTGTTAATTCATGTGGGCTAATGTCCACAGGTGGCTACCTGCCATTCTAATTTTATGTCATTTCACATCATTTAGGGTCTCTTAGGCCGAGCCTGGTATACTGTGCTTATAGTTTAAGCTACAGAGTTACTTTTCGTACATAGGGGCTTATTCAGAGGTGTACGTTAGTGCACTTCAGTGGCTGCGTCAAATTATGCAAAAGGCGCAGAAAGAGTTTTAAGTTAAAAGACGCTTTTTGCCGGCCTCTCTGATCCTTTGCTGCGTTTAGGGAAGCAGCATCTAATCAACTGCGTGACCATCAGATATCTAAGTAACTCTCAGGTTACTCAGGATGTCTGGTGAAATCACACTGCCAGGGCTAATGAAGCTGTGACCAAGGACATAGCCACTGGCTTGGGCACGCCCAGTAAGCTAGGCTGACATGCCCCTGTTTCTGGAACAGTGCCCGTTCCCGTCCACCACACCAGCTGCATGTCAATCATGCCATGGTTTTTGGGGATTGCAAGCGACAACACAGGACCTGATCTGCACATTGGAGAATGACACAAATATCAAATTTATGTAAATCCCTTAATCAGGCCCATAGAGAATCCAGAACCTTTTTAGAATGCATAATGCAAATAAAACTAACATTGCTTTAACACAGTCATTTGCAATATTCATTATTTAACAATATTTTGCTGCAAGAACGTGATGAATCTCACTTCTGTTTAGTACTAAGCAGATTAATTATGTAATCATGTTACTGTAATCAAACCTCAAAGAGTATCAGGCTTCCTTTGCACCTATGGACAGAAGCTTATTATTACAGAAGTACCTGACTAACATCTGGGAGTTGTATAATTGGCATATGGTCACAAGAGAATAAGGAATTTGCACAGATCTACAAATCAACTGTGCTGGAGATCAGACTGGTGATGTAAATGCAGAGGGAACCTCTTTATCCTTTATGGATTTGAGTAAATATGACACATAAGGCATAAGTGTTGAAAAACAAAGGGTCCTGCAGTGCAGCATAATCTAAAGTAGGTGTAGATGAAATATAATACTGTGATTGGCACACAATAAGATGACCACTGCCGAGGCACAGAGCATTGTTGTCATATCTGCATAATCAGAGAACACAAGTAATGGTTTGAAATCACCTAAATCTAAACCAGTTCCATGTTAGCAAACAAAACCGCTAGATGACATATACGATCAAAAGAAATATGGTAAGGGCTAATTCTTTCTTTTTAGGTCTTATGTCAAATAACAGAATACATGAGAAATGACATCTGTGGAGTTAATCCCTCCAGTGCAGGAGTTGTCAAACAATTTTAAATTTAAAATGAACATTTTTATGAAAACCTAAAACTCTTTTTTTTACAATTGCATACGAATTAAGGTTAAAATTCTAGAACAATTTAAAAAGAAATGCAAAAAACATATATCATCAATTCACACATTATTATCAGTGCTATTAACTGAAATGAACAATTGCTACAGTATAATTACCCACTAGAACATGTTGGCTCCGAAAACGGTCAGGATAGGCAAATCCTGGATTTTTAAAATTGAGAATTTTCCCCAACTCCCCGAGGGATCACCGATCATCGATGACTGCGGATCTGATCTGCGGTTCTGGTCAGTTCAGGGAATTGGGGACTGATCTATGAAGGCTTTTAATCTGTCATATTTATTTATTATATCAGAATAAATTGATTCATAGATTATTTTAACCAGAAGTACCAGCAAGTTTAGTTCTAGGTAGAATTGCTCTTGATATTAAGGCAAAAAATGCAGAAAACAGAAAATATGTCTACTCAGAGTCATTATACAAAATATGCATCTTTACCATAAGTATGTTTTCCCACTCACAATTAATGCCAGAATAATGAAAAACGTGAGCTTGATGTAAAGGGTTAACTGCACTTTTCCCGATGAATTTGGTGGCTGATATTGCTGTTTGGTACAAAATCTTTGGAGCATGACCCTTGTGGCACAATCATAATGTCACTAACAAACAGACTCTGTGCCAAATTGGGGCAAATGGGGCTGATGTGGTCTGTGTCCAAGCTGTCAACCTGAGAGTCCTAAATCTGTATTGAAGTTGATAATTGGTATGTGGAAAAATGTATACCTTATCAATGGGATGCAGTCAAAATGCCGGCGGTCGATCAGGAGACTGACGTTGGAATCCCGACAGCCGGCATTTTGCAGGCCCCTAATTCCTACTCGGTTGGTGGGTTCATGCCACCAACTGAGTGTAAATAGAACCTGTGGTGAGCGAAGTTCGCCACCGTGCCCACAACACGGCGAGTGCAGCAAGCCCGCAAGTGGACTCACTGCCTCGGAGCCAGTATTCCGGCAGACAAGATGCTGCTGTCGGTATACTGACAGCCGGCATCCCGCCTGCCAGTATACTATACCGGACCCCGTAAGGGTTATAGTTATTAAAGAGTGAGTTTTTAGAAGTGGAGTTGTTGCTCATAGCAACCAATCAGATTCTACATTTTCCGGCCCAGTAAGCACGAGCAGGTCCTGTTCTGCGCATGCGCGGCCTGGACAATGTGATTGCATCCCATTGATGCGAATGCCTCTGCCTGATTGACAGACAGAGGTGTTCGCAGGGCGGTCAGGGGCAGCAACGCAGCATTGCAGTGACGGCCATGTGCCGTTGTAGGCGTGTGATGTCGGAAACAGGGGCAGGTTCAGGGTGGCTGCGAGATGTCACACTCGGCCCTTGCAACGAGGGCAATAGCAGCAGACCATTTGTGGGGTGGGCCACAACGGCTGCATGATGTCACATGCAGCTGCTGCGACCCAAAATATGGCAGCGTGGCAACTGTAGCTAGGCTGCAAAGCAGGGCGCTACTTTTAAGATGAGAGTGTATCGCTGTTTAGCAATGTTCTCGCCTTTCAGCGTGGGGGGAGAACTAGGCATGCAGGACGGCCTTGTCCTGTGCTGGGTTGTCCCCCACATGCTAGAGAAATGAGTTACGAATTCTCACAAAACTACAACTCATGCTTAGGCCCTATGTTCATTTTTTTCTGTTTCTGAGATATTGAACTTCATTATTGGGAAGGTGTTTGTGGAGATGCCTATTGTTTGTTGACAATATCGTCATACAAAAAAGGATAAGGACAAGCCGGAAATAAATGAGTAACGACTCGTTATTATGTTTATATATATGTGATTGCGCCATTTGAGGATTTTTTGTTTGTGGCTAGAGACCACAGGTAACGAACTAGGGTTTCACACACATGAGCACAGAGGGTTAAGGTCAGGAGTGGGTAGGAATCTCAGCATAAACAAAGGAGGCATTATAAGGAGGAATGCAGTCACTTTGTAGATGACTTGTAGACATGGTACGGATTGTGGGCCTAATTCAGACCTGATCGCTGCTGTGCGTTTTCGCACAGCAGCCGATCAGGTCTGAACTACGCATGCACCGGGGCTGCCAGACAGCCGATGGCCATCTCAGCCCATCGATCGCCTCTGCTTGATTGACCGCCATTTTGAGGGTGCGGTCCGGCCAATCCAGGCGTGCCCGGACCGTGCGGGGGGTGGACCGCGGCCGCTGCGTGACGTCACACACAGCCGCTGCGACCCAGACAGCGATGGGTAGCTCCCTGTCAGCGCGCAGGAGCTGCACAGGTAGGGAGATACTCGTCAAGTACAAAAGCATCGCAGCTGTGCAATGCTTTTGTACTTGGGGGGTGGGAGGGGGGGGGTATGGTAGACATGCAGGGTGGACTAGCCCTGTGCTGGGCATCCCACTGCATGTCTAAGTAACTGATCGTAGACGTGCAAAATTTCGGTAACTGATCATAGTGGCTACGATCAGGTCTGAATTAGGCCCGGTGTGTGGCCACTGTGCAGTTGACCCACTCTGAAGGCTGAGCGTGGGAACACTGGAATGGCAGGCAGAGGGTTAACACAGTGGAACTGGAGATAGATGAAGAGAGGGCAAAGACTTGGACACAAACGGGCGATAAATCTGGCAGAGTATCGGCAGGACAGGCAAGGTCTGCAGACAGGGACCAGCAGCTAATACAGACAGGCACAAGCCGTAACCGGCAGGGCATAACAAGTAATCTTTACAACCAATCAGCAGCATCAGGGGAGAAAGAACCCTTAATGAATTACTACGTGCAGCTGCAGTGCTGCACGTACCACACACAAGCCGGCTGTCAGAGAACAATCCCAGATCTCCTCGTGGCAGCACAGCATCTGGGTTGCCTAGCGACAAGCGGGGAACAGCTGATCAGGAGCTGGAAGTGAGGCGGCATTCCGGTCGACCAACATCGTCCGGGACCCGTTAAAGAGACGTTGCTCGTAACACTAATGCCCAGATTTATCAAGCCTTGGAGAGTGACAGCACGGTGATAAAGTACCAACCAATCAACTCCTAACTGTCATTTTATAAAACCCAGCCTGTAACATGGCAGTTAGGAGCTGATTGGCTGGTACTTAATCACCGTGCTATTTATCACTCTCCAAGGCTTGATAAATGAGCCCCTAAGTCTCCAGAATCTGCATGCATAGGACTGTCCCATCTATGTATCACCAGATAGCTATTCACACAGTTCTCCATTATGCCCAATGCATGTTGCTGAATGCTGTGCAATACTATGCTGTATTGGTTGTACGGAGACTCCGGACTCACAAGTGGCTGTGCTGTATAAACTGATGGTGTATAGGGGGCATGCTACATGCTGCTGTATGCTGCACTGTACTCTACTGAATGGATATTTGGACTGTAGTTACGTCCCTAAACAGGTGAGTATCCCAAGGGCCTCCCTTCACCGAATCAAACTGATAGAATTATATAAAATCAGCAACTACATTCTAATTTGCAGTGGATTAGAGCAAACATCTTGCTCCTTTATTGAAATTAACTCTTATTAAGATGTGGCACATTTATAAACAGGGAGTATATGACATGAATCCTTTATCCGCATCTTTGGCTTTTTTCAAGACATGGGATCTGTGTACATCATGCATACATATACACCCCTTATTCATTTTAAGTCTGGAGATTTCCTATATGCCACTTTTCTTTACCATTAATATTTAAAAATCAACTCTTGATTCTTGACAACCCACTTGGATCTCTTTTCCTATAAACCCCCCCCCCCCCACCACCACCACCACCACCACCCCTATTTCACTTCTCTCCCCTCTCCTACCCCTACCTTCTTTATGTGGATCACTTCTACACCAACATACTCCCCTGTCCTTTTATTTATTTATTTATTTATTTTATTAGTTAATGGAAAAATACAGTTCTTTTTGATTGAGTAATCTTTCGGCAAGTTTTCCTTACATTTTTTTCAACAAGGTTCTGTATTTCTTTACTTATTTATTCCTACAGTATTTCTTGGTTCTATTTGATTCCTATGTTATACATGTGTAGCAAGTCTGTCTGCTCTTGTATGCTGTTAATCTGCTTCATAAATAAAGTGTTTAAAAAGAAAGAAAAACTTCAGACTGGAAACAAGTCTACTCACCAAGTTGTGTGGTAGCTAATATTACTATCCAGATTCTTAGAGCAGAAGAATTATGACTCGCACAGTTGGATGTTATCCTAGGGGTGGCGCACTCTGCTGTTACTGCTGAGTCTCATCTTTCTTAAGTTTGTATATGTTTGTAACTGTATAGACTACCACCTCCTGGCTGAGAATGATGTATTGACTCTTTCTATATGTAGAAATTCAGAAACGTATAATAATGCTGTGGACAATGTTTCCTTTCCTTGATGTTACCCAATAGCCTCAGTGCTTATTAGCCTACAGTATAAGGTGTGCTGTACTGTAGTTGGTGCTGAGGGCCATGAATAGGGTATAGTGTGTACAGGCTCCAGGAGTTAACAGATATTTCAGCAAGTTACTTTCTATGCTCAGCAAAACATTTTCTGTTCTATCACTCTACATTTATTAACCCAATCCCACTCACTTTCTCAGGCTAACCTACTCAGTACCTACTCAGTATCATATTCTAGTGTACTCCAGAGTTTTGACTTATTTGAATAATACAAAGCAGATATTTATAACTTATAATATCATCTTTGTATTATTCTATATAATACGTGTATCTTTGTCTTATTCTAATGATTTATATCGTTATAGCTGTATTCTAATCATTTTTATGTGTAAATCTGGATGTGATTCTAGCCAGTGCCTCCCCAGCTATTGACCTAACTGCACACCACTTCTCCACGCCCCCAAATGTTACTCCCCAGATACCTTGCCCATGGAAACCCCTACTGATCTGCTTTCAGGAAGATCATTTTCATAGAAGTGCATTACTTGCTTTCAAAATATTTGCATTCATTTTATAGACTATGGGGGACATTTACTAAGCAGTGATAAGTGCGGAGAAGTGAGCCAGTGGAGAAGTTGCCCCATCAACAAATCAGCACTGAAGTAACATCTATAATTTGCATACTATAAAATGATACAGAGCTGCTGATTGGTTGATGAGGCAATTTCTCCACTGGCTCACTTCTCCGCTCTTATCACTGCTTAGTAAACGTCCCCCTAAGCTAGTAAGAGCCTGCTTCACCAAACACTCACTCATAGAAAAGTACAGAACGCAGAATACAGAATGCAATCCTAACTAATGCAAATCAACTGAATGAAGAGAGGTTTTATGTACTGATACTAATGTAGTTTAGTAATGGGAACAGAATAATTCATCTTAAAAAAATCATAGCACTCAAAACCATTGTGCGCTAAGGTAGATGAGAGCCAGGACCTGTCATTAGACAGAATTCATTTGTAGATGTTTCTGCTGAGGTTGGGCATAGATAAATGAAGTGCTTGACATTTTGAGTGGTATTCAGTTCTTTTCACCCCCTTCCACACCTGTTCTGTTTCTGCTGACGGGTGTGGTAAAAACATCTCTACCCGCAACCCTTTACATAGCTAAACCTGATTACTATGAGCACGATATACGCAATAACGGGGATCACTTTAGAGAAGAGATTGGGCTTGATATATCATTTGAATACCACCCTATGTATTATCCTTTTACCAGAAACAATATACTGTATGCTAGAACTCTTCCAACCCCTAATAGTATTTAGAGGAGCAGTCTCTGAGAGAGCTAGGTATCAGTATTACATTGATTATATACTCTGAAGGTTTACACTCCCCACAGGTATATTCCCATAATATTTGAAGAGATATAAATATAATGATCTAATGGCACAGATAATACTGGAGTGACTGTCAGCATATAGGCAAAGCTGTGCAAAAGCAGCAAGTTGGTGGACAATTCACAAGACCTGAACACGTAGGTTTTAATTGGTGACACAACACTTAGGTCTTAAATAGTGACACAATAAAAGTGAAACCATGAAGGTATCACTTTAATTGTGCTGCCAACGCAGTCCTTGCTAACACTGTAGCTGCAAGGAGTCACAGCTGCATAAAGTACAGATCCACAAGTATGACTACTGGACTCAGGCACTCGTCGGGATGTAATGGCATCCGAGTTTGCCGGAGGTGTGGGATGCAGGACGAACTCAGACTTTATTTTTAAAGCACCAGCCTTGTAAATGACTGCCGCTTTAAAAAAACGCCCGATTTCGGCTATCATCACGCACCTCTGGTAAACTTTCTCCCAAAAACCCTGTGAAAATGGGAGGAGCCCAAGAAAAGAGAAAAGAGAAGTCAGTGTGGTTGGTGCATTTTGGAAAGGAAGAGCTCTGGAATGAGGAGAGTAGCTATGCAGTTTGACTGGTGAGAGAGCTATAGAGGCTGCAAGTGAGGATACGTGGTGGGGTGCAGAGACACTGTACAGCGGACATAAGACCTGCTGTGCAGAATGTAAGAACTGGCCCACAGCTGTCAGCTGCTTTGCAGCCTGAGAGAGAGAACTGTTACTAGTGAGTGCCAGAATGGTGACTATAGCAAAGAATTGAGCCTATGCAGTCTTTAAAGTTAGCCCCTGGAGATAGAAAACAACTTTCCAAAAATAAGCAAGCGGTCCTTCTAAGATAAATTGCTACAATCTTTGCAAGACAAGTTGCTGCAAAGCTTCTAAGACAAACTGCAAGTTGTCTGAGACTTGTAGTGCTACAGCCAGTGCAAGGAGTTCCAGCGTAAGCTATAGTCACCTTCCAGCGTTAAAAGCCGTACCACCACTGAGCTCTGCTCTTGGGTGAGATGAAGACATTCATGTTTACATTTATACAAGCCACCAATTTATGGGAGAGACCAGTGGCGTAAGTTCATCAGAGTTGCCCGGAGGCAAGATAAATATTGAAATATTGGTGCCCCCCCCCTATATTTAGATAAATGTGTGTGTGTGTGTGTGTGTGTGTGTGTGTGTGTGTGTGTGTGTGTGTGTGTGTGTGTGTGTGTGTGTGTGTGTTTTGTGTGTGTGTGGAGGGTTCTGGAAAAAAAATGTATATACATTTCATTGTCTTTTATTTAACATTACACATTTCTTAGCAGTCATACCCAGGATTAGAACCCATGACCTGTTACACTGACAGCAGACACTTTACTGATGGAAAACAATAAAAATAAACTCTGCGCTTCAAACAATGTGATATGCAATATGCCTTTATTTCACCCTGAGGAAGACTCTTTGTAGTTGAAACGCGTTGGTGTTCAGGTTTACCTTGGAAGTGCCGGTGGGGTATCCTTTGCTGAGCAACCAGGAGGGCAGATGACTCCATTGCCTCCCAGACTTATGCCTCTGGGAGAGACATTAAAGCCAGAATTCAATTAGACACGGCAGATTACAGTGGGCTAATTGATCTCCAGGGGCTTTCCAATTAGCCCTGAAGTCAGGAGTTATCAGAGATTTTTTTTCACCAGCCTCAGCAGGTCAAAAATAAACTCACAATAACTACCAGGTTAATGAGTACCGCGACCCTGTTAACAGCTTGTTAATGCCCATTAACCCTTATTAGCGCCCGTTTACATACTACTTTAATGGTTGTTAACACGGCTGTAAGGGGAGAAATGGAGTACAATTGAATAGCCACGGGTGTTAAAGCTCGAGTCTACCTCCCTTTTTCACCAACGGTAATATACCACAGGTAATTGAATACTGGCCTAGCACTGCATCATACACTGTAAGGGACCCAACTTGGGCACACAAAGACCCAAATGCCTCCTCTTTTGACATTCAAAACCTTCAGGTAAGACTCAGCTTTCTTTCAAAGTGTTCGGACATTCTAGCTAAACTTCCATTTAGATAGACAGGATATATACCCATGTTTGGATGCACAGTGTGATAGGACTGAGGTTAATTTTAGTTATATAATCACTTAAATCTATATATAGGTATGTAGGTATTGTATATACATGCACAATAGATATATAGGCTCTTGTTATTCAAAAGAGTGAGCAAACCTTAGTTATCTTGAGTTCATTGTGTCAGGTTCGGTTTGGTTTGTGTCCCCGGAGGGGGCGCTAGTGGGTCAGTGGAGGTAGGATGGAAGAAGTGAGGAAACTGGATTGGATTCCTGCGCATGTGCGCGATGTTGTTTTATTGAATGAAAAGTAAAACAATATGGCAGCAGGAATACTTTGGAGAAATAAACAATAATAAATGCAATGGGTATGGTGCAGCGTGGAAGCTGAGAGTCTATGGCAAAACAGTGAGAGTCTATGGCAAAACAGTAAGAGTCTATGGCAAAACAGTAAGAGTCTATGGCAAAACAGTATGATAGTATGGTTGATCAATATGCTGGTATGGGAACCGGAGATGAAAAACACGTGGAGCCAGCAGAGGTGATGATAATGGTAGCAAACCTGGTAGCAGATGCAGAAGACTTGATGCAGGGTTCACAGTGCTATTGGGAAAGCACCGGCAGCTTGCAAGCTGATTCACAGGTGAGGTGATGAGCTGCACCTGGAGATGGAGTCTCTACAGCTGAGGCTGAAGCACCCTGTGTTGGAGATTGGTGTGAAGCCTGTAAATGAATGCAGGAGTTGCTGATGCTTGTAGTTCCACGGAGCTGTAGTAGGATAACCAGGAACACGGAGTAACAAGCAGGTAACCAGGAACACGGAGGAACAGGTAGGTAACCAGGAACACAGGGAATCCAGGAAGGTAACCAGGAACACAGGAACTTGCACACTGAATGTAGCAGGAGAGTTGGAGTGGTTGCTGGAACTTGTAGTTCCACAGGAACACAGGAACAGCTGGAAACTGGAACAGCTGGGAACTGGAACGGAACTGGAACAGATGGGAACTGGAACGGAACTGGAACAGCTGGGAACTGGAACGGAACTGGAACAGCTGGGACCTGTTGTTCCACCGGTCCAATACACAAGGAAATCTCTGTAGACAGAGGATTGCAAACAGGAGCCGCCTGTTCACAGGATGTGACGTGTTGTCCAAGGCGATGTGAGAGAGCCACAAACTGGAAGTTATACCTCCTGCCCAGCAGTGATTGGACACAAACTGCAGGCGGAGATACTAGCTGGATTGGGTGTCCAGATCAGCTGTGAGTTAGTTGAAGCACTATGTACTCCAGGCTGCAGAGGACTGAAAACTAGAACTGGAACAGAACTGAACTGCTGGGACCTGTAGTTCCACAGCAGTGATGCGATGGAAAATGCAGATTCCTGACAGTACCCCCCCTTTTATGGGTGGGCACCGAACACCCACGCTGGAACTTGGAGGAACCTTGAAAAAGAACTTAGGAAAACACAAAAGCAGAGGTCCTCAAAAGTCTTCCCAACTTTCATCTTCAGAAGACAGATTTTCCTCGTCAGAACGAGTAGACCATTCAGAATTTACTTCCTGGGAAAAAACATAGCTAGGAAGGATAGAACCTCCCATAATGTAACTTGAGTCTTCATCAACAAACTCACTTTCAGAGTCAGAGTCCAGGTCTAGTGTGGTCATGGGAGCCTTTTGTTTAGGAACAATAGAATCTGAGACAATCTGTGGACCAGTGAATTTGAAGCTATATGAGACACCAGGACTAGGGTTTACGGTAGCATAGCCAACACTTATATCAACAGATGGTAGACTTTGAACTGGTTCTGGAGCTCTCCAATTCCTGTAATTCTTGAAATCTCTGATACATTGATTCAACAGAACCTGTTCGTGTTTGGAAAGAGTTGAGTCAAAAAACTGAGAACTGTAAAACTGATCAGAAAACTGAGCAGATGTTGAATCCGGGGAGTCAATACTTTCAGAAGTGTTGCTGTAGGATGGAGACATGAAAGTATATGCAACTTTCAAATCTGAAGTCTGATAACCTTGTCTTGACTTTGCAGCTTGGAAATCTTTAATAGCTTGGTCTAATGTATCCTGATCTTGCACAGACAGAGATGTTGGAGAGGATTTAGCAGTAGACAAACTGTTGACAAATTGGCCAGAATGCTCAGATGACTTTGAATGCATAAACTTTGGAGCAAACTCCTGTTTTACGGCTTCGCAGAAAGCCGGAAGATCACTCAGTAGCGGATCTTTAGATTCAATGAGAGGATTCGCCCAGTCCAGTGCTCTACCTTTGAAGAACAGGAGGAAGTATCTGATTGCATTGGCTGGAGTAATACTCACTGAAGATTCTGACTCAGTAAAAGCGAGGTATTGGCTCGCCACTGCACGGAACTGAGCATAGTCACCATCAAAGTAGACTGGAGCTTGTGTTTCTAGTGGACACTTGGAAGGCTGAATGTCAGTTGAAGTCTCGGAAGACCATGTAGGACACTTGAGAGTAGAGGACTGGAATAAGCATTCAGAAGCAGGAGTAGAATCAACTTGAAATGCTCGAGGGTGGAGAGAGGACGTCATCTCCTGGATTGACTGACGGGAATTCTCAGCTGAGGTTGACTGAACGCTAGAAGCTTCATCTTGGGGTGAGATGCTTAGAGCCTCCATCTGGGTTGAGGCAACTGCAATATCTGCAAGAACTGTAGACTCTGGACATAGCGACAGGAGTTGCTTACTTGAAACACTGGAGAGAACCACACCGGGTTCAGAGGAACTGGAATCGGCAGGTACAGATGGCAACTTTAGACAAACGGATGGATCCGGTATTTGTACAGGACTACTTGAATTGACTTGAACTGAAGGAAACTGATCTGGACAGACGGATGGGACCGGATTGGGTCCAGAAAAGCTTGAACCGGCTGGAACCGGAGGAGTCTTCGGACTGACGGATAGGACCGGATTTGATCCGAAGAGACTGGAATCGGCTGGAACCGAAGGAGGCTTACTGGAATCGGCTGGAACCGAAGGAGGCTGATCCGGACAGACGGACGGGATCGGATTGGGTCCGGAAGAGCTTGAAGCGGCAGGAACCGGTGGAGTCCTCGGACTGACGGATAGGACCGGATTTGATCCGAGGATGCTGGAATCGGCTGGAACCGAAGGAGGTAGCCCATCATTGGAGCCACTCAGGCTGGCTGGAACCAGTGGAGACTTTGGACCGACGGCTGGAACCGGGCTAGGTCCATTGACACTTGACTCTGTATAGACAGAATCCGGATGTTCTGATGATCCCTCTTGGAGTGGTACTGAGCTGGTAGCACTCTCTGAAGTTGGCAAACAAAAGTTCATGTCTGTATCTGTGGCATTAAGAATTCCTCCTGGGATCTTGGCCCTGGATTCCTCACTTGAGGCTGAAACTCCAAAGACCCCTCCTGGGGTTAATAGATCAGACACACTTCTTTGAGTTGCATGCCTGGATGCCACTTCTGGAACCTGAACATCAGATACCCCACCTGGGGCTGTAGGCACAGATGCCCCTTCTCGGGCTGTAGGCACAGATGCCCCTTCTCGGGCTGTAGGCACAGATGCCCCTTTTCGGGCTGTAGGCACAGATGCCCCTTCTCGGGCTGTAGGCACAGATGCCCCTTCTCGGGCTGTAGGCACAGATGCCTCTTCTCGGGCTGTAGGCACAGATGCCCCTTCTCGGGCTGTAGGCACAGATGCCCCTTCTCGGGCTGTAGGCACAGAAACTACTTTAGTTATGGGTAACATAGATAGTCTCTGTTGATTTCTGAACTTGGGATTGGGTCTATTTGTCACAGGACCCCAATCGTAGACTTTTTGGACACTCCTGTCCGGGGTAAAGGAACTTGAAACTGTAGAGGATACGTTGGAAGGTTTGCAGGTGAAAACACTGTGATGCTGGGACCTGTCACCAACTTTTGAGTTGCGGAAGGAACAGTCCTTAATAAGATGACTAGAACTCCCACAGTAAAAGCAGAGGTGAAGCTGCTTGCGATGCCGGCGTTCAGCTTCCGTGAGTTTGGAGCGCGGGTAGCTCTGGAATCTGCCCTCTCTCTGCATAGGAGAAGAGACTTTAGTTTGAAAAAAAGTTGACACGGAGGTCGCACTAGTCTCAATACTTTGAGCAGTACTCTTCACTGCGTTTAAAGCACCACCCAGGATTTCTGGCATTATTGGAATGATTTTTGTTAGGAGACTTTGAAGTTGTTCCAATAGATGATAAAGAGTGCTTATTGGTTCAGAGTTCACAGCAGACAACAAAGGAGTCTTGAAGCTTTCAAAGGAGGAAGTCGCTCTCTCAGGAGAATTAGCTGTGAAGGGACTGCCATAGGACTGACTTGAGCAAGATCCATCCACAGGAACGGATTGTGCAGGGAAAGTTGAAATGACTGGAGCAGGAGTGACTTGAACAGGAACTGGAGAAACAACAGAACTTGGAAGGGATTGCTGCAAGGTATCCAAACGGATAGACATTCCCTGTAGAAACTGGAACATCTGCTGCTGCGCAGCCTCTTGACCATCCAAACGGGAGACCAGATTTTGTAAGGCCCCTGACCCCACATTCTGACCACCATCCGAGTCCATTGGCCTTGGACAAACTGTCAGGTTCGGTTTGGTTTGTGTCCCCGGAGGGGGCGCTAGTGGGTCAGTGGAGGTAGGATGGAAGAAGTGAGGAAACTGGATTGGATTCCTGCGCATGTGCGCGATGTTGTTTTATTGAATGAAAAGTAAAACAATATGGCAGCAGGAATACTTTGGAGAAATAAACAATAATAAATGCAATGGGTATGGTGCAGCGTGGAAGCTGAGAGTCTATGGCAAAACAGTGAGAGTCTATGGCAAAACAGTAAGAGTCTATGGCAAAACAGTAAGAGTCTATGGCAAAACAGTATGATAGTATGGTTGATCAATATGCTGGTATGGGAACCGGAGATGAAAAACACGTGGAGCCAGCAGAGGTGATGATAATGGTAGCAAACCTGGTAGCAGATGCAGAAGACTTGATGCAGGGTTCACAGTGCTATTGGGAAAGCACCGGCAGCTTGCAAGCTGATTCACAGGTGAGGTGATGAGCTGCACCTGGAGATGGAGTCTCTACAGCTGAGGCTGAAGCACCCTGTGTTGGAGATTGATGTGAAGCCTGTAAATGAATGCAGGAGTTGCTGATGCTTGTAGTTCCACGGAGCTGTAGTAGGATAACCAGGAACACGGAGTAACAAGCAGGTAACCAGGAACACGGAGGAACAGGTAGGTAACCAGGAACACAGGGAATCCAGGAAGGTAACCAGGAACACAGGAACTTGCACACTGAATGTAGCAGGAGAGTTGGAGTGGTTGCTGGAACTTGTAGTTCCACAGGAACACAGGAACAGCTGGAAACTGGAACAGCTGGGAACTGGAACGGAACTGGAACAGTTGGGAACTGGAACGGAACTGGAACAGCAGGGAACTGGAACGGAACTGGAACAGCTGGGACCTGTTGTTCCACCGGTCCAATACACAAGGAAATCTCTGTAGACAGAGGATTGCAAACAGGAGCCGCCTGTTCACGGGATGTGACGTGTTGTCCAAGGCGATGTGAGAGAGCCACAAACTGGAAGTTATACCTCCTGCCCAGCAGTGATTGGACACAAACTGCAGGCGGAGATACTAGCTGGATTGGGTGTCTAGATCAGCTGTGAGTTAGTTGAAGCACTATGTACTCCAGGCTGCAGAGGACTGAAAACTAGAACTGGAACAGAACTGAACTGCTGGGACCTGTAGTTCCACAGCAGTGATGCGATGGAAAATGCAGATTCCTGACACATTGCATATTATAGTGATCCATAGCAAGAGCGTAGCTACTATAGTAGCATTTAGTGCAGCTGCTATGGGGCCGGTCTTCCCTGACAAAGTTACATGTGTTATTTACATTTTTCACCATTGGATAATACATAGGGGCCCTTACAAATGTTTGCCATATGGCATACAGTATATCTACTTACGCCTCTGGACCTGCTCATTGTAACGTGTTATAAATTAATTGGAGGGCATTATAATGTTACATAATATGAACTGGAGCCCTGTAATGTGGCACAATATGAAGTTGAGACACTATGCTATGGCATAATATGACCTGGGGCAGCACTGTAATGTGACATAATATAAACTGGGGACACTGCATTCCATAATGTGATTTGGGGGTACTGTGTTGCATAATGTGTACTGATCCAAATTCAATATTAGTTTTAACAAGGTTTATTATTGTAATCAAGCATTCAATTTGAGTATCCATATTATTTATTGGGACAGATTTGCATAGTTTTACTTGTGTCATAGAATTCTTAACAATAAATACAAAACCCTGTTCTTGCAAACCCTGCTCTGATATTGGGGTCATTCTGAGTTGATCACTCGCTGCCAATTTTCGCAGCGCAGCGATCAGGTAAAAAGATGGCAAAACTGCGCATGTGTATGCACCGCAATGCGCAGGCGCATTGTACGGGTACAAGAGGATTGGTGCTGTGCGATGGATTTAGCGAACATTCATTCGCACAGCCAAGCGGAAGGTGATTGACAGAAAGAGGGTGTTTATGGGTGTCAACTGACCGTTTTCTGGGAGTGTTTGGGAAAACGCAGGTGTGTCCAGGCATTTGCAGGGCGGGTGTCTGACGTCAGTTCCGGCACCAAAAAGACTGAAGTGATCGCAAGGGCTGAGTAAGTCCAGAGCTACTGTGAAACTGCAGAAAATGTTTTTGCTGCACTTGGCTGCAAAGGCGTTCGCACGTTTGCAAAGCGAAAATACACTCCCCCATGGGTGGCGACTATGCGTTTGTACGGCTGCTAAAAGTAGCTAGCGAGCGATCAACTCGGAATGACCCCATTGTGTCTTTATTTGGGAGAAATATCCTTGCCTCTCTGCTATGGTGTGAATGGAGAAAGAAGCAAGAGTGCTGCCAAAGAGGAGAACCAGAGCAAGAGATAATTCCTGCTGACGCACTCGAAGAAGGTATCATCTAGCCAGTGATAATTTCACTACCATACCATTTTATTCTAATATATTGAATTAATAATTTTATTCAAGGTACCACAAATAAAGCAAACATTCATTAGTAGCTGGCTTTTTTTACACTAGTAATTAAATAAATGCTTTATTTGACATACTGTAAATTACCTCCCTAATGTTCTGGCAGGTTGACTTCTTGGGAAATGCTGACTCAAGCATTGTAAGATATAAAGATGAAAGCTGTCTTGCATGTGACAAGTAGGAGGTTTGTACTCTACAAAGAATTGACATTTCTAAATAAACTAGTAAAACAAATGCATTGTTTGTTGTATCAATTGATGCCTAATGCTTAGTATTTTACTAAGGGTTTACATATTTGTCATCTCTACACACATACAGGCAGTGTCGGACTGGGGCATGAAGGACCCACCAGGGCAATGTAGTGGTAGGGGCCCATGTGTAGGGGTGTGGCCAGTCTCCAAAGTGGTTTGACTAACCATTAGAAAGTGCATGGTCTGGGTCAGTCAATGCAGTATAAGATAATGTATGTATTATGTGTAAATCAAGTGCACAGCCTGGAACCTGATCGTTAGTGGAGGAGGTGGGGCAGTGGGGTCGGGCAGTGGGGTTTCTTCTGTATCCCTGTGAGCTAGATTTCAAGGGTTGGCAATATATTTGAGAAAAGAGGAAAGCTTTGGAAAGGAGAAAGGCAGGGTTCATTTGGTAGGATGATAAGTGTAGGTACATGGAAGATCAGAGAGCATGATGAGGAATATAGCCAACTTATCACCAACTTGGACTGTGTCAGAGTGTTTGTTCACCTATTCTGTGGTTACAACATTATCCATCCAAGATCTTGCACGATCTTCAGCGCAACTTTGAAACTCTGTGTCCCTGAAGTGACATTTTGTAAAGAAGTCAATCACAAATCTCTATATTTTGGTTCTCATTGAGAGTTAGGAGCAAATCCAACTAAATGGTGCAAATTGCACCTGTATGTGGTCATACAAGAACTAGAAGTGCACAGCGTAGTTTTGCCAAGACACAAATTGTACCTTCTAGCAAGATTTATTTACTTTAAAGTTCATCTTGTCTAATTTGCCTCAAACCTTGTCACCGTTTTACATCAATACGATTACAAATAAATGTGTCTGATTCCACATTACGCTAAAAGTATGCAGCTAATTATATTTAGCTCACTAAACAAAATAGTTGTTTATTCCACTTTTATATCATTATTCTTGTATGAAATATTTTGTAAAAAGAAACAATGTTTATTTCTATATTTGGAATGTCACCATATTTCTGTGTATTGGTAACTTTAAGATTAGAGAATGGTATTTTGCCAGCAGCTTAAGCATAGCTAAACAGTAAAGGCAGACATGTGGAATTCTGATGGTCAATACCTTAACAAACATGTCAGTTCAGAAAGAAATGATGAATATGTTAAAAGATAGTAAGAGAGTTGATCAAGGGAAAATCTGGTAGCCATTAGTGAAGTCAGGAACGATTTATCCCTTATAATTGCCAAATGTTTCACTATGTTCCTTCTAAATGTGAATGTTAAATATATGGGATGAGAATTTCATTTATCTAACATATTTAGTTTAGGTATATATTTAATTGCATTTTTTTGTATAATCCTAAGTAAAACTATCAGTATTAGAGTTTGACCTTCCCATAATTTTTTTGTGTAGTCTACAAAAATGCAGATAAGATTATAAACAAGCTGTAATTATTTATTTTTTTAACTTTTTTTAACACAAAACAAAAATTAAATTTGTGTTGCAAAGGATTGCAGCCACGGTTTTATTTGAAAATTTTAACAGATGTTTTGGGAATGTCACATCATAAAAGTAAAACGTACTGTATGCAGAACAAAAGGTTTATTACACTGCAAAGTTCTAGCAGTGTATTTTTTCAATCCAAAATTCCAAGCATTATCGTTTTATAGAGCTTTAATTTCATGATTTTATGAGACTCAGTGGTGTACAAAATAGTGTTCAATGTTTAAACCAAGGGGTCTTCTCTACAGTGTTTGGCAACAAAATTTACTCTCAAATATGTACAGGTATCCTACTATGAGAAGAATGATACTATGTTTGCAAAAAATAAAAATGTTAACACATACATATCAATAATAGAGAGGCATAAATTATATAATAGCCAGAGTTCCCTCATTACATAATACAGTTTACGATTACAGCAAATATGGAAAAATGAAAATGAAGTATATAAAGTTATACACATAAGACATTGTATATAAACTATCTAGTATTTCTAGTTCATGGTAACATGATTAATAAAATAAATGCAATATACATATGCAAATCAATCATGCACACATAAAGACATAGTAAAATGCAGGGAAAAAAACAGAAGCGCAGAGAAACTTCAACATTTCAGGAATAATACTATATAAGAACACATCAGACAACCATGGCAAACTGACCTTTCCCTGACATGGTCTCATCTGATGCGACTGTGTCAGAGGAGTGTCAGGGGCCGGGTTTTACCGTTGGCGCCGGGTTCTGGGGTCTCCCTGTTCGGGTCATGGCAGTGCTGCATCGGCGAGCAGCTGGTTGCTGTGCTGTGTGAGGGGCTGTGGTGAGACTAACGGTGGCGGCGGGTGTGGGTATTGAAGCTCAGTCAGCAGGGGCTCATCAGGGAAAGGGAGCCTTCCCTTGTATTCCTGCAGTTATGGGAGCCACCATGTTGGAGACTAGTATTCGCAGTGTAGCCAATAGCAGTGCTTCCTGTGGGATCTCAGCCGATCCCAATCTGCTTCTCCTTTTTTTAAAAGGGGTTTGATTTGAATCAAACACTGCCAGTGCTTTATGTTGCTCTTCCTAGAAGGTGCTTCTGCTCTGTGCTCCTGTGGGTGTCCCGGTTGCTCAGTGCTTTGAGCCCTAGAAGTCTCCTGCCTTTCTCATCTGCATGTTATTCTCTGTGCTCTGAAACAGATTCCGGCACCAGTGCTGCCTCCTGTGGCTGCCAGTTCGCCAGGTGGAATCTGCGGGTATCTGAAGCTGTTGGGTCTTCTTGGGATCTCTGAAGTCTGAGCTCTTCAGTCACACTTTCCAAGTACCCAGTTTCCAAAGTTTGAGTTCTTCTGTCGTGTTTTCCAAGTATCCAGTTTCCACAGTCCAAGTTCTTTAGCCAAGTTTCCTGAGTATCCAGTCTTCACAGTTTTCCTCTCTGACCTGCAGCAATCCAATTCCCAGTCTTCACAGTTTTTATCCTCAAGTCACAGTCTTTCAGTATCCAGTCTGTTTTTCATCCAGTTGGATGTTGTCTCCAAGTCACAGTCTTCCAGTATCCAGTTGTCACAGTTGTCCCTAAGTCTAAAACTGCCCATACACCAAAAGATTTATCTTCCAATCTGGCTGGTTGGAACGAAAATCTGGTAATGGATGGGAGCAAAGGACAGTTGACCATTTCAAATGGTCAACTATCATTTGTTCCCATCCATTGCCAGATTTTTGTTCCAACCATCCAGAAAAAGAGGGACACATAGGGAGAAGAAACAGAGACACTGAGGGTAGAAAGACAAAACAAGAAAAACATTTGAGACAACTGGACATACAGCCATCAGGGGTCCCATGTCATGGGAAAACAGTAGCGGTAGGGGGCCCAATAGGGGCCTTGATTTTGTCATCCTACGGATGGAAATGCAATATGAGAAACAAAATAGACAAAAAAATAAACAGTGCATATTAGGTAAAAATGTTAAGTTATTTATAATTTCAAGGTGAGACAAAGAACAGCAGAGGACATACTTTACCAATGAGCAGATAGGGAAGCAATGTGGGCAACAGGGATCTTAATTGAATAATAACAACCTAACTAGGTGAAAAACATATGGTAAAACAAAGAAGCAGGAGACAATAGGGACCTAGTATAACTTCTGGCAGACTAGCTTTGTGGGCAATTTGGAATGGCACTAGCAATTACAGCTAGGGATGGTCACATAAAAGGACAGAGCTACTCACAGTAGTAGCATTGTAAAAGAAGGAAAAACAGAAAAAACAAAGTAGAGTCATAAAGCAAAAACACCTAGAAAATCTGCTGTAAATCATGTAGGGTCATGCACATTGTTCTCCTCTGAATTTCTTCATGGGATATTGAACCTGCTGCCAGCAGTCTCTCATAAGACTACAATGCATTGTGTACAGAAGAGAAAGGGCCTGCCAATCAGAAAACGCAATGGCATCCAGTTCCAGTGCAGAACTAAAATGAGGGAGATCCGAGGGAGCCTGAAGAGTAAGAAATCTATCAGCATGGGAAACCTGAGGGGACAGTGGAAAACCCCATCTTTATTTGAGTTCTCATTTGTGGAGCACCTCAGTAAGAGGTTTCAACAACCTCCCCTGCTGGAGTATGCACCATGAGTATTCCTGGTAGATTTGTAGGTTACAGACCTTATGAAGAATCTCTTTTTGCAAAAAGTAGTGAACTCAGCATATCACATTTCGTGGTCGATCGTTTGCCGGGCCTTTCAAATGAAGGGCTCTATGTGCATTGTCAAACTAGATGGAGGCATTAGAATCCTAATTCTGAATTTCTCTGAAGATTTTATAAAGGACATCTATAGACATCTATAAGGCCAGAGGGATGAATATCTGAGAGGCTTCGGAATCTGGATATTGTTTCAACGGCCTCTATGATCCAGATCATCAAGTCTATTTTGCATGCTTCTCATCTCCAGAGACTGTTGGGATAGCGGCGTTGGAATAGCTGGGCATCAGCTGATTCTCTGTCTTCTTCCAGGGTGACAACAAGAGCACCCAGATGAGTAACATCAGCCTACACCAAAAAAATCTGAGGCTAGAGAGATTTGTGCAGCCGGGATTTAATGCAAAAGTTTTAGGCAGGTGTGGATAAGATGCTATAAAGTAAGAATGCTTTTAAAAATACTGTAGAAGTGTTAATAGTTTATTTTTTATCAATTAACAAATGCAAAGTGAATGAACAGGAGAGAAATCTAAATCAAATCACTCTCTGCCTTCAAAACAGCATAATTTCTTCTAGGTCAACTTGCACACAGTTTCTGAAGGAACTCTGCAGAGAGGTGGCACCAAACATCTTGGAGAACTACCAGCAGATCTTTTGTGGATGTAAACTTGCTGAAATTCTTCTGTCTCTTTATATATCCCATACAGACTTGATGTTGAGATCAGGTCTCTGTGGGGGTCATATAATCACTTCCAGGGCTCCTTGTTCTTATTTACAGTGAAGATAGTTCTTAATGACATTGGCTGTAAGTTTGGGTCCGTAGTCCTGCTGCAGAATAAATTTGGAGCCATTCGGACAACTCCCTGTTAACGTAACATAGTAACATAGTTTCTAAGGTTGAAAAAAGACAATTTGTCCATCGAGTTCAACCTGATAGTGATCTCCTACCCTGTAATATTGTTAAGACTAATTTAGCCATGATGTCAATTCCCCTTTTTTTTTTATTATTATTTCATTTTAATACTATAGTGCATGGTTTATCCTTGTATATCCTTATCCATTATGAATTTATCTAGCCCATTCTTAAAAGTAATGATTGAGCCCACCATTACTACTCGCTCAGGCAGGGAATTCCAAATACGTATTTTCCTTACTGTGAAGAAACCTTTCCGTCTCTGTGTGCGAAATCTCTCCTCTAACCTAAGCGGGTGTCCACGCGTCCTTTGTGATGATCTTACCAAAAACAAATACCCCACTAGCTCTGTGTATTGACCCCTTATATATTTGTAAATGTTAATCATGTCCCCTCTTAATCTCCTTTTTCCAGTGTAACCATGCCTAGCCGAGCAAGCCTTTCCTCACATTCTAGCATCTCCATACCTTAATCAATTTGGTCACCCGTCTCTGATCTTTTTCTAGTTCCAGGACATCCTTTTTGAAGTATGGTGCCCATAATTGTGCACAGTAGGGGCTTAGCCAGAACTTTGTGGGCCCCCTGCAACATTTTGAAGGGGCCCCTATCTCAATGCTTCTAGAGAGACACCTCTCTGCAGCAGTTGTTAATTGTATGCCCTATCATAATACCCTAGTTTATTGTATAAAGCATAGTAGTGCCTTAATCACATTATGTATTATTTATATATTACAATGCTGCCAGGTCATATTATGACATACAGTGTCCCTAGTTTATATTATGCCACACTATAGTACCCACAGTTCGAATTATGGCATATCATAGAGCCCCTGTTCACATTATGCCAATATATAGTGCCTTCACTTCATATTATATAATATTATAATTGCCTCCAGTTTATTTGATACCACAGTACAATGAGCAGGTCCAGGCCAAATATATTGCAGGCCCTAAGGCAAATTGTAAGTGCTTCTATGTATCTACCATGGGTGAAAACTTTATATAACACATGTAACTTTGAAAGGGAAGGTGGGCCCCTCTCAGCTCTGGGCCCCATAGCAGCTGCACTCCCTGCACCTATGGTAGTTAAACCCTTGGTGCATATTATTCGAGATGTGACCTCACTAGTGATTTATATAATGGGAGTATAACACTCTCATCCCTTGCATCAATTCCCCACTTTATGCATGCTAATACCTTGTTTGCCTTTTTTCCTGCATTCTTACATTGGGTACTACTGCTCAGTTTGTTATCTATGTGGACAGAATCCCCTAATTTTTCCCATTTAGTATGTAGGTAGTATTTATGTTCTTGCTACAAAGTGCATTTCCTTACATTTGTCTATATTGAACCACATTCTCTCATGTTTCCAGTTTAAATAAGTCATTCTGAAGAGACTCAGCATCTCACTCCGAATTTATAACCTTACACAGTTTGGTATCGTCTTCAAAAATTAACACTGTGCTCTTTAGACCTACTACTAGATCATTTATGATAATGTTGAACAATAGTGCAATTTGAAAAAGTTCCATTTACCACCACTCGCTGCTCCCTTTTATCCAACCAATTTCTAACCCAAGTGCATATTGTGCTTCCTAGCCCAAGTTCTCTTAATTTGAAAATAAAAGTCTCATGTGAGGTACTATATCAAAAGTATTAGCAAAGTCTAAAAAGAGTACGTCCACCTCTTTACTCTGATCTAGGTTCGAACTAACTGTTTCATAAAAGCCTATTACGTTAGTTTGACATGATCTATCCTTCACAAATCCATGTTGGTTCCTAATAATAACCTTCAAGGAAATTCTGTATATTATCCCTTAAAATACCTTCCAGTACTTTCCAGACTATGGATGTAAGACTTACTGGTCTATAATTACCTGGTTAAGATTTACTTCCCTTTTTAAATATCGGCACTTCTTCTGCTATACACCAGTCTTTGGGACCATGCCTGATGTAAGTGAGTCATTGAAAATCAAATATTGCATGATGGTTAAGTACCTGCCTGTATTTCTCACACCAGGTGTATTTTTCCACACCTACCTAAAACTTTGCACAGTATTGTATAGTATGTAAGGGGTGTCTTTTTCTTTTACTACAGCTTTTTAGCATGCTATTTTCAAGCTGCTATACGTATGTGCACTATGAAAAGTATGCTGCTCTAATACATCAATTACACCATTATGAACTACACTGTGTGTCACACTGACACAAACCTTTTTCAGTACCTGCACTGATCAGAAACTCAACGTTACAGGCACAACAGCTGCAGCAGTACTGTATGTACATGAACAGGACCACATGTAATACTGTAGTATAACAACTGTATGGTCCTGCTGAATGGACATGAGAGCCCTGAAATGTTGACAAAATATATGGCCATCTGCTTACATGCTGGGGCTGTACCTGGTAACCATGCATTGAGAGATGTACCTGCGCAAACAAACACTAGTGAGTACGACCTTTTGTTCCATATGGAATATCTGCATACTGTATCTGCATTGTGAATTTTCCTATATATGGAAGGCACCTTGGTGGCTGAAAAATACAAGTGTCGGACTATGTAACATATATGTGTATACATATATATATATATATATATATATTCATGTTGCTCTACTGTTATTGAGAAAACTATCACTCTGACAAAGTGTTGTCAGATGCCATCTATCATCATCATTGTCATCATTATTCAGGCCTTGCCCCTATCCAGGTACCGATGCAAAATGTACACCTGTCAGTGGTCATTTGGTCATACTATACATTAACTGTGTGAGATTACCTATCCCAGGATCTGGTCCTTCTTTCCACGCACCCGTGAGTGCTCTGATGTGGATATGCAGGCCTTTGCATGCATAGTTTGTAGTAAATAACAAGATCCGTATGCAGACGTGCAAATCTGTACTAGGGGCCCGATTCAGACCTGATTGCTGTTGTGCGATTCGAAATCGGCTGATTATTGATCGACTGCGCATGCATACAGATCGTAATGCGCACGTGCGAGGCCAAATCCAGCATCTTTTTGATTGCTAGACATACGCAAGTTGATTGACAGGAAGCCGGCGTTTGGGGGTGGTAACTGGTCATTTTCTGGTAGTGTCAGGAAAAACACAGGCATGGCCAAGCATTTTCAGGGAGGGTGTGTGACGTCAGCTCTGGCCCCCATCAGCCTGTTTTATATTGCACTGTAGGAGTAGATCCTGGGCTACTCACAGACTGGAAAAATAATTTGATGGTGAGTGAGTTGTGAACATTTGCAGCTGAACGGCGTTCGCAGGGAATTTCGCAAGGTGTACGTAGACTTGCACGGGGCAAGTTTTCGCTGTGTCTCGGTGGTGACTATCTGATTGCAAACCTCTGCAAATTCACAGAGCAGCAATCAGGTCTGAATTACCCCCTAGGGCCATAATACACTCGTAGACGATGTGATTTAGGAAACGTAAAGGTCTATTTCATTTCGGTTAGTTTGCACATCGACTGTGAAATTTATTGACCAACCGTATCTTATAGCAAATTTATCCTGCTATAACTGTCCAAAATACTTGTAAATTAAGACAGTAATAATTAATCTTTGACATTACATGCCTGACCAGGCTAGAAAAAAAAACCTTGCAACCTGCAGCCTGTCTTTGGGACTAATTGGGACTAATTGAATAGGCCAGGCCTAAGTTGATCTATGGGCCCACTGGGCAGCTGCCCAGGATAATATGATTCTAGGGGACCTTTCAGCACTGATGGGTTGGTGCTTCCGGCTTTTTGGGAGGCAGATAATGAATGCTGACCGGAAGCACTTACTGTGAATTACGCAGAATCGGAGGAGCCAACCAGAATGCTCTACCTGCCTCCGAGCCTGCAGCCAGAGAGTGAATGCATGCTGATTAATGGATTCCTGGAAGCATCCACCAATCATAGTGCTGATAGCCATTCGCTGTATGGAAGCATATGGAAGACTCCACTAGACCACGGGAAGGGTAAGTTAGGATTTATTTATTTTTTATAAATGGGTGAGTAGGGCTTACAATGCTGTTAAGACGAACGTGAATTAACCCTGCTGCTTCAATTAGCCTGCGGTAATGTATAGCGGCTAATTGAATCCGCCCCACAGTTGCTGTTTATGTTTAATTATTGAATTATTATTTTTTTTAGACAGTGCCACAAATAGGTTCATAATTAAAAGCAGCAAGCAACCACCAACTGTTTTCAATGAAAAATAAATTATTTTTTTTGTGCATATTACAGTGTGAAACCTTTTCTGGCAGGCTGGCAATTCAAACATAATTATTGTCATTCTCCTATATGGGTGTTAAACGTTTGTAATAAGTAAGTCGACAACGGGCATCACAGCTGGCATTTTATATACCATGAAAAAGTTATGTACAGTGTGTCATAAGTATATAGAACTATACCAACAAATTTATAATCGAAGACAGCAGTTTCCTCTTAAACATTCCTATATAGACGCATTACAACTGTTAAGTGGACAGACAGGAAATTCTGAATTAAAGGCACAATTGTTCCCAAAAGACTCTCAAATAAAACACAGGTAAAACTCCTCTTTAGCAAGCTCTTAACTTTTCTGCAGACATCCTATAATTCATTTTTTTTTTTTTATTACTGCAAAAAGCAGGTAGAGGGATATTTATTATTCCTTGCAAAAACATATACATATGTAAAAAATAATATTGCTAAAAATAGTGCAAATTACATTTATGCAAAAAATGCACACCCAGGGCTTGATACTGTACTGTTGCCCAGTTGGCATAGTGCACAGAAAGCAAACGCATACAAATGTGTGATTTCAGACATGATGAATGCTTGTAAACAAAAACAGGATTTTGATACCTACCGGTAAATCCTTTTCTCCTAGTCCGTAGAGGATGCTGTGGTCCGCTTCTTGACCATGGGGTATAGACGGTTCCGCAGGAGCCATGGCACTCTTAAGACTTTTCAATGGGTGTGAACTAGCTCCTCCCTCTATGCCCCTCCTCCAGACCTCAGTTATAGGAACTGTGCCCAGGGAGACGGACATTTCGAGGAAAGGATTTACTTTAATACTAGTGGTGAGATGCATACCAGATCACACCTCAACCATGCCGCACAACATGGCATTCAACAGAACACACGCCAACAGGCATGAATTAATGACAGCAACATGCTGAACTAATATAACACAACTTGTGTAACTGTAATAACAAAACTGCAGGTAAAGTACGCACTGGGACGGGCGCCCAGGATCCTCTACGGACTAGGAGAAAAGGATTTACCGGTAGGTATCAAAATCCTGTTTTCTCATACGTCCTAGAGGATGCTGGGGTCCACTTCATGACCATGGGGTTTATACCAAAGCTCCAGTACGGGCGGGAGAGTGCGGATGACCCTGCAGTACCGATTGACCGAACTTGAGGTCTTCATCGGCCAAGGTGTCAAACTTGTAGAATTTTGCAAATGTGTTTGACCCCGACCAAGTAGCTGCTCGGCAAAGTCGTAATGCCGAGACCCCCCGGGCAGCCGCCCAGGATGAGCCCACCTTGCTAGTGGAATAGGCCTTCACCGACTTCGGCAATCCAGCCGTAGTATGAGCGTGCTGAATCGTACCTCTGATCCAACGCGCAATAGTCTGCTTGGAAGCAGGACACCCAATCTTGTTGGGAGCATACAGGACAAACAAGGACTCTCTTTTCCGTATTCGAGCTGTTCTAGCGACATAAATCTTCAAAACCCTAACCACATCTAGAGACTTTGACTCAGTGAACGTGTCAGTAGCCACTGGCACCACAATAGGTTGGTTTATGTGGAAAGATGAAACCACCTATGGAAGAAAATGTTGACGAGTTCTCAACTCTGCCCTATCTTCATGGAAGATCAGGTAAGGGCTCTTGTGGGACAAGGCCCCTAATTCAGACACCCGCCGTGCGGATGCCAATGCCAAAAGCATCACCACTTTCCAAGTGAGAAACTTCAACGCTATCTCTTGTAGAGGCTCAAACCAATCCGATTGAAGGAACCGCAACACTATGTTAAGGTCCCATGGTGCCACTGGAGGCACAAATGGAGGCTGGATGTGCAGAACCCCTTTCACGAAGGTCTGAACCTCTGGAAGAGAGGCCAATTGTTTTTGGAAGAACACTGACAAGGCCGAAATCTGGACCTTGATTGACCCCAATCGGAGGCCCGCCTCCACACCAGCCTGCAGAAAATTGAGAAAACGTCCCAAGTGAAACTCTTCCGTAGGAGCCTTCTTGGATTCACACCAAATTCTCCAAATACGGTGGTAATGTTTCAACGTTACTCCTTTCCTGGCCTGAATAAGGGTGGGGATGACCTCCTTGGGAATACCCTTTCGGGCTAGGATCCGGCTCTCAACTGCCATGCCGTCAAACGTAGCCGTGGAAAGTCTTGATACACGCACGGCCCCTGCTGCAGCAGGTCCTCGCGAAGAGGCCGAGGATCTTCTATGAGCAAATCCTGAAGATCTGGGTACCAAGCCCTCCTTGGCCAGTCTGCTGCAATGAAGATTGCTCGAACCCTTGTTCTTCTTATGATCCTGAGAACTTTTGGGATCAGCGGAAGTGGAGAGAAGACATTCACTGACCGGAATACCCACTGGGTCACTAGCACATCCACTGCTATTGCTTGAGGGTCTCTCGACCCGGAACAATATTTCTGAAGCTTCTTGTTGAGACGAGATGCCATCATGTCTACTTGAGGAACTCCCCAAAGACTTGTCACCTCTGCGAAGACTTCTTGGTGAAGGCCCCACTCTCCTGGATGGAGATCGTGTCTGCTGAGGAAGTCTGCTTCCCAGTTGTCTACTACCGGAATGAAAATTGCCGACAGAGCCTTTACATGTCTTTCTGCCCAGAGGAGGATCTTCGTCACCTCTGCCATTGCCACTTTGCTTTTCGTTCCGCCCTGCCTGTTTATGTACGCGACTGCTGTTACATTGTCCAACTGGATCTGCATGGGATGATCTTGAAGAAGATGTACCGCTTGTTGAAGGCCGTTGTAAATGGCTCTCAATTCCAGCACGTTTATGTGAAGGCAGGCTTCCTGACTTGACCATTTTCCTTGGAAGATTCCCCCTGAGTGAAAGCTCCCTAACCTCGGAGACCTGCATCCGTGGTTACCAGGACCCAGTCCTGAATCCCGAACCTGCGTCCCTCTAGTAGGTGAGAACTGTGTAGCCACCACAGGAGCGAAATCCTGGCTTTTGACGACAGGATTATCTCCAACAATCGAATGCACTGATGGATCGACACACTTGAAGGTTTCAATATCTGTTTTACCATTTACCCTCGGCGCCGTGGAGAGACCGAAAGGTAACGTCTGGAATTGGTAATGGCAATCCTGAACCGCGAATCTCAGATAAGTCAGAGGAGGATAAATGGGAACATGCAGGTATGCATCCTTTATGTCTACAGACACCATGTATTCTCCCTCCTCCAGACTGGAAATCACTGCCCTCAGTGATTCTATTTTGAACTTGAATCGTTTCAAGTAGAGATTCAGATTTTTTAGGTTTAGGATCTGTCTGACCGAGCCGTCCGGCTTCGGAACTACAAAAAGGCTTGAATAAAACCCTTCCCCTTGTTGTGACAAAGGTACTAGGACTATAACCTGATCCTGACATAATTTTTGGATTGCCGCTGTTACTGCTTCTCTTTCCGGAATAGAAGCTGGCAAGGTCGATTTGAAAAATCGGCATGGGGGAACGTCTTGAATCTCCAGCTTGTACCCTTGGGATACTCCCGCAAAGAAGCCCCAGCGTCATGCTGAAGATTTGGCAGAAGTAGGGGTAGACTTCTGCTCCTAGGAACCTGGAGCCGCTGTGGACTTCTTTCCCATTCCCCTACCTGCAAAGAAAGGGGAACCACTTGCTTTTTTGTATTTATTGGGTTGAAAGGACTGCATGTGCGGGTGATATGTCTTTTTTGGCGGTGCAGGCGCAGAGGGCAAAAATGTCGACTTACCTGTGGTAGCTGCCGAGACTAACGCATCCAGTCCATCGCCAAATAAGGCCTCACGTTTATATGGGAGAGCCTCCATATTTCTTTTGGAATCCGCATCCGCGTTCCACTGGCGAATCCACAACGCCCGCCGAGCCGATACTGCCATGGTAGCGGCTTGTAAACTCAAGAGTCCAATATCTTTCATCGCCTCTAGCATGTATGCGGCAGCGTCTTTGATATTCCCTAACTTAAGGAGTACAGTATCTCATCTTTATCAATCGTGTCAATTTCTGATGACACGCTTTCTACCATTTTTCAATAGCGCGACTCACCCACGTGCAAGCAATTGTGGGCCTGAGCAGTGTACCATTGGCAACATAAATGGATTTCAAAGTAGTCTCCATTTTGCGGTCTGTTGGCTCCTTTAGTGATGCCGTGCCAGGTGCAGGGAGAATAACCTTCTTTGTGAACCTGGACAGAGCACTGTCTAACACAGGGGGTGATTCCCATTTTTTCCTGTCCTCCACCGGGAAAGGATAAGGTATCTGAATTCTCTTGGGAATACGAAATTTCTTTTCAGGATTTACCCACATCCCTTCAAAGAGAGTATTAAGCTCCTGGGAAGGCGGGAAAGTGACCTTGGATTTCTTTTCTTTATAGAAATAAGCCTTCTCTTGAGGTACAGGAGTGGCTTCCGTGACTTCCAGAACTTCCCTTATAGCTACAATCATATATTGTATATTTTTTGCCAATTTATGATCTATTTCTCTGGAGTCACTACCGTCGACACAAGAATCAGTGTCCGTGTCGGTATCAGTATTCACAATATTCGCAAATGGTCTCTTATGTGACCTAGAGGGGTCGCCTGCGGATGGAAGAACAGAGTCCTGAAAATTCACATCCTCCACAGATATTCTCCAGCACTCAGCATGAGATTCAGACTTATCTAATCTCCTATTGATTTGTTGCATACTATCACGTATTTCTTTCACCCATGCAGGCTCTTGGTGTGCCGGCAGCGCCACCACATTACACTTCTGTGTCCCTAAAATGGTTTCCTCCGGGGAGGAACTCCCTGCCTCTGACATGTCTTACACACGTGTACAACACACACACAGACACACTGGGACTTATAGGGGACAGACCCACAGTAAAATCTGTCACAGGGACACAGTTTAGGAGCAGCCAGTTCACAACCCCAGCGCCACTATCTAATGCCTGTGAACACAGAATGCCCACTGACATGCAGCGCTTTTTACACAGTAAAACACACTTGTAAAGCACCAAATTCGCTTGTGCCCCCCCCCCCCCCCCCCCCGTTTTGCACCCTGATACTTGTAGTCAGAAGTGAAGGAGGACCAGCGATGTCTCTGCAGCCTGAGGAAAGATAAAATGGCACTGAGCAGTGTGCTGGCTGCCTGAGGAAGAAGCTCCGCCCTTTTTACCTCAGAAACTTTTCATAATATTTATACTGGCGGGGGTAGGGCTGTGCCTGGGCATCTTATGCCCCCTTTTTGCCAGTTTGTAGAGGTGTTTTTGCTGCCCTGGGCGCCCCCCCCCCCCCCCTGCGCCCTGAACCATGCAGTGCCTGTGTGTGTGGGCAGCAATGGCGCGCTGCGCTCCTGCCAGCCGCTCTGTACCTCAGCCGTCACTTTGCTTGATAGAAGATCTGTCTTCATACTCTCACCTGTCTTCTGACTTCTGGCTCTGTGAGGGAGGTGACGGCGTGCTGTGGGAGTGAGCATCTAGACACAGCTAGCGTTAATTTCCCTTCAGGAGCTAATGGTGTCCTGTCAGCCAGAAGCAGAGCCATGAAACTCTTCAGGAAGTTGGTTCATACTTCTGCCCCCTCAGTCCCACGAAGCAGGGAGTCTGTTGCCAGCAGTTCTCCCTGAAAATAACAAACCTTACAAGTCTTTTCAGAGAAACTCAGTAGAGCTCCTCAGAGTGCATCCAGTCGACCTGGGCACATTTCTAAAACTGAGGTCTGGAGGAGGGGCATAGAGGGAGGAGCCAGTTCACACCCATTGAAAAGTCTTAAGAGTGCCCATGGCTCCTGTGGCACCGTCTATACCCCATGGTCATGAAGTGGACCCCAGCATCCGCTAGGACGTATGAGAAATGTAAATTTACTTTTTGTTGCTTTCTCATAACTCGCTCTTTTATTTGAAATAATGGTAAATGACTGTGTGGATTTGCCAAAAGGCACATGCCTAGGGGCGCCACCTGCAGGAGGCTTCACAGCAGGCTGCCCCTACCCCACAGCAGTGTCATAATTAGATATTTGTGTGCCCTGTGCCAGAAAGAAAATTGGTGCCCCCCCCTCCCCCACCCCCCATATTCAAAACAGGGATAGCGTGCAAATAAGGGGCATGGCTACAGAATAGTACCAATTCACATTACCCCACACATACTCCTTATACACATTACACCTGACCACAGTTGTGCATATTATTCACATTACACCACTCAGCTAAGCCATACCTCCCAACTGTCCTGATTTTCATGGGACAGTCCCTTTTTTTTATTTAAAATCTTGGGCAGCAGGAGACTCTAACGTAAACTGGGAGTCACCTGCAGGAGGTGGGAGGGTAGGCACTATGAAGCAGCTGTACATGCATATATACACACTGTACATACATATATATATATATATCTACACACTGTACATACATACACATACACTGTACATGCATACACTGTACATACAAATACTCTGTACATACAAACACAAATATGCACTGTACATACATACACACACACATACATACATACATACATACATACATACATACATATACACTGTACATTGGGCCTAATTCAGACCTGATTGTAGCAGTAAATTTGTTAGCAGATGGGCAAAACCATGTGCACTGCAGGTGAGGCAGATATAGCATGTGCAGAGAGAGTTAGATTTGGGTGGGTTATATTGTTTCTGTGCAGGGTAAATACTGGTTGCTTTATTTTTACACTGCAATTCATACCCCTTTTCCATCTACTAAGCACGGGCCGCAGCCGGGAGCCTGACACGGGTGCTACCCGGCTGCGGCCCGTGCTCAGCCCCCTTTCCCACTGCGTTCACCAACCCGGCATATTGCCGGGTTGGTGACGCTGCTAGTGACGCGGCAGGGGCGGCGCCGGGAGATCACATGATCTCTCAGCGCTGCCCTTCCATACAATGTAAACGGGAGCCGTGTCGCATCGACACGGCTACCGTTTACACTACAACCCTACCCGGATCATTCCTGTGTCCTACCCAGGTAGCTACCCGGGTAGGATTCACGGGTCACTTGATCCGGGTTTTTGCGGGGGGACCCTTTTCTACTAGCAAAAAACATGGGTAAATGCGCGCCCCCGTGCATTTACCTGTGTTTTTTGATCTAGTGGAAAAGGGGTATTCGATTTCAGTTTGAACACACCCCACCCAAATCTACCTCTCTCTGCACATGTTATATCTGGCCCCCCTGCAGAGCACATGGTTTTGCCCATCTGCTAACAAATTTGCTGCTACGATCAGGTCTGAATTAGGCCCATACATAGATATACACTGTACACACATACATATACACTGTACATACAGACACACATAAGTATACACTGTACATACAAACAAATACACTGTACATACGGGATTCGGTCTGAAGATCGACAGTGTCTAGGTCGACAATGTTTAGGTCGACCACTATAGGTCGACAGTCACTAGGTCGACATGGATGGAAGGTCGACAGGGTTTCTTTCTAGGTCGACATGTGCTAGGTCGACAGGTCTAAAGGTCGACATGAGTTTTTCACATTTTTTTTTTTATTTATTTTTATTTTTTTCATACTTAACGATCCACGTGGACTTCGATTGGAACGGTAAAGTGTGCCAAGCGAAGGCACCATGCCCGAAGCATGGCGAGCGAAGCGAGCCATGCGAGGGGACGCGGTGCACTAATTTGGGATCCCGGTCACTCTACGAAGAAAACGACAAAAAAAAAAAAATCCTCAGGTCGACCTTTAGACCTGTCGACCTAGCACATGTCGACCTAGAAACTCTGTCGACCTTCCATCCATGTCGACCTAGTGACTGTCGACCTATAGTGGTCGACCTAGACACTGTCGATTTGATGAACCACACCCTGTACATACATACATAGATATACACTGTGCAAACATACATATACACTGTACATACACATAGACACTGCACTTACATACACATAGACAGTACTTTGTACATACATAAACACATAATACCATAGAGCCACAGGCACCATACACAGATAGATAGATAGATAGATAGATAGATAGATAGATAGATAGATAGATAGATAGATAGATAGATAGATAGATAGATAGATAGATAGATAGAAATAGTAAACACAAAACAAAGGAATGGCACACCATGTGCTCCTTTTACAATTCGGAAATTGAAAAAAGTGAGATCAGTACAGTTTCTTTTTCAGTTTTTACAAAGTGGAAAATAGAAACATTTCAAATTCAATTTAAATTATATATATCTATAGATGAAAAATTCTATATATAGACAAATATGTTTGTACTTTTTTTTTTTTAAATATATCTCATGCATGCAGGGGTTATTTTTGGAGACATCTCTAATATTAAGAAATACATATGAACAAGTACTACAGTATGCGCATGTGTTTCTTATTTTTTTTTCTTTGCTTTTGGTTCTTATATACCAGACAATTATTACATCAACCAACAAAGCAGTTATAACCACTGTATATGTGAAAACTACATTAATGTCAGATATCTACATCATAGTAACATCTTTGTTTTATAAAAGAAAAAAATAATGAGATACATGTACATACCTCTTCTTGATCTCAGTAACGCTGAGGTGGATGAGAGCCACTAAAGATAATAGGCTATGGTTGCCCCCTGTGAAAGATACCTCCAGGAATAATGTAAAACATCTTCAATTTATAAAACAAAGAACATTCAATATGTGAAGACATTATTAGGACTGATTTGTAGATATTGATAGACTTACATTTAAAAACATAACTGATTGATCAATAGAATATATAAGTGCCTTTTAGTTCCGTAATTCTTGTTTTGTAAGACAAATACTTTGATAAAATAAATAAAACTTTTCTGTTTGTATATTACATAAAACAAAGACACAGATAAGGTCCAAGAAGTGGTGAAGATGCCATAAGAAAGTTATGAAGAAGAGGGGGAGAAGGGAACACAAGGATATAGAAGAAGAGCCACCAAAAGTATTCAAGGAAGTTGGGGAGCTACAGAAAGCCGCCATGGAGTGGATGGGGCCAAAGGAGAACCATGATGAGGTTGTGGGCCACAGGAGGCCCACAAGGTGGAGATGCGGCAATAAGAGGGCCACAAAGTGGTGGAGGGGATTCAGGAGCTTGAACAGTAGGAGTAAGGGGCAGAAGAGGGCCAGTAGTCTAAGCACATGTGTCTGAAAGTAAATAAATGTACCATTATTTCCTTTGTACCAATTCTGTTTATGACTGTAGGTATAACAAGTAGGCCTCAGATGAGTCCATGTTGGTGAAAGCAGTACGGGTACCATCGTATGTAGTGTGTAAATGTTTGCACCTTAATCTTCCACATTGACATTTTTTGTGTGAGACATATAATAAGAATTTACTCACCGGTAATTCTATTTCTCGTAGTCCGTAGTGGATGCTGGGAACTCCGTAAGGACCATGGGGAATAGACGGGCTCCGCAGGAGACTGGGCACTCTAAAAGAAAGATTAGGTACTATCTGGTGTGCACTGGCTCCTCCCTCTATGCCCCTCCTCCAGACCTCAGTTAAGGAAACTGTGCCCGGAAGAGCTGACACAACAAGGAAAGGATTTGGAATCCAGGGTAAGACTCATACCAGCCACACCAATCACACCGTACAACTTGTGATAACCATACCCAGTTAACAGTATGAACAACAACTGAGCCTCAGTAACAGATGGCTCATAACAATAACCCTTTAGTTAAGCAATAACTATATACATGTATTGCAGAGAGTCCGCACTTGGGACGGGCGCCCATCATCCACTACGGACTACGAGAAATAGAATTACCGGTGAGTAAATTCTTATTTTCTCTGACGTCCTAGTGGATGCTGGGAACTCCGTAAGGACCATGGGGATTATACCAAAGCTTCCAAACGGGCGGGAGAGTGCGGATGACTCTGCAGCACCGCATGAGCAAACTCAAGGTCCTCCTCAGCCAGGGTATCAAACTTGTAGAACTTAGCAAACTTGTTTGACCCCGACCAAGGAGCAGCTCGGCAAAGCTGTAAAGCCGAGACCCCTCGGGCAGCCGCCCAAGAAGAGCCCACCTTCCTTGTGGAATGGGCTTTCACCATTTTGGATGCGGCACTCCAGCCGCAGAGTGAACCAGCTGAATCGCGCTATAGATCCAGCGAACAATAGTTTGCTTCGAAGCAGGAGCGCCAACCTTGTTGGCTGCATACAGAATAAACAGCGAGTCAGACTTTCTGACTCCCGCCTTTCTGGAAACATAAATTTTCAAAGCCCGGACTACGTCCAGCAACTTGGAATCCTCCAAGTCCCTAGTAGCCGCAGGCACCACAATAGGCTGGTTCAAAGGAAACGATGATACCACCCTAGGAAGAAATTGGGGACGAGTCCTCAATTCTGCCCTGTCCATATGGAAGATCAGATAAGGGTTTTTACATGACAAAACCGCCAATACTGACACACGCCTAGCCGAAGCTAAGGCCAATAGCATGACCACTTTCCACGTGAGATATTTTAGCTCCATGGTCTTAAGTGGCTCAAACCAGTGGGATTTCAGGAAATCCAACACAACGTTAAGATCCCAAGGTGCCACCGGTGGCACAAAAGGAGGCTGAATATGCAGCACCCCCGGAACAACGTCTAAATTTCAGGCAGTGAAGCCAGTTCATTTTTAGAGAAAATGTATAGGGCCGAAATCTTGACCTTTATGGATCCTAATTTTAGGCCCATAGTCACTCCTGACTGTAGGAAGTGCAGGAATCGACCCCGCTGGAATTCCTCTGTAGGGCCTACCCGGCCTCACACCAAGCAACCTATTTTCGCCATATACAGTGAAAAAGTCTTGCTGTCACGTCTTTCCTAGCCTTTATCAGCGTAGGAATAACTGCATCCGGAATGCCCTTTTCCGCTAGGATCCGGCATTCAACCGCCATGCCGTCAAATGCAGCCGCGGTCATTTTTGGAACAGACAGGGCCCCTGTTGCAACATGTCCTGTCTGAGAGGCAGAAGCCCTGAGTCCTCTGAGAGCATTTCCTGCAGCTCCGGGTACCGAGTCCTTCTTGGCCAATTCGGAGCAAAGAATATTGTTTTCACTCCTCCTTTTATTACAATTCTAAGCCCTTGGGTATAAGAGGAAGAGGAGGGAATACAGAGACCGACTGGAACACCCACGGTGTTACTAGTGCG
The DNA here is from genome assembly GCF_028390025.1 of Pseudophryne corroboree. Taxonomy (NCBI): domain Eukaryota; kingdom Metazoa; phylum Chordata; class Amphibia; order Anura; family Myobatrachidae; genus Pseudophryne; species Pseudophryne corroboree. The sequence goes on along the minus strand of NC_086444.1, from coordinate 523,391,516 downwards.
ACCACAGCTATCACCTGAGGGTCCCTTGACCCGGCGTAAAACCTTTTTTCGCTTTTTATTGAGGTGGGACGCCATCTAGTCCACCTTAGGCAGTTCCCATCAATTTGCAAACTGCGTGAAGACTTCCTGATGAAGTCCCCACTTTCCCGGGTGGAGGTCGTGCCTGCTGAGGAAGTCTGCTTCCCAGATGTCCACTCCCAGAATGAACACTGCTGACAGTGCGCTTACTTGATTCTCCGCCCAGCGAAGAATTCTGGTGGCTTCTACCCTCGCCACCCTGCTCCTTGTGCCGCCTTGGCGGTTTACACGAACGCCTGCGGTCTGACTGGATCAGAACCGGTTGGTCGCGAAGCAGGATCTCCGCTTGACTTAGGGGGTTGTATATGGCCCTTAGTTCCAGGATATTGATGTGAAGGCAAGTCAGTTGACTTGACCACAGACCTTGGAAATTTCTTCCCTGTGTAACTGCCCCCCACCCTCGGAGGCTTGCATCCGTGGTCACCAGGATTCAGTCCTGAATGCCGAATCTGCGGCCCTCGAGAAGGTGAGCACTCTGCAGCCACCACAGGAGAGACACACTGGCCCTGGGGGATAGGGTGATTAACCGATTCCTCTGAAGAGGTGATCCGGACCACTTGTCCAGTAAGTCCCATTGGAAGGTCCTCGCATGGAACCTGCCTAAGGGGATGGCCTCGTATGATGCCACCATCCTTCCCAGGACTCAAGTGCAGTGATGCACTGACACCTGTTTTGGTTTTAATAGATTCCTGACCAGTGTCATGAGCTCCTCAGCTCTCTCTATCGGGAGATAACCCTTTTCTGGTCTGTGCCTAGGGTCGTGCCTAGGAGAGGCAGATGAGCTGTAGGAAACAACTGCGACTTTGGAACATATAGAATCCAGCCGTGTTGCCGTTACACTTCCAGAGAAAGTGATACGCTGTTCAGCAACTGCTCTCTTGATCTCGCTTTTATGAGGAGATCGTCCAAGTACGTGATAATAGTGACACCTTGCTTCCGCAGGAGCACAATCATATCCGCCATTACCATGGTGAATATTCTCGAGGCCGTGGAGAGACCAAACGGCAACATCTGAAATTGGTAATGACAATCCCGTACCGCAATTCTGAGGTACGCCTAATGAGGTGGATAAATGGGGACCTGAAGGTATGCATCCCTTATGTCCCGATTCACAATAAAGTCTCCCCCTTTTTAGGCTTGCACTGACCGCTCTTAGCGATTCCATCTTGAACTTGAACCTTCTCAGGTATATGTTCAGGGATTTTTAATTCAATATGGGTCTGACCGAACCGTCTGGTTTCGGGATTACAACATGGTCTAATAATAACACCCTCTTGTTGAAGGAGGGGACCCTTGACCACCACCTGTTAAAGATACAATTTGTGAATTGCAGATAACACTGGATCCCTCTCTTGGGGGGAAGCCCGCAGGGCCGTCGGTGAGGAGGCATCTTCTCACAGTCCAGCTTGTATCCCTGAGACACAATATCTATTGCCCAGGGATCGAACAGGGAGTGAACCCACTTGTGGCTGAACTTACGAAGGCGTGTCCCCACCGGGCCTAGCTCCGCCTGTGGAGCCCCAGCGACATTGGTGGATTTTTGTAGGGGCCGGGGAGGACTTCTGTTCCTGGGAACTAGCTGCCCGGCTCTGACAAGAAAGGACGCCCCTCAGACTTTCTTGTTTCTTTATACGAAAGGCTGCATTTAATAATGTTGTGCTTTCTTAGGCTGTGCAGGAATATAAGGCAAACTAGCAGAATTACCAGCTATAGCTGTGGAGACCAGGCCCGAGAACCCTTCTCCACACAATCCTCAGCCTTCCATATGCCTCTTAAGTCGGCATCATCTGTCCAATGCATATTCTACAGGACACGTCAAGCAGAGATCGACATAGCTTTGACTCTAGGACCCAGTATACTCATGTCTCTTTGGGCATGCTTTATAACTATATATCTATCACTTAAGACAGCATCTTTAATATATTTATATTGCATACTAGGGTCTCATCTCTGCTGATAAGGTACCTGTCCACACTGCCACAGCGCTATAAACCCATGCCGACACAATCGCCGGTCTGGGTAGTATACTAGAATGTGCACGCTATCTGCAGGATCCCTGAGAATAGCAAGTGCTACCATCTGTGCAAACAGGACACCCCAGGGGAAGATTCTCAACATATCCTGGCCCTAGTGGGGAAAGGATACAGCCTGAGAATTCTCTTGTGGGAAGCTGCCGTCTCTTGTCTGGAGATTCCCGCTCTTTTTCCTCATGAGAGGAGGGAAATTTACCTCAGCATTCTTCCCCTTAAACATGTGTACTCTCGTGTCAGGGACAGATGAGTCATCAGTGATATGCAAATCATCTATTATTTCAATAATCATATATTGAATACCTTATAGCCATCTTGGCTGTAACTTTGCATTATCGTAGTCGACAGTGGAGTTAAACTCCATGTCGATATCAGTGTTTATTATTTTGGATAGTGAGCATTGAGAGACTCTGAAGGTCTCTGTGACATAGGGACAGACATGGTTAGATTTCCTGTCTGTTCCCTAACCTTTTGTGCAATAAATTCACCTTAGCACTTACACATATCCAAACAGGTGTCGGCGTTGTCGACGGAGACACCCTCTCACACACATATCCGCTCTATCACCTCCTTAGAGGAGCCTTTTACCTCAGACATGTCGACACACGCGTACCGACACACCACACACACAGGGGATGCTCTATTTGAGGACAGTTCCCCCACAAGGCCCTTTGGAGAGACAGAGAGAGAGTATGCCAGCACACACCCCAGCGCTATATAACCCAGGGATTATACTACAACTCAGTGTTTACCCAGTAGCTGCTGTATATACAAATTTTTGCGCCTAAATTTATGTGCCTCCCCCCTCTCTTTTCACCCTTTGTGTACCAGGATACTGCCGGGGAGAGCCTGGGGAGCTTCCTTCCAGCGGAGCTGTGAAGAGAAAATGGCGCTGGTGTGCTGAGGAAGAAGGCCCGGCCCCCTCAGCGGCGGGCTTCTGTCCTGTTTCTGACTAAAAATGGCGGGGGTTTTACACATATACAGTTTTCCAGATTGTATTATGTGTATATATTGCCAAAAGGTATACTTATTGCTGCCCAGGGCGCCCCCCTTCCCCAGCGCCCTGCACCCTACAGTGACCGGAGTGTGTGGTGTGCAGTGGGAGCAATGGTGCACAGCTGCAGTGCTGTGCGCTACCTTAATGAAGACCGGAGTCTTCTGCCGCCGATTTTATCTCCTTCTTCTGTCTTCTGGCTCTGCAAGGGGGACGGCGGCGAGGCTCCGGGAACGGACGATCGAGGTCAGGCCCTGTGTTCGAACCCTCTGGAGCTAATGGTGTCCAGTAGCCTAAGAAGCACAAGCTAGCTGCACGCAGGTAGGTTTGCTTCTCTCCCCTCAGTCCCACGTAGCAGTGAGTCTGTTGCCAGCAGATCTCACTGAAAATAAAAAACCTAACAAATACTTTCTTTCTAGCAAGCTCAGGAGAGCCCACTAGGAGCACCCAGCTCTGGCCGGGCACAGATACTAACTGAGGTCTGGAGGAGGGACATAGAGGGAGGAGCCAGTGCACACCAGATAGTACCTAATCTTTCTTTTAGAGTGCCCAGTCTCCTGCGGAGCCCGTCTATTCCTCATGGTCCTTACGGAGTTCCCAGCATCCACTAGGACGTCAGAGAAAAACGTTTACAAACTGGTCTCCTATGGCATTCGGTAAGAAACAAATGGAAAACTAAAATGTTATGGCCATCACCCAAACCACACTGATCACAATGATGTTGACATTGTTGCTTACTAAAATAAATGTCTATTACAAATATATATTCCATTTGTTTATTCTACAGTTGTCAATAACTTGACAGCATATAAATAAAAACTACTGCCAATGAACCTATGATGCAGGACTGCGGTAAGTAATTGCAAACAACCAGACAGTTTTAGACAACATAGGGCAGATGCAGAGTTGAACACAAGCCGGTTTCCTGAGTTGTACACAATTGAGTCGTATCTCCACTTGTGACTGAAAGGGTGGAACAGAGCCTTTGCACTGATGATGATGACAGGTTTCAAACTAATCACATTAATAGGTTCTGTTCGGACACAGAGATGCATGCAACTTTTTATAAATGAGTTATTCCACCCTTGTGACTCCAATAGAGGAAATTTCTCTCCCTTTTTGACATATGATTAGAAAGCACTTGAATTTGTGTACTCTTATTTTAAACCCCCTTGGTTATTACTATTAGGCATGTTATGAAGAACCAGTGACGTGCGGTGAGGTGAGGCAAGTGAGGCAGAGCCTTTCTTGTCATACTCCAGTATACAGTACATCTTCTTTGTATTATTCAAATCATTTTCACAGACAAAACTGTAAAAAGTAAAAAGTCTATGACAGGTGAGACAGTACCTCGCCTGCCTATCTTGTCTGCATCACACCTCTGCGGGCATCTGTGTATAATGCCCACATGAATCCTTGGGCTCATATATTGTGTGTAAATCTGACTCTGGTACTAGCCAGTGCCTCCCCAGTCATTTACCTTACTACATGTCCCTGATAAAGACTTTGGTTACTCCCAATTCTAGTATCTTTGTCACAGCATGGAAAAACAGATTGCAATTGGGATGGGGTACTACACCATACAACCCCAGAGTTCATACTGAAGAATCAATATTAGTCAGTTGTTATATTTAGTTTTGTTTTTGCACTTAGTGTAAATCTGGCACATATGACGGCGAAGCAGTGCAGGCGGTATCATGAGACATGTTTCACTCTGCATATGTAGCATTTTAGCAACTCAGCGAGAAATCAAAGTTCCTCATTATATATAATCATGAAACTGGATCATAATAGTCCAACACTGGGGTTCAGTATGATTTACCGATGGACGGGATGCCGGTGGTTAGAGAACCGACAGCGGCCTCTAAAGTCCCCTAACCCTCCTCTGCTCCCTACTTTAACTTTAACCCTCCCTCGTGGGTGCCTAAACCTAACCCTCCCGGGTGGTGCCTAATCCTAACCATCCCTTCCCCACTGCCTAAACCTAATCCTCCCCGCTTGATGCCTTACCCTAACCTCCCATTCTATGTGCCTAACCCTAACCCTTCTTCCCCGGTCCCTAATCCATAACATTCCCTGCCCTGAACCCTAACCCTTACCCTAACCCCCCTTCTCCTGCCTAAATCTACCCCCCACACACACGCGTGCGTGGCAGGACCTCAGCACGTCATGCTGCCAGGACGATCGGGTTGCCAGCTGTTGGTAGTGTACTGTGACACCAGTATCCCGTGTGGCATAGGTATCTAGACACCGGGATTGCGATCTCCTTCGGGATCCCGACGACAGTATATACGTAGACCACAGGATGATCGCAATCCCGGTGTCTAGATACCTATGCCACACGGGATACTGGTGTCACAATACCAACCAGTGCTGCCATCAGTAAATGTGAAATATATAACTACATAACAAGTCCTTCTATTTGGATAACTAGTATGAGATATATGACAATTTAGATTATTTTACTTAATTTAGCATTATTACTATTCAACATGATATTACTTTCAGTGTTAGGGAAGCAGTTAGCATGATAATAGAGCCCAAGAAGTTTTATTTTAACAATTAATACACTTCCTTAAAACTATTTCTGCTCTTCTTTCATAATATAAGACGCAACTGCACACTTTGATGTGCCCCACTCTGCTGCTTCTATCACACATTCCAGGACTCTTCAGCTGTCCTAGTTCAACAGCCCCCTTGCTCCTTTCTCCTTGGTGCCCCCTTGACAGCTGGAACCCAGAGGCCAATGCTTCCACTGTCTCTGAGAGTGACACCACTGAACGGGGTGTACTGAAGTGGGAGTTTTTGCAACACACCACATCTTGGTATAACCCACCATTTCTTTAACATTTAAAGTGGGTCTAATTTTTACTACTTGCCTGGCATGGTCGCATCAGATTCGACCACACCAGCAAGTGTCTTATATGACCTGTTTCCCTGCACTCTCCCCCAGTGTTTGCCGTGCTGCTGATCACTGCTGATTGGTCAGTACGGCAGAACCCCCCACCCAGCAGCTGCAGACAATAGCAGCCGCTGGGGAAGTGTAAATGAACCAACCCCCCCGTGTACCTTGTGGCTGTCCCGACTTTCAAAATGAAAGCCGTGATAGTCACAATGTTTCCGATGGTTGCGATGTTCTGATGGTGGTGACGGATGTTCTGATGTTTTTTAAAAAGAGCATTTTTTTCAAATATAAAAACAAAAATACTATATACAGTATATATATTTTCTTTTAATTAAAATCATTTTGAATAAGGTCTAATACACATTCAACACCTACTGTAATTCACTCATAAAACAAATGACACACACACACACACACACACACACATTAATTAATCTATCTACAGTATGTCTTTGGATTTTGGGAGGTAATTAGACATAACCCCCAATAAACACAGGGAGAACATGAACATTCCAATACATATAGGGCCTCTAGTTGGAAATGAACATACAGTATGACCCCAGGGCTGTGAGCTAGCAATGCTACTTCCCGGTGACATTTTACTCCCCAAATGCAATGTACTTTAAGTGGGTTACATAAAAATTCTGATTTTGTGACCACTAGCACTGGCAAATGCAGGATTTCTAGAGGGGGGGGGGGGGGGGGGTTCAATGGTAATCCACAATCTCCCACTGTGCAGAACATTGGAGTAAGCGCTGGAGTCTGGGTGAGTGGTAGAAGAACCCAGTAATGATGCTGGACATTAATGTAAACAGTGGTCTTTTAATACACTGGATACTGTATTGAATACAGTATAAATATTTAACACTATAAATGGTCATAGTATAGGATGGTCTATAGTCTAGGCTGTATAAAACATATTTAAATAATAAATGTGGTCAGGAAATGACTACACAAACATAATAGAACCAACTGTACTTTCTAAACACACATTCTTCCACCTCATGGTAAGGCCCCTGTCTTTTCTTCCTGGCAGCTAATCTCTGGTCCAGTGCACTGATTGAGGACTCAGATCCGCACACACAGCAATCTCTGCTCTGTCCCTTAAACTGATGATGTGGTGGCAGTTCTAGTAATTTTATAAAATTGCTATTTTTGTCATACCTATGCCAATGACTAACATTTCCTTCATTACTGACACTATCCAACAAATAACCATTGTATAATATGTGGGGATAATCAGAACACTCGCAGGGTAATAATGAGAGACACTGGTCATAAAAGTAAAGACAAATGTGGAATCAGTGAGGCTTGGGGGGTCATTCCGACCCGTTCGCACGCAGTGGTTTATCGCTGCGGTACGAATGGATCTGAAATGTGCATGTGCGGTGGCCGCACTGCGCGTGCGCGACGTTGCCCGGCGAGGTTACGTTGCGTCCTACGAAGGAAGTGGTCGCAGAGCCGGCCGCAAAGAAGATTGACAGGAAGAAGGCGTACCTGGGTGGATCCGGACCGTTGGAGACCGTTTTCGGGGAGTGGAGACGAAAACGCAGGCGTGTCCAGGAGAACGGAGGGTGGATGTCTGACGTCAATACCGGCTCCAGCATCACAGAGATCGTAGCACAGGGTAAGTAGTAGAGATGAGCGGGTTCGGTTTCTCTGAATCCGAACCCGCCAGAACTTCATGTTTTTTTTCACGGGTCCGAGCGACTCGGATCTTCCCGCCTTGCTCGGTTAACCCGAGCGCGCCCGAACGTCATCATGACGCTGTCGGATTCTCGCGAGGCTCGGATTCTATCGCGAGACTCGGATTCTATATAAGGAGCCGCGCGTCGCCGCCATTTTCACACGTGCATTGAGATTGATAGGGAGAGGACGTGGCTGGCGTCCTCTCCGTTTAGAATTAGAATAGATTAGAGAGACACTTGATTTACTAATTTTGGGGAGCATTAGGAGTACTCAGTAGTGTACAGTGCAGAGTTTTGCTGATAGTGACCAGTGACCACCACTTTTATTTATAATCCGTTCTCTGCCTGAAAAAAGCGATACACAGCACACAGTGACTCAGTCACATACCATATCTGTGTGCACTGCTCAGGCTCAGGCCAGTGTGCTGCATCATCTATTATCTATATATAATATTATATATATCTGTCTGACTGCTCAGCTCACACAGCTTATAATTGTGGGGGAGACTGGGGAGCACTACTGCAGTGCCAGTTATAGGTTATAGCAGGAGCCAGGAGTACATAATATAATCAGTTCTCTGCCTGAAAAAAGCGATACACAGCACACAGTGACTCAGTCACATACCATATCTGTGTGCACTGCTCAGGCTCAGGCCAGTGTGCTGCATCATCTATTATCTATATATAATATTATATATATCTGTCTGACTGCTCAGCTCACACAGCTTATAATTGTGGGGGAGACTGGGGAGCACTACTGCAGTGCCAGTTATAGGTTATAGCAGGAGCCAGGAGTACATAATATATTATATAGTGAGTGACCACCAGACACACAGTGCAGTTTATTTAATATATCCGTTCTCTGCCTGAAAAAAGCGATACACACAGTGACTCAGTCAGTCACATACCATATCTGTGTGCACTGCTCAGGCTCAGGCCAGTGTGCTGCATCATCTATATATATTATATATCTGTCTGACTGCTCAGCTCACACAGCTTATAATTGTGGGGGAGACTGGGGAGCACTACTGCAGTGCCAGTTATAGGTTATAGCAGGAGCCAGGAGTACATAATATTATATTAAAATTAAACAGTGCACACTTTTGCTGCAGGAGTGCCACTGCCAGTGTGACTAGTGACCAGTGACCTGACCACCAGTATATAATATTAGTAGTATACTATCTCTTTATCAACCAGTCTATATTAGCAGCAGACACAGTACAGTGCGGTAGTTCACGGCTGTGGCTACCTCTGTGTCGGCACTCGGCAGCCCGTCCATAATTGTATATACCACCTAACCGTGGTTTTTTTTTCTTTCTTTATACATACATACTAGTTACGAGTATACTATCTCTTTATCAACCAGTCTATATATTAGCAGCAGACACAGTACAGTGCGGTAGTTCACGGCTGTGGCTACCTCTGTGTCGGCACTCGGCAGCCCGTCCATAATTGTATATACCACCTAACCGTGGTTTTTTTTTCTTTCTTTATACATACATACTAGTTACGAGTATACTATCTCTTTATCAACCAGTCTATATATTAGCAGCAGACACAGTACAGTGCGGTAGTTCACGGCTGTGGCTACCTCTGTGTCGGCACTCGGCAGCCCGTCCATAATTGTATATACCACCTAACCGTGGTTTTTTTTTCATTCTTTATACATACATACTAGTTACGAGTATACTATCTCTTTATCAACCAGTCTATATTAGCAGCAGACACAGTACAGTGCGGTAGTTCACGGCTGTGGCTACCTCTGTGTCGGCACTCGGCAGCCCGTCCATAATTGTATATACCACCTAACCGTGGTTTTTTTTTCTTTCTTTATACATACATACTAGTTACGAGTATACTATCTCTTTATCAACCAGTCTATATATTAGCAGCAGACACAGTACAGTGCGGTAGTTCACGGCTGTGGCTACCTCTGTGTCGGCACTCGGCAGCCCGTCCATAATTGTATATACCACCTAACCGTGGTTTTTTTTTCTTTCTTTATACATACATACTAGTTACGAGTATACTATCTCTTTATCAACCAGTCTATATATTAGCAGCAGACACAGTACAGTGCGGTAGTTCACGGCTGTGGCTACCTCTGTGTCGGCACTCGGCAGCCCGTCCATAATTGTATATACCACCTAACCGTGGTTTTTTTTTCTTTCTTTATACATACATACTAGTTACGAGTATACTATCTCTTTATCAACCAGTCTATATATTAGCAGCAGACACAGTACAGTGCGGTAGTTCACGGCTGTGGCTACCTCTGTGTCGGCACTCGGCAGCCCGTCCATAATTGTATATACCACCTAACCGTGTTTTTTTTTTCTTTCTTTATACATACATACTAGTTACGAGTATACTATCTCTTTATCAACCAGTCTATATATTAGCAGCAGACACAGTACAGTGCGGTAGTTCACGGCTGTGGCTACCTCTGTGTCGGCACTCGGCAGCCCGTCCATAATTGTATATACCACCTAACCGTGGTTTTTTTTTCTTTCTTTATACATACATACTAGTTACAAGTATACTATCTCTTTATCAACCAGTCTATATATTAGCAGCAGACACAGTACAGTGCGGTAGTTCACGGCTGTGGCTACCTCTGTGTCGGCACTCGGCAGCCCGTCCATAATTGTATATACCACCTAACCGTGGTTTTTTTTTCTTTCTTTATACATACATACTAGTTACGAGTATACTATCTCTTTATCAACCAGTCTATATATTAGCAGCAGACACAGTACAGTGCGGTAGTTCACGGCTGTGGCTACCTCTGTGTCGGCACTCGGCAGCCCGTCCATAATTGTATACTAGTATCCAATCCATCCATCTCCATTGTTTACCTGAGGTGCCTTTTAGTTGTGCCTATTAAAATATGGAGAACAAAAATGTTGAGGTTCCAAAATTAGGGAAAGATCAAGATCCACTTCCACCTCGTGCTGAAGCTGCTGCCACTAGTCATGGCCGAGACGATGAAATGCCAGCAACGTCGTCTGCCAAGGCCGATGCCCAATGGCATAGTACAGAGCATGTCAAAACCAAAGCACCAAATATCAGTAAAAAAAGGACTCCAAAACCTAAAATAAAATTGTCGGAGGAGAAGCGTAAACTTGCCAATATGCCATTTACCACACGGAGTGGCAAGGAACGGCTGAGGCCCTGGCCTATGTTCATGGCTAGTGGTTCAGCTTCACATGAGGATGGAAGCACTCAGCCTCTCGCTAGAAAACTGAAAAGACTCAAGCTGGCAAAAGCACCGCAAAGAACTGTGCGTTCTTTGAAATCCCAAATCCACAAGGAGAGTCCAATTGTGTCGGTTGCGATGCCTGACCTTCCCAACACTGGACGTGAAGAGCATGCGCCTTCCACCATTTGCACGCCCCCTGCAAGTGCTGGAAGGAGCACCCGCAGTCCAGTTCCTGATAGTCAGATTGAAGATGTCAGTGTTGAAGTACACCAGGATGAGGAGGATATGGGTGTTGCTGGCGCTGGGGAGGAAATTGACCAGGAGGATTCTGATGGTGAGGTGGTTTGTTTAAGTCAGGCACCCGGGGAGACACCTGTTGTCCGTGGGAGGAATATGGCCGTTGACATGCCAGGTAAAAATACCAAAAAAATCAGCTCTTCGGTGTGGAGGTATTTCACCAGAAATGCGGACAACAGGTGTCAAGCCGTGTGTTCCCTTTGTCAAGCTGTAATAAGTAGGGGTAAGGACGTTAACCACCTCGGAACATCCTCCCTTATACGTCACCTGCAGCGCATTCATAATAAGTCAGTGACAAGTTCAAAAACTTTGGGTGACAGCGGAAGCAGTCCACTGACCAGTAAATCCCTTCCTCTTGTAACCAAGCTCACGCAAACCACCCCACCAACTCCCTCAGTGTCAATTTCCTCCTTCCCCAGGAATGCCAATAGTCCTGCAGGCCATGTCACTGGCAATTCTGACGAGTCCTCTCCTGCCTGGGATTCCTCCGATGCATCCTTGCGTGTAACGCCTACTGCTGCTGGCGCTGCTGTTGTTGCCGCTGGGAGTCGATGGTCATCCCAGAGGGGAAGTCGTAAGCCCACTTGTACTACTTCCAGTAAGCAATTGACTGTTCAACAGTCCTTTGCGAGGAAGATGAAATATCACAGCAGTCATCCTACTGCAAAGCGGATAACTGAGTCCTTGACAACTATGTTGGTGTTAGACGTGCGTCCGGTATCCGCCGTTAGTTCACAGGGAACTAGACAATTTATTGAGGCAGTGTGCCCCCGTTACCAAATACCATCTAGGTTCCACTTCTCTAGGCAGGCGATACCGAGAATGTACACGGACGTCAGAAAAAGACTCACCAGTGTCCTAAAAAATGCAGTTGTACCCAATGTCCACTTAACCACGGACATGTGGACAAGTGGAGCAGGGCAGGGTCAGGACTATATGACTGTGACAGCCCACTGGGTAGATGTATGGACTCCCGCCGCAAGAACAGCAGCGGCGGCACCAGTAGCAGCATCTCGCAAACGCCAACTCTTTCCTAGGCAGGCTACGCTTTGTATCACCGCTTTCCAGAATACGCACACAGCTGAAAACCTCTTACGGCAACTGAGGAAGATCATCGCGGAATGGCTTACCCCAATTGGACTCTCCTGTGGATTTGTGGCATCGGACAACGCCAGCAATATTGTGTGTGCATTAAATATGGGCAAATTCCAGCACGTCCCATGTTTTGCACATACCTTGAATTTGGTGGTGCAGAATTTTTTAAAAAACGACAGGGGCGTGCAAGAGATGCTGTCGGTGGCCAGAAAAATTGCGGGACACTTTCGGCGTACAGGCACCACGTACAGAAGACTGGAGCACCACCAAAAACTACTGAACCTGCCCTGCGATCATCTGAAGCAAGAAGTGGTAACGAGGTGGAATTCAACCCTCTATATGCTTCAGAGGTTGGAGGAGCAGCAAAAGGCCATTCAAGCCTATACAATTGAGCACGATATAGTAGGTGGAATGCACCTGTCTCAAGTGCAGTGGAGAATGATTTCAACGTTGTGCAAGGTTCTGATGCCCTTTGAACTTGCCACACGTGAAGTCAGTTCAGACACTGCCAGCCTGAGTCAGGTCATTCCCCTCATCAGGCTTTTGCAGAAGAAGCTGGAGGCATTGAAGAAGGAGCTAAAAGGGAGCGATTCCGCTAGGCATGTGGGACTTGTGGATGCAGCCCTTAATTCGCTTAACAAGGATTCACGGGTGGTCAATCTGTTGAAATCAGAGCACTACATTTTGGCCACCGTGCTCGATCCTAGATTTAAAGCCTACCTTGGATCTCTCTTTCCGGCAGACACAGGTCTGCTGGGGTTGAAAGACCTGCTGGTGACAAAATTGTCAAGTCAAGCGGAACGCGACCTGTCAACATCTCCTCCTTCACATTCTCCCGCAACTGGGGGTGCAAGGAAAAGGCTCAGAATTCCGAGCCCACCCGCTGGCGGTGATGCAGGGCAGTCTGGAGCGACTGCTGATGCTGACATCTGGTCCGGACTGAAGGACCTGACAACGATTACGGACATGTCGTCTACTGTCACTGCATATGATTCTCTCAACATTGATAGAATGGTGGAGGATTATATGAGTGACCGCATCCAAGTAGGCACGTCACACAGTCCGTACTTATACTGGCAGGAAAAAGAGGCAATTTGGAGGCCCTTGCACAAACTGGCTTTATTCTACCTAAGTTGCCCTCCCACAAGTGTGTACTCCGAAAGAGTGTTTAGTGCCGCCGCTCACCTTGTCAGCAATCGGCGTACGAGGTTACATCCAGAAAATGTGGAGAAGATGATGTTCATTAAAATGAATTATAATCAATTCCTCCGCGGAGACATTGACCAGCAGCAATTGCCTCCACAAAGTACACAGGGAGCTGAGATGGTGGATTCCAGTGGGGACGAATTGATAATCTGTGAGGAGGGGGATGTACACGGTGATATATCGGAGGGTGAAGATGAGGTGGACATCTTGCCTCTGTAGAGCCAGTTTGTGCAAGGAGAGATTAATTGCTTCTTTTTTGGGGGGGGTCCAAACCAACCCGTCATATCAGTCACAGTCGTGTGGCAGACCCTGTCACTGAAATGATGGGTTGGTTAAAGTGTGCATGTCCTGTTTTGTTTATACAACATAAGGGTGGGTGGGAGGGCCCAAGGACAATTCCATCTTGCACCTCTTTTTTCTTTTCTTTTTCTTTGCATCATGTGCTGATTGGGGAGGGTTTTTTGGAAGGGACATCCTGCGTGACACTGCAGTGCCACTCCTAGATGGGCCCGGTGTTTGTGTCGGCCACTAGGGTCGCTAATCTTACTCACACAGTCAGCTACCTCATTGCGCCTCTTTTTTTCTTTGCGTCATGTGCTGTTTGGGGAGGGTTTTTTGGAAGGGACATCCTGCGTGACACTGCAGTGCCACTCCTAGATGGGCCCGGTGTTTGTGTCGGCCACTAGGGTCGCTAATCTTACTCACACAGTCAGCTACCTCATTGCGCCTCTTTTTTTCTTTGCGTCATGTGCTGTTTGGGGAGGGTTTTTTGGAAGGGACATCCTGCGTGACACTGCAGTGCCACTCCTAGATGGGCCCGGTGTTTGTGTCGGCCACTAGGGTCGCTAATCTTACTCACACAGCTACCTCATTGCGCCTCTTTTTTTCTTTGCGTCATGTGCTGTTTGGGGAGGGTTTTTTGGAAGGGACATCCTGCGTGACACTGCAGTGCCACTCCTAGATGGGCCCGGTGTTTGTGTCGGCCACTAGGGTCGCTAATCTTACTCACACAGTCAGCTACCTCATTGCGCCTCTTTTTTTCTTTGCGTCATGTGCTGTTTGGGGAGGGTTTTTTGGAAGGGCCATCCTGCGTGACACTGCAGTGCCACTCCTAGATGGGCCCGGTGTTTGTGTCGGCCACTAGGGTCGCTAATCTTACTCACACAGCTACCTCATTGCGCCTCTTTTTTTCTTTGTGTCATGTGCTGTTTGGGGAGGGTTTTTTGGAAGGGCCATCCTGCGTGACACTGCAGTGCCACTCCTAGATGGGCCCGGTGTTTGTGTCGGCCACTAGGGTCGCTAATCTTACTCACACAGCTACCTCATTGCGCCTCTTTTTTTCTTTGCGTCATGTGCTGTTTGGGGAGGGTTTTTTGGAAGGGACATCCTGCGTGACACTGCAGTGCCACTCCTAGATGGGCCCGGTGTTTGTGTCGGCCACTAGGGTCGCTTATCTTACTCACACAGCGACCTCGGTGCAAATTTTAGGACTAAAAATAATATTGTGAGGTGTGAGGTATTCAGAATAGACTGAAAATGAGTGTAAATTATGGTTTTTGAGGTTAATAATACTTTGGGATCAAAATGACCCCCAAATTCTATGATTTATGCTGTTTTTTAGTGTTTTTGGAAAAAAACACCCGAATCCAAAACACACCCGAATCCGACAAAAAAAATTCGGTGAGGTTTTGCCAAAACGCGTTCGAACCCAAAACACGGCCGCGGAACCGAACCCAAAACCAAAACACAAAACCCGAAAAATTTCAGGCGCTCATCTCTAGTAAGTAGGTATAGGGCTGGTCTTGTTCTGCTTGAAATTTTTTTAGCTTAGCAGGGCTGCACAAGCGATCGCAGCCCTGCTAAGCTAAAATACACTCCCGCATAGGCGTGTACTAGTTGATCGCAGCAGCAGCAAAAAGTTGCTGGCTGCGATCAACTCGGAATGACCACCTTGGTTTAGAACTACTGGGCAGTGGGAAGACGGACTTTATATCAGGTGCCTAAAACAAACTCCCAAAGACAGCTTGCATTTTTTAAATTGAAAATGTTACAACTAAAACATAGCCATAGAAATTTGACATGTGTTTTAATACTTCAGCAAG